>NC_082641.1:18903720-19528720 GCF_028023285.1 Balaenoptera ricei
AGCACTCATTATGATTCTCATTTTGAAGATATTTTGAGAGACATCATAAAGTTTCACTCCTCAATGAGGTAGGATGTTGCCAGGCCCCTTCCAGGGGTGTGCAACACTGCTAAGGGCTAATTCTCCAGCCCTCTTTTACACTTTTTCTTCTGAGACTTTGGAGATACTTCTCTAATGCCCAGATTCCCACACAGCCTTGTTTGAATATTGCATTTTTTTGTCTTCTAGCCCCATCACCAGGAGGGTCAAAACTTCTCACAACCAATCAAGTTTTCTTTGTATTCCCTACTCTCACCAAAAGTCCCTATTTTATCCATGTGGCTAACCTCAGTGGTTCATGCATGTGTGTGGAGGTGGTTGCTCACGTACATATGGCTGTGTGAATGTGGGGATGGGGTGACTGTGGAGGGCATGAAAAGAGAAAGTGATGCCATCTCATCTGAATTATTTCCCAAATTTGACAGATCATTACTGTCACCTGAGTAGTTTGTTTACTTATGTTTTAAATACAGATTTTGTTTTACTCCATCACTGGAAATTCTAAGAATCCATATTTTTATATCTCCCTATTAAATTTTTGATGATTTAGGAACTTGTACCAAAAAAATAAGCAAAATGTGTACCCCATTTTTATCCATGCTATATTCTTTGACTTTAAGAAGTTTGCAATCGAATTGTAAGATACACAAAACAATTAGAACAATGGACCAGACAGAACATAAGTTTATGACAATCAAATGAAAAATGGTTTGATGAGATTGATCTACATGTTTAGAGTAGTTGGGAAAGGTTTGTGGTGCACAGGCGACTGAACTTTGAATTTGAATAATGGGTTTGGAGGAAAGGAGTGTCGCAAGAAAACTGTCCAAGTGATGAAAGTAATATATGTGAATACCAGAAAGTAGAAATGAACATGTTCCTCCAAACACACAAGGGAATTGCTCAGGAATGATCAATGATTAATGAAGAAAAAATGAAAATAAAAATGAATGGGTTGGGCTTCCCTGGTGGCGCAGTGGTTGAGAATCTGCCTGCCAATGCAGGGGACACGGGTTCGAGCCCTGGTCTGGGAAGATCCCACATGCCACGGAACAGCTGGGCCCGTGAGCCACAAGTACTGAGCCTGCGCGTCTGGAGCCTGTGCTCCGCAACAGGAGAGGCCGCGATGGTGAGAGGCCCGTGCACCGTGATGAAGAGTGGCCCCCACTTGCCGCAACTAGAGAAAGCCCTCGCACAGAAACGAAGACCCAACAGAGCCATAAATAAATAAATAAATAAAAATTAGAAAAAAAATGTTCATAATAATGTTCATTTGCTGGTACAAAAAAAAAAAAAAAAAAGAATGGGTTCAGAATCTGGGTTATTATCTCCCCCAAGGTCCTTAATTTACACAGTTAACAAAAGTTTCTTGAGAGTATACCATGACCCTCAATCAAACTGTTCATGTTATTTTGATCAACAGACAAAATAGCTTTCAATATTTGGAGAAGACAATGTTAAAAGAGTTTCTTCTATCACAATACAAAATATTTAGCTATCAACAATGAAATCGTCTATCTAGAATATTATTACCACAAAATTAACTATTCTTTTATCTCTCTAATTTTTTAATCTCCAATTCACTGGCTTCACCTCACCAGCACTTAAGACAGTAAATGGCAGATTAATAAAAAGATGGCAGGTAGACAGTGTGCTGATATTAATAGATGGCTGACAAACCATTACTCTTTCTCTGCATGATCATCAATGATAACAGGAGACACTTCTGATGGTTAGAAAGGTCTTCCTCACACATTAAAAAACTGGCCTCCTGTGATTTTTACCAAGTTGTCCCCATTTTGCTCTCTGGAGACACTGAGCATCTATAGCTCGCATGATGACCTTCAAATATTGGAAGTCAGCTGTCATGTTCCTCTTTCTTCTTTCTCCTTTTCTTCCAGCTGAACACTCCACACTCTTCAACTATTTCTTGTATAACATGGCTTTTCACCATGGCCTTCTTGTTCTGCTTCCCCTGGTCCCTCCGGTACTGCTAAATGTCACTCCTGGCTTCAGAAATGAATTCTTGAGTTGTAGAAAAATCAGTGCCAGGTTGTGTGAGACTGCCCTTTATATTAACTCGATCAAAACCGGCATTAACTCCATTAGGTAATGGAATAAAGCTACCCTTGGCCTCGTGCTGGGAGTCGATGGCATAAGCGGGAACTGCCACAAATCCAGTCTTTCTTCTCTCAGCCCCAGGTTATCTTTCAGTTTTTTTCCATGAGCACTAATTAATGAGACAATTAATTGAGCGCTCAGTCTACACAAAAAGCCTGAGGGTGTAAGATAAACAGATACATTCAGGAGAGTCTTCGAAGAGAGCTAATTAGCCAGTTTGGGGGCTGTAATATACAGGCAAAGACTTGGTTACAATCTATGCAAAGGTTAACTTCTAAATTGATGTTAACTCTAGTTGTGCAGAGGACCTGAGAAAGAGAGGACATATGCTTTCCTTTCTTTTTTCTCCCAGAATTTTGTTTAATATAAATTCGGATTATTAAATGTTTTTTTCTTTAAAGGAAACATGGAGATTTCTTAGTTTTCAAGTTTTAAGGAGATAATTATTAGTTAATTGCAAACACCTCACGTGTTAGCTCATCGATAACATACTTCACTAACACCAGAAGATAGAGAGCACTTCAGTCTAGAAAATAATGTACAATGTTTTACCTAAATACAGAAGCAATACATCTTTATAGAAATTAAATTCAGTCATAATCCCAAGATCTAGGACTGTTTCTGATAATACTTCTAAATTTTATTGTCATTTGTCCACAGATTTAAGTAAATTGATACATACTACTCATAATACATTAAAACCTACTTTTTAAAATTTAATAATAGTGAGAACCATTCCGTTTTTAAATATTATTGATGACATGCTTTTAATAAATACACAGTATTTCATCAAATGAGTTATCTCACTATTTTTAAAAAACTAATCCATCATTAATGTCATCTAGTTTATTTCTTGCTTTCACCATTATAGATAATGGCACAATGCATATCCTTGCATATACAAGTGGGCACATATTAGAGAATTAATTTATTATTAAATAGGTACTAAGTATTTAAAATAGAAAAGAATATCTGATTATATCTATATCTATGTATCTCATCTATATCTGGTGTGATGGGAAAAGGAGTATATTTAAAATGTTACTCATATTTTTAACTAGGAAAATAGAAGATCAACATGCCTCATTGTACATAACATTTTTTATATTTTACCTCAGTTTTCAATTAAAAAAAGAAAAATGACACCAGTTTTAAAAAAATAGTATTAGATAATAAAAGTACTTAATTTTAAAAAGGTCTTAATTTCTGAGCCCCAAAATGTGTAAGGGATATTTTTTTTTAATAGTAATGTAATTGAGCATAACAGAGTGGGCGAGGGATGTCTGGTTTCCCACTCTTTGCAGTTCAGACCTGGAGGCCCCCCCAGGCTCCAAGCACATTCCTCTCCCTGTCAGAGGCGGTTTTAGCAAAGCTGTAATTGCTGTGCCTGTAACCAGACAGGCCAACATCGCCTTTCTGGGGTTTATCTTTAGAAAGAAAAATATTACCAGTAATATACTGTGAAGCTAGACTCTTGAAGCTGCTCTTAGAGAAGTCACGTGAAACAAAGAATTTTACCCAAAGAAGCCTTTTTCTCGTCCAGGTATTCACATGTGTGCAGCCTTGATAACACATGTCATCACTGTCTTGAATGTTGAACAAAATGAGGAAGGCATATTTTTCCGCTCTTTGACATTCTAGACATCACTAAATATACATGTTTTTTTTTCCTGTTTTCTTTTTCTCTCTGCTGTAAGAAGTTACCATATCCATAAAAGTAATACTACTGTTTCTCTATATAGATGATGAAGAACAACTGCCTTTACCTAAAACCCTTTTTGTGCTTGCAGCAGAGGCTGGAGCTGCTTTTCTCAGCATATCAGTTACCAACTGGCAAGGTTTGACTTTTACTGCTTATGGAATGCGGTAAAGTATCAGGTATAGTCTAAGGCACTTCCTCTTATGATACAAGCCATATCTGATCAACAAAATATAAATCTCAAAGCTTCGTTCTATGTTTCAGGAAATATAGGAAGGGCTAATAAATGATTGATGCTTAAATTAATCAATTCCAGACATAACGTCCTACTTATAGCTTTGCCAAATTATAGCAAGCACTCACACTTTGCGTGTGTTTGGGGTGCGGGGGAGGTGTCTTATGTGTATTTCTTTTTATTTAGAAGATAAGCAACTACTGCACTTTAACGGTTGAGATTTACTTCCCTCACTAATCTCCCCATTTCAGGCACATGACCCAGCACAGCATTCACCACGAATATTGGGTTGGCCAAGAAGTTCTTTCGGGTTTGTCTGGAATATGGAAAAAACCCGAACGAACTTTTTGGCCAACCAATATTTAATTAATGGTTACTTAAATGAGAATAACTTTTCATGAATGAAACTTGAATAAATGTGTAAAGTCAATACAATTATTTCAATGATTCGGTATAATAGTTAATGGCAAATAAGAAGAGTAAAAATACCTGCGTTCTTACTTTCAGATAATTATTTGGTTAAGAAAGGATTTCAACTGGTGTATTTCTCATGTGCTCTCACTCTTCTAATGTACACTGTACTTCAAACTCAGTGGAGAATGATAAAAGATTGTTATGAGTTTTATGTTTATTTATTTGAATTTGCATGTTTCCACCCCCATTAAAGCACAATTACAGAGACAGAGTTACTCAAGATATGTAGATTTTGCACTAATGATGTACATAAAGTACAAGACTCTTTGTGATCTCCTATGTATTTGAAAAGTAGAGTAGCTGAATCAAGCTTATTTTAGAAGACTGTATCAAAAATATAAGGACATTGTCAGGTATAGCTTATAAAGTAAAAGTAAATAGCATTATTTAGGAAAAAGAAAAAGGAAAAATAGAAAATTTAAAGTAAAAAAAATAATATAGTTTTATATTAAAGAAACATACCAAAATAAAAAAAAAGTTGAAAGAGAGAAAAAAATCTAACTTTTACAATTGTCATATCTGTTGTCAGTGTTACCCAAATTAGACAAATATTATGTCTTCATAGAATGTAGACTAGAATTCCAATCAGTGATGACATTTAGTCCAAAAGTTAATATGTCAATGTACCCAAAAAACACCTTCCCAAAAGAATGACCCACCATATGGTATATGTAAGTAACTTACATATATCATAATTGAAATGCATATTTCTAAATATCATAATTGCATGCATATATCATAATTGCAATGTATAGTTCTATATTAAGAATAGGATCTCATAGATTTTAGTGGGTTAGTATAACATTTGAGATACAGAATTAGGAAAAGACTAAGTGTTCCAAAAAATACATCCTCAGGTGTTTGACACTATGTTCCAATCCCTTTTACGTCTGAAACAAAATCAATTTACAAATATGGAGTTTTCAGGCCCAACTCTACTTTTGGAAAATTCAACAAGAAGTATTAACATTGCCTCCATCACAGACTCAGAATTCTTGAGCTAAGTCATCTATGTTTGGATGAGGCCAAAGTAGCTGAGTGTATCTCTGTGTGGGACTGTAAAAGTTTTCTTCGAGTAAATCAATAGGATCTGGTGCAGTTTCTAGTTTTACTTAATTCTTCTTGCTAAGTGTACCTTATTAATTATTTCAAAACAAGGCAAGAGTGTGTGGCTGGATCAAATCAAAACTTCAAAGGAAGGGAGGAAGGAAGGACTGAAGAGAAAAAGAGAAAACTAGGAAAAACTCTAAATTTATTCTTAATTGATGGCTATTAATTTGAGTTCTTTTGGACTTGTTCCCACTCTGTGCTGGGAAATTTAGCTGCCCCTGACTATGATGACAAGCTGAAGTCAAATTGTTTTGACTTCAGACTAATAAAATCATATTTAAATTCTTACCTTTATATCAAAAAGTAAGAAGGATTATAGAACTGAACTCTAGTTTAAGAATAAAAAATGCATAACGTTTTGAAATGACTCCTGTGATAATTTTAGTAATTCTGTTTGTTTTTATTTAATAATAAAAAAAACTAATGATTGATAAATAGCTTCTGGGTTTAGTCATACAGATATTTGGCAAGGCTCAGGGTGATTATCAGTCATGGTGATGAGCTCTCTTGTTGGTTTAACATGATTTTTCCTGGAATGCAACAAAATCCCCTTAGAGAATCCTACAGCTGTAGAGTGGATGGTGATTTTAGGATGGCAGTAGAATAAGTGGTGTATTTCATTGTTGTCGCTTTTCTCAGGTTTCCCAATCATATGCAGACAGTTACTTAGGTCCAGAGATTAATTTGGATTGAGAAAGAAAGAAACTTTCCTCTTCTAGTCTAATTTTATTCATCAGAGTATTGAAAGCCATAAATTCTTCCTGTGGCAGAAACTCATGTCATATATTAGAAATGTTTATTCTGACGTAAATACAGGAATATAAATAAATATGTTTATAAAAATGTTTGTACCAAAGTAAATTTGTCTACGGTGGGAAATCTTTTGGAAACTCTAGTAGGAAATGGCCCTCAGGGATCTGATCTATGGGTCTTCCGATCCTCAGAGAAACCGTGATGCTGCCTGAAGTGGTATTAGGAAAAGCAAAAGCATATTCTTTTCTGTTTTCTTCCTTACAAAAGCTGATGAATCCAATAAATGTACTTAAATAACAACATAGTTAATAAAATAATTATATCCCCCAATTTATTAATATGATGTAGAGCAATGCTCAGAAAGCATAACCAAACAATCAGCAATGCTTCACATAGAATTGATCTTGCTCTGGATACAAGGATTGAGTAGATCAAGGTTGCCTTTGATGGCTGTACCCCCACTATCTACCACTTACCAGCCACTTAACAACATTCTCCTGCATCTCCTCTTATCCCTATCTTTTGAACATCCATATCTACTAGCAGGCATCTCATTTGCACTGCACTTTAAGTGACTTAGAAGAGTTTTGATCATTACCTTGAAAGTAATTGTGAAATTGCAAGCATGAATGGATGGTCCAAATGGGTTTTTGCAGGAACTATTTAGTCTAAGCTGTGGTTGAGGGCAGAAGACAGGATTCAGGAATTACACTAATAGCATCTGAAAAAACAAATGGCCACAATAAAAGGAAAATTCAACAGGGTGGGAGAAGAGAACAAAATTGGGTCCGGAAATGCACAAAGAATTTATATAGAAATGGGCACATAAAAGAAGGGGCAAGTTCAGACACACCTCTTTATGAGCACAGACACAACTAGAGAAATATTGGGCTATTCTTCTTGCTAAATAGTGCTGCTTACATTTTATAGCTGTCTCTAACTGTCAGCAGCTGTATCTAACGATGTCTTTGAATGTGTGCAGTACTACAAAATTAGGTTTTTTTGAGCTATTCAACGTTTCAAAAAATTCCAAATATTTTTGAAATTTTGATCCATATTTACTGTAAAATGTACAAGTGTAGAGTCACACTAAGATTGTTTTTAACAAGTGCTGTATATTTTCACATTTACTACAATATAAAAACAAAAACAAATGTAACCTTTAGAATTAATTACATAACCCTTCCCCACTACTGGTGTTGAAACCTAGAAGCATTATAGATAAACTGAAATATTTCCTTAAGCAAATAGTTAACTTACATAAGATTTTTCTCTGTGTCATTAGCCAGAATCGAGGAATAAAAGTTTTACTTCTTAGAAGCAGGATTCAAGAGTTTTGTACTTTAATTAATTATTCACTCAAGAAACCATTTATTTAATACTTGTGAATGGGGCTGTTGTAGGTGCTGGTACATTGAAATAATTAAGGGAAATAGATCTAAAACGAAGTATAATTGGTGTTTAGTAAGTGTAGAAATATACTTAAACACGCACATATAATACACACAACAAAATAAAATGCAATGGGTGTTTAATTAGTAGAAATACAGTAAAACACACACACACACCCCAAAATAAACATACAATTTGAAAAAAAAGGTAACCTGGGGCTTCCCTGGTGGCGCAGTGGTTGAGAATCTGCCTGCCAATGCAGGGGACACGGGTTCGAGCCCTGGTCTGGGAAGATCCCATATGCCGCGGAGCAACTAGGCCCGTGAGCCACAACTACTGAGCCTGCGCGTCTGGAGCCTGTGCTCCGCAACAAGAGAGGCCGCGACAGTGAGAGGCCCGCGCACCGCGATGAAGAGTGGCCCCCGCTTGCCGCAACTAGAGAAAGCCCTCGCACAGAAACGAGGACCCAACACAGCCATAAATAATAAATAAATAAATTTAAAAAAAAAAAAAAAAAAAAAGGTAACCTGATTTTTTTTACTCTGGTAAATCTGTTCATAATTTTTATCCAAATCATACAAGAGCATTGCTGCTTTTTTGAATTTAAAATGCATTTGAAACTTCCAAAAGGTTTTTCTGACCAAGCTTTGAAACCGAGATAGAGTTGTTTGATTTATTATCTTTATCTCTGTAGAACATATAAAGAAATCTAATATTATCTGCGTAAGTCTCTCTTTCTGGATGACCTTCACTGTTTCTAATCCCTCCAAAAGCTCCCATACATAAGAACGACTGCATAGAGCATAGGTGGTTGATAATATTTGCTCAAGTTAATTAAAATGTGAGGTAAATTGAATCTGTATATTAAATAAACTGAAAAAGGACTGGTTTTCAGACAACTACTACTTTTTAACCTGCTATTCTATTACAAATTAGTTGACTTTTTAAGCCATTTAGCTTTATTTGTTCCAAAAGGGGAGGCTGGAAGACAGTTTAGGCAAGAGATCAGAGCAAACGAGAAGAGATAAATTTGTATGAAGCTTCCAAGGACTTTCTGAGAGACATGGCATATACCTCCCTCCACCATGCACCCTCCACGCCCTGCCCCTCACGCATCCCTTCTGCAAGGATACTAATGGGGTTAACGTTTGTGGTCCAAATGAAAAATGTAGCAAGGAAGGGCATTATGGTTCCATGAGGGAAGAAAAAAAGAAGTCAGAAATGAGTAGGCTTGTGCTAGCGCTGAGTAGAGAGCAGAAATTATGGCTCTGAATCCATGTATTTTATTAATGCATGGAGCCTTTTTAGCAGAGCGCACACAGAGGGCTTATCCTTCCATTAAAAAACCTACTGTTCCAGAAACAAACTTCAGTCTCATGGGAAACTGCATCACTCTTTTAGCCACGCTGCTGCTCTTTCTTTCCTCAGGGGCCAGCTGAGCTGCTGACAACAGACCGCCTCTTGCCATTTGAAGTGTGTCAGAGCCCAGGGGGGTCTCTGCTCTCCACCTGCAGCCACTGAGGAAAGGGAGCCCAATCCTACCATCCAGAAAGGCTCAAGTCCTGCCAAGTGGGCAGGTACAAGTACCCATCATTTCCTTCAACAGATTGTGCATGATGGTAAAGATATTAAGACCACCCCATGCACCGGAGCAAACAGAGCGTAGGTGCGCCCACTACAGCACTGGACAGGGCCCCTCGAACCTCACGTCCATTCAGCAGTGTGTGCCTCTTGGCTGCACCCCGGGTTCCAGGAAAAGAATGAACCAGACTAAACAACCCCCTTCCCTTGGGAGCTACCGGCTACCTTTAGGGAAGTCAGATGGGCTTTCATGGCTCCACTTAGGTTCAGGTTTAAAGATGAACTCTGGTCATAAATGAGGCATGCTCTCTGCCCTGTCAGCTGGAATGATTGACAGCCAATCATATGCACTTAAGTGGATAAAGGTTAGAGAGTCACCAAAGGACTGTAAGAATATATATATGTGTGTGTGTGTGTGTGATCTTGAAAAATTATAATACGTGAATCCTTCCTATAAACAACCAATATGTTTAATACCAACTCTTTTCCAAATATAGATTGTTATCTTCACAGCTTGGGCAATTAAAATGTGGCAAGCAACATGTTTTCCCCAGCTCAAATATCTAAGAGATGGCACACTCTTTTCCATACACATAGACAATTTCAGAAGCTGTCGCATGAATATGATGCAATACAGGTTATAACAATTCTCAGCAGACTATGGGAACTCCACCTCTTTTGCTTCCATTCCCCTATAAACCATCAGGTTGCCATAATAACCTTTAAAGACTGAACTTGGTGGAAGCACTGAGTGCAGTTCAAGGTAATCCACAATCTAACTGATGTGTAAACAAACATAATTTAGCTGTCATTTTGAAATCAAGAAAATATAAACTCCCTAAGATTGAGAAATGACTGAAAATGTATGAGACAAAAGTAACTATTACTGAATGACTGACAGATGGCTAAGCTTGTTGACACTCCAGGCTTCCCAGACACTTTAGAAAAGTGATACTGTACTTCCTACACTGTTTGTAGGAATATAAATTGATACAGTCACTATGGAGAACAGTATGGAGGTTCCTTAAAAAACTAAAAATATCAGTAGAACTACCATATGACCCATCAATCCCACTCCTGGGCATATACCCAGAGAAAACCATAATCCAAAAGGATACATTCACCCCAATGTTCATTGCAGCCAGGACATGGAAGCCACCTAAATGTCCATCAACAGAGGAATGGATAAAGAAGATGTGGTACATATATACAATGGAATATTACTCAGCTGTAGACAAAGAACAAAATAATGCCATTTGCAGCAACATGGATGTACCTAGAGATTGTCATACTGAGAGAAGTCGACACAGAAAGACAATTTAGAAGTCTCAATTTAGAATATTGCTGGAGAAAAAGTCAAAAGAAAATAAGTAAAACTTTTAGTTTTCCATCCTATATTCACAGAGTAATTGGAAAATACAAAATAACCAAAAAAATAAATAGCTGCTTATGACTAAATCTGGAACAAATTGTTTAAAAAAATCAACATGAAATTTGTGTTACTTCAATAGAAATTGCCAGAAAATAATGATCAACTGAAATGTTGCTCAATAAAGTGGTAGGAAAAAAAGAAAATTTGTAAATAGAACCACGCAGCCTGGCATGTCATTTTCAATGTCCCCATTAATTAATGGTCACAGGTTTTCTTTACAAATCTGGCTGAGAGAAATTTTCAGTGTCAATCCAGGAATTGAAGTTCATTGGTCAAAAATATTTGCTGCATATGACTTTGGACATCTAGAAAGCTTCTGGCATCCTCAGAGCAAATGACATTGATTTCTTTTATATTTTGCTAACAACAATAACAAAAAAATCTCCATAGTGAAACATTGATGTTACTGAAGAGGAATGAAGCACAGAATGTCTGTTATGCTGAATGAAAATTTACTGACAAAGGTGATCTGAGGTTTCTAGGGACGGTTATCATTAACCTATTTTGTATACCTCAAAGTTTCAGAGCTACCCAAAAAAGAAACTGACAGAGAGAACTGTCAGTTTTCCCTTTTTGTTGTATTTAAGCTAACTCTGAAACAATCATAGAAACATGAACATACTACATGTCAGTTATGTGTACATATGTTTGCAACAAAATTAGTTTTATATGAAGATTTCACAAATATTCCTGGCATAATTTATGAGGTTAAAAACTCAGGGTTAGGGCTTCCCTGGTGGCGCAGTGGTTAAGAATCTGCCTGCCAATGCAGGGGACACGGGTTCGAGCCCTGGTCTGGGAAGATCCCACATGCCACGGAGCAACTGGGCCCGTGAGCCACAACTACTGAGCCTGCGCGTCTGGAGCCTGTGCTCCGCAACAAGAGAGGCCGCGACAGTGAGAGGCCCGCGCACCGCGATGAAGAGTGGCCCCCACTCGCCGCAACTGGAGAGAGCCCTCACACAGAAATGAAGACCCAACACAGCCAAAAATAAATAAATAAATAAATAACTTAGCATTTAAAAAAAAAAAAAAAAAAAACTCAGGGTTACAAAACACTTATCAGAGCCATTAAAAAAAATCAAAGTAAAAATAGCTCTCCAAATTTCATCTTTTGCAGTGTATCAGAATGTTTCTTCATTTCTTATGACACCAACCAAATACTTCCACAAGTAATTATATACCATAATTAACTTATAGAAATCAACATTTTAAAATGTAAAGAAAATTGTGAGTTATATGCCACTTAATGTTTCTAATAGCTTTGATATTTTTACTAAAGTCATCATAAAAGTGACGTGTTCCCTTTTAATTACAAGTGTGACCTTATGTAGTAAAAGTACTATTCTGAATATTCAACCACTGCTTAAATCATCAGAATTAATCAAAAGGTTGGTTTATTTTGGGAAGAAATTATAAGAAGAATCCATACTAGGGGCCATGAAATGTAGATTAAAATTTCTTAAAGAAACCATTTGAGGAGAGAGAATTTAAATTTTATGAAAGAAATTTTTGATAAGTAAACAACAATGTCAAGCTGAATGGAGATAAGTAATCATGAAGAATGGGGTGGGGAGGTGATGACCACGTATCTTGAATTTTATCATGGGAACTCAAACAAAATGAAGAAGGAATCTATAATGGAAGAGGCATTTCTCCATGGTTCAAACTCTCTTTTCAGCCAATTTCTCACTATCTGTCTTGTCTTCCAGGAAAACCACTTCTCAGTTCCCAATTATAGTCTTTCTACCTCTATGATTTAATTCCTCCTTCTTTTCACCTGGGGGTTCTTCCCACCTACACTTTTTATATTTGCTGTAAATATACTCATCCTTGAAATCTAAATTTAAGTATCGTAACCACCATGAATTTATCCATGACCTTTCTAGCTAGAATTAATTTTCTCCTCCCCTGTGCTTTCACAAAACTCTCTACTTATATTACAGTATTTATTGCATGCCACCTCACATTACAGATCTTTATGTATACAGTTAGTTTCATTCCTGGTTTGTAGGTTTCTTGAATACAAGGGCAGTCTGAAGGCATCTCTTACAATAACCAGAGAACTTAGCATAGTATCCTTCAAAAATAAATACTTTGTAAAATGCCATGAAAGCAGTTCCTGGATATGGTCAATCAAGACCCTAATTAAAGAGCTTGCTGGTAACAAGGCTAAAGTTACAACATGTCAAGTTTATTGTGTTTGCAAAAAATCAAAGATAGGCACTCTTTAGGAGAAAAAGAACAACCTCAAGATTTGAACTCATTTAAAATTCAAATGGCCTCAAATATTTGAGGACTTCCAATGGCAAAGCAATCTGAGATTTCAGAGACATTTAAGGCAAGGCAGCAATCCAATAGTCTAGAAAAGACATTTAAGAAATGTAAATAGGATGAAAGTGTAACAAATAAGAAAGTTATTTGGAAGTTTAATTTAAAAGGACTCTGTTTAAAAACAATTATTATTTTTATTAACATTATCATTATTCTAATGTTTTTGAATATTAGCTATGAGCCAGGAAACACACTGCTACATGCTTATTATATTATTTAACATTTATGACATTATTCATGTTTATTTTCACAACAACTCATCATAATTCCCATTGTAAAGATGAGAAAATCAAGATAAGGAAATTGCCAAAAAAATTTTTCATCCTCAAATTATTATTTCACATTTTATTTGTAAATCATGTGAATAAAAAATATATATAGTTATAGATATAAATACTCAGAGATTACATTTAAAGATATATAAATATTAACTTATAATATTAATTTCATAATTTGTATTTCCAATGTACCTACTTATAATCATCACTCTAATTGGTACCAGCTCTCTATATGGTCATGAATTTCAGAATATATGCTCATGCATTCCAGGGCATGTGCCTTAGCATCTATTAAAGAAAGGAGGGAAGGAAGGAAGGAAAGCAGGGAAGATGGAAAGAAGGGAAACACTATTTAGTAGTTATTCAAGTAACTTTGATATGTTAGGTATTATTTCTGACAATAATCAACAAAACTTTTACCAGTAAATAATAATAAAATCTATATAGGACAGGTATCTAATCTGTTTAAGAGCAATCCTACATAATTAAATTACTAAGGGTTATAGCACATCATTTATATCATGTTATATTAGCTTTATCAATGTTATTACACTCACTATTCATTCCAGTAAAACTACACTGATGCATTAAAAACTGGCAGTGATCTGGGAGTTATACAGTGTAACAACCAAATGTTGGACATTCCATGGGAAGTGTCATTTCTATTTCTTCACTCTGGGTGATCACTTCTAATTGGGACTTTGAACAGAAAATAAATATTTCAAAAAACAATTCAAGCCCCACCTCCTCTGATCCCCACCACCGTTACAGCACAAATCAGGAGAGTCCTGAAGAGCCAGCAGAGTTAACGCAGTGAGAAAAAGCAACAGCGATGCTAAACACAGATGCAAAGGGCTGCGGCATCACACGCTCATCCTCAGAACCTGTGCTTAAATAAAGATGAGAAATCCTTGAGAGAACAAGTAAGCATCACAGCCCCGCAGCACGTGTCACATTGCAAACAAAGGCTCCACGCTGTTCTCTCTCACCAGTGTTCCTGCATGCAAAGTCTCTGAGACAGAACAATTGCTTGGTAAATATCTGTGGAATAATATAAATGAATTTAAAAGTTTGATCCAGACTCAGCCAGAGAAGAGATTACTCGTACTTCTTCAAGGTTTTCTCCAAATCTGTAGTGAGATGGTTCACTTTCTAGCACGTGTTGCATATTTTACACTGTAAAGTGTAGGTTGAATCATTTCAATAAAATGTCTGGGTCTTCTAAAATCCAATACAAAAGAACAAAATGTTTCTATAGTCTATAAGATGCCTGGGACTTAGGAATTATATTAAGTAGTAGAGTTAAGACTTCAGTTCCAAAAGTGGGCGAGACAGGGGGAAGTATATCTTTTATAATTATTGCAGATTATGGCTTATTTCTACCTGGTGGGATCCGTGTCACATGATAAGAGGCCATGTAAATTTTCAACCATTCTAAATCCAGCTAAATAGCTTCTGACTGAAAATTTTCAAACATCCTTTTTTGTCAGAAACTCATTGGAACTATTCTAGCTCTACAACAGGCTTTCCCAACTGAATTTAAAAGTGATATTTCAATTTACTTTGATTTATTATACCCCTGAAACTACAGCTTCAATGTTTTCTGATTTCATACCTATATAACAAAATTTTTGCCTTGCTATCAAATTTTGGCAAATGACCACCATCGCCTCTATCTGGATTCTGTCTCTGTCAAGTCTCCAGTCTCACTTCAACCATCCATTTCCAGATATAATTTTGTAGCAACTCTGAGTTCTCAAGAAATCGGTGTTTTCCTGACTCGGTCTGTTTGCACCTAATCCAGACTTGGCAAATAATATCCCAGCTCCTCAGTCTTCTATAGCCATGGTGAGGTTTTCCAAACTTCATTCATTCAATTATTTCCTTAACAATTTTTGCTTTATCTGCCTATTCTTGCACTATTATCACTATCACTTGAATGTATTGCAGACACTGAGGAAAACATTTTTCTTGGCATGTATAGAACTTACAACAATATCTGTCATGTAGTGAACACTCAAGAAATATGTATAGAAAACAAGTGAACAGATGAAGGTATGAATAGATGGAATCTATTAAAAGTATGGTAATACAAACAAAGCAGTATTATTAAATTCTATCTCTATATTGTTGCCTTCTGTAGGGTCTGTCTTAGAGGTCTGCCCCCTTTTGGTTATGAATGGGACTTGCAAGTAATAAACAAACATAAAGCTTATTTAATGAAAATGAGACTCTTTTGGATTCTTGTTACTCAAAATACGGTTCTTGGGCCAGCAGTCAGCCAAAAGAGATGACAAATAAAAGCACAAATGAATAATAAGAGTTAAAAGATACAGTTGAAAAAATCTCCAAGAAAGTAAAGCAAAAAGTCAAAGAGATGGAAAGTAGGAACCAAAACTGGAAGATGAGTAGCTGAGTAACAGGAGATCCCGAAGGAGAAGAGAAAATGGGACTCAGAAAAATCAACAATGTAGCTTCCAATTTATTTCCTAAAAGTAAAGACATGAATTTCCCAATGAAAATGTCTCACTAAGAGCTCTGCATGATGGATAAAAATAGACCCAAAACACAACTCAAGATTGGAAATTTTTAAAACATCAGGGACCCACATTTGTAGTTGCTTCAGGGAAGCATCCGTCTTCTCCAACCTCCGTCCCTGTCTGTGTTGGGCAATTAGAACCATTGTCTGCTTTGCTAGATTTTTGCCCTAAATTCTGCCAATAAACCTCATTTTACATTTTCATCGTGTTTCTTTCAGGGTGTTTGGCCTCTTTTCTATTTTATGACACAAGATCTCAAAGAGTTTTACCTACCATGCATCCTGTCACAGGAAGCAGTTGGGGAGGGGACAGATGCTCCACCAAACCATGGAAGCAGACTGAAGCAGAAGATCAGAAGTTCTGGGGAAAAGAATGAGTGAACACAAGAGAGAGTTGGGAGGAAAGAGAACAGGACGATTAAGGGAGATCCCTCAGGCACTGGATTCTAGAGAGCAATCCTACCAGATTGGAGTGGCTAGAAAAGACTGAGAAGACTTCCTCAAGACTATAAGTTAAGGGAAGAGCTAATGTACTGAGACATGTTTTGCACCACTGGAAGGTGAGGTTGAGGATACGCACATAGGAAAAGGCACATAGGAACTCCCCACCTCCACAATAACCATAAAGTTTACGAGTGTATTGAGGGAAACCAAGGACATATGTATTTGCATAGCATAAAAATGTGTGCCTTGATTATCACTAAAGTTCTATCTTTCAGGCTAAAAGATAAATAGAAAAAAATCAAAAATACTTTTAATTGAGCATCAGTAAGCACAGGAAGTTGGCTGAGGAAGAGGAGGAAGACAGCAGACAACTTTGTAGGGAATTATTTCATCTTAGAGCATTTTGGAACCATTTGCTTCAATGTATATGTTTTAAAACTCACTAAAAACATACAAATGGCTATTCGGGGTCTTTTGTGTTTCCATACAAATTGTGAAATTTTTTGTTCTAGTTCTGTGAAAAATGCCAGTGGTAGTTTGATAGAGATTGCATTGACTCTGTAGATGGCTTTGGGTAGTAGAGTCATTTTCACAATGTTGATTCTTCCAATCCAAGAACATGGTATATCTCTCCATCTATTTGTATCATCTTTAATTTCTTTCATCAGTGTCTTATAATTTTCTGCATACATGTCTTTTGTCTCCTTAGGTAGGTTTATTCCTTTGCACAGCAAAGGAAACCATAAACAAGACCAAAAGACAACCCTCAGAATGGGAGAAAATATTTGCAAATGAAGCAACTGACAAAGGATTAATCTCCAAAATTTACAAGCAGCTCATGCAGCTCAATAACAAAAAAACAAACAACCCAATCCAAAAATGGGCAGAAGACCTAAATAGACATTTCTCCAAAGAAGACATACAGATTGCCAACAAACACATGAAAGAATGCTCAACATCATTAAGCATTAGAGAAATGCAAATCAAAACTACAATGAGCTATCATCTCACACCGGTCAGAATGGCCATCATCAAAAAATCTAGAAACAATAAATGCTGGAGAGGGTGTGGAGGAAAGGGAACACTCTTGCACTGTTGGTGGGAATGTAAATGGATACAGCCACTATGGAGAACAGTATGGAGGTTCCTTAAAAAACTAAAAATAGAACTACCATACGACCCAGCAATCCCACTACTGGGCATATACCCTGAGAAAACCATAATTCAAAAAGAGTCATGAACCACAATGTTCATTGCAGCTCTATTTACAATAGCCAAGACATGGAAGCAACCTAAATGTCCATCATCGGATGAATGGATAAAGAAGATGTGGCACATATATACAATGGAATATTACTCAGCCATAAAAAGAAACGAAATGGAGTTATTTGTAGTGAGGTGGATGGAGTTAGAGTCTGTCATACAGAGTGAAGTAAGTCAGAAAGAGAAAAACAAATACAGTATGCTAACACATATATGTGGAATCTAAGGAAAAAAAAAAAAAAGATCATGAAGAACCTAGTGGCAAGACGGGAATAAAGACACAGACCTACTAGAGAATGGATTTGAGGATATGGGGAGGGGGAAGGGTAAGATGTGACAAAGTGAGAGAGTGGCATGGACATATATACACTACCAAAAGTAAAATAGATAGCTAGTGGGAAGCAACCGCATAGCACAGGGAGATCAGCTCTGTGCTTTGTGACCACCTAGAGGGGTGGGATAGGGAGGGTGGGAGGGAGGGAGATGCAAGAGGGAAGAGATATGGGAACATATGTATATGTATAACTGATTCACTTTGTTATAAAGCAGAAACTAACACACCATTGTAAAGCAATTATACTCCAATAAAGATGTTAAAAAAAACATACAAATGAAAAAAGAAAGAAAAACAAAATAATTTTTAAAAAGAGATGAGTGAATAATTTTATACCAATTGTGACCATATCCTAATTTTATTAGGAACTTTCCTCAACTATTTATACAGTGCTGACCAGGCAGTCTCCTGGGCATTGGAAATAAAGCAGTGAATAAAATAGACAACAACTGCTGACTGTCCAGAATCTGTATTTTCTTTGCTTGTAGGTTGGAAAATAACTATATGAAACCAAATTTGCTCTATAATTTTTTAACTCCAGTTTTAGAAATTATGCAACTGACTACAACGCCGGGCTCTGGTCATCACTGTGATCCATCCTCCCATCATTCTCCTTCCAAGTCTCCCCATTTCAGTCAGATATACTCTCCTCTCAGTCTTTGCCTCTTTTGTTTTCCTGAGCTAGGAAAGTTCTTCTCCCCTGATATTTCAGTTGGTTCATTCATTCCAGTCTGGGGTCAGATGCCATCTCATCAGAGAGGCCTTCTTGATCGAGATCTTTAAAATACCTACCACACAAGAAACAAAAACAAAAATGAACAAGCTACATCAAATTTAAAAGCTTCTGCACAGCAAAAGAAATATTCAACAAAATGAAAAGGAACCTTACGGAATGGGAGAAAATATTTTCAAACTATATGTCTGATAAGAGATTAATAAGATTAATATCCAAATTACATAAGCAAAGCTCAGCAAAACAACTAATAATCCAATTAAAGCATGGGCCAAGGAACTGAGATATGTTTTTCCAAAGAAGATATACAAATGACTATCAGGTACATAAAAAGGTGTTTAATATCATTAATCATCAAGGAAAAGCAAATCGAAACCATAATGAGGTATCACTTCATACTTGTTTGAATGGCTATCATCAAAAAGACAAGAAGTAACATGTGTTGGCAAGTATGTGGAGTAAAGGAAATCCTTGTGCACTGTTGGTGGGAATGTAAATTGGTGCAGCCATTATGGAAAACAGTATGGAGATTCCTCAAAAAGACTAAAAATAGAACTAACTATCATATGATCCAACAATTCCATTTCTGGGTATAGTGTGTGTGTGTGTGTGTGTGTGTGTGTGTGTGTGTGTGTGTATAAAGTCGAAAGTTATTCAGCTATACAAAGAAGGAAACCTTGCCATTTGTGACAACCTGGATGGAACTTATGGGCATTATGCTAAATGAAATAAGTCAGGTAGAGAAAGACAAATACTGTATGTTATTGCTTATCTATAAAATCTTAAAAATTGAACTCATAGAAACAGAATAAAATTGGTGGTTACAAGGGGCTGGGAGGTGGGGAAAATAGGGAGATGTTGGTCAAAGGGTACAACCTTCCAACTGTAAGATTAATAACTTCTGGGGCTCTAATGTACAGCATGGTGAATCTAGTTAATAATACTGTACAGTATACTTGAAAGTTGCTAAGAGAGTTAATCTTAAATGTTGTCACCACAAAAATGGGGTAACTGTGTGGTGATGCATGTGTTAACTAATTCTATAGTGGTAATTATATATATACATAATATATATATATAATTATCACATTGTACACCGTAAGTTTACATAATGTTATGTATCAATTATATTTCAAGGTGGTTGGAAAGAATTTAAAATAAAATAAAATACCTAGCAGTCAGTCACTCCTTTTCCTTCCCCCTTTTCTTGCTTTATTTCTCTTTCTAGCACTTATAACCACCTGACCTTATATGCATTTATTTGTTTATCTTTTTTTGATCAGTGTTCCCCTGATAGAAGTTAAGACATATGAAAGCATTTTTATATGTTTGTTTGTTTTTAAATTCATGGTGTCTAGAACACTGACTGGTAAGTATTAGATTCTCAATATTAAATTTTGAAAGAAAAGAAGGAAGAATGTAAAGGAGAAAGTCAGACAACAGACAGAAATGAAAATTTAAGAGAAACTCTGATAATATGGTACTATACACAAGCATTTACATTTATAAAGTCATGTCAACGTCTAATATTCAATGTTCAAATCCTTCATAAAGACTAGCATTTTAGGCAGTTTTAGAAAATAGAATTCGTGTTCAGAAATAGATTAATTTCTTGAAATAGAATATTTTCCAGATGTGTATATAATTGCGTGAAGCAGTCAGGTTAGCGTTTTTCATTAGTCCGGCCGTTCCTGTTAGTGTTTTTGCCACACGTATTCATTAAGCAGACTTCTGTTTTTATATCTTTAGCAAACACTGAAGTTTGTAATGCTCTCTGTCCAACATAATGAGGTTTTGACACATACTTTAGAAGATAGCAACACCTTATTAGCTACAGAATAATAAATAGAGGCTGAAAGGAGAGAAACAGACAACTCTGAAGTTCTTCCCATCACCTCACTCTCCAGGGAAGGAGAGGTGTTAAGAGGTGCTGAATAATAATCACAGATGAGTCACTTCCTGACTCTGTTGTCTTGGATGATTTGCAGAGCATAAACCTTTAGGCTGGTCTTTGCTTTCTCCTTCAACTCCCAAAAGGAGATATTCATTTTTATCGTGTTTCTTAAATCACAGAGTTTAGGCAACTGATAAGAACTTTGGAGGCTGACACTGTTTTAGTTCACAGGTGAGCCCCACGTTTTCCTTCAACACCTGATGCAACACTTTTAGCAGCAATCAGGTTTCCTCTGAGCCCCTGCTCTCTCCAGCTGCCCCCTGTCATTATTCACAAATGTAAAGTAAGAAATGATGGTTTTGGCTAGATAGAGCCCAGGTCCTGTGAAAGTAAGCAGTGAATGTGATAAGCTGGCTATTACAAAAGACAACCTCAGTCTTATGGAGAAAGAACCTACTTTGGGACTGTTTTTTTACTGGGGAGACTGATCATATAAACTCTAACAGTACCTCACCCTGCACTAGAAAATCTGAAGTGCCACAGATCTGCCCGTAGCTGCCAGTCAGAAGGTGATAAAGGGAATGAAAAGTTTTTTAAAAATAGTGTAAAGTTAAACTGAAAACCCTTCTGCCAAAGTCCTCTTGTGTTTGTTTGGGGCGTGGGCAGGTGGGAGTTGGACAAGAAGCAGAGAAAGATATGACAGCACAAAGCCAGTGACCCAGATAGGAAAGGAAAGGACAAGAGTGGCATGATTTTCTCACTAAGCTTGAGAGCACCGGGTGAGACTGAAGTGGAGTCTGTATGTGAAACTGCAAAGCAAGCACATGAAATATAATTTGCTTCTGTGTTGGCAAAGGGAGGGGACTGCAGGTGGGCACTGGGATAATCTGTATCAGGCAATGTGAGCTTGATGGAAATAGCTTCCGACAAGCATATGCTTGCTGCAACCAATTTAAAGTTGGAAATAAAATATGATTACTCTGTATCTGGGAGTTCCTACCCCAGCTCTATCCCAGGTGGTAATCAAAGAAGACCCACTTGCATGCTTCCTTACCAAAATCTTAGGACTACCCAAGGCCTCTAGGGCAGGATATTGGTAGAAATGGGATTCAGAATAAAATTTCTGCTGCTCTTCCCAGTGTGGAATTTTATTTTCAAATTTCTGTAACAGATTCTAGTGTCTGCCTTCTTCTAGAAAATGGAAGATTATCTGCCCAGACATATTCTACCCAAATACTTTAGGTATTCAGAATAATATCACCTCTTTACCAAGACTCTGTTTTCACTGTTATAAAACTGTATAAAAATGAGTTTGGATCAAGTGAGTTTATCCATGTCATAAGCTCAGAAGAGTGCCACAGGGGTCGTAACTGTTCCAGTGAAGTGAAAAATGTAAGTATTACCTATCTCCTCCCTTGACCTGAGAAGATGGATTATTTCTTTGTGTTTCTCAATGGTGGCCCTGTAGTATTTGTGTTAAAGGAAAGTAGTGATACAACTCTGCAAAGCTGAAAGTGCTCTCCTCTTGGTTATTTCACTTAATGGATAGTTGAATAGAAGAATAAAATCATAGCATGGATAAATAGGGAAAGAGGAGGTAGGTTACTATATCTGTCAGAGCAATTGAGAATTTGCAGAGAGACAGTGTTTAAAGGAAAATTCTTAGGATGTTCTGTGATAACAATTGTAACAGCTATTGTCACAATAAAATGCTGTGTAACAAATACCCCAAAACTCATGTGCAAACTACAAACAGCAATTATTCTTATGCTCATGGTCCTGCTGATTTAAGCTGAGCTGTTCTTAGTGACTCTGTTTTAATCTGGGGGTCCAGCTGTGCTTGGCTGCCCCATGTGGGTTGGGCTGAGGACTTTTTATTCTGGGACCCAACTTAATGTTTTAAACAAGTATCTGGCAGAAGCTCTCCTCATGGCATTTATAGAGCATTAACAAAACAAAACAAAACCAAAAAACCTGTCAAGTGTCTGTCTGTGTCATATCTCTCAACATACAAAGAGACCAAAGCAAGTCACATTGTCACGCCCCCAAACAAGGAGCAGAGAAACACCTTCTGCCTTAGTGTAGGGACAGACAAAAGCCCATAACAAAGGACATGAATACAGGAAGGGAAGCTAATCTTCCAAACAATGTTACTCTGACCTCTTCCTTTATCATCAATAAATCCCCAGAAAAGGCTGTTATAGTTCTTTAATGCTTTTGAAATCAGACAGTGAGAGTAGGTTTGTTGTTTGCTTGCTTCATGTGACACTTGTGAGATCTTCCTCAAGTTAGGAGCAGGGGATAAATGAGGGTGGTGAAAAAGGGAACAAAGTTGTTTGAGTTTTACTAAAATTTCTCTGATTTAATAGTTTCGAAGAGCTCTTGAAACAAACAGATCACATAAAAACAATAAAGAAAATCTCTCTTTCTATTTTACACTAATTTAGGTTACATCTGTCTGAATATCAGCACTACCCAAGTTTCTAAAGAAACCTTTCCAATTATTATTGGATTATTCCAATATCGTCCCTTCTTGTGTTTGTCCATTGATTCTGGGATGTGTCGTAACTCCAGTAATGATTATTCACAACTTTGAAAACTTTATCCATACCACTGTGATTGTATCACACTTGTGCTTGTGTTTAACCCATTTATTTCATGCCCCATAGAATATACACCAGAATGGAGGCTACCCAAAACCCCGTGCATCAACCAATGCTGAGGAGCATACAAGTATATTTGAACTCTCTCCAGGAAAACAGGAAAAAACAATTTTGTAAACTTTATGTTTTTCTCACAATTTTTCACTGTCCAGTAGTGAAAGATGTAATGAGTTGTCACACACTGCAATTATAATCAAGAAGAGAATATTTAGTTGCAATAAAACACTGGTTCCTATACTTTGAGATTTCTCAAACCAGTATCATTTCATCATCTTCATACAACAATGACAACAACAATACTAATAAAACTTGGGGTCAGTAAATCATTGTCCATATTTTATTCTAGGGAACATGGACAGCCAACAAAGCAAAAGAAACATTACAGAAATATAGTACAAATTGTATGTTCATTTCCTTAGAGACATTTATAAGGCAAAAAAAAAAAAGAGAGAGAGAGAGAATCTCAGAATAAAGATAATTTAAATAAAGGAAGAAAAATAAAGCATGACTTTGTCCTGATATTTTCCCATCTTGTCACTCATTGGTGATAACATCATCGGAGACTGGAACCTAGGAATCATTACCTTAAATATCTTTTCCTTCACCCATTTCAAGAGATATTTCATTGGTTGTGGAATTCCAAATGCTATGGGTGTCAAATGGGAGATCTTTGGTCACAGAGAGAAAATAGCTGTTATTTGACACAGAATTAGATTCTTCCAGTTTAGAAAATCTATGCTTCTCAGCTATTTTACTATCTATAGGAGTGTGTTTAGCAGTTTTTCCCCATTTAACACCCAGGCCACCACTTATCTAAATGAGTTACCGGGGAGACCTTCAAGATGGCGGAAGAGTAAGACGTGGAGATGACCTTCCTCCCCACAAATACATCAGAAATACATCTACATGTGGAACAACTCCTACAGAACACCTACTGAACGCTGGCAGAAGACCTCAGACTTCCCAAAAGGCAAGAAACTCCCCACGTACCTGGGTAGGGCAAAAGGAAAAAGAAAACACAGAGACAAAAGAATAGGGACGGGACCTGCACCAGTGGGAGGGAGCCGTGAAGGAGGAAAGGTTTCCACACACTAGGAGCCCCTTCGTGGGCGGAGACTGCGGGTGGCGGAGGGGGGAAGCTTCGGAGCCATGGAGGAAAGCGCAGCCACAGGGGTGCGGAGGGCAAAGCGGAGAGACTCCCGCACGGAGGATTGGTGCCGACCAGCACTCACCAGCCCGAGAGGCTTGTCTGCTCACCCGCCGGGGCAGGCGGGGCTGGGAGCTGAGGCTCGGGCTTCGGAGGTCAGATCACAGGGAGAGGACTGGGGTTGGTGGCGTGAACACAGCCTGAAGGGGGCAAGTGCACCACAGCTAGTCAGGAGGGAGTCCAGGAAAAGGTCTGGACCTGCCTAAGAGGTAAGAGACCATTGTTTCAGGGTGTGCGAGGAGAGGGGACTCAGAGTGCCGCCTAAACGAGCTCCAGAGATGGACATGAGCCGCGGCTATCAGCGCGGACCCCAGAGACGGGCATGAGATGCTAAGGCTGCTGCTGCTGCCACCAAGAAGCCTGTGTGCAAGCACAGGTCACTCTCCACACCGCCCCTTCTGGGAGCCGGTGCAGCCTGCCACTGCCAGGGTCCCGTGATCCAGGGACAACTTCCCGGGGAGAACACACATCGCGCCTCAGGCTGCTACAACGTCACGACGACCTCTGCCGCCGCAGGCTCGCCCTGCATCCATACCCCTCCCTCCACCCGGCCTGAGTGAGCCAGAGCCCCCAAAGCAGCTGCTCCGTTACCCCTGTCCTATCTGGGCGGGAACAGATGCCCTCAGGCGACCTTCACTCAGAGGCGGGGCCAAATCCAAAGCTGAACCCCAGGAGCTGTGTAAACAAAGAAGAGAAAGGGAAATTTCTCCCAGCAGCCTCAGAAGCAGCGGATTAAAGTTCCACAAACAACTTGAAGTACCTGCATCTGTGGAATACCTGAATAGACAACGAATCACCCCAAATTGAGGTGGTGGACATTGGAACAATGATATATATGTATTTTTTTCCTTTTTCTCTTTTTGTGAGTGTGTATGTGTATCCTTCTTTGTGTGATTTTGTCTGTATAGCTTTGCTTTTACCATTTGTCCTATGATGTTGTCTGTCCGTTTTTGTTTGTTTGTTTGTTTTAGTATAGTTTTTAGCACTTGTTATCATTGGTGGATTTGTTTTTTGGTTTGGTTGCTCTCTTCTTTCTTTCTTTCTTTTCTTTTTTTACTAATTATTTTTATTTTTTATTTTAATAAATTTATTTTATTTTATTTTATTTTTTCTTTCTTTCTTTCTTTCTTTTTTTCTCCCTTTTCTTCTGAGCCATGTGGCTGACAGGGTCTTGCCACTCCGGCCAGGTATCAGGGCTGTGCCTCTAAGGTGGGAGAGCCGAGTTCAGGACATTGGGCCACCAGAGACCTCCCGGCTCCACGTAGTATCAAATGGTGAAAGCTCTCCCAGAGATCTCCCAGCTCCACTAATGACCAGCAAGCTACAGTGCTGGACACCTTATGCCAAACACTTACCAAGACAGGAGCACAACCCCACCCATTAGCAGAGAGGCTGCCTAAAATCATAATAAGGCCACAGACACCCCAAAACACACCACCAGATGCGGTCCTGCCCACCAGAAAGACAAGATCCAGCCTCATCCAGCAGAACACAGGCACCAGTCCCCTCCACCAGGAAGCCTACATAACCCACTGAACCAACCTTACCCACTGGGGGAGACACCAAAAACAATGGGAACTACAAACCTGCAGACTGCGAAAAGGAGACCCCAAACACAGTAAGTTAAGCAAAATGAGAAGACAAAGAAACACACAGCAGATGAAGGAGCAAGGTAAAAATCCACCAGACCAAACAAGTGAAGAGGAAATAGGCAGTCTACCTGAAAAAGAATTCAGAGTAATGATAGTAAAGATGATCCAAAATCTTGGAAATAGAATGGAGAAAATACAAGAAACGTTTAACAAGGACCTAGAAGAATGAAAGAGCAAACAAACTATGATGAACAACACAATAAATGAAATTAAAAATTCTCTAGAAGGAATCAATAGCAGAATAACTGAGGAAGAAGAACGGATAAGTGACCTGGAGGATAAAATAGTAGAAATAACTACTGCAGAGCAGAATAAAGAAAAAAGAATGAAAAGAATTGAGGACAGTCTCAGAGACCTCTGGAACAACATTAAACACGCCAACATTCAAATTATAGGAATCGCAGAAGAAGAAGAGAAAAAGAAAAGGACTGAGAAAATATTTGAAGAGATTATAGTTGAAAACTTCCCTATTATGGGAAAGGAAATAGTTAATGAAGCCCAGGCAGCGCAGAGATTCCCAGAGAGGATAAATCCAAGGAGAAACATGCCAAGACACATATTAATGAAACGATCAAAAATTAAATACAAGGGAAAAATATTAAAAGCAACAAGGGAAAAACAACAAATAAAATACAAGGAATCCCCATAAGATTAACAGCTGATCTCTCAGCAGAAACTCTGCAAGCCAGAAGGGAGCGGCAGGGCATATTTAAAGTGATGAGAGGGAAAAACCTACAACCAAGATGACTCTACCCAGCAAGGATCTCATTCAGATTCAATGGAGAAATTAAAACCTTTACAGACAAGCAAAAGCTAAGAGAATTCAGCATCATCAAACCAGCTTTACAACAAATGCTAAAGGAACTTCTTGAGGCAAGAAACATAAGATAAGGAAAATACCTACAATAACAAACCCAAAACAATTAAGAAAATGGTAATAGGAACATACATATCAATAACTACCTTAAATGTAAATGGATTAAATGCTCCCACCAAAAGACACAGACTGGCTGAATGGACACAAAAACAAGGCCCATATATATACTGTCTACAAGAGACCAACCTCAGACCTAGGGACACATACAGACTGAAAGTGCAGGGATGGAAAAAGATATTCCATGCAAGTGGAAATCAAAAGAAAGCTGGAGTAGCAATTCTCATATCAGACAAAATAGACTTTAAAATAAAAACTATTACAAAGAAGGACACTACATAATGATCAAGGGATCAATCCAAGAAGATAAAACAATTGTAAATATTTACGCACCCAATATAGGAGCACCACAATACATAAGGCAAATGCTAACAGCCATAAAGGGGGAAATCGACAGTAACACAATCATAGTAGGGGACTTTAACAACCCACTTTCACCAGTGGACAGAGCATCCAAAATGAAAATAAATACGGAAACACAACCTTTAAATGATACTTTGAACAAGATGGACTTAATAGCGATTTATAGGACATTCCATCCAAAAACAACAGAATAAACTCTCTTCTCAAGTGCTCATGGAACATTCTCCAGGATAGATCATACCTTGTGTCACAAAATAAGCCTTGGTAAATTTAAGAAAATTGAAATCATATCAAGTATCTTTTCCGACCACAACGCTATGAAACTAGATATGAATTACCGGAAAAATTCTGTAAAAAATACAGACACACGGAGGCATACAATACACTACTTAATAACCAAGAGATCACTGAAGAAATCAAAGAGGAAATCAAAAAATACCTAGAAGCAAATAACAATGAAAACACGATGACCCAAAACCTATGGGATGCAGTTCTAAGAGGGAAGTTAATAAAGGGAAACAAGAAACAAGAAACATCTCAAATAAACAACCTAACCTTACACCTAAAGCAATTAGAGAAAGAAGAACAATAAAACCCCCAAGTTAGCAGAAGGAAAGAAATCATAAAGATCAGATCAGAAATAAATGAAAAAGAAATGCAGGAAACAATAGCCAAGATCAATAAAACTAAAAGCTGGTTCTTTGAAAAGATAAACAAAATTGATAAACCATTAACCAGACTCGTGAAGAAAAAAGGGAGAAGACTCAAATCAATAGAATTAGAAATGAAAAAGGAGAAGTAACAACTGACACTGCAGAAATACAAAGGATCATGAGAGATTACTACAAGCAACTATATGCCAATAAAATGGACAACCTGGAAGAAATGGACAAATCCTTAGAAAGCACAACCTTCCTAGACTGGACCAGGAAAAAATAGAAAATATAAACAGACCAATCACAAGCACTGAAACTAAAACTGTGATTAAAAATCTTCCAACAAACAAAAGCCCAGGACCAGAGGGCTTCACAGGCGAATTCTATCAAACATTTAGAGAAGAGCTAACACCTATCCTTCTCAAACTCTTCCAAAATATAGCAGAGGGAGGAACACTCCCAAACTCATTCTATGAGGCCACCATCACCCTGATACCAAAATCAAAGATGTCACAAAGAAAGAAAACTACAGGCCAATATCACTGATGAACATAGATGCAAAAGTCCTCAACAAAATACTAGCAAACAGAATCCAACAGCACATTAAAAGGATCATACACCATGATCAAGTGGGGTTTATCCCAGGAATATAAGGATTCTTCAATATATGCAAATCAATCAATGTGATACAGCATATTAACAAATTGAAGGATAAAAACCATATGATCATCTCAGTAGATGCAGAAAAAGCTTTCAACAAAATTCAACACCCATTTATGATAAAAACCCTCCAGAAAGTAGGTGTGAGGTGATACCTCACAGTGGCATGCACATATATACACTACCAAACGTAAAATAGAGAGCTAGTGGGAAGCAGCCACATAGCACAGGGAGATCAGCTCGGTGCTTTGTGACCACCTAGAGGGGTGGGATAGGATGGGTGGGAGGGAGGGAGACGCAGAGGGAGGAGATGTGGGGATATATGTATATGTATAGCTGATTCATTTTGTTATAAAGCAGAAACTAACACACCATTGTAAAGCAATTATAGTCCAATAAAGATGTTAAAAAAATAGATAACTAATAAGAACCTGCTGTATAAAAATAAATAAATAAAATAAAATTTAAAAAATAAATAAATAAAAATAAAAATAAATGAGCTACCATGTGAAAAATGTGTATGTACTTGCAGACACAGCATCCAAGATGCATTATTCCGAATTCTTCCGGCTGCCAGTGATAGAAAGTCAACTCACACTACCTTAAGGGGAAATGGCCTTTATTGACTCACTTAACCTAGAAGTCAGGAGTGCCCTCCCTTCAAGCATATCAGATCCAGAGCTTCCAAAGATGTCGTCAGGATTCGTGCTTTTCATCTCCGGGCTCTGCTTTCCTTTGCAGTGTCTCTTTTTTCAGACACAGTGACAACAAGCCTGCCTGTGGCTTCAGGTTTACAGTTTTTTTTCTCTCAGTCACATCAGGAGAAAGAAAATGTCCCTTTCTTAACAGAGAACTCTAACAGAAGCCTTAGAATGGGAACTCATGGATTGCGTGGCATTCCTGAACTTACAACCGATTGACCAAATCTATTTTATCTCTGGAACTGCTGCTGCTGCTGGAACCCACAGCACAAAAAGTGGAGAAAAGTAAAGGAGAGGTAGTTCCCAACAGAGTATAGATATAGATATATAAATTTTTTTATTTTTATTTTTTTACTAAAAGAAAGAGGAGGAGATGCTGGGACACTGGATAGAATAAAACTGGACAGATTCCACCACTCTGAGAAACCTCATTACATAAACTTTCCACTGAGGTTTATCTACAACAAAGTCATCCCCTCTTTGGCGCTAAGAGAAAGGTGATTGATAGGCCCTGCATGTTTGCCCTTCCGGGGCCTCAGTAACTCAGATCCCAAAGGGCAAGGGAAGCAGAGGGCTCAACAGCACAAAGCCAATTAGCAACTTCTGTTTCTGGAACCAAAATGCCCTCGAGGAGTATTTCTCAAAGGCTCCGCCTTGTTATGTGCAACAACCTAATAACGTCTTGTAGTGTTTAAAAGATATTATTTTGCAAAGTTGATTTATAAGAAATGAAAATAACATGTGTTGTCTTCTTCCCCCTAAGCAAGTATTTAATTTACTCTCTTAAAAAGACCACAGATAGACATAGTAACTGTTTCTCTCCACTGATGGCCATTTCATTATTTATCTTAACTAGTTCTTAGAAACACCCTGAGCTCTTCACTAAAGTCAGGATCTAAATCCTAGTATGTAGAACTATCAAATCACTATACAATCTGTAAAAATAAAATCATCCTCCAGCTATAAATTAGAGATCATACTCAATGTTTATATTTAAATACTTATTAGAATTCCTGTATTATTGATCACTAGTTTACTTTTGCCTAAGGTTTAGTTACATTGCTAAAAGAGGGGCTGCTAGATGAAATGATACTATGATATTATTGTTAATTTTTTTTATTATTATTAAAAAGCTACTATATATAAGGTATGTTAGAAGATACAAAAAAAGATTAAACATGATTGAAACCATACAGAGCTTGTGCTCTTGTTGGAGAGGTTCCTTATGAAAATTAATAAAATATAATTTTAAAATATAAACTAAAGATGCATAAAATTTTAACTTTCACATTGTTTATTCAAATTACATGGAAAATATTCATCTACACTTGTATTTCTTGAGAGGAAACCTGTATTTTTTTTTCTTTTGATCACAATCACTCCTCAGCTTAAAAAATGGAAGTAAAATTATTTTATATAAAATGCTATACAATGATTCAAATATTAATTCTTACGTGTAGCACACTCAGATTTTATTTTATTTTCAAACTTAATTCAACCTCAAAAAATCTTTTAAAAATTTCTTTCTTTTGGAAAAGTTGGTAACTTCTGAAACTACATTAAATTTGTTGGAATATAATGGTTATATTATGTGGATTGAACTATTTCAAATACCCCGATTGCAAAATCCATTGACTAACAAAACACTAAGACTTACAAAAAGAAATTAGTTTGGGCAGTTTGTGTACATTTTTTATCATAAAAGTCAGAGGACATCAGGAGAGACGGAGACTATTTCCAAAAATACATTAAAAAGAGAATTATCAGCTGCTAGATATTCCAAGAGAAAATTAAGACTCAAGCTGTGTGATTTTGAGATGTTCAGTTTTGACACTTTTTGATTTTAGTAGATAGTAGGTAAGCTAAATATGATATTTAAAACCAAGGACATAGTATGCTTTTTTTTTTTTTTCATAGTATGCTTTTTGATTGAAAACAAAATGAGAAACAGAAAGGAAATGGATTAGAAAATTGTTAAGCAGCTTTGTTTTTTTCCCCAGGGACTTACATAACTCTGAATCCCACCCATCAGCTCTGCCTTCAGTCAGATCACTTCAACAAACACTTACACCACGGGATTTTAAATAGAACTTCTGCTTTCTCAGAGTTTTGATAGAAGTCCCAAGGCTGAGAATAAAAGGTGTCAATTTCTTCATACTTGTAAAGATCTGCAGCATCTATGGAAGGTTGGCCCAGAGGGTGATCCCAAAACAGTCTGCCTCAAGTGGACCATTAGCCACTCCCCAGGTTATTCTTGGGGGTGTCACTAGGAAGGGTGTCTTTAGAGCAGCTTTGTCAACCTTGATCACATAGTAGAATCACTAAGTTGCTCAGGCCACACCTGAAACGTTACATCCCAATCTCTGGGGGTGGAACATGGAACATAGGCGTTGGCAGTGTTTAAGGCTCCCAGGTGAACTGCGGTGTGCAGCCAGGTTGGAGAGACAAGCCATGCAGGGTTCTAGCCTTCTTCTCTCCCGATGATGCTCAAACCAAACGAAGGTCTATGGAGAGCTTGGGAAGGCTTGACTAGTATACTGGGGACCTTGGGGCTCAGAGGGATTGCTTGACCCATACTTGAAAAATTTTAAAGACGGGAGGACCAAACAAGGGGCCTAGTGTGAGAGGGAGAAAACCAGAGAACTACTAGAACAGTGGTAGAGGAAGCTCTACTTCACTAACCGCAGGGTAGAGGGGCTGCATTGTAGGAGCCAGATGTGGACGTTCTGAAATAGAACTATTCTTGAGTGGTTTTGAAAGGGATTTTATTTTAAAAGAATGTCTAAAGACTGTGAAAACCCCACAGATAGAGACTGTGTAAGTGAAACCAGTAAAAGCAAGTGCTAACAAAATGAAGCATTGCCTGGACCACAGGACAGAGTCTTTGCCCCCAGGGTGGTACCTCCCAGCAACCACAGACATGTTCCACAAATTAGAGACATTCTTTGAACTTTGAGTTAGGTGTACCCAGAGAACATCAATCAAGACAACAGTTATACTCTTCTGTAAAACTGCCTTTTACAAGCCCAACTTCAGAGGGACCGAAGATGGCAGTCAATGAGTAGGGGGGAGGAATTATGTTAGGTGGGGCAAGGAGGAGAGAAGAAACTAATGATATTCTCCCTACTTCCCCAAAGCTGGCTTCCAATCAGGCCTGATCTGAGAACAAAAGGAAGATTTGAATCAAATGAAAATGATGTTTGACAACTGGAATCTTTGGGAAAACCACAAAAGGGACACATTTGATATTCAAGTTTTAAATCCAGAGGCAGGAAGACTATTTCAATGGATCTTGTTTGGAGGTGGTGAAGGAAAGAAAATAAACCTGTTCTATAATTATGATCTTCCTGAATCCAACTCATTCAATGAACGTGTAACTTATTTTAAATTCCTAATTGCCAGACACTGTGCTAAGGATATAAGAGACAAAGATAATTACATTTATGTGGGTGTATGGTTTGTGGAGCACACAACACTGAATTCCTTGTAGATAGAACACGTACATAATCATCCTTGTTACTGCTGATATGTTATGATTATATTAGACATAATAGTATTTGTCTCAGGGCCCAGTATCAGCCATACCTGGCACTCTTAGATGTTCAAAAATATTTATTGAATAGATGGATGAATAAAAAATATTCATGTATAAATTAAGGTTATATTCATTGACACTGTGGAGACAACCATTTTTTATTATAAAGTAATAGAGCATACACTTTAGATTTAAACTTACATATTTTTGCTAATTAAAAGAACCAAAGTCTTTCTTTCTTCTCCCCACAACCCCCATCCTGGTCCCTTATTTTTGTTTTTCTTCTCCTAATCTAGGTTGCCCACTTTTTTCACCATTAAACACACACAGATACACACACAAATGGTAGCAGATAAAATGTAAAAAATGTGAAGACTTCATTTATGGCACCCCTGAAAGAATTCTACTGAGGAAAGACTATCCAGGGTTGGGAGAGTGGGGAGTAACACGTCTTTCCTGCTCTTTTTTTTTAAATTTGTATTGGAGTATGGTTGCTTTACAATGTTGTGTTAGTTTCTGCTGTACAGCAAAGTGAATCAGCTATACATATACATATATCCCCTCTTCTTTGGATTTCCTTCCCATTTAGGTCACCACCGAGCACTGAGTAGAGTTCCCTGTGCTGTACAGCAGGTGTTCATTAGTTATCTATTTTATACATAGTAGTGTATATACGTCAATCCCAATCTCCCAGTTCATCCCACCCACTCCCCCTTTTCCCCTTGTATCCGTGTTTGTTCTCTATGTCTGTGCCTCTATTTCTGCTTTTCAAATAAGTTCATCTGCACCATTTTTCTAGATTCCACATATAAGCAATATTATACAATATTTGTTTTTCTCTTTCTGACTTCCTTCACTCTGTATGACAGTCTCTAGGTCCATCTTGCTCTTTTTTTTTTTTTTTTTAAAAGAAATTCACGTTCTTTTATTTATTTATTTATGACTGTGTTGAGTCTTCGCTCCTGCGCGAGGGCCCTCTCCAGCTGCGGCAAGTGGGGACCACTCTTCATCGCGGTGCGCGGGCCTCTCACTGTCGCGGCCTCTCTTGTTGCGGAGCACAGGCTCCAGACGCGCAGGCTCAGTAGTTGTGGCTCACGGGCCCAGTTGCTCCGTGGCACGTGGGATCTTCCCAGACCAGGGCTCGAACCCGTGTCCCCTGCATTGGCAGGCAGATTCTCAACCACTGCGCCACCAGGGAAGCCCCCATCCTGCTCTTGATGTTTCCTGCGCATTGCCCTGGTTCCATACCCCATACCTTTACTCAATTCTCCGCCCCAAGTAAGGGAATGGATTTCCTGCTCCTCCAGCTGGTCTACTTGGTACATGTGGAGGAGGGATAATGACAGGTTTGTGACCCAGCCTCACACTGCTAGTGATTAAATCTGTCTAAATCTGGGATTTCATATTTGAAAACCTCCCTCTGTGTAGATTATAACCTACACTCTTCAATAGCAATCTTACTTGATAGGGTTGTGTCTTTTGGTCTCCGAATGCTTCCCTCCAGTATCCATTCTCAACTTTTTCAAAATTCAGGTCATGAGAAGGGTTACTCCTTGTGTCTTTTTCAAAAATCCCAATAATAGTCTTTGCCTTCTTCCTCATTTAACTGGTCAGATCTTGGCAGTTTAATTCCTGATGGTTTTTTTCCCCCCTCATATGACCTTCTTCTCTATATGTTTACCTGCAAAAGGATGAAGTTTGATAACATACATTTTTATTTTATTTATTTTTTATTGGGGTATAATTGTTTTACAATGTTGTGTTAGTTTCTACTGTACAGCGAAGTGGAGTTCCCTGTGCAATACAGTCTGTTCTCATTAGTTATCTATTTTACACATATTAGTGTATATATGTCAGTCCCAATCTCCCAATTCATCCCACCCCCGCTTTCCCTCCTTGGTGTCCGTATGTTTGTTCCCTATGTCTGCGTTTCTATTTCTGCCTTGCAAACAGGTTCATCTGTACTGTTTTTCTAGATTCCACATATATGCGTTAATATATGACATTTGCTTTTCTCCTTCTGACTTACTTCACTCTGTATGACACTCTCTAGGTCCATCCATCTCTCTACAAATGACCCAGTTTCGTTCCCTTTTATGGCTGAGTAATATTCCATTGTACATATGTGCCACATCTTCTTTATCCATCCATCTGTCGATGGACATTTAGGTTGCTTCCATGACCTGTCTATTGTAAATAGTGCCACATTGAACATTGGGGTGCATGTATCTTTTTGAATTATGGTTTCCTCTGGGTATATGCCCAGTAGTGGGATTGCTTGGTCATATGGTAATTCTATTTTTCCTTTTTTAAGGAACCTCCATACTGTTCTCCATAGTGGCTGTATCAATTTACATTCCTACCAATGGTGCAAGAGGGTTCCCTTTTCTCCACACCCTCTCCAGCATTTATTGATAACAATTTTAGATATCCTATAAACCTTGTATTTTTATTTTCTTCCTACTTCACAGTTCTTAGTCATCATGTAATAATGAGAAACTACAGAAGTTTGACTGTCCTTGAAACACAGAAGATAATATCTAAGCTTGATTTTAATATTTAGTTTCTGATTTATTTGAAAATTATCTCAGATTTTTGGAAAGAATCTTAAAGCTCATTCCAACATGGTTAGAAATATAAAACTATTAAAAGTAGTCTTGCTAAGATACTGTGCTTAGTTTTTCTGAGTCACTAAGGAATGAAGATAAATTATTTAGGATTTAAAATTTTTCTTCTGTGAAAAGTAATTTATACATGCAAAACTCATTTGTTCTTGAAATATTTTTCCTTAAAGGAATACTTATATAGTGATTTTTAGAAAGCCTTAATAATATCATTAATATTAGATTAAAAAAAGAAATTGGACTTTGAAATTGTATTTAATAGAATTGTACTCAGTATTTTTATTATAACTTTCTGAACTTACCTCTAAGTTATTTTTAATATATTTATGTATCACAGGAAGGAAAATGAAAGCAAATGGGTGGGTAAATATAAAATAGATTTATGTCTTTAACTTAGACTGTTTTTATTGAAATATAGGCTTGAAGGGCTTAAGAAAGAAGGTGACTGTGTTTTTAAAATAGAAGTAATGGTTCATATTTAGATAGCTTTTCATTCTACCCATTATTTTCTTGAAGCCAAACATTGTCAAAGAAGGCTACTCTTTCTTCCTCTTGTACATAACCCAAAATCTGCTTCATCAGCTCTTCCAATTGAATAGCCAAATCACCTAAGATCAGTACAAATCATTCTGGAAATCCTTATCTTTACCCCTCCTCTCTTTGATGGAAGCCAAGGCTTCTGAATATGTGGAATAACATGCAGTACCTATTTTTTCTAAACAGAGATGTGCTATCAGGCTCACTGTTATTTCGTTTCATGATGAAAAACAAAGCAAGCCACCATTTAGATTAGCTCAATAAATTTGCAGTAGGTCAACCATTGTAACAAATGCTTGGCCTCACTTAAGACATGGCAGAATAAAATATCAAATTAAAAATGCATAATTCCTGAATTCACTTTGTATAGTATTGAGGAATTTATTCAACAAATATCTACTGAATCTTTACTTTGTTCAAAAGAATATTAAACTCTGCTGAAAATAAAGCTTTTTCTTTTTTCTTTTTTTTCTTTTGCATATACTGTTTAAAACCTTTGTGTCAATTAGCTTAAAAATATTATCTCATCTAATTATTTCATGAGCTTGTGAGAAATTTATTTTATTCATATCTTACATACGAAGAAGTTGATATTTGGAGAGATTACACAATTTGCCCAAAGAACCAATAAGAGCCAAAACAAAACTGAAATACAGATTCATGTAATTACACAACCCACATGGACTTTCTTCCAACAATGCCAAGCTTCCCTCAAAGAGCTTGCAGGTCAGCTATGGAGAAAATATAATGCAAGATGAAAAGTGATATGTTTTAAGAGAGACATTTAGGAGTTGTAATTTAAGATGGAGATGATGTCTAATTGGGAAGATCTAAATCCTGGCTCAGCTGTATTTGGGTGGAACATTTTATAGGACATAATGTGTTTTCATCATAAGACCTAAATTGTCTGCTTAGAACACCTATCACCCCCCAAAATGGGGGTGGAAAACAAACAAGTCAAGTGTGATCCACAATCTATGATATTTTATCTATATGTTACATGCTGAAAGATTTATTTTAGGTCTTGATGTGACTCCAATATTTTGAATCTTCATTGACTGAAACAAATAAACAAAAATAATGAATAAAACTTTCTAAAGCCATTATAATGTCAACTCACTCTTTCAACCATAATGAAAAAAGGAAAGAGCTTGTTAATATTCTGCATTGCTGTGTCTGGAGATTACTTTTAGAAGGAAAGAGGCAATCATATTTCAAATTTTAGCATTTAATGAATAAGAGATAGATTGTACTAATACTTCTGTTTGATTTTTAATTTTACTATGTATTCTGTTGCAGATTCTCATTGATCATAGTAATATTTTTATTATGGACACATGAATCAGTGTAATGATCTTCATGTTAGAAAAGTAGAAGACTGTTTTCCTTTTGCACTACTAAAGCAGGGAAATATACAATAGGATGTGCTTTGGCTGAAGTTTTATTTGCAAGCTACTGCAGCTCTGAAGTGAATATTACATAAAAATTTTTAATTAATCTTTCTTTGACTATTTCAAAATGTTTCTGTCATACTCTTAGAGCTTCCTAGAGTTCTCACTGATGGTTATTACTTTCCATGCTAGACACTGAGTAATAACTATTAAGTATCATTCACTTTGTATGTGAAGAACCTACTAAGTCTATTTTTCAAGGAAAAATTAGACTTTGGAATAGGCAAGATAGATTACTGACTAACCTCTCAATGAAATGCTGGAGTCTTCAGTAGTTATATGAAGGTAAGACTATGGGATGAAGACTTTGTCTTTGACTAGGCTATTTAAACAACTCTGTAGAAATAGAAGTTAATTTAGAGAAAACAGATATTAATGCAAATATTTCTTGTCCATAAAAATACAGATTACTTATGGCTGCTGGAATGCAATTGATTATTGTCCTGTGGATAAACCAGATTTTCAAATTCATTTCAACATTACTGTTCTTCATATAAATTTATGCTCTTTTGATTTCTCCTTTATACCAGTTTTAACACCTTACTGGTTCTCCCTTTAATAATGAGATAAATAAAATAAAATCTTTAACACTTGTTCATTTTAGCTCTAGAGGAAAGTTATAAATTTGCTTTTTTATTGAAAATATTCCTTTAATATCTTTAAGGTGCTTTTTCATATATAGTACAAAAATAAATACACTGATATACAGTGTTATTTAAAGGATACTTTCAATTGTTTTATTTTCTTTTAAAATACACATAAAATTACCATTCAGAAAACTATTTCACTATTAATCATCACACACTGGAAAATTTATTTTATTCCAGTTTTCTACATGCATTTAAATGTGTATTGGGATTAAAGTAATTTTAATTTCTTAGCTATATACTATAATAAATTTATTTTATACTAAGGCATACCTTGTGTCTAAGAATCCATTTTTCTTAACAAACTATTTGAAAATATCTTGGTATAAATGATAACATCATATTGTCACTTATCTTAATTTAGATAGAAATTATATGATAACCCCAATTACTTTTTTTGGATAATTTAAATTCTAGTTATTTCATCATTGGTTATCAGTTTCTTTACCATATAGCCTATGTACTTCTCATTTTGCAGATATTTAAGTTAGATTGTTGGAAAAAAATTTTTTTAACTTATGCCTATTGTAATGCAATACTGCAAGCATTACCTGTTTGCTCTTTTTAGATTTCAAAGCCCGATTAAATACCATTAAGTCAAGATGATAATTACAACAAAGACATGGATTGATAACAACTGCATTAAAACAAATTTTTAGTTACAAAATTCTATTCTATTAAAAATATAAAACCCAAACTATTCACAAATAAAAAAGAAAAATGTTGTCACCTGGTCAAAGCTTCTTTATATTCAAATGTAGGGATCAATCTATTTTAAGACTTCACTTTCCACCTAGAAATGTTTTACACAGCTGAGCTATTTCTCCACATTCAATTTCCCTTGCCATGGCTTAGGCTGAAATGTTTGATCGCATTTATATACTTAGAACGTGTATCGGTTTATAAAATACTATTTACCAGACAAAAAGATTCAAATGGAATTTTACTTACCAGACTCAAAGATTCAAAGTTTAGTTGTAATTATATTCCTTAATTTTTTTTTAGATTTGACAATTTAAAATGTCTTTTATTGCACACAGAAACAAACATATTAATAATGTTTCAATTCCATTCAAAATTTGCCATTATCTCATAAACTACCTATTTTCCCTCCTTTTATGCAAATTCTTCTTAGCTTCTATTAGCAAAATTGTCAGATTTATTGCGATACAATTGACCCTCAAATTTCCACGCGCCAACCTTAGCCATTTGCAGTATTTATTTTTACCACTAGATGTCACTATGCTCTTCGCAAAAGCTGCTGTAGGTGGACTTCACGGAGAAACAGACTAATAAATACATAATAATTTACTAATAAATACATAAATACAATAAATCTAAAAGTCAACACTATTTGTGAGCAATCATTTGATGCATTAAAATTTTAATTAACATTATATTCATTATTTAAATATCATTATAATCCTGTCACATGAGGATCAAGCATTGACAAACATTCTCATTGTCAGAGTTAGCGTTTTAATATTAGAAATTCTGAATGACATCCTCTCAAATATTTAAGAAAAGAAAGATTTCTATATCTATCACATGTTGATGCTCCCAATGACAATATTAGGGCAAATATCCTCATACCCATTTTGTAAGAAGTAAATGAGAAAATATTGAACATGTTTTATTCATTTTACTTTGTTTCTCATTTCCCTTTTAGTAATATTATAATATATATGTTTAAAATATATAATTATGGATGCATATATCATACACTGTAAAAAAGTTTGGAATATTGTATAAAACACTCATTCATTTGCTCTTTCATCCATTCATTCAACAAATACTTATTGAGACCAACCCTGTCCAAGCATTAAGTAAAATGAATAAAGCAAAATCAGACAGATGTCCCAGCCCTGGTGGAATGCAGCTGCTTAACAATTACAACAAATAGAAATATGTTGACTGAAAAAGAGTAGCTTGCCTCTAAAGTCAGATATTTTAGTTCCATCAGAAAATTGTTGAAGTTTTAGAAGAACATGAGCTACTTTTAGAAACTCTGGAACTACCTGTCAGTAAACCTCAAAGTCGAGGTAACCTTTTCTGTGACTTGACACAAGAAGCCGTTCAAAGAAACAGTATGGCATTTTAAGATGGTATAGACACAAGTTTGATGTTGTGTGGTGTATTCACTCCAGTAATTTTATTTCATTTTTATGAGCTTCCAACAATCCAAAAACATGTAGGAAAGTAACTGGAAGAAATAGGAATAGTAGTGAGGCAAAGGAAGAGGATCATGAATGTTTAGTCAAATTTGCTTCAGCAAAGAAAACCTCCTCTGCAGCAAAAGCTTGCAAATTGCAGATTTTTCCTAATTCTACATCTGCTGCTCACATTTTAGGAAGCAGTTACATATAGAAAAGTCTTTTCCTCTAAAAACATTAAAAATTGTCATCTGTCTTCTGTGTCTGTCCTTGAGGGGCATAAAGTTGATCAACAGCATTTGTTGAGGACTTTATTCTTGGGCAATGTGAGGAATAAAGAAAAGAATTTTAAAGAGGTACAAGGCACGATACTTCACATTTTAGAAGTACAGAATTATATAGCTTTAGTGTTTCAATCCTAAATTCTCTTATAAACCTTAAAATCATAAACAAGATAAATTTACATGAAGTTGGCAGAGTCCATATCCAGATCTTCCTCAACTTACGATGGCGTTAATGTAAGTCAGGACGCATAGTCTCCATAAACGCATAGTCAAAAATGCATTTAATTCACCTACCATCGTAGCTTAGCCCAGCCTACCTTAAATGTGCTCAGAACACTTACATTAGCCTACAATTGGGCAAAATCATCTAACACAAAGCTTATTTTATAATGAAGTGTGGAATATCTCATGTAATTGATTAAATACTATGCTGAAAGTGGAAAGCAGAATGGTTGTCTGGGTACAGAATGGCTGTAAGTGTAGGGGTTGTTGCCCTTGTGATCACCTAGCTGACTGGAAGCTGCCTCGGCTCAGTATCACGACAGAGCATCTTACTGCATATGATCAAACTTCGAAGTACAGTTTCTACTGAATATCACTTTTGCACCATCATAAGGTAAAAAAAAAAAAAAAAAAAATGTCCATTGAACCATCGTTAAGTTGGAAGCATCTGTACTGTCATAATGTCAAGATAAGTTTAGCAAGGATGATCTTGCATCTCTTCCATCTGGTCCTGAAACTAATCTGTTTACTTTATTCCTACAGGAAAGTGGATGTGCTCTTTTTGAATTTAACTTGGTTCCCCTTAAAGCAATTTTCTTCTCTTCCTTTATTTGCTACTGAGGGACTCTGCTCTTTCCAACCAAAACTGTGTGAGGCCAGAAGCAAGTGTTAGAGACCGTGACCAGCTCATCGTGCAGCTCCTTTTTGAATTAGTTAAAGCAGCCTCTGTGAGTCACAGCAAAGTGTGCTGGGGTCAGTCCAATCACCAGATGAAAAAGAAATACAATCCTTTCTGTTCTCTCATACCTCAATGATGCCACTTCCTTTTTCTCTTATAGATATGATAGGGGGAAAAATCTGCCACGACACATTTCCTTCTGTGTAGTGTGAACTGGAGTTCTGCTATTTGTGTGTTCCGGCTGGCTTCAAAATGAACAAAATCCATCTCAGAAACTTTGGGGCCATCAAGGAGAGACAAGGTAGCCCGCTCAAAGCTTTTCCCTGTGTAAAACTGCTGGCTTTCCTTTTTATACTATTTGCTAATTTTAAAATGCCCACTTATCTGCATTTCTGCAGACTACCTAACTTGTTGGCAAAGTCTCAAATTGTTTCTAAACTGGAAGAGAAAAATGCAACACGACAAATGAGAAATCTTGTTTAGAATATTTTCAGGTAAGCCTTGCCTCTCAAAGTATTTTTTTCCCAGAAGCGCTGAATTATGGGTCACCAAATCTACATCTGCTCACCAAAAAGACTATTGAATATACAGATGAATGCACTGATCTCTAACCCTTCTTATAAACATAGCCAAAGAGTTTTTAATAATACCCAAGGTTCAATTCTCTTGTGCAGAAACCTCTCAGGTAAAGGTAGACAATAAGATGTTATTAGGCAATATATTTCAAATTTAATGCCATCAGCTACAAGACTCATTCAGCTTTAGATACGTGGATAGAGATACTGGTTACAAAAAAAAAAGAGTGTAAATGCTGTTTCTATATCCTTTCCTCAGGTGGTGAAAAACTACTTGCAATCCACTCGACCTCCAACCTCCTTTCTTTTTTTTTTTTTAATCCACTTATATGCTTCCAGAAGGCATAAAGGAATGGAAAACATTGCTTAGATTCTCGTATCAAACCCCTTTTATAGAGTATTTTTCTCTACCAATTCAAGTCTATTAATTGTCCCTCTAATATCTTTCCTATATCAAATTTCTCCCTTTTCCTACAGTACAGCTAAGTTTTGTTATGATTGGTGGATTAGAGAATTTGGGGATTGGAAGAGACATTTCAAGTAGTCTAATTCAAACAGCATCTCACATTTCTATCCAAATGCAAGAATATTTTGCTTACGATTTTTGAGAAACAGTCTTCAGCATATGCTTGAACACATTAACAAGCTTCTCTCTCTCTCTGTGTAGATAGATGTATAGATATAGATATACATAGATCACGTACATACCACCAGTATATAATTCACTTTTATTAAACCCCTCTCAGAGTTAGTTATTAATTACACTGAACTGAGACATTTCCCCAACTTACAACCCTACCCTCACCCCATCTCAGCTCTTTCTACCCTCAAGAGTAGTCTTCCTAATAGGTCTTGTTTTATCTCCCAGAGCAAAACTAAATTGTCTAGTCTTCCTTCCAGCTCTTCAAATACATGAGGACAGCTTTCATATTTCCTTATGCTCCCCACGTCTTCAATTAGCTAGGTTGCTTCTGATTTCTTTGGTGATTCTGTAGAGAATATATAGCAATCCTTCTAGGATACCCATACCGACAAATCTTTTGCTTTTTAACCTTGACAATTGTATTATTAATTTGTTTCTATAAGTTTGGGGTGTTGCTTCAAAGTGAGATCTTGTAAGCCGTATAGATTGTGATATATTTTTAGCCATCATAACATTTCTTGTTTTCTATAAGACCATTTATCACAGTCTTAGGTAGGGTTTTAGATCAGTATTTTTTTTTTTAACACCGTGGACATGGGTAATCAAAGTTTCTCTTCTTCAGAATTAAAGACTTATGGCTGATTGTTGGAACATGCAGATACGCTACTAGCAGCTGTGATATATTGGTTGTGTACTGTATCCACAGTGAAGAAAGTGAAAAGCTTTGGATTGCCAGAGAAGAATTAGCCTACCGTCTCCTTCCTCTTTGTAGTAACTTACATTTCCCATTTAAAGCAATCAATGCTCAGACTGTAATAACTCCACTAATGGTATTGTTAATCCAAACTTTCAAATAGGAAAACTAAAAGTTACAACCACAGTCACCAGGTGCTTTGCTCCTGTGAGCTGGGGGAGAATCAGGAAGACAGTAAGAAGGAATGAAATTGCTGTGTTCAGTTGTTTGCTGTTCATTTACTACCTGCAACACTTTCTAACTTCTATCAAGTCTCAAACTTTAAACTGGTAGAAATAACTTTTATTCTTTGATTTGTCCCACTGTTGTCCTTAGCCTATATTCTATCTCTCGTGGCTTATTTCTCAAAGCTGGAAGATAGCTCCTTTTCAGTCATATTAGTGTTGGACAATGCAAGGACTTCATAGCCTTCTTTTATGTGACAAGTTTGAGGCTGATATGAAAACTTTGCTTTGAATACTAACTACCCAGAATTATTCAAATGTAGCCACTTTTTACATAGATTTTACCGAGATGGTCTATTCTGAGTTTTTCAGGCGATGCCACAAATAACTATATTATTTAGAACTTCTTACTCACTATGCCACAGTTTACTAATGCTTTTTCCTGGCTGAGATAATCAGTTAGAACTATCATATACAATAGCGCATGCCAATGTAGATCTTCCTGAGGAATTTGACATGTTTAATTTAATCAAGAATCTGGTTATCCTTTTCTTGGTATGAAGAAACTGCAAACAAAACACAAACAACAAGGAAAACCAAGAGGAAAAAAAGGTAAAAACAAAGGAAAAAACCCAGGTTACAGCATTACTACAGCCCTGAAGTTTGGAGGATCAGACCCTGAATGTTCCTGAAGCCACATTCACATTGCTTTAGGGTACATGTCATCTTCCTGAAAATCACAATGCATTTTACAGTTTTTTTCTTTGTGAAAAAAGATAATTGAAAAAAAAATTCATGAATATATGCAAGAGTGGCTCTAAAGGAAACTGCCTCTCAAGTCTTGTCTAAAACATTGTATTTCTGAAACATCTGACTAAATAGATTCTTCATCATTTAAGTGAATAACAGAAAATGAGATAAGCCTCTAATTATAATTGACAGTAACACTCTGATATGATACGACTTGTGCCTCTGGTACTGGTATGAACGCCTCTGAGTGTGACTCTTGAATTCCATCTTTGAGTGTTTCCCCGTCAAAACCCGTGGAATTTTCTTTTGACAAAGTGGCCACCTTTGATCAAAAAATAAAAGCAATATGTTACTTTTTACTAGAAGGTACTGTCACCACGTAAAGTGACACCATCAATTATAAGAAGTAGTTCCATGTATTTACCCATTGGAACCAATTTGGTTCTTCTTTGATTAGCCTTTTTTGTGTATGTTTTTGCATCCCTTCAGTTGCATTTATATATAAGAACTCTAAGCATCAGTTTGGTCAACTATATGTAATCATGGATACTTTTTTATATTGCTGGGCATAGTTTCTCACTATTTCATGTTAATTAATAAGTGTATACACAGAGTGCGCCCTGTGGCTATAGCAAAAACAGGCCAGGAAGCACAGACTGAACAACTGAAAGTAGACTGTTATATCCTCTACTGACTTTCTATTCTGTTTCCTTGGATGTGAATTATGACTCCAATAATATGCTTTTGGTGAAAAAAAGAAATGATGTCTGGCATCTTGTGAGGGAGTATCTGAAGAGTTTTTAAATTATATTTTGTCATGAAAATACACATCTTGTCATTTTCTTTAGGTGTTAGAGTCTTTCATCTCCCTTGAAAGTTCAGATTGATCTATAACATTTTTTTGAAAAAAAAAATCATATGTCACACACTTTGAATGCATTGTGAATATCTTTGCTTCAGGAATGTCAGGAAGCTCTGACCATGACTAAGAAAGGCAAACTGAATTTTCCACCCTACCCACTGACCTTGGGATGGTGTTGGAGTGCCCTGGGAATCAGACTGCCCTACTTTGGGCTGCTCTAGGCAACTCAATGACATAATTGTTGATGTGGCTTAAATTCTGCAATTGAGGTTTGCACAGACAAGATAAACTTCCTCATCTCCTAGCCTTTGGTGGATACTTTTAGAAGGAAACTTGGATTTTGACCAGAACCAATGAAAATCTTAGTCCAATTTCCAAAGAATGCTAAAGTACACTGTCTCTCTCTGTTTCTCTGTCATTGTCTCTGTCTCTCTCTCTCTTTCTCTATGTGATTTTCCTTAGGTACCAATATCTTTTAGGCAAGGCCATTCTGACTACTAACTTTACTGGAATCTGTGAATGTGCCAGCCCTAGGGTTTTGGAAGTAGGTTGAATAAACTTTTGAAGACAGGATTAATAACAAAAAGCATTTTATTAATTCCAACGATTAAATAAACCAGTTGATGCTCTAAGGCAGGATTTGATATCGCTGGTACCAGGGGAAAGGGGAAGGGATCAAAGGGCTTGCTTGTGCTTGAAAGATGTCCTTGAACAGCAAAAGTGAATGGAAATAATATGTGAGTGGAGGGGTTGGTCTTCACCCAGAGTAGCAGGAGTGAAGGCCAAGTGTATGTGCACAGATGTGGGGACAGTGGTAGAAGTGATGGGACGATAGTCTCTTCTGAGTGTTTGTATTTGCTCAATAAAAATTGAACTAGGACATCAGTTGAGAGAGAGTGTGGAGAAGTATTGGAGGTTTGAGAAAACAGCATAACATATAAGAAAGAGTTTCTAGGCTACCAGCCAACTGAATGAACATGGGGAATTTCATGGGACAGCTAAGCGGCATATGGGACCACTTGGAGCTTGTAGTCACAGCAGACAAATTGGCATGTCTGTGCTATATAACCTGCAGATGCATTACATTGTCATGATTATAGGGATGGAGTAAACATATAGATTTAACCAGGGTCAGGGCAAAAAACTTCAAGTTGTATGCAAGGCAGTGATAATAACAATCAACAATAACACATAAGATGGGTAAGAAAGAATGTAATGTCATGGATGGGAGAGATTAAATGTAAAGAGACATTAAAATAAATGAATAATAGTCTCCAGTACAAGGAATTTTCTAGAATTGCATAGTTAGAGGGAAAGAATGGGAAAGATTGTGATCAGGGATTGACATGATTGAAATTGAGGTTATGGAGATTACATTTATTGAAAATACCATGATGATAAAAACACTTGCCTATAACCATGAGAGTGAGTGGCTAAAGTAGTTAAGTGACAAAGTCCTTGTGGGTATACGTGTGTGTGTGTGTATGTTTGTGTGTGTGTGTGTAGTTGTGTGTCAGAGAGAGTGAGAGAGAAAGTTCAAGGAAACAAGAAAATGAAGCTAGAGATTTAGAATGGTCATCAGTCAGCTTTATGAATATTGAAATCATCAAGAAATATGATGAGGGTAGTACTGGAGAGAGACTAACAGGGGGTTATGTGCATTTTTATAGAGTGTAGGTAGAACCCACGTTGGATTCAGAAATGACAACAAGGAGAATGAAAAACTCATTCTCAGTTCCAGAGTTCTCAGAACAAAGTCTGGGGGAGAACAATCAGCCATCACTTGACAAAAATTTTTGGAGAAGAAATATTCTCAGGGAAGACATCAGTGTTGTTCAGAGCAAGAAGGTGAAGGGACTAAGAGAGAAGAGATTGAGGAAATATAGAATTTTTCTTATGATGGATTGCACCCTCCAAAGAGCACTCTGGACGCATGTCAAGAGTTGGAGGAGGATGGGAGATAGAGGGAGGAGAGGGGCAATACAGTGTTATATGGGGATTAGAGTTTATTCACCATTTGTGTCTTTCATCCTTAAAATGTATGTTCATGTCTTTTGTTAGTTTTATCAAGAACATTTTTGATATAATTTTTTTTTAACATCTTTATTGGAGTATAATTGCTTTACAATGGTGTGTTAGTTTCTGCTTTATAACAACATGTATGCTAATTCTTAATTGAATATTTACTTTTGGCATCCTTCATTCATTGCTAATAAACCGATTAATGCCATTGGGTATTTTATCTTTTCAATGTACTAGTCTTTTGACTAATCCAGAAAAAGGCAAAATCTACATTCCATCTTGCATTTTTGGGTGATCTGTAACATTTGTTGTATAAATTATTCCTTCAATTTTTATGTTACTTCTCTCAAAGCAGACGCATTTTCTTTGTTCTTAATCATTCTTGATTTTCCTCCTTCATTCTTTGCTCACCCGTATATTATAGTATGGATCATGTAAGACAAGTCAGAATTCGCTCTTGCTGCACAGATTTTCAGGATGGATGGGACAAACAAGGAGATTTATGATAATTAGAGCATTCCTAGAGAATGAAGAAGAAGGGGTAAGCCATAGGGGTATCAAAATAGGGCTGTAGGGGGATTTTCTATGTCTTCATTTCCCCAGTCAACATCTAACATATGAAATCAGGTGGCTGTCTTTGTGGTTATGAAATAGGTAAATGTTCTCTCTGTTTGGAAAACAAAACAAAATGTAGTTTTAACTTATGATAACTGACTCTATATACTTTTTTTCCTCTCTCCTAGTCATAATAGCGTTTTAAGATACATGGAGATAAAACATTTTCCATTTCAGGATGCAGTGACATGGTAATTAGGTGCAAAATCTGTGACTGAGAAAAAATAATATATAGTGATACATATCATTTCATAACATACATCTTATTCTCCAACTAGCCGGGAAGTGAATAACCTGTTAGTGAGAACTCGAAGGGGTGGGGTGGTGAGAGAGTGGGACAGAAAGATTGATTAAAGTTCACTAATGATTCCAAGGCATTACAGCCCTTTCTTCTTATATAATTTTTCCTTCGCATCATGTCCTTCATTGAATACTATTTTCTTTCATTCTCTTCTTTTCTCTACTGTTCCCCCGCCCCCCAACCTGGGCTTATCTGGGACAGTCAAGGATTTAGATTAATTATTTTTCTTGTGGTGGTAGATAGAGAATATTCCAATCCAAGTATGTGTCACTTTTACAGTCAGAACTAATAAATGCTTAATTTTCAAACTAATAAAGAATATTTGAAAGACAGGAAAACTGAACAATTTCAGGTCATTATGATTTATTATCTGGATATGTCCTCTTGAGCTAATATACCCGATGATACTGCCTTCATATGTTTGCAAAATCTTACAGCCCAAAATGCTGCCCTGAAATTCTACCTGGAATCATTCATTTTGAACATCAAATAGTTTTCCTCAGGAGAACGCAGTGCAGTCATTGATATTTTGGTGTTAGTTAATGTCATCAGAAATCCCACCAGTTGGCTAGTGACATAGGAAGTATGGGCGATATTTGTGATTTACTAGAAATAGCATCTCAAATCCCTGATTTAATGGGTGGAGGGTGTGAAAGGAAAACCGGCTTCCGTGAACTATGAGGGCACTGAGTGCTTGTGTTTGGAGCAAGAAAAGGGCCCTTGAAAGGGATTGATTAATAATTCTGAGTGGGAAGGATAGTTCAAGGCTGAAAGGTTTGACTGTGATGCCAACTTGGTGGTACTACTGCTTGCGAGTTATGTTTGCTGAGGAATGGTTTTTTTTTTTTTTTCAGGTCCTTGCAAGAATTTTATTTTTTATTTTATTTATTTTATTTATTTTTAAAACATCTTTATTGAAGTATAATTGCTTCACAATGGTGTGTTAGTTTCTGCTTTATAACAAAGTGAATCAGCTACAGATATACACACGTTCCCATATCTCCTCCCTCCCGCATCTCCCTCCCTCCCACCCTCCCCATGCCACCCCCCCCAGGCGGTCACAAAGCACCGTGCTGATCTCCCTGTGCTATGCGGCTGCTTCCCATTAGCTATCTATTTTACATTTGGTAGTGTATATATGTCCATGACACTCTCTCATCCTGTCACATCTCACCCCTCCCCCTCCCCATATCCTCAAGTCCAAAGAAGATGTGGCACATATATACAATGGAATATTACTCAGCCATAAAAAGAAATGAAATGGAGGTATTTGTAATGAGGTGGATGGAGTTAGAGTCTGTCATACAGAGTGAAGTAATTCAGAAAGAGAAAAACAAATACAGTATGCTAACACATATATATGGAATCTGAGGAATGGTTTTTAAGTCTCATTTTCCCAAGTTTAAAATACAGAGTGATAAAAGCCCTGCAGAAAGTAGGCATAGAGGGAACTTTCCTCAACATAATAAAGGCCATATATGACAAACCCACAGCCAACATTGTCCTCAATGGTGAAAAACTGAAACCATTTCCACTAAGATCAGGAATAAGACAAGGTTGCCCACTCTCACCACTATTATTCAACATAGTTTTGGAAGTGTTAGCCACAGCAATCAGAGAAGAAAAAGAAATAAAAGGAATCCAAATCGGAAAAGAAGAAGTAAAGCTGTCACTGTTTGCAGATGACATGGTACTATAAATAAAGAATCCTAAAGATGCTACCAGAAAACTACTAGAGCTAATCAATGAATTTGGTAAAGTAGCAGGATACAAAATAAATGCACAGAAATCTCTTGCATTCCTATATACTAATGATGAAAAATCTGAAAGAGAAATTAAGAAAACACTCCCGTTTACCATTGCAACAAAAAGAATAAAATATCTAGGAATAAACCTACCTAAGGAGACAAAAGACCTGTATGCAGAAAATTATAGGACACTGATGAAAGAAATGAAAGATGATACAAATAGATGGAGAGATATACCGTGTTCTTGGATTGGAAGAATCAACATTGTGAAAATGACTCTACTACCCAAAGCAATCTACAGATTCAATGCAATCCCTATCAAACTACCACTGGCATTTTTCACAGAACTAGAACAAAAAATTTCACAATTTGTATGGAAACACAAAAGACCCCGAATAGCCAAAGCAATCTTGAGAACGAAAAATGGAGCTGGGGGAATCAGGCTCCCTGACTTCAGACTATATTACAAAGCTACAGTAATCAAGACAGTTTGGTACTGGCACAAAAACAGAAATATAGATCAATGGAACAGGACAGAAAGCCCAGAGATAAACCCATGCACATATGGTCACCTTATCTTCGATAAAGGAGGCAAGCATATACAGTGGAGAAAAGACAGCCTCTTCAATAAGTGGTGCTGGGAAAATTGGACAGGTACATGTAAAAGTATGAAATTAGAACACTCCCTGACACCATACACAAAAATAAACTCAAAATGGATTAAAGACCTAAGTGTAAGGCCAGACACTATCAAACTCTTAGAGGAAAACATAGGCAGAACACTCTATGACATAAATCACAGCAAGATCCTTTTTGACCCAGCCCCTAGAGAAATGGAAATAAAAACACAAATAAACAAATGGGACCTAATGAAACTTCAAAGCTTTTGCACAGCAAAGGAAACCATAAACAAGACCAAAAGACAACCCTCAGAATGGGAGAAAATATTTGCAAATGAAGCAACTGACAAAGGATTAATCTCCAAGATTTACAAGCAGCTCATGCAGCTCAATAACAAAAAAACGAACAACCCAATCCAAAAATGGGCAGAAGACCTAAATAGACATTTCTCCAAAGAAGATATACAGATGGCCAACAGACACATGAAAGAATGCTCAACATCATTAATCATTAGAGAAATGCAAATCAAAACTACAATGAAGTATCATCTCACACCGGTCAGAATGACCATCATTAAAAAATCTAGAAACAATAAATGCTGGAGAGGGTGTGGAGGAAAGGGAACACTCTTGCACTGTTGGTGGGAATGTAAATTGATACAGCCACTATGGAGAACAGTATGGAGGTTCCTTAAAAAACTAAAAATAGAACTACCATATGACCCAGCAATCCCACTACTGGGCATATACCCTGAGAAAACCATAATTCAAAAAGAGTCATGTACCAAAATGTTCATTGCAGCTCTATTTACAATAGCCAGGACATGGAAGCAACCTAAGTGTCCATCATCGGATGAATGGATAAAGAAGATGTGGCACATATATACAATGGAATATTACTCAGCCATAAAAAGAAATGAAATGGAGGTATTTGTAATGAGGTGGATGGAGTTAGGGTCTGTCATACAGAGTGAAGTAAGTCAGAAAGAGAAAAACAAATACAGTATGCTAACACATATATATGGAATCTAAGGGGAAAAAAAAAAAAAAGGTCATGAAGAACCTAGTGGCAAAACGGGAATAAAGACACAGACCTACTAGAGAATGGACTTGAGGATATGGGGAGGGGGAGGGGTGAGATGTGACAGGGTGAGAGAGTGTCATGGACATATATATACTACCAAATGTAGAATAGATAGCTAGTGGGAAGCAGCCGCATAGCACAGGGAGATCAGCTCGGTGCTTTGTGACCACCTAGAGGGGTGGGATAGGAAGGGTGGGAGGGAGGGAGATGCAAGAGGGAAGAGATGTGGGAACATATGTATATGTATAACTGATTCACTTTGTTATAGAGCAGAAACTGACACACCATTGTAAAGCAATTATACTCCAATAAAGATGTTTAAAAAAAAAATACAGAGTGATTACATTTTTTGAAAGTTTTTATATAGTGATCCTACATCCTGGTTTGCCAGGGAAAATCCTGGTTTACAGCCATTTCCCATCATCTCATCTAGTTGACGTTTGTCCTAGATCAAAATATCCAAGTTTGGAAGATGCATTATAAGGCTGTCCTGAATATAACCTATTTACTGAGAATTTAGCACACAGTTGACTCTTTGTACCCAATAAATGGTAGTCATCATTATTAGAATAGTAACTCCCAGTTCTACCGCATTCCTTGTTGTCTGCTACTGGAAATTCCTCCAGCCTCAGTTTCTTTGTAGACTAAAAATACAGTATAGTGAAAATAGCACATACAGTTCTTAGGATTAATGAAATAATGTGTGGATTAACAGTAAGAAGAACACATAAGATTATTGATAATTGTGGTTTTAATAGTTAATAACTTTATTTTTATTATGAAAAAATGCCTCAAGTGAACTGTATCTTAATTAAGATAGACTCAAACTGGTGGATTATTGAATCACATTCCATAACCAATGGCCTAAAATAGATTTTTAAAGGATTTGGGAAGTTCATGAACAGCTAAGGACAATGAATTTGCTCCAAAAGATCATGAGCTCTGAGTGTGTAAAGTGTTCTTGGTATTAATTTTAATTCATGGACATATTTTCTATGAAAGAGCTGGATCATTCAGAAATCCAAGTGGCTCACTATATCCATAGACCCTGCATATTTTCTGCTAGAACAGGATATCTTATTAGTATTCCAGAGCATATGATCCAACGATTTACAGTATTCAAAAGCTTGTGAAGACTGTGAGAATATTGAAAGTTGTGAGAGAAAAAAAAGCTAAGAAAAGAATAAAACGATGAGCATTTCCTTCACACTTGTTCCCAGCTGGGACTACAGCTGCTTGATTCATACCATCTGGGGATGTCTAATTAGAAACTACCTAGAATAGGCTAATAAAGAAGTAATTTGAAAATAAACTTAACATCAGCAGCAGTTCAGATCCCAGAGTGCTAGGAGTTAAGGCTGCATGAACTAACGGATCAATGAACAAAAGAAATATTCACTAATTGCTGCACTTGAACAATATTATTCCTGAATAAAGCAAAATGCCATTTGTTTCTTCAATGCATAATAAATATGCCAAATACTGACTGACATTTAGGATAGTAAATAAAATTTTAAAAAGCTATTCATGTGAGACTCTTGCACAAGCTCCCTGCTACATCATTTTCCAATTTTAAGTCCATTTTTAAAAATACAATAATGTGTCATTTCAAAACAAGTTTCTATTTAGGCTACCAAATAATTTGGCCCATGACGGTCAGATTTCTATCCTCAAAAATTTTCTTTGGAGAAATAAAATGGTATTATTTTTTTCTGTTTTACCAAATTAATAAAAATTTCATTTACCAGTCTCAATGATTTAGATGTCAAGGTGTCATAGAGATTTTTCAAATCAAAATAATGCTATGATAGCACAAATGATCAACATTTGAAATGCACACCTGAGATTGATGAAAAAACAAAATGTTTAACTCTTCAATTTTGTAATCACTGCATTTCTACTTGTTGTATTGATGTCAATTCTCTATCACCAGATTGAGTCTCACAAAACAGCACCAGTATATCGTATACAAATGACACAATATGGGAACACAAAAATCATTTTGTTTTTATCATAATAAAATAGTCATTTTTATTTGAAGTATTGAGAATTAAGAATATCTTATATTCTTGTCAAATACATTTGCATCAGCAAAACTACCTAGCACATAGAAACTCATATTAATGCATAATAAAAATGGTCTAGAGACTTCCAAACTCTAGAAAATTTTAATCTTAATATTTTTTTATTAATTAGCCAAATTAGTAAATAACTTTAATGTTGCACTGTCTCTATTTTCTTTCCTAAGAAAGAAATAACAGTTCCATCGCTGGATAAAGAAATACTTTTGTGTGTTTGGATTTACCTAAAGTATATTATCGCTATTAACACCGAAATTATAATCACTAACTTTATGAGTAAAAAATATCCAGCTCTCTCTGGGAAAGGAACTGTGACATAATAAAGCTTGAAACATCTAGGAATTGTGGTTTCTAGTTGTATGTTTTCACTACCCCATCTGTTATCAAAATATAATTGTATATTGTTTTAAAGAAATAATAAAAGAGAAAGTATTAAATGTGGCAATACTGGACAAAGTCACACACAAGTTCTTATCAAACATGAGCATTCTCTCCTATCATTTTATTATTTTTGCTATTTCTTTTAGACTCTCAGAGTAGTAAAGTGGGTAAAAAACACCCATACAACAAAACTCGTAATTTCTTTATCATTCATTATATGTAATATATTACCAGAGCTATTTTTGACTTCAGGGGAAAAAATGAAAAATGCGTATTCAACATTAGCAGACCATCATCAATGTTCATTAGGCAGAGTATTTGTAAACAAATGGAAGATATTCTCTTGACATACATGAGTTTAATATGTAGATCACAATCACCAAGACAATTTAAAACTGAAATAGATTAAACACCATAGTGTGTATCTCCAGTTTATAACTATTATTTGTAGGTCATCTTACTTGTGCTACTATTAATTTTATTACTTTGAACATCAATTATTTCTATTTTTTATAAGTCAGAATTAAATATGAGGTCAATAACCTGTATAATCTAATGCGCTTTATATGTTACTAAAATGAATAAACTGTATAACCTAATGAGCTTTATATATTACTAAAATGAAAACTGCATTGGACTTCAAAGACAGCGTTCTAACAGAGAACAGAGCAGAGCACTGCTGACATTTTTTAGTATTCCAAAATGCGCATCAAGTAAATCAAGCTGATAACAAACAGCACTTTTAAATAATTAAGGTATGATTAATTGGGGGCATATCAAGAATCATTGCAAAGTGGAAGGAGGGGTTTAAAAACAGCTGGAAAATGCACTACATATTCTACAGCATATAATGCTCCTGGGGGATCCCCTTTGGACTGGAGATTTTATTAGCAAAACATTTAACAGACTAGCACCGGTAGAGGAGGAAATTTTCATCTGTGAAACAGGAGGTTGCTCTAGACATATAAATTAAATGGTAGACAACACCAACATAAGAATAGGAGATTATAATGGACCCAAGCACATACATATAGGAGAGAAGTTCATGGCAACTGCTGGATAAAGGAGGTGGAAGAGGAACAGTAATGCAGGAAGAATTCATTACACTTTTATTCACTGAACTCGAACATGGCAGTGTCCTGCCACGTGAAACCTTTGTAACCGGACAGAAGATGAAACTAACAGAAAGCACGAAGCAGCCGCGAAATCTCTTTACCATCTCTGGATTCTAGGCACAGCTGTGAGGTTTATTTGACAAAAGGATTGCTTGAAAACAGCAAATTGTGTCACAGGTTGGTTTTCTTTGGAAAAGACTATATCACTTCAACTTTTTCAACTTCAATTCTTACAAACTTACCATTCCCTATTGGAGTACCACACACACACACACACACACACACACACACACACACACACACAATTCACCAGAAATGATATGCATTTTAATTGGTACATTTCATGAGTCAGTTGGTCATATTAGTCACAGAAGATTACGTTTGTCAGAAACATTTTAATAATTATAAAAACATACTTCTATCTCGTAAAGATTATTCAGCCATTTGGAGGAGGAACAAAGGGTAAAAATGATCGCTGTATTTCACAGTTCATGCTGGGGGAAAATAAATAATTTCTATCAATCATATGAGAAAATTTTAGTAATTATTTGTTAAATTATTACAAATAATAATAACACAGTGTCACCTTAATACAGGTCACTACTGTAATAGAAACAGGGTTTGCCTGAGTGTAGATTGCTTCCCAAAAAGTTGCTTCATATTTAAGCACAGTGCTATTCAGAGTGTGCTCTATATTTAGACAGAGTTGATGTATTAGGTTGATAGATATGAAATGTTTTTGTCAAATATAACACAATATCATTTCCTTTGACAAGGTAATTGAGATGCATCCAACCTACATGATTAAATTCACAAATTCTCAGTTGGGATAGCAAGAATGTCCAATAAATAGAGTCCAAAGACAAATTCTACTCCTGGTTTTACTACTCAATACCTTCTTTGAACATGACAATAGCTAAAATTTGCTGAGTCTCAATTACCTCCCCTGGAAAGTCTGTAACCATTCAATGATTCATTCATTTTTTCAGAAATCTTCATCAGGCCTCTTTTCTGTGCCATGGTTATACATTCTATTTGTAACAATGGACAAACATGAAGATTAAGTAGGATAATATATAAGATAATTATTTTTAAACCATAAAGTTCCAGGTAAGTGTAAAATTCTTTAATTATCAATTAAAACTAATTTAAAATGTGAATGTAGTTTTAAGAACATAAAAGAAAAATGAGAACAAAGTGTCCATCCACAGAGGACTCTTCAACTAACTCCTGATATGGCCACACAGCAGACCACTCAAATTTCTGAAAAAAAGAAGTATGTGCTCATAGGGAAAGCCCTCTGAGACATGCTTTGATGCATAAAGGAAGATATGAAATAAACTTCTGTTAAGAATAAGAAAAGGAGGGCTTCCCTGGTGGCACAGTGGTTAAGAGTCTGCCTGCTGGTGTGGGGGACGCGGGTTCGAGCCCTGGTCCAGGAAGATCCCACATGCCGCAGAGCAGCTGGGCCTGTGTGCCACAACTACTGAGCCTGTGCTCTAGAGCCGGTGAGCAACAGCTACTGAGCCTGTGTGCCACAACTACGGAGACTGTGCTCTAGAGCCCGTGAGCCACAGCTACTGAGCCTGCGTGCCACAACTACTGAGCCCACGTGCCACAACTACTGAAGCTCGCGCGCCTGGAGCCTGTGCTCTGCAACAAGAGAAGCCACCTCAATGAGAAGCCCACACACCACAATGAAGAGTAGCCCCCACTCGATGCAACTAGAGAAAGCCTGAGTGCAGCGGCAGAGACCCAATGCAGCCAAAAAAATAATAAATAAATAAAATAAATTTTAAAAAATAAAAAAAGGAGAAACGCACACATACACATATATATACACAGAACGACACAATACGTGTGTATGTGTGTCTCTATATGGATGCGCATGTGCGTGGTTTCTGGGAGGAAGAGGTGTTGGTGGGGGAGAAAAAAAATTTCTTCCTCTTTTTCCACCCCATTCTCCCTCTTCTCCGTTCATTTCTCTCCTTTCCCTGATTTTTCTCATTTTTTTCCTTCCTCCACTTCTACCTCTTCCAATCATGTTTGGATGGTTTACCATATATTGTGTTAAGTTAAAACAGATTACAGTGTTTCTTAGTGATGGGATCATGGGATAACTTTATATATTTGTTTTCACTTTCTATAATGCTCCATCTTTAAATTATAGTATGTTATTAAAAATTCTTATTCAGTTCGTCATGCTTACACAGATATTGGCAAACTTTTAAGCTTTACAAATCTGAAACAGTAGAGCAGGGGAAATGATTCTTGATCAAACTAATGTGTTTCTGTAAATGAATGGGTAACATTTCCCCCTTGACTTTTTTTCTCACATTTCTAAATTAATTGAGAAGAAACGTTTAAACAGTCATAAGTCTGTTTTCCACTTCCTAGGTCCTTTCATTCATTCATTCATCTAATTTTTTCATATATTAACTTATTTGTTGAACAGATATGTATTAAACATACATGTTGCCTCAGCCAATGTGCTATGTGATAAACATACATAAATGAATAAATTACACTATAAAGTTTATGGCTCTTAAGAAGCTTAAAGAATACAGCCATTTAAACTAAAATATCTACAAATTCTAATAAGCTCGGTAGTAGAGGTGTGCTAGTTGCAGAGGGATGAGAGAGGAGAAAGATATGTAAAATATGTTTAAGTTGATGTCAGGAAAATCTTAGCAAAGAGGATAGTTTCTATAGAGTACTTAAGAAATTATGGTAATCAACTCGTGTAGGGATGGAACGAATCACTTAGGCAAAGAAAATTCAAAGCATAGCCATGTAGGATTAAAACAGCCCGGGAGAGTGACATCAGCAAGATGGCAGCACAGGAGTTTCCAGGGCTCATGGGAGCTCTAAGTTGTATAATGATATAGATGCACAACAGGGCCGTATAACAGAGCAGTATTAGTCCTGTAAGTCAGGTCATGAAGGCCTTGTATGATGTGAAAGGGAATTTTACTCTGAAAATGAGAAGTGTTTTAAGCAGGAAAATATCGGTTCAAAATTTGACAAGTCAGTAACTTTTGTTTTGACTAACCTCACTCTTCCTCTATGTTTACTTTTTCCCTTTGACTCTCTATTTCTTCTCACAAGTTCGTTTTCAAGATCCAAGAAAGTAGAATTCTTCGTTTCTATCTTTTCTATATTTCCTTGTCTTCTTCCACCGGGTTTGAATAGGGAGAGATTGAGTAAAAATTCTTAGAAACACACATTCTAATCTAACTACTACACTTCCAGGTGAATTCAGAAATACTTTTGTTCTTACATGGGCACAAAGATATATATTGAAGGCTGTTCACTGAAACGCTATTTATAATTATGAAACCTGGAAGCAAATGATTTATCCCTTAATAAGGACATGGATAAATAAATTTCAGTATGTCTGTGTTATAGAAAAATATTCAGCCCTCTAAAAAATGGGTTCACTGCATATGTACTGACAAAGAAAAAAAATTGTGTAAATAATAGGTAACCTTTATAAAAACTGTACTAAAATGATAAATGATATATAGTCACCATATATTTTGTACAAATATAAAATTACAGAAAAAAAGAACTTTGAATATTAGTACAGGAAGAGTAGGAAAAATTAGCTGCACTTTGGGTTTTATATATTATAAATGAATCTCCTCAAACATATGTGATAATCATATTTTAAAAATGCAATAAATTTATATATACAAATATTTGATTAGGGTTTCATAGAAACTTTCACAAAATATATATTTTAATAAAGTTTCCATATACAGCAGTCACAATAAAATTTAAAATGAGTTTTTCTCATCTCTTTTATTCAATTAAATAATTTTATTTTCTTCTCATTTCTGCTTAATAAAAGTAAAGCATTTTGCATTCATCATGAAAGAAAATTAGTTTTAGATTACTAGGAGTTATTTCAGAATAATTGCGAATAATTAACCTCAATTACTAAAATGCTCAAAGAAGAAAGTTGTATAAAAATATGCACTACTTACTGCATGGACAGCCATATTTAAGACAAAAATGGAAAAAGAGCCTAAAATATGCTTTGGTGCTTTTAACTCTGAAAACCTGAATATCTATTCAACTATTAATTACAAGAACTTAGCACAGGGAACTGTATTCAATATCCTGCGATAAACCATACTGGAAAAGAATATAAAAAAATGAATGTCTATACATGGATAACTGAGTCATTTTGCTGTACAGCAGAGATTGCCACAGCATTATAATCAACTATGCTTCAATAAAAAAAAAAATTAAATTAAAAAAAAGAACTTATGAAACTTTATTTCTGCTTTGGGTATGCTTAACCAGTTTTTACCTAATGAGCTTGCATTTTTCCATTTGCCTAATGATTTAAAATATCTGAGAAATTTTTTAAAAATTAAAAAAAAATCAGAGAAACTATTGAAATATCATTTCATTGTGTACTCATGCTAAATAAAAAAATAGAAAGCTTTATAAATAGCTATTATTTATTAAAAGTGAGTCTCAAATTCCAAACACAGGCCAAACTTCCTTAGGGCTTTGGATGTCATCCTGGAGGGAGTATGAGTCTGCTCTTGCTCGAAATGTATTAATTTACTTTCATTTATTTGGGGGTAAAAATAAAACATTTACAATTTGTGTTTACTTGACATAAATGTGTGAACATTATTACATTTTTTCCACATGCAAAACACCCTCATCAAGTTTATTTCACTTAACTTATGAAGTTCATAACTATTTCCAAAAACAGTTGAGTTATAAAGACCCACCATCATCCCCCCACCACATGCACCCTTGAGAATAAATAAGCTGTGGGAAACTAGTTTAGTATCCAATTAAATCTATTTTTCTTCAGAAAGTGATTTATATGAATCTGACTATACACATTTATGCCACGTAGTATAACGTTAACCATATTACTAGATAATCCTAATATAATAATCACAAAAAATGCTATATGTATTTTGGGCAGTGTCTCTCCCTCTCTATTTCTCTGTCTCTCTCTGTCTCTCTGTATCTCTGACTGTCTCCCTCTCTATCTCTCCGTCTATCTTTTATACTAATTTTGAAAAAAGAAATCGTCTATCTGAGTTTATAACATAAATCCCAGAATTGTCTGTAAACTCTCCCTAAGCCTGTGTTTGTACTTGGAATCTATTATATTCATGAGAGAGTCACAGACTTCACAGTTACGGATTTTCCTTCACTTCCAAGGGGATGGAAGTTCTGAAATGAACTTTAGTACATCCATTTTAATATTCACTGCTGCCTGCAAGCTAGCTGCAGGTTCTTTTAGTTACCAGAAACCACACTAGTTTGCAATATCATTTTGACTATTGTAGGTAAAAATTTGCAGGCAGCTGACTCTAGCCAAAGGCAAGCTTTGCGATAGCAACATAATCCCTAAGAGAAAAATGTGAAATAATCTAACCATCTAAACATCAAAAGGAAATGCACCTTGCTTGACAATATTTGGAACAAGATAATGGTTTCTGAAGTTGTTCAACATTTATGAAAATATAGAAATTAAGATAACAGTCATTTAAATTGTATACATACTTAATACATTCATTTTTTATTATATGGGAATTTCTTTTTAAAAATTTTTGAGTCCAGATGTTTCAAATTATGAATAATTTTTCAATTTATGCTTAAAACTAAACTTGAAAAATGTGACTGGTCATTCCCATTAAAAAACGGGACTCAAAGTCTGTTCCACTAAATCAAGCTTAAATTAGTGATTGTGTATTTAGATGTAGTTGAAATCTAAGCATCCTTTGTATCAAAAACTCTTAGACTATATATTTGGCAAACTGGCTGACGTCTTTGACTTGAAAGACATTAAGTGACAAGGCACACAATGGAATGTCTCTCCACATGGAATGAGAATGAAAGATGTAGTAATCATTCTCAAGTTTCAATGTGGAGACTGATGTGGCTGGTTTTATTTCTTAATCTAGCTTCCTTGTTGTTTGGAACAGTATTTTCTTTTCAAATCTGGAAAGTGAAGATTGTCTATTGTGGTGGACAGAATAGTGGCTCTCCGAAATGTCCACATCCTTATCCCTGGAACCTGTTACTGTGTCACCTAACATGGCAAAAAGGACATTGAAGATATAACTATCCAAGGATCTTGAGATCGGAAGATGATCCTAGGTTATCTGAGTGGGCCCAATGCAATCACAGGGGTCCTTATATAAGTAAGAAGGAGAGTTAGAGTGACAGAGGAGATGAGTAACCTTGAAGCAGAGGTTGAAGTGATGTGATTCCAAATTGAAGAAAAGGGCCATAAACAAGGAGTGCAGGTGGTCTCTAGAAGGTAGAAAAGGCAAAGAAATTGATTCTCCTCTAGAGCCTCCAGAAACAATGCAGCTCTTGTTTTTAACCCATAAGTCCATTTTGGACTTTTTACCTCGAGTACTGTAAGATAATAAATTTGTGTTTTTTTAGTCCACTAAGTTTGTGGCAGTGTGTTACAGCCACTATAAGAGACTAATACAGTTGTACATATAGTTATAAAAATAGTAGATATAGATCTAGATTTCCTAAGTTCTTATATTTTTAATTACATGTTACTAGTGTTCTATTAATTTTTTCTTTTATTTTAATTTTTATAGTAAGAAATTTTGAGAGTATATGTATCCATATAAATATATTTATATTATCATGTATAATGTATATATGTATATATATACATACACAAATGTATATATTCAAAACTCTAAAACATTTTACATCCTAACACTAGAAATATAACTCTCATCTCTATTCGTTTAATGGTGTCTTTTCTATGGAATATTACCTACAGTCTATTTGTGAGTCGCTTCACTAGGCTGAAAAAAAAACGCAAGGGTAGTGTCAATGTCAAATCCCAATATTTAATCCCAAAACAATGTGAAACCCCCAGATGACCCTGTAGTGAGTTGGTATTGACTACTGTGAAAAATATATAAGCAGCGCACAGAGAGCCCATACATTTATATATATATATGAAACATATTTTTTTTCCATTTAGAGTTACTTTAGAAAAAAGCTTACAGTAAAAATTTAAGTAGGTATATTTACATAATATTTAATTTATTCTTGCATGTAACCAATTGCTGACATATGTTTTGATTCCAAGGTTGACTATTTTTTTCCAGATAATAATTTTGTGTATGTGGTACTTCTCCCTAATATTGGTGTGTAGAAAATAAAATATGAACTTAGGTTTTAATCAGTTAAAGTTTTGACTTAACCAAAACACCCTAATCAATGTCAGCACACAAATGGATTATCTGGGGCTGGGTCATTGCTTTATAATTACAGATCAGCATTCTACATTGCTGTTACTCTCTTTGCCATTTCATTCACTAGTGTAGCAACTCAAGAATGAACTGTACTTAAACTTTTAAAGAACAGATACAAAGAAATAGAAAATGGGAGCCAATATTGCTAGTGTTGTTGTGTAAACTGATTTAGAATTTAATATTTAACTGCAGAAATTGTTTTCTTAACCATTGCCTGATTAATCTGATAGTTTTCTAGACAGGAGTTCGTCAACAAATTAACAGGACCAGCTACAGAAGTTGAAGGTCCAGTGCAAAATTAAAATATGGGACACCTTGATCAAAATTATTAAAAACTTCATTCTAGCATGGGGCTCTGTGCAAATGCATAGGTCGCATACTTATAAACCCAGCCCTGAAAATAAGTTAGTTATAAAACATAAAATTTTAAGGCAACGGTCCATATCCATTTTTAAAATTCATAATCATATCCATATCTGTATCTATATATCTGTATTAATGGCTATGTCTATATACAATTTCAGAGTAAAATTTTAAGGGTATCTTTATTGATAATGTCGTCCAATCTTGTGTTCTTACAAAGGAGAAAGCTGAGCCACAGTGCATTTTAATTATATCAGTAGTTGAGATTAAAAATAAAACTAGCATCCTTCTAAACATATTTAGGCATTTCTCTTAACTGCCAGTTTAGTGCTCCTTCTACCATGTCAAAAGACCTCCCTGCTCGATATCACTAAGAAATTGAACTGCATATTTCTGCTCTAATTCACTGTTCAAAATAGCCTTTGAATAGAATGTTTCATACTGTGTTCAGCAGAGTAAAGAATGCTGATGACACAGAGTTCAAGAATTTTCAAGGACTGAGTAAATGGTGATTGTTATATAATAAACAATATATAAATAGAATAATTATATAATTTACTGTCTAACCTGGGATACTTTTGTGAGTTAACAAGGGCACTATTAATAATTATGTTGAGATAACAATGAAAATAGTACTGTCTTGAGCAGAACTGGAATTACAACAAAAGCTACAAAAGCTAGCATCTAAAGAAATTTTAACAACTTGCCAGGTATTGTCCTAAGGGCTTTGCTTGCATTCAATTCTTGTTTTCTCAGAACCGCCTTATGAGCTCTAAGCACTCCCATTTTACAGATAAGAAAATTAAGACATGATGAGTGACAAAGCTAGTTTTGCATCTGAAGATTTTGTATATGGATAAATATATTCATACTCAAGTATGAAACTGGGGTTCAAACCCTGCCCCAGAGTCCACATCATGAACAAATATGCAATGTTATCTCTCATATATTCCATGGTGATAGGCTGGCATGGATTATTTAAGCCATAAGGATAAGTACTATAAAAGTAAGAACTTGTGATAGGATCTCCAATGATCAGACCAGGTACTTTCATAGCCTATCCCTAGCCTCACTCCTTGACAGCAACAACCTGATATGAATCAGAACCTACTTCCCTCTCCCTGATGTCAGTGAGGTGAATCAGGGAACCGAGCTTATATCCCCATCTGGAGGCAACAGAGATGTGTGAGTCAGTGCTCCACTTTCACCAGGAAGTTGCCAGTGGGTGGAGGGAATAACTGAACTTCTACCTCACCAGTCCGCAAGAGGACAGTCACCCCACTTTTGGTAGAGTGATGTTAGTAGGGCCCAACAGGAAGCTGAACATGAACACCCACCCACCCCTCATGTTAAAAAAAATCAATAGAGTTCTATTGGATAAAAAAAAGTCCAGAGTCTCCTAAAAGATCAACAATATCCAGGATACAATACAAAATCATTTGTCATACAAACAACTAGGAAAATCACAACTTGAATGAAAGAGAATCAACAGATACCAACAACAGTAAGATGAACTGGAATCAACCAATTTGTCCAAGAGATTGGAATCATTTGATAAGAATTTTAAAGCAGCCATTGTCCAAATATTTAAATAAGTAATTTTGCATTTTCTTGAAACAAATGAAAATTAAAAATTCTAACGATGATTTAGAAGTTATAAAAAGTAACCAAATGGAAATTATAGAACTGAAAAATACAATAATGGAAATGATACACTTAGTAGATGGGCAAAATAGTAAAGTGGAGACAGAGGATAAAATTGATGAATTTGACATACAAATATAATTTATTTGGTCTGGACATCAATAAAACTGACTGGGGAAAAAAAACAAAAAAACCCCCAGAATCTCAGAGACCTATAAGATGATAATAAAAGAGATAAGAAAGATAGCATGGGACTAAAAAAGTATTCAAAAAATAATGACTGAAAACATCCCAAATTTGGTGGAAGGCATAAAACTAAATATTCAAGAAGCAGAGCAAATCCTGAGTAGGATAAATCCAAAGAAATCCATGTCAAGACCCATCATACTTAAACTTCTGAAGGTGAATGACAAATACAAATCTTGAAAACAGAGAAAAATCATACATTTTATAGGATAATAATTAAATGATAGCAGATTTCTCATCTGAAACCATAAAAGCCAGAAGAAAGTGGAAAAGATTTTTTTAAGTACTGAAAGAAAAAACTGTGAACTGTGTATTCTGTATTCAGCAATGATATCCTTCAGCGGTGGAAGGAAAATAGACACTGTGAAATGAAGGAAAACTAAAAGAATATTTGATAATTATGCTTAAAAAGTAGGAAGATTAAAATTGGACCTGCATAGAAATAAGGTTTCTATACTTCACTCAAAGTGGTAAAACTTCAATAACACCAGACTGTGATAAGTTATTGTATATATTTACATTGTTTTAACTAGAGCAACTAAGAAAACAAAACAAAATCATATACCCCAAAACACTAAAATAAAGATGGGATCCTAAGGTGTTCATACAACCCACAGGAAGGCAAAAAAAGAGAAACAGAAGAATGGGTAACTTAGTAAACAAACAGAAAACAAATAAAAAATGGCAGATAAGCCATAACATACCAATCATTATCTTAAATATAAATGTTCTAAATAAACCAAGTCCAACAATATGCTCATTACATGAAAATAACTTCAAATACGACATAGGTAAGTTGAAAGTAAAAATATAGGTAAAGGTATATCAGGTAAATATTAATTTAAAACATGTAGGCAAGACTATATTGATACCAAATCAGCAACATACATTTTTAAAAAGTTAAAAAGGTAAAATTGTTTCTAAATATTTTACAATGCATTTTCATTTACAAAAATAACATTGTTTTAAACATGATTAGACTTAGACATAGACACAATTATTTTTTAAGAGTTTTAATATTTATAAACTTTGTCTACCTTCTTTCTTTCTGAAATGACTTCATAATTTCCCTTTCTAATTCTCCTTTACTTGATGAAACTGAATTAAAATATATTCACATGCAAAATAAACACAGACAAAAATATTCCACTTATTCTTCTGTGCTAAAAGAAAGTCCCTTTGAAACAGATATCCTTGATAATAAAAGTACTTCCTTGCACTATCTTAATTATGCAAACGAAAGTTCTGAGCCTCCCTTGTTCTTAAGGAGAGGAGGAAGAACATTTCCTATATAGGAAGTAGACCAATTGCTTAAGCCAGAGACTTGTGACTTTAGTAGGGAAATCTGCTCAACACCAACCCTACTCCACCTCAATTAAAGTATGAAAACATTTGGGAGTGGACTGGTTTATTCCCCTTCAACCTGAACTGATATAAGTCACCGTATGATATCTCTCAGACCAGAGTTATGGGAAACAAACAAACAAAAAAAACCTCTAAGCCAAGAGACACCAATTACACATGAATTAATAACCTTGGAATGGTGTAAGTCCCATCCCCTAGGTTGACATGGATGGAAAAAAATTCTAAGATATAAAATAAGCTTTACTTCTGTCCTCCTTTCAGCAGTGTATCATTTAATCAGAATATATAGATAATATTGATGCATACACAAGTATGATTTTTTATAAATTAGTGATAACTATATTTATTTTCATTGCTGTAAGTTTGGTTCAGGCATATTGATTGGCAATAAAATATCTACTTAACTACACAGATTAGTTAATCAAAAAAACTTAGAATATATTTTTTAGAATATCGGGACTCCTCATCCTGTCCTTGAAGTTAAAATGAGATGTTACATATGTCTTCTGTGTATGGCTGAGCATGTGTGCTTTATATCCCCATCTTCATCTCTTCAGAGTACTGTGTGTGTGTTCTTTATATCTAAATTAATGCTTAATCATTTCAAAAAAGAGGACCACAAATTGATAGCTCATTCTGCCTTACCACACTGGGGAGAAATGTGCCTGCTTCCCAGTTACCAAGTTAGTGTAACTTTATTAGTAAATTAAATGATCTTTTTAAAAAAATGCCCACAAGCTAAAATTCAGAAGTAAGACTGCATTCTGAAGCTCTGTGGGTTGCTTATAACTATCAGAGCATCTGCCTGTTTTATTACTGTGAAGTAAGAGAGATTTTATTACTGGAGGAAAAACTGATATATCTCAGAATGAGAGATTGGTGATTAATTCAATCAATGTTTGGCTTGTCTCAGTAGTTTTATTCTCTAGGAACTATTTGGTTATGATTGTGAGCAAAGAGCTTAACCTCTATTAAATGCAAACAGAAGAATAGCAGGAATTTATGAGACAGAGGAAAGCTGTGTGAGTGAAATGGTTTGATTTGTTTGGAGGAAGTACTTGCCCCAGAAGACGACAAGGCAGTTCACATTATTGAGTAGAGCAGTTCTACAGTGTGTTCCTTCGTAACAGTCCCATCCAAGAATTTTAGTGGCAGAGAGAGCTATTATTCAGTTCCTATTATTTTCAGGTATCATGTTAGATTTTTATATATTAATTTCTTTAAACCATACACAGCCCAGTTATGTATTCCCATTTTACAATGAGAAAATGGGGGAAATACATGCTTTCTAGTGTCAAATCACTAGCCTATCGTCATCCAGGTGGAAATCAGTGGAACTAGTATTGTCTTAAACTAATGCCAATCTCTTTTCACATAAAATATAGGTTCCACAAATGATTTCTAAAATAAAATTAATTAGAAAAAGACAAATGACCCAACATACAAAATATACTGTATATATGAATAGGCAAAGATTTCAGTTTTCAGTAATGCATGGATAAGTTATTTGAACTATACCTCCCGCTGAAAACAGTCCAAAATACCACTTACGGTACATTTTTAAACACTTTTTAAAAAGCATTGAGAGTTTACAAGATTTTAATGAGTTATCAGCTCAAATTTAAAGAGAAAAGAGGAATCCAGAGAGGTAAGGATATTACCTTTCCAGCAGCACATTTCTGATTTCGACAAATATACAGATTTATTTGACAGTCTCAGGGTAAAGGAGAGAGAAACAAAAGTCTCAGCCTAACATATGTTAAGAAGTGTAACAAGAGTTCTCCTCCAAAAAGTTAATATCACCAAAGCCTACACCCTCAGTGTAAGATGAACCAGGTGTAAACCTGTCCTATCTTGGATCTATGACCTGGGCTTTGGTGCCTATGTGACCCAGCTAATCTCAAGACGAACACTGTGTAAGGTAGCCTCACTTATGTAGTGACCAGGTAGATGCAAATTCAAATACTTTATAACGATATCTTCAACCTAAACCTTACAATATTTTCAGGGAACACAATAAAACAAACGGAAAAATTAACTAGAATTAACAGAAACATTAAAAAATAAAGCTAAACCCACAAAAACTTTAAATATTGGACAATATTGGATGATGATAATATACATTTTACTGCTCAGAAACTTTTAAAAAGTTCCAAAAATTGCAGAGAAAAATGGATAAAAACATCATGTGGGAGATTAAATAAATATAAATGTAATTACTCAAATTAAAAAACAATCAGGATATGTTCTCAAGCAGATTAAACAAAATCAAGGGTAGACTTAATATACTGGAATATAGGTTAGGATAAATTATTTATAATTTAGCATACAGATGTAAAAAGATAGAAAATAAAGTCTAAAAACAGGACACAAAAATGTATTAATAAACTAGAAATGTTGCCATCTTTAAAGTAACAAGTCTTGGTCATCCAAGGAAATTCTTTAAATAGTTGCTCTTACTTTTAGTCATACAAATCCATCCCAATAGGCAGTTTAGATTCTGGAATACTCTTTTGACATCAACTTTGTATTTTCAGTTATTTAGCATATCAACTACATTTCATTTTGGCAATGGTGTTTTCACTTTCTGACATATCAGAGTGTTGTTTGTAACAGGCAGTTTGTTTTATTTTATATGTTAGTGACTCTTCTCTCTGAGGATATAATGCTATTTACATTTTACTTACTTTCTTTTGTTAATTCTACTTCCTTAATATTTGTTTTGTTTCCTTATGTATTATATCTTTATTTTATTGTTTTTATTCAAATATTTGATGATTGCCGGTTTTTGCTTCATATCTGGTGTTGAGGGTCTGGATTAAGTATTACAAGTAAAGATTATTTCTTCTGCTCACGTGAGAATATTTGAGTCAAGTAATTGCAGGTTCTAATTATTAAAACTCTGGTTGTGCTACTTATGTGAGGGTCAGAATGGGGAAGAATTTTGTGGTTTGGGCTTTCTTTTCAGTGCTCAATATGTAGGTTTCTGAAACTGGGGCCATTTCCGTCTCTTCTGCTTGCTATGGTGTTCAGGGACTCCGCTACTAATGCTTGGGAGCACCTGTCTTTGAACTCATAATTTAGAGAGCTGAACAGAGTGTTTTCTTCTAAGAGCAAAGACTTCAGACAAACATTGACTATGAATGAGGACGAGCATGTGTAATAAATTCCCTGATGGACTCATAGTATGCCCCAAATTCCATTACTTCTACTTCTGATTCAAGGTTTTTTTGTTTGTTTGTTTTTGGTTTTTTTTTTTGTTCAAACAAACAATAACATTTATAGAAAGTCTTCATTTTTGACAGTATGGGATATGGACTATTCATATTTATTGGGATTAACTGCCAGGATTTTTATATATGATTGATTGACTGACTTGTTTGCTTTTTTTTTTTTTTTTACTTATCTATTTGTCTATTTATTTATCCATGAGAATTTAGATGCAGTAAAATGTATAGAACAAAAGTGTTCAGCTTGCTGAGCTTTCACAAATATACACAACAATTTAACAAGTATCCCAAACAACATAAAGACCATTGCTCTACCTCAGAAGAGACTTTAATCTTATGCAATTTATACCACGGGTTGCCAACCCCCGGGCCGAAGACTGGTATTGGTCCACGGCCTGTTAGGAACCAGGCCGCACAGCAGGAGGTGAGCGGCGGGCGAGTGAGCGAAGCTTCATCTGCCTCTCCCATCGCTCGCATTACCGCCTGAACCATAACCCCAAAGCCCCCGAAGTCTTCCCTGGTGCCAAAAAAGCTGGGGACTGTGCTAATTTATACAATTATGGCCTAGAATACTCAGTCCTTCTTCACAAATGTTCCAGGTTAAATTTGATAAAAATGTTATGATGTAATCTTGTGTGTAATGTTCTATAATTGAAAATTAGATTGCATTGGTTGATAGTTTTTGAAATCTTTCATATTTATATATTAATTACCGAGAATTGAATGTTAAAATCTCTAACTATGAGTAAAGGGTTTTTTTGTTGTTGTTGTTCTCTGTTTGGTTCTGTCAGTTTTTACTCCATGCATTTTGAAGCTCTGTTATTAAATGAATATATAATACATTGAGAATTAAAATGTATTTCTGAAGAATTTACCCTTCTTATATCTCATTTTATTTCTAGTAATTCATCTTGTTTGAAACACCACTTTGGTGTTAAAGCCCTACATCAGCTTTCTTATGCTTAATGTTTCCGTAGAATATCTTCTTTCACTTTCTTTAGTTTTAAGCTATTTTTGTCTATATATTTAAAGAGCATTCAGAGTAGACAGTGTGTAGTTCAGTCTTCTTTTTTATTCAGTCTGAAAATTATTGCCTCTTAATTTGAGTCTGTTACGGGTTGAATTGTTTTCTTCAAAAAGGTTATGTTGGGGTCCTAACAACCAACACTTCAGGATATGAACTTATTGGGAAATAGGATTGTTACAGAAGTAACCAAGTTAAAATGAGGTCATTAGAATCCTAATCCAATATGACTTGTATCCTTATAAAAAGGGAACATTTGGATATAGACACACCAGCAGGAAGAACACTATGTGAACATGAAGACAACCACCTACAAGCTGAGGAGAGAAGCCTGGAACAGTTCCTGCCTCACTGCCCTCAGAAGGAACCAACACCTTGATTTGAGACTTCTAGTCTCTAGAAATAACAGACAATATTTTTTTGTTGTTTAAGCCACCGGTCAGTAGTACTTTGTTACAATTGCCCTAGTAAACTAATATGTGTTTAGTATGTTGCAGTTAGTCATCAATATGGCTGTTTAAATCTACTATGTTGCCATTTGTTTACTATTTGTTGGATTTTTTTTTCCCAGTTGTTTTTATTCTTAACTTTTCCAGTCTTACCTCAGATTAAATGGATATTTATAAATTATTCTCTTTTATTTACACTATTGGTTGTTTTAACCTTTGTGTGTGTGTTGTTTGTTTGAGGTTCCTGGACCTCAAAGTTGAAATTTTTAATCCAAATTTGGAAACATTGGTAGTTATTTATTCAAATATATTTTTCTGCTTCATTTTGTCTCTTATCTTTCTTGGATTCTAATTCTACATATGTTTGATGGTTTGATATCATCCCATGTCAATCTCTTATTTATCTCAGCATTTTCCTCTTTTATTTGAGATTGTGTAATTTCAAAGACTCCGATTTCAATGTCATTTGTCTTTCTTCTGATACCTGCAATCTGCTATTGTGTCCTGCCAGTGAACAGATAATTGGGTATACTGTACTTCTTATTTCTGGAATGTCCATTTTTATTTTTGTTGTTGTTGTTCTATCATTATGACTATATTTTCCATTAGTCTTAAAATATGTTTATAATATATATCTGTTAATTTCAAAACCTAAGTTGCCATGATGTCTATTATTATTAACTGTTTTTTCTTCCTTGCTCATTGATCAAATTTTCCTGCTTCTTTGCATAATTTGTATTTGTTTTTATTGTATGCTGAAAATTTTAATAATACACTGTAGAAAATCTGGATGTTATCTTATTATAAAGGGTCTTAAGATAATTCTTTGAAGGCAGTTAAACTACTGGCAGATACTTTTGATCTCTCAGGCCTAGTTTAATTCTTTATTAAGAACAGTCTCTTTCAAGTTTTGTTTTTAGACAGAGGACATAGCCTTTACTGAAGGAAATGGCCCTTACTCCTAATACATAGGCTTTCTGGGGCCTCACGTAAATGTGTGAGATGTCCAGTGAAATCTCTCCCCTGTGGCTAGTCCATAAATTCAACATCTCCCCACCCTGTGTTATCTCAGCCTCAAAGTATCTGCTTTCAGCAGGGCATAGAGGTTAATTCTGTGCCTGCACAGAGCAGCCCTTGGTGAAAGTCGCTCCTAGACCCTTACTCTGACTTTTCAGTGCTTCTCTGTGCCTCTCCTTACTTTCTACACAAGTTCCCGTCACTTCAGCAGTCCTCAAGTTTTGCAGTCACTTCAGCAGCTCCCACCTATAATCTCTGTTTCTAGACATTATTCTTAGAGTCATATTCCTTGTGCCATGGTAGGAAAAGTGCCCCTAAACAAAGAGTCCAGCTAAATGTAGGACTTGATTCATGGCTTCCCTTCTCTCAAGGATGACAAACTTGTACTACTTGGCACATACATTAAAAAACTGTTGCCTCGGGGGCTTCCCTGGTGGCGCAGTGGTTGAGAGTCTGCCCGCCAATGCAGGGGACACGGGTTCGCGCCCTGGTCTGGGAAGATCCCACATGCCGCGGAGCAACTGGGCCCGTGAGCCACAACTACTGAGCCTGCGCATCTGGAGCCTGTGCTCCGCAACAAGAGAGGCCGCGATAGTGAGAGGCCCGCGCGCCGCGATGAAGAGCGGCCCCCGCTTGCCGCAACTAGAGAAAGCCCTCGCACAGAAACGAAGACCCAACACAGCCAAAAAATAAATTAATTAATTAATTAATAAAAAAACAAACAAACAAAAAACTGTTGCCTCATATATGTCGTCCAGTTTTATCATTGTTTATGGTGAAAAGTCAAGCCTAATACCAATAATTCCACGGTGGCCAAAACCAGAAGTCCCTCTGATATAATTTATATCCTTCAGAAATTCCTTACTCTTTGGTCTGCTAGTGAAATGCTTCCCAGCGTCCTATAGGTATATTTTCTAAGTATTATATTGTGTTATTTCAATGGTATTTTGAAACAAAGAAGAAATAAATGTGTTTGTTCAGTCCACTTTCATGAATTTGAACCACTAAGACATGACTTTTAACATCCACTAGACATACTTCTGCACAGTATTTTATTATATTTTATATCCATAATATCTCATTTCCTGTGTTCTGAGTCTCTATTCAAATACTTTGGATGAATTGTATTTCATAAAAAAATATGTATTCTTAGAAGGAGATGTTTTTAGAATTGTCCTTCTTATATGATTTACTAGGAACAATTGCAAGGATGAAAATAGGAAAAAAAAAAAAAAATGTAACTGAAGACTCTTGTCTTCTCCAGATCTAAAATCCCAAAGGAGAAAAAGCTGCTGAAGGAAGGAAGAAATTACTAGCATTTTATTAAAATTCTTCTAGGGTTTAATATTTTTGTTTGTTTGTTTGTTTGTTTTACAAATGGTATCTCTTTCAATCCTTATAACATGTTTAGTGGTAAATAGTACCATTAAACTTTAAAAAAGGAAACACTTTTCTAAACATTCCCCCAGATTTCATAAAATTTGCATGCCGGTGTTTGATACTCCAGGTCTATTTTGTTTTCCCTGTAATATTCTGCATTTCTAGAATTAGGACCTTTCTTACCAGTGTTCTGTAAACACTCTTTTAACCTTGCTCTTGTCAGTCGTACTATTCCTTTTTAAGATACTTTCCACTAACATTCATCAGAAATAAATATATGGACCCAAAAATAATCTTTAAAAGTTTTCCTTTTTCTGCTATATACAAAATAATAATCTTATTATTGCAGGAAAGACACTCAAAACTATTTAACTCTAAAAGCCCTCCCTGGTTTAGAAACTCTAGACCTGCTTCTGTTATTGGGAATTAACATATGAAAATAGTGTTCTTAGTAATTGGGCAGGGCAGTCTGTTACTGTTCAGGTGACACATAAGCCACAATTTAAAAAATACAAAATAGAATTTCTATCCATTGTTTTTAAGCACATTTTTGTACAAAACTTAAGACTGCTAGAAAAATGAATTCTTTATAATCCCATTGGTATTTCTGATGTTTGGAACTCCTTGTTAGTTTAGGTATATACCAGATTATTATTTTAAAGTAAAAAGGATAAGAAATATAGGTAGTAAAGTTTACATGACCTTGTTGAATTCTAGAATATCCACTCTCGCTAACTGGGCAGAAATGAGAATAATGAAAGAGAACTCAGTTTAAATACTAAATGAATAGAGTTGACAATAGAAATATAAACATAATATGAGTAAATTGCTTCTAACTGAGGCCTTTAGCTAAATAGGAACTTAATATTAGTTACAAAAAATACTACTTCTATGGAGATGACAATTTTTTTTTCAGAAATGGTAATGGTATTTTTAAAAAGATTTAAAAATGGGGCTTCCCTGGTGGCGCAGTGGTTGAGAATCTGCCTGCCAATGCGGGGGACACGGGTTCGAGCCCTGGTCTGGGAAGATCCCACATGCCGCGGAGCGACAAGGCCCGTGAGCCACAATTGCTGAGCCTGCACGTCTGGAGCCTGTGCTCCGCAATGAGAGGCCACGATAGTGAGAGGCCCGCACACCGCGATGAAGAGTGGCCCCCGCTTGCCACAACTAGAGAAAGCCCTCGCACAGAAACGAAGACCCAACACAGCCAAAAATAAATAAAATTAAAAAATAAAAATAAAAAATAAAAATGGAAATATGTTTTCTCCTCTTATAGTGAAGTTTCTACTAAATTCTCATAACAATGTTTTTACAATAAATCATTTCACTGTCAAACAGCATATACTTGATTAAACAAAGGGAAAAAGAGAAGAAAAAGGCATGAAACAAAACCTCTCAATAGTCAGGCTGCCACCAATTGCTTTCTTGTTTAATTTGAATTGTTCAGTAGCTAATCATAGTTTGGCACTTTCTTGCCATCAAAGCATTTCATGAAATTATCCCATTACAATGTTTTTCTCAGAAGCAAAATTAACATGGCTGACAGTTTAATTGACGTTTCTTTTTCTTCTAGTGCCATTGCCAACTAAACAAATTGTACCATATTTTGATATTCATTTTTGTTAATTATTTATACAATTGTAGTCACTGATATTTTTGTTGTTTTTAAGTTTCAGTTTCTTTGTCAGAAATGAAAATAGTGCCAACCTTGATCAACTCACCAACCTTACTTGCTAAGGAAGTTTCCTCTAACACTTACTGGGTAGTAATTGTTAATACTGGCTGTTGTTTTCAAATTTGGTTTCAGTAATTTTCAACTTTCCTAGTGAGTCAAAGAACTTAAGAATCCTGAGAAATCATTGGGGAAAGAATGTTTCAACCTAATCTAGAGTTTCTCTTCTTTCAAACTTCTTAGTTTCAGTTTTAATATTTTTTTAATTTAAAAATACGGTTATGTAATTGAAATAAGAATTGTTTTGCAGAAAAAGTAATACTTTATCATGAAATTTTAATACTTTAAGACAGTGTTTACATAATTATAATAAATTCAAAACATTCCTTTCAGCACTAGCTAAATGGGAGTGTACAATTTCATGCCACATGCACCCTGTTACTGTGGGACTTGCTTCTGCCCTTCATTTACCCTCTGGTCCTGCCATTTGTCTTTTTTTTTTTTTCTTTCTTTCTTTTTCACTTTTTGAGGAAGTTTTTTCTATAGTAAACACTCTCCTTCTTCATACATCTATTTAAAATGTTGACCTTACCTTAACCTACTCTGATAATCCACCAACACATGGCCCAACAAACTAAGGATCAGACTATATATATTTTAGTCTTTGCAGGCCATTTGGCCTCTGTGGCCAACTCTGCCACTGTAGTGTGAAATCAGCCACAGATAACACATACATGAACAAGTGTGACTGTATCCCAATAAAAACAGATGATGTGCCAGAAGCCCACAGGGTGTAGTTTGCTGCCCCCCTGCACTAGACCTTTGGAACGAAAGCTTTCTGAAGGTAGAGGTTTTGTCTGTTTTTCTCACGGTTCTAACCATAATTCCCAAAAGTGTCTGGTACTTAATAGGTGTCCCATACATTTTTGAATCTGTTGAACATACACATAGAATAAAACATTTAGCAAAATAAAATATATGATTTGGAAAACACTTGGATTCTGTACAAATAAAAGCTTTTCTGAGTATTTATTTGGCTTGATGAATTACTCTGCCTGGAATAATAGAGCAGATTCATATTTTCAATTGAATCAGTGCCACTCTTGATTTTATTGTGAATTCGGTTAAAATAAACAGATTTTCTTTGCTAATTCCTAGAAAGACTTTTATATAGTGACGTGCTCTTTACCATCTTTGAATTGCATGCTGTTGTCACGCTGAGTTATTTCCAGACATAGATTTCAAGTCCTTCATCATGTTTGGGTTAGAGATCTCATTAACTTAGTAGTCTTGCCATTTTGTCTGTCTTTGAGTCTGTTCTTTTGATGGAATATTTTCACCTTGATCAACGAGTGTAATCCATCAGTGTCTGGTTGCTTGAAGTTATTTTCCTTAATACCAAGCTTAATTTATACCCATCTTCATACCTTAACACATTGCACAATGGAAAGCAGAAACAAAAATTATTTTGGAAAATGGAGCTGACATCTATGTAGAATACCCAGTACAAGCAATTGAACCTCAGAGAACTCTCCGTTGCCTTCAGGGGTTTATATAGGTGCAACCGCTCTCCCATGATCACTTATCATACAAGAGACAATTGGGCCAAGGTAGCTTCCTGCCTGCCTTTGTGTACAAAAAATAAATAGAATAGAGCAAATAAGGTAAAAAAAGAAACAAACAAAAAATGAAACAAACAAACAAAAAACCAGTACCACAGCTGGAAGCCAACTCTAAAGAAAAATGATGTTGATAGCTCTCCTGCCAGTAGCTGGACTTGCTACATCCTGGCAAAGCAGTTTTTATAAAACATATTTAAGGTTTATAACCACTTGGAGGCTGGAAAAAGAGTAATACATTGAAAATATGTTTAATGTTTTGAACCACTCGGTGGCCAAGAAGCAGCTTCTGCTAACATTTATTTAACGCTTAGAGTCATTTGGTGGTTAGGAAAAAAAAAAAAAAAGAACGTCTTGTTAATTTTTAACATTTATGGCTGATCAGTGGCTGCTAAAGCAACTATCAAGGCAGAACGGTTTATGTTTCGGGACACACTGTGCTGCTACTAAAACAATTCATACGCTTCTCTCAAGGCCACACAAACATTGTCAATAGTGTTACCTTTGCAATTGCACCACTAATAGAAACATAGGAATCAAACAGAGGAATAAAACGCTCCTGGAACACATAGTCATAACATTCGATTGCCCTGAAAATGGTTCTGCTGTTCTGTGTGCTGTGGACACTTTGCAGCTGACACCAGAGGGATCACCAGGCCTTGCTCAATTTCATCAAATGTGTGAAAGTCACTCAGCAGATTGCAAAGCAAAAGTGTCATCTGATAATTGGTGTTTCTTACAAATCAACAGCTTGTCTCTATACATTAAGAGAAAAGAGTACTCTACACCAAAGTAAATGTAAATTGGGATAGAAAGTCTATTAGGTTCTTATATGGACTTGGCATAGTTTGAAAAAAAACAATAGTAAATATTGAGCTCGTGTGTCACAGGGAGGGATGATATAGACAAAAGGGGTAAGATAATTAGCTGGGATGTCTACAGGTTAGGCATTCTCCTGCTAGTTTCCTGATAATGAGAGCCAAATTATTAACAGGATCTTCCCCCATTTAGTGATTGCATTTTTTTTCAGACATTGGGATCAGTGCTAGTTATACATTTTCTCCTTTACTACTTGCAGTATACCTCTGGGAATAAGGTATTTTTATTCCTCATTTATAAGTAAGAAAACCAAAGCACAATGAGGTCAAATAACTTACGCAAATCCTCACAACTAGGAAATGGTAGAGCATGGATTTGGACTCTTAAGTTCAGTGCCCACACAGCGTGTGGCTAGAACATGTTACAACAGAGATTTGTCCTCTGTCTCTCTGTAGAAATCTTTGTTCATTGACTATGAATAGAAAAGATATGTCCCAATATGGAAAAAAAATTGTTTTGAAAAACCAGTATATTTATTTCTGCTTCTGGCCTTATCAACTACTTCCTAGGTCATTTTTGGCCTCTCATATCAAAATTTGGCCTCAGCTCAGCAAATTATGGAGGAAATTCAAAACGAATGAAGGGCCCCTGATTTAAACATTGTTAATGCATGTGGAGAATACAACTCGGAGGTAAGCACTTCTAGAAACACCCTAAGTCCCTCTAAGAATCAAAGAAAGCCATTTCCTCTTGGCTTATCTTCTAGAATAATTCAGTCCTAAAGCCTAGCTGAACTTTTGTGCTGGCAGAGATAGGCAATTGGAGGAGTTGGGAAGAAGCTGCAATAGACCAAATCAAGGTACTGAAGCAGAGTGAGGGAGGTGTCCACATAGAAGGGCTGGCAAGGGGTATCAGAGATTGAGTCTCATGAGGAAGTCACCTATGTGGGGGAAATATGGCCTTGTGTATGGATTTAGAGCTGTAATGAGGTGAGCAAAACTTCCATCTACAGTGGAGAAGAGAAACAGCCAGTGCAGATTTTCAAAGTTGGAATGGAGTCATTAGGGCACCTGCAAGGGGTCTGCAGGGGTAGTGGCAATGAAAGATTAGGCTTGATCAAATAAGAAAATATATTAAGGACAACAAGAGCTGGATTTCTCACTCTTGGAAAAGAAAGTTATAAATTATACAAGGATTAAAAAAAAAACAAGCAAACAAACCTGAAATGAATGGCTGTGTTAGACTGGAGTTGAAGGTATTGGTACAAAATTATGGTTTTCAAAATATGTAGAAGGATGCAGAAATAAATATTATGTATGTACATGTCCATAGATCTATTCTTTAGCTGTACCCACTGAGAGGGGCTGGGAGCAATGATTCTCCAATAACAAAGAGCAAGCTGCAGCCAGATTCTGGGCTTCTAAACATTATTCTCTGTAAGGGTGAGGAGAGAGCTCCTTGGAGAAATAGCTTTCTTCTGGGCTGAGGCAGCAAATAAGCGAGACAAGTCCCAAACATATTTTTGAGCCAGAGAGTAAGGGAGTATTCAACTAATTAAGGGTAATATTAAAAGGACATAAAAATCAGCTTAAAGAGGCTTTCATTGGCCAAATTTAAAATAATTTCAGTATTAAAATGATGATATCAATTGTGAAATAAAGTTCATGTTTTATGGCAAGACAAGAAAAATTTAAACATAAAAATTCTTCTCTGCCCTTTGGCCTAGCCTCTCCCCTCACTGTGCATTGTGTATCTGCATTATGCATTGACCTAACTTCCCCCATCAGCAGGAATACCTGCTCAACAATGAAGAGCAGGCACCAGCAAGACAACTCCTTACAAGATAACATTCCTTCTTTTTTTTTTAGATTCCATATATATGTGTTAGCATACGGTATTTGTTTTTCTCTTTCTGACTTACTTCACTCTGTATGACAGTCTCTAGGTCCATCCACCTCACTACAAATAACTCAGTTTCATTCCTTTTTATGGCTGAGTAATATTCCATTGTATATATGTGCCACATCTTCTTTATCCATTCATCTGTTGATGGACACTAGGTTGCTTCCATGTCCTGGCTATTGTAAATAGAGCTGCAATGAACATTTTGGTACATTACTCTTTTTGAATTACGGTTTTCTCTGGGTATATGCCCAGTAGTGGGATTGCTGGGTCGTATGGTAGTTCTATTTTTAGTTTTTTAAGGAACCTCCATATTGTTCTCCATAGTGGCTGTATCCATTAACATTCCCACCAACAGTACAAGAGGGTTCCCTTTTCTCCACACCCTCTCCAGCATTTACTGTTTGTAGATTTTTTGATAATGGCCATTCTGACCGGTGTGAGATGATGTCTCATTGTAGTTTTGATTTGCATTTCTCTAATGATTAGTGTTGTTGAGCATTCTTTCATGTGTTTGTTGGCAATCTGTATATCTTCTTTGGAGAAATGTCTGTTTAGGTCTTCTGCCCATTTTTAGATTGGGTTGTTTGTTTTTTTTGATATTGAGCTGCATGAGTTGCTTGTATGTTTTGTAGATTAATCTTTTGTCAGTTGCTTCATTTGCAAATATTTTCTCCCATTCTGAGGGTCGTCTTTTTGTCTTGTTTATGATTTCCTTTGCTGTGCAAAAGCTTTTAAGTTTCATTAGGTCCCATTTGTTTATTTTTGTCTTTATTTCCATTTCTCTAGGAGGTGGGTCAAAAAGGATCTTGCTGTGATTTATGTCATAGAGTGTTCTGCCTATGTTTTCTTCTAAGAGTTTGATGGTGTCTGGCCTTACATTTAGATCTTTAATCCATTTTGAGTTTATTTTTGTGTATGGTGTTAAGGAGTGTTCTAAGTTCATTCTTTTACAAGATAACATTCCTTCTTGATCTTGTAAAGGGTTACATGACTCACCACATTGGCACTTAAATCTGGATTATGTAAACTGTCAATAATACATCATTTAATGCACAGCCCTCTATCCCAAAAAAGTTATATAAACTGTGTCTTGACTTCTAAAGGGCAGAACAGATCTCAGAGCTTTCTGAGATGCTCTTCCCAGGTTATAATCCTCAAATTTGGCTCAAATAAAATTTTCCAATTCTTTCTTAGATCAACTGATTAATTTTTTGTTGATACAATCGATTAGAATCAATTTAATGGAAAACAAAACCTGGAGACCACACAGATATAAATTAATAAATGGATAATTTGAAAATGTGCTGAGAGCTAAGTTATTCCTCCAGTTTTAAAATACCTTTTGACAAAATATGTGATACTTACAGAAAAGATAAAGAGTAAGTTTACAGTAGAATCATCACCTAATATAGACAATCTCTAAGATGGACCTCAGTATGACTGCCTTCAGTATTCACACCTTTGTCTAACAAATATGTAGAATATGGCAGAAGTGAAAGGATGTCAATTCCAAGATAACAACCACATGAGTGGCTTGGAACTGCTTCCTCCCACAGGTGAATCTTCAGATGAGACCATATTCCTGATAGCCAGCTTAACTCGAAATCCATAACTCTGAAGCAGAGATACTCAGACAAACCAAGAGATAACACATATTTAAAATTTTGAACCTCTAAATCATGGGGTAATTTGTTATATAGTACTAGATAATACCAATTTCATACCTGGTAGTGGGGTGCTGCCATAACAAATACTTAAAATGTGGGAATGGTTGCACTGTCAGGCAGTAGTGCCTTGAACACACTGTTGATTGAATCAACACTCACTTGGAAGGGCTGTAGGTGAGGGCTTGCAACAAAGTAAGAATATCTTATTGGGAACTAGAGGAAAAGACATCATTGTTATGCAATGACAGAAATTTAGCAAAACTGTTGCCTATATTTATTTGGACAATGGAAAATGGACCTAGTGACTTTTAAACAAAAAGGGTCCAGGTCTTGCTGCTTTTGAAGATTCCTGATCTTTCCAGATGGCATGTGATGTTAAAATTAAGAAATGACTTTTAAGAAAAGCTTAAGTCCATGACATAGAGAGCATGGTCAAAAGATAAAGCCATGAGAGTGACTATAAAATGTTTTGTTAGGACCTTAGTAAGATCAAGCATGGTCTTTGTGGCTTCATGTCTAGTCAGAAAAAATTCCCTCTTAAGAGCTTAATGGTATGTGTGACTCAAAGATTCTTTCCAGCAAACAATAAGGATTCTAATTCATGTAAGGGCTTTGTCTTTCAGGCATCTCCAACAGGGCCAAGGTAGAGAAGAATTTATGTTGAAGAGTTGTGTTTTTTTTTTTGTCCAATTCAGTGAACCCCATGAGGACTCCTGGGATAGCCACAGCACCTACAAAGTTCTTAAAAAGAGTTCTACATGTAGAAACATCACAAGAGTGGACTGAAGAAGGAGAGTTGGAGATTGTACAGTGAGGAAAGGTCTTTAGACCCCTTGAATTCAATTGGCAGGAAGCCAACAAAGAGAGTTCCTTAGTTTCAGGTACATGCTATATTTCATGAAAAAGAAAGGGTAACTCAGAATGGAGAACCAAGAGCCCAGATGGTGGAACTGAGATCTGTGGCCAAATATTCCCAGCCCTTGTACCTAATCAAAGAGCATTCAGCATTTACCAGCTAGATTTCAGAAATGTCATGGCCCAGTAACTCTTTTTTATTCTGTGCCTTTTCCCCCTTTTTTAACAGAAATGTCTACGGAAGTTATCCTATGCCTATCTCACCATTGTATGTTGGGTGTATGTGGGATAAGCAACTGGTCACTCTAGCATCACAAGTCTACAGATCAAGAGGAAATAAGTCTAAGGAACCTCATTTGCACTTGGACTTGAGTTATATGATTTTCTGGAATATGAACTAATACAATAAGGGGAAAACATTTTAGGGTACTAGAAAGGGGCTGAGTATATGTTGTATGACATACCTTTGAGGACAGTGGTGCACTGTGGTAGGTAGAGAGGGCCCTCAGAGATTCCAGCTTCCATGTATTCATGCTCTTGTGTAATTCCATTCTCTGAATGTGGATTGGACTTACTTCTAACAATTAGAATATGGCAGAAATGATAGGATATCACTTTCAAGACTAGATTATAAATAGGCTGTGGCGGGGCTTCCCTGGTGGCGCAGTGGTTGAGAATCTGCCTGCCAATGCAGGGGACACGGGTTCGAGCCCTGGTCCGGGAAGATCCCACATGCCGCGGAGCAACTAGGCCCTTGAGCCACAATTACTGAGCCTGCGCGTCTGGAGCATGTGCTCTGCAACAAGAGAGGCCACGATAGTGAGAGGCCCGCGCACCGCTATGAAGAGTGGCCCCGGCTCGCCACAACTAGAGAAAGCCCTCGCACAGAAACGAAGACCCAACACAGCCAATAAATAAATAAATAAATAAAATTTAAAATAAATAAATAAATCAATAAATAGGCTGTGGCTTTGATCATAGCTGTTCTCTCTCTCTAGCTCTCTCTTAGATAGCTCATCCTGGAGCCAGGCAGATGCCATATTGCGAAGTAGCTCTGTGGTGAGGTCCACGCAAGAGACTGAGGCATGCCAACACCACATGAATAAATATGGAAGCAATTTCCTACCTCCCCCCAGTTAAGACCATAGCCCCAGCCAACAGATTGGATGCAATTTCTTGAGAGACCTTGAGTCAAGGGTACCCAGCTAAGCCACTCCTGGATATCCATGCTCCTGTGAGACAATAAATGCTTGTTATTTTACATTGCCAAGTTTTTAGCCAATGTATTATGCAGCAATAGATAAGTAATATGCAACCTTTGTGAAGTAATAAAAATGAACATCATTAGTAGCAGGACAAATTGAAACTATGTTCTACCTGATAGAATGCAACAGGAAGAATACAGCATTTCCTCTGTGATATACCTAACAAAGATGCATACGCTGAATTTTCACATGATGAAACATCAGACAAACCCAATATGAGGGACATTCTAAAAAATAACTGGTCAGGAAAAACATGTTGGAGTTATGGAAGTCAAGAAAAGTCAAGAACTGTTCCAGATTGAAGGAAACTAAAGAGATCTGGCATTTAAATGCAGTGGGTGATTTTGACCTTGAACATTTTATTATATAAGATACTATGGAGACAATTGATGAAGCTTGAACAGAGTCTAAGGATTGGATTGTAATAATGCATTAGTGTTAATTTCCTGATTTTAATAAATGTATTTTGGTTGTATAAGGAGAATGTCTTTATTTGTAGAAAACAGCCAACATTCTTTCTCCAGTCTCCTAACAAGGACTATGCTTATGGGGCACAGATAGAAACCAATGATAGTTTGCCTGTTCATTCTATATTACTTGAGCTGCTCTATGTGGCCATGGCTGGCTTGTATGATAAGGTGTTTTCTTTATCATTTTTTGGTTTCACTTTCTATAACACTTCTGTGAAAGCAAGGAAGTGTGGAGATTTATGTATGTTTCAAAATCATAATAAAGGTATAATAAATTAATATTAAGTATAGTCACAGTCTTCACTATTTCCTTCTTGGAGTTGGACTATTTAAGTGTGACCATGTAGAAAATATTCTCTGTTTAATAACCTACCAAAAACTCCACCAACAATTTCATCTTGGAATATATCCCCAAACTCTATGTAAATCAAAATACAATCCAGAGAAAAAAGCAAGGGGGTACATGTTATTTACTTTTCTATGAAACCAGCAGTATAATTTCCTTTAGGTATATCCTGTTTTATTTAAATTTTTCTAAACATTTTTTTAAATCAGTGGATAAGAGATATATTCCTCAGAATTTTTGTTTTAAGCATGGACCCCCATCCTCAAATTATAGTATAATACAATAATATAATACGAATTCCAAAGTCTTTACAAGTTCATCTGAGATTACAAAATAAATTTAAAGCTCCCAAAGAAATTTTAGAAGCCACTAACCCTAGAAAAAGGGTACAACTGATTGCAATTAACTTTGTTCTAAAGAGCCTGGGAGTAATTCCTACTTTCTGATCCATAGGAATTTTCATAGAAAAATAAAGATCAAATAGTAAACAACACTGCACGGAGTTATTGTAATGGTTAAATAAAACAAGGAATGCAAATCTCTATTAGGTCACCTGGTCCCTACCTATTGCTCAGGAAATGGTAGGTCTTACTTAATAAATTATGATTCACAATTGACATCTATAAAATGTGTCATAGGGACCTGGTTACGAATAACCAAATCAGCAGCCTAAAACTGGTTTAGCTTGGGCTGAGGAAGACAATGCAGGTATGAATATGGATTTAAAGATGTTAAACATGTCAGCACTCTAGGAAAAGTAACTTAAACTGCACACCCTACTGATGCAAAATCATCAGATATTAAAGAAGGCACATTACTGTAATTCACTGTTACTATAGTGATCTTACAGAATTAAGACCACATTCATAACGTCCAAATTTGTCTCCAAGGAGAAACTGAGTTGGGGAATATCTGGATCATTAAGTAATTTCCTTAGGTCAGAGTAAAAGCACTTTATCTGTGAATATCAATTACTTCCATGGCATATTGGATGTAGCACAAGTGACAAAGTGACCTTTCTCTTAAACAATTCATAGATTCACTAGAATTTTCTTCAACTTTTGGGAACTGAATATATTCCATAGTCTTATAATCTTAAATATTGATTCTCCTCTAAAATCTCCACCCACCCTGCTCACCACCATCCTCCCTTTGTAGAGTTATGTTTTTTATAATTTTCCTGTTAGTTTTTTTGTATTCCTGGTTTAATCGTTCATCATATTTTCAGATGTACAATCCATTATCGCTAAACTGACATTTGCCTAATAGACTATTTCGTGACCTTTTGTATTACACAATAAGCTATTTTACTATATTCTTTTTAAATTGGTTGAGTCTTTTATTAAAAGTGAAATAAGAACATTCTCAGTTATTGGGAAAGGACAGTTATCTCCTAGAGGATACCTCAAGCACAGATATACAAAGCCAACAGTGAGATTTGCCACAATAGTTATATTGCCCAATACACCATGGCTAGTTCTATCTGGTGTTGACTAAGCATTATTTTAATATTCCAAGGAAAATGATGCAGAAGCAGGAATTGCCTAGAAGGAATGTGGAAAAAGAAAATAAAGAAAAGAATAATCATTAGATAAAGTGACTTAGAGCAGTAAACCATTTCCATATGGTAAGAAGGGTGTGCTTGGGAATGGAGTTCAGGAGCTCTACGGACATAAATGTTATGTCTGGACACACAGCAGCTTCTGGCTAGCTTTAAGCTGCTCAGGTAAAAGCCAAAACAAGAAATACCACAAATCTAACTGGATCTCTAACGGGTGTATTTGGTTATAGGTGTATAGGCAGGATTCCAGAGGATGGCAAAAGTAGTGCCTGATAGGTATCTCATTTCTAATACTGAATTTGCAAGCACTGTTTCTACTTCTTAGTATTTATTTGAAAAGGGCATATTATGTTAATATAGTCCAAGAATACCTGGGTGAACTCATAACATATGTTATGTTTCCACATTCAAAAGAAATACTGTTCTGTTATTAAAAAAAAAAGGGGGGGGGGCTTCCCTGGTGGCGCATTGGTTGAGAGTCTGCCTGCCAATGCAGGGGACACGGGTTCGAGCCCTGGTCTGGGAAGATCCCACATGCCGCGGAGCAACTAGGCCCGTGAGCCACAACTACTGAGCCTGTGCGTCTGGAGCCTGTGCTCCGCAACAAGAGAGGCCGCGATAGTGAGAGGCCCGCGCACCGCGATGAAGAGCGTCCCCCACTTGCCGTAACTAGAGAAAGCCCTCGCACAGAAACGAAGACCCAACACAGCCATAAATAAGTAAATAAATAAATGGATCATCACGTTTACAAAAAAAAAAAAAAATTAAAAGGGATGGTGCATTGAAAATCAGTTTAGGTATTTACTAAGGTCTCTTGAATAACCAATGAGAAATTTCAGTTATGGTACATGGGAAAACATTTTAAAGAACCTATTCTTGCATAGATCTTTCTGATAACTCGTGGCAGCACAGCAAATTCTGTCTCACCCCAGTACCAAAGCTGGGCCCACTTTGTTCTCTCACTCACCTACCCTTTGCCTGATTTTCCAGATTTATTTCTCTCTTCAGGCACTAGCTGCAAACTCCTTATATAAGGGCTCAGCTCTGCGACCCTATCCTTTATCCTAATTGGCACCACAAAAAACCTAATTGTTTATCTAATAAGACAGAACTTTCTAATACTGTAGAGGGATGTGTGTGTTTGCTTTAAGGATGCTGTTTCAGTAATAAAGTGTCACTAAAGGCCATAAATTCGTGTAAATATTTCCAATTTACATGAAATAAGCACCAGGTTAAAGAATTTATGTACTGGATTGCATTGTCTTCTTAAAGGTCATACTTTCCCTCAAAGTACTGCCTTCATTTTTCTGCCCGTGTAAAACCAAGACACAATTTTTAAAACAGCTGTCCCCATTTTCAGGGACTAGTTTCTAATACATTTTCCCAGTTGTATTTCTAAATCTGTAGCAATCATAGCACCGCGTAAAAGAGGCAGCTCAAAAAAAAAAAAAAAAAAAAATAGCAGAAACTGAATAAAAGATTTGCAGCCCTGAATATGCATACAAAAATTTTAAATCGAAGTGAACTCCTCTGAGCTGATTTCTTAGGTGAAGGAGAGAATATGGTCTTTGAATGCCTGATAAGGTCACAGACACAATTTCAAGTGCACTTATGGTAAATCCATGTGACAACTCCTACAGCCACTAACCTGCGTCTGCCCTCAGAGTAGTCTGTGCAATCTTCCTTGCATGTCTGGGATGGTTGTGGGGACAGCAGAAGCCCTCCGAGAAATGTCACACATGGGAAATAGTAACAATGGCTCATATACGAGAGTTTCAAATTGAAACCTAGAAGTGATGAGTAGCTTTACCTTACACATGTGCTAGAAACCAGAAGTTACTATGAAATAAATTGAGCGATTGGCAGTGGTGACTAAGGAATAAAATTTATAATTAAAACTTGTCAGTAAAGCTGGAATCCTTAACTCATTGACCTTAAAATACATATTATAGGACTTTGAGAATTGAAGTTGTTGAATTTATATTTTATTTGAATTATTAAGAATGATGATGATACTATAGCTTAATTGTAAATTTATTCTAGTAATGACTTCATAATGATATTTGCTTCCTAGTTTGATGGAATAACTACTGTAGGCTACTTATAGCCACAAAGGGTGCAATACCTTTTCTCAGAGTCTCTATGGATAGCTACAAAGAATGCAACACATCCCTTTCTGAACCACTTTGAGACTCAGATGCAATACATACTTTGGATAATTTATTTTGAGTGAAGAATGACTATCTGGTATTTGGTGTTACCTCCAGCACTGTGTAGGCATCTGAATTTGCAATGACAATCAATTACGGTACAAAGTGAGTTATGTACTTAAAGTACAAAGGAATTCCATGAATTCAGGGAAATGCAAAGACTGTAAAATAGTGAAGAATGTTATATATCCTAGATATTTATGTATCTATTCATACATTTAGAATAGAGCAGGAAGAAAAAATAGTTAAGTAGAAAAAAAAGTAAATGAAATTAATTGTATCCTCTACAGTGCAGGAATAATCTTCTGAGTTACAAACAAGATATTTCCGTCAACCTGCAGAAAATAAATGTTGAAAAGGCCTCGTCTCATCTGACAGAATTTTGATTCGCTTACTCACCCACAGGAGACATTTCTGGGACACTAGCAATATAAGGTCCATCCAAAAACTTTGGCTCATTATCATTAATATCCTGCACTTTGATGATGAATTCTGATTCAGGCTCTAGGGGCTTCCTGGTTTCTATGTCCACAGCCTGAGCACGAAGTGTGTAGAAAGGTTTTTCTTCTCTATCCAGGCTCCTTATTGCATGAATGTCCCCTGTAGTTTCATCAATGGTAAAAACGGTGCCAGCGCCATCTCCTGAGAGGGTGTATTTAACAGTGCCCTCTCCCTTATCTAAGTCAGAATGGAGCTTTAGGGAGAGAGGGAGAGAGAGAGAAAGAGAGACAGAGAAACACCATTAAAGGGATGGTCCCATGTTAAAAAGCCATACTTGCAGTATAATTTTTCACCAGAGAAGTTAAACCAAAATCTTATGTTTTTTTTTCCTTTTTTTTCCCACCAACTTTTTTATTATAAGCATTTTTAACACACAAAAAAAGTTGAAAAAATGTATGGTGGACACCTATATATACCTATATATATCTCAGAGATTCCACTGTTTACCTTCCAATTTAATCATATAGGCTTTTGACTTATCACATAGATAGATCATATCCCTATCCTTTCATTCACTCTCCTGTCAATCCATCATATTTCTCCATGCATTACAGAGGTTAGAAGTACAGCCCCAAATCCATCAACATGCATAAATACAACTATTTTGAACATTTATTTCTTTTATATACTTTGGGGGATAAAATTTTCATAAAATGAAATGCACAACTCTTAAGTGTACTTAGAGTTTCATTTTAAATGATTGTTGTATTAAAATAAATTAGCTCATATATATTAAATCATACAACTTCCAAATACTCTGAGGATAGAAATCAGTGATGTGAATCCAGTGAGAGATATGGTAAAAAAAAAAAAAAAAAAATCAGAAAACACTGAGCCTTTTCATTTGAAAGGAGAGGAGAGTTTTGACATACCAGGTCAATTTCAGATATGTACGATGGAGTATCTCATTTTAACAGACTGACTCTCAATGAGTTATTCAATATTACTCAGCCAAGCAATGGGTAGAATAACTGATTATCCTTTCACAGGCAAATGGTTAGCCCTAATCCATTCTATATATTTGAAATGTTATAATATAGAACATTTTAAATTTCTGCTAAGTTCTTTTGAAATTCAACACATGTATAATTCACTATAATACAGTATGGAATAAGACACATATCAATGTAATAGGGGAGAGGACCAAAGAGAAGAGAAATTATTATTGTGATACTGTAAATCAGTGTTTTTCAATATGGAGTCCAAGAATTAATGATAGATGGACATAGTCTTGGAGATCTATAAATTATCCAAGAATAAATTTATATAGATAAATAATATGATATAAATATTTCATTATATATAATTCTCTAAGAATATGTGTACTCATATATTTCATAAATAATATAAATTTACATTCTATTTAAATTAAAAAGGATACATATTCTTATAAATAATATTATTTTGTATCCAAATGCTGATCTGGGGGCTTCCCCGGTGGCGCAGTGGCTAGGAATCCGCCTGCCAATGCAGGGGACACGGGTTCGTGCCCCGGTCCGGGAAGATCCCACATGCCGCAGAGCGGCTAGGCCCGTGAGCCACAACTACTGAGCCTGCGCGTCTGGAGCCTGTGCTCCACAACAAGAGAGGCCGCGACAGTGAGAGGCCCGCGCACCGCGATGAAGAGTGGCCCCCGCTTGCCACAACTGGAGAAAGCCCTCGCACAGAAACGAAGACCCAACACAGCCAAAAATAAAAAAAAATAAATTAATAACAAATGCTGATCTAAAATGTTTCAAACTATTCTCACTCATTTAGGCACAGCTGTCTGATTTCAATGTTCAAATTTTTATTTTTAAAAGCTCATTCCAGTCAACGGATCAGTCAAAGAAAAAATGTTAAACTTTTAAAGTGACCATAGCCATTTGGGCTGTGCTTTAAAATTTTCACACAATTATAGGTGTCTTGCAAAATTTGGGGTAAAAATGAGTTGTTTTTCTTAATGTTTCAACACAACATAAAAGCTTTGAAAATATTTTAAATTATATAGTTATCCTTTGCAAATAGGCGTTCTGTGTATTCGTATTAGTAATACCAAAACACAAAAACTCAACTTGGCTACATCTTTGCTCTTAAACTCAACATTCTGCTTTAGCTTCAGTAAAATAACGTCATCCTTCATATTCATGTTATTAAAATGACTTTATTCATTTTGTGAATTTGTATTTACTTCAAATTGCTCTGAAAGTATGTTTGCATAAGAGCATAAGCAAAGGATTTGGACTGGGTAAATGATATAATTTAAACAATGAGAAAACTATAAGGGGGAACCAAGTTTTGATTTTTCTTTAAAAGTTTCTGTATATTTTACTCAAGTCTAAGGAAAATTGCAGAGAATGACAGGAAAAAGTTTTTTCCTCCTAATATTTTATGAACTGCTATGAAGCATAGGAAGCTTCAAGCATAAAATCAAGCTGTAGATAAATGTTCTTTGAACTTAGGAATTTCAAATTACAAATTTCATCCATACTATTAAAGATATTCAACACATGAACATTTACTTTTACTTTCAAATTTATCTAAAGATATGAGACAAGCAAAAGCCCAATGCAAAAGCAATGTCTTTATAAACTGGATCCATTTTGCCAATGGCTCCAAAGAATATGTGGTAATATTGTGGAAGCAAGTGAAAATTCTAAGTAGGTTTTTACAATGTGATCCAAGTAGAGTCACCAAAAAAAATTTTCATTTAGCCAAAATCAGAACTGTTTTCTCTTCAAACTGACATAAGAATAAAAAAGCAAATGTCTTTTCAGCTCTATTCAAGATCCAAATTACACTTCTACCTTTTCCTTCTAATTTAAATTTGGGTTTTGCAGAGATTAAAGTTTCAGAAGAAATATGTGAAAATACGTTAAATTTGAACTGAAAATGAGATGGATGAATGTAAAATTCTTGAGAGGATTAGAATGGTTACAGCAGTTCATTGCATGTTAATACCTTAAAGAAGATCACCTGCAGTACCCAGCATTGACAGGCAATGTTTAAAATCAGTTATTCAGTACCACATGTAAAACGGATGGTTAGTGGGAAGCTGCTGCATAGCAACGGGAGATCAGCTTGATGCTTTGTGACCACCTAGAGGGGTGGGATAGGGAAGGTGTGAGGGAGGCTCAAGAGGGACAGGATATGGGGATATATGTATATGTATAGCTGATTCACTCTGTTGTACAACAGAAATTAACACAACGTTGTAAAGCAATTATACTCCAATAAAGATATTTTTAAAAATAAATAAATAAATAAAATAAAATTAGTTATTCAGTATTAATTGAGTCCAGTACATGGGTGACTAGGTAAAAGTATTGGTATTTTTGCAACGTCAATTCTAATGTTAAATGAATGATGTTGGCCTGATGTTGGGTATTGTAGAATTTGCTTTGTATCACATATAAAATAACTTGAATAGAGAATATATATAACATAATAGTTTATGTTGTAAACTAACATAAAAATCCCTATCACCCTCTTACTTAGAGATAACTTCTTTTATCATTTTATACACTTTCCATTATATATACACATATATTCATATATAAATGAAAGGGTATACATATAGAAATATGTTTGTATATGTTTTATATGTATATATAATATTATCTGATTATAAATACATATATACATGATATAAAAATGAGAAACGAGTCAACATTTTCAATAACAATATACCATAATCATTTTCAGTATAATTTGAAACTTTTCAGAATTATTTTTTAATATCTGTATTATGTTCGTTCAAAGGAAATTGAATGATTCAATGGGTTTTGCTTAACCTTTTATAAACAATGTGATGAATATGTGTGTGTTGTCTTAATTCCTTAAATAAACAGGTAAATATAAATAGAAGGGTAATTATAAAGACCAAAAATGTAACTTTTATGAATCAAAAAATTGTGAATCTTGAATGATTCCAGAACTTGATGTCTACAGATGAGACTGGTTTCTTAAATTTTTAGCAATGCAACTCAGGCTTAGCTTACATTATGAAGCTACTTCTCAGTTTTATTTGCATTTAACAGGAGGGAGGGTTACAGAAGGATTCACTTGCTGAATCTTTGGGTTGTGTTAACTATGAACAATCACACGATGCCATTTTACACAGCGGCTTTAAGCTCCATGTAAGATAATAATTCCACAAGGATAAAATTATTTTCCTTTATAGTGATTTAAAAATAACGCAAGAAATATTTCTTATTCTGATTATTTTTTTAAAAAAGCTGTTTCTGAGTAGGCGCTGACTGTATTTACTGACTGAAGCAGCCAAATCCAATAATATCATCTTTTAGTATTGACAGTTAAAATAAAATTTCTCACAGAGAGTTCCATAAATGATAGCTATAGAAGTATGCACTGTCCAGGCAGTTGTTTTGTGGAAGTGGTGTTGTTATTTTCTGATGTTTTCCAAGTCATCTCAGATGGAGCGTGAAAATGAGATGCCAAGAGAGGCTTAAAAAAGACACCTAGGACTAGCTTTGGAGTGTAAGCAAATCTGAACTCCAGTGTCTAAAAGTTTTGAGAAAGCTAATCTAAAGTTAAGTGTTTACTAGCATCTCTCAGATTATATTTTACAAACTGCTGCAGAAATAAAGAAATGTATTCTTATTTTCTCTGGGTTGAAAAGTGCACATAAAATGGGAAATACTTTTTATATCACTATACCCAGCAGTGATTTTTATTTCCATTTGCTATTTGTCAGGATAAGGGTGGTTACAGGCATGAGGAGGGCATGGAGGATGTTGGGAGAAATGTATGATTCTGAAAAGTTTTTGCTAGAAAATCAAAAATTGTGTTCAACATGTATTTCATTTGATGTATATACCTGCAAATTACTTTATTAATTATATGTCTATAGGTTTTATGGTACACTACCTAGTGTTTTACGGTACACTACATAGTGTTTTATGGTACACTACATACTATTTTATAACCTGAATTTTAGATGGATTATATAACAATTTGCTTTATCAATAAGTATGAATTTATTACGTCTATTTAAGTTAATCACAGGTATTTTAACCAAAGTACTACATTGAAATGGCTAAAATCAGAGTATGGAAGAGCTTGTAATGCACAATTTTACCTTCCTTTTCTCAGTCTCATTCCCCAGGGAAATCATGTTTTAACTGTTTCTGTTGAATTCTTATTTAAAAAAAAACATATGTGGATATTTGTTAAATAAAAAAATGTTATAATAGTATTTCTTTTATCAATTTGAATAATACTTATTGACTTGCAAACCCCAGGCCACCTCTTTTTTTCCAATAGTGTTGTAATATCATTTATTTTACTTGTTATCAATGAAACACTGGTCTGAATAGTATATGTGTACTTCGGGTCTGAATTCAGTTCAATCCTACAATGTAACTCTGGTTCTCTATTTTCTACTATTATAACATTAACACTTTTACAGTCCCCCCTAAACTCCTTCCCTTTCTCATCCCTGAATTCCACTGTCTGTATTATACAGAATTAAGTGTAAAGATTTTGGTCTATTTATATATTTATGTATTTATTTATTGGTCTCTTTTTTAAAAGTAAGCGCTAATGGTTAATTTTATGTATTAGTTTGACTGGGCCACAGGATGCCCAGACATTTGGTCACAGACTATTCTTGGTATATCAGTGAGGATATTCCTGGATTAGAATAACATTTGAATCAATAGACAAAGTAAAGCAGACTGTGGTCCCTTATGTGGGTGTGCCTCATCCAATCAACTGAAGACCTGAGTAGAACAAAAAAGCTGACCCTTCCATAAGTAAGAGGGAACTCCTCCTGCCTGACTGCCTTCAAGCTGTGACACTGGTTTTTATTCTGCCTCCAGACTTGAACTGAAACATCAGTTCTTCTGAGTCGAGCCTGTCGGTCTTTGCAATAGAAATATACCATGTGTTCTCCGGGGTTTCCAACTTGCTGACTGCAAATCCTGGGATTTGTCAGCCTCCGTAATTGTACAAGCCAATTCTTGATAATAAATAAATATATATCCTATTGACTATTTCTCTGGAGGACCCTGATTAATACATAAGCCTTCAAAGCCCTCTCCATCAGTTGCTGCTAAAACATAAAATAAAGCTAAACAAAACACAAACTCGTTTGATAATTATAATAATGTACATATTTTTGTTCCATAGCCAAATAACATACAGTGCCTATATGATTTCAATATTTTCATTTTGCATATGGAGTTTTTTGAGATATCTTTTTGTTTGTATTATTTGCTTTTCTCATATCTTTAAGCTCACCTCATTTCTCAGGGCCAACATCAAATCTCCTTTTCAAAACATACGTTGTTCAGGGACTCCTCTTTCTTCCTACTCCAAACTAGAGCATTTGCACGATTTTCAACCTGGAATTTTTCTTTATTAATCTCCTGGTTTGAAACACTATTTCTTGGATTTTATATTTTCTTCTATATTAGTTGACTACTTTGTTTGTTGCCGCCAATCTCCTATAACTTCTTGAGAATGTGTCTGTGAGAGGTAAGTTTCTTTAGTCTTTGGATGTTAGAAATGCCTTTATTTCAGGCTTTATTTCTTTACCTACACATATACTTAATTATTGTCTGGGCATATAGTTCTAGATTGGAAATAATTTTCCCTTCACACGTTTAAAGGCATGTATCTATATTCTTCTAGAAACCAATGGTAAAACTGATGTCCGTCTGATTATATTTCCATTGCAAGTAAGAAGCCTCTTTTTTCTCCCCATTTTATTTTACTCTAAAATTACAATCTTATTTTTATTTTGGTATTCTAATTATTTAGAACACTGTCTCCAAGTGTCTGTTTATGTGTGCTTGTGTTTTGAACATTGTCTCCAGATGTGAGTTGATATGTGTTTGTGTTTCTTTCTTTGGGTCAGGCACTTAGTAAGTTCCTTCGATTCAAAAACTATTTTCCTTCAGCACTGAAGGAAATTTCCTTTTATGATTATTTCCATGATTATGTTCTATCCTCCATGTTTCCCATTGTCTTTCTGGAATTCATATGTTCAATGTTAGATCTCATGGACCTTCTGTAAATAATACACTTTTTCTACAGTCATTCATTTCTATATCTTTTGACCTATTTTGTGAAAAAATTAAGTTATCTTAAAATTATTTATTGATTATTTTCAGCATTTTCAAAGTCAATACACATATCCATGTGTGCACACACACATATGACAGGCATATTAATTTCCAAGATTTTTTTCCTTTACTATGAATGTCCCCTTTCAATAGAATTGTGCTCTTATTTTGTGGACACGGGGAATTCTTGAATCTTTTTGAGGATTCTAATTTGTGTGTGTGTGTGTGTGTGTGTGTGTGTGTGTGTGTGTGTGAAGACTCTCATTTGTCTGTTCATATTTAAGGATGGAGTTTTGAACTTGTGGGTTGAATTTATTGATTACAGTTTTGCCCTAGGTTGAATGGAAAGAGAATCAACCATTCCTTTTAATTTCAGATATTTGGTTGGGGACATTCTAACCACAATGGAGTTCCATCATTGCCCTAATTATTTCCAGATTCTCTACAGAAGAACTTCTTTTTTTCAAAATTTCTTTATTGTTTACATTCTGCTCATTTATGTTTGGATTCCATGCATTATCATGTAGGTGGAAGGAATTCTGTATACAGACTATCAGTTAATCTCTATGTTTTACCCTGCATGTCTTTCTCCTTTTCTCTTGATCATTGGCATTTCTGAGTCTTTTTCAGAATTGTCCCTCCTTAGTCAGAGCCCTCTCAATATAAATGCTTGTAAGTAGCTTTGAACTTACTTGACCAGTCACCAATCCTTCACGCACTTATCAGTTTATAGAAATGGGCTAAACTGTCTGATGCCCGCCACACCACCCCGTTAGCATTATGCCCATCATCACCTAATAACCAGCCATATTCAATTTTCTCCTCTTGTCTCTCCAAATACTTTTTTTTAGTTCTTTATTTTTTTTGAACATATATCCAAGAAAGTTTCAATCATTGCATTTGGATTTTGTGTCTTTGTTTTCTTTAAGTTTAAAAGAATCATGCCTATTTATATTAATTATTTTCTCATCATTATCTTTCTCAGGAAACTAGGCCCCGTTCTGAATGTCTGCTAGAACACGAAACTTCCCGATGTGTTTTTAAATCTTTACTATTCTATCTTAGAATATCTCTTCAGCTTTTAAGTATGTAAGAGCCAATGTGGTGCCATAACAGTATGCCCTACTTAATACTGAGATCCTTGTAATACAAATTACAGACATCTTCCACCAGCCATCTCCATAAATACATTCAGTCTAGGGGAAAGCTTCCCAGTACAGGACACGCCTCAGTAAATGTTGGTGTAATAACAGCATGTAAATAGTAATACTTATTTCCAATTTTAAAATCTATGATTATGAAGGCTGTAGAATGATTTAGTACTATGGTTCAGCAGTTAGTGCATGAAATAGGAAGTAATATTATAACTTTTACTTATATACAGGATTCATTCAGATAAATGGGCCAAAATGAGTATGAGAAAATTTTATGTGAATTTCTTTCGACAAAATAATTTTATTATATACAAAACAAACTACTTTTGCTACATTGTCTTTGGTGAACATAAAATACTTAGTGTGTCTTCTTTGCAGTTGCTTAGTTCTCAGGAACCTCACAGTGGCCATTGTATCAGCTACAAAGTGATTAGATTATGTTTAAGGCACTGTTTATTTATGAAAGAAGACCAGATACAAAGATGATCTATAACTCTGCCTGTGTAATGCCATAATGCAAAATTTCTCTCTTTTGGAAGCCACTGAATGCCCAAGAATATTTGACATTCTATTCCATTCTGCTCCCTGAAGGGACTCATTTGTTCTTCCTAGCTTGATTGTTGTCATTTGAGCAAAAGGAATATCACTTTACAAGGCTGGAAATTACCTTTAACAGCCCAATGTTAGTTGAGAACTCCCCTGCCTGGGTTACAGACCCAAAGCTATTTATCATCTGGAAATATTTCACCTTCCATTTAAGAGAGTAGAAATTCATTTCAAAAGGGCCCACACCTCCGCCAAGGTAAGCCAAAGAAGAGCAAAGAAGAACAAAGACTATTTGCAATGCTTGGGAGCAACAAAAGCTGATATGCTTGGATATATTATACATCCCATTAAAGAAAAATATATACTATTCACCCGATGTTCTCTTTCATCTTTCTTTTTCTCCTTGAAGATTGCATGTGTGGTTACATGTGAGGGGCATCCTAACTATTTTTTTAGATTGTCATATTTTATGACTTTACCTTGACCAGATTATATTATATCATTTGAGAGTGTCACATTATATTAATAGGTACTTCTGTAAAAGTTTAAGAGGTCATTGGCATGGGCCCTGGATTTGGGAGGAAAAATATGGAGAAGAAGGTTAAAATAATTTCTTTCCTACATTTCCAAAGCTGTAAAACATTTTTCACAAAGCCAGGTTTTAGGTAAAAAAAACATTTCCAGACAATAAACTAGTCATCAAATTGTCAGTAACAGAATATCTATGTGGAATAAAAGTGAATTTTATGTACGATTTCAAATGTTGTTACTTTTCAGAATACTAGATAGGTTTGTATGATTTATTCTAGATTTAAAAGAAATGCCAAAAGTATACAAAAAATAATGCCAATAATCATGGTTTATTAATAATCATAGTACAGTATTATAGCTAGATATCATTTATTAAGTTATTACTATTTTGTATCTATGTTATTACTTTTATTATTAGCCCTTACTGAATATTAGGCACTGTGTCACACATGTTATAAGCTTTACTTAATTCTCAAAAAAAATGATACGCTACTATTATAAATCTGATAGATAAAATTTTTAAACTAAATTCTAATAGTTCAACATGTAAAATGTAATTTCCAAAAGCTATATGTTCTATCCTAACTTCTTAGTACATGCATCTAATAACTCTAATAAAGCAGACAGACCCAAATCTTAACTCTAATATAAAACATGGATTGATCTAAAATCCATGATTATGAGCATCAAAATTTGGGGTGAGAGTCCCAAACCCATTCGTTCTTACCTGGATGTTACTATGTAAGTTAACAAATTTCTTTGGACTTCAGAATCCTCATATGTAAAATGTGGATTCTAATATTTGTATCATAAAATATGGAGGATATAGTAGAGAATTTAACTTCATAATGTCCATTTCCCTTCATTTATCTCTATTTACATCCAAACAAGCCCAGGATAGCAATATTTGTTTCCACTTCACTTATATTAATGTATGTAAATAGGTGCAAGAAAACTAATCGGATACAAAATAATGTTAGGAAACCCTATCAAGCTTCTACTTTTGGCTAGACAATTTTCTAATGGCTTTATATACTTTATACACTCTAATACTCAAAACAACCGTATGAGTACAACCCTACTATTATCATCCCCATCTGGTAGATATAGAAATTGAGGCACAGAGAGGCCAAGTTGGCTCGGGACACACACATAGAAAGAAACAAAGCTGAGATTCCAATCAGGTAGTCTAATCCCATGCGACTAGCACTTAAAACCAAAGGAACTTTCTTTTAATTTGGTAAGTATAATACCATTTTCCTTAACTTTCAAAACTGGGTCTCTCTTGAGAGGAAACACACACACACACACACACACACACACACAAACACACATTGAATCATCTTTGGTCAGATAATTAGCTTAGCCACAGATGCTAGCTACCCAAGTATTTTGTGACATCAGTTGGAACAAAACCCAATTGCATTATTATGGATGCATTCCTGAGATTGGCTTCATTCAAAAATGCTTTGGACTGCCCACTAGTGATTGCACTAGGCTCTAGAGAACATCACGTAGTATTTGTTCTTAAGGACACAGGAGTCCAGAGTCCAGTAGGGAACACTATGTGTCATAACAACAAAGATATCCATTGGAAACACTGTTTCTTTTTATAGTTTTCTGCCTCTCAAATCCTAATTTTCTAAAGAAAATGTTTATAAGCATATGCTGTATAATTTAAAAAATGCTATATTTGTGTTTTATTAAAGTACAAAGTGGTATTACATTTATAGTTAGAAATCATATAAATAATATGCTGTGTCAATTATAGATTTGAAACAATTAAGTCAACTAGAAAATTGTGAAAAATATTTATGTTGAAGAGAATATAGTTAACTTTTATATCAGTGAAATTCTTCAATGAAAATTATTTTCCTGAGTTTCTGCCCATGGTTATACTATAATTTGCTTTGAAACATATAAAAATCCATTATGTTAAAGACGAAATGGAGTAACTATTTAATTAGAGAAATAGTCATTAACGCGTGTGGTTTCTTTGTCACAATTTACTAATAACCACACAAATAGACATGTGAATGTGTGTGAGGATGTTTAGACATGTGTACATGTTGTATGTGAGAGAAAAAAAGAGAGAGAAAGAGATGGTATTTATACATGTTTTCATGTGCTCACACATGCACATTTCTCCGAAATGAATAAAGGTCAAGTAGATGTACATACTCTAAAACAATACTCTAAGAACACAATCTGAAATTATATTATCTGCTTTTTTTCAAGGGTGGTTTGAAGGTGACCCATTTTCTGTAACATGCATTACTGTGGGGGTTGCTTTATGTGTTAAAGCACAAAGCCATCTCATTGAAGTCTTTTATTTCCTTTCCTCACTTTACAGTAACTACTTTAAGTGGATTTTGAAAGTATAATATCACCAATACAAAAAAAAAAAAATCCAATTACTTAAACAGCTTGCTTTCTTTGTATCATGAGTTAAGCTTTATGTCAAATTTACTGTTAAGAATTCATTTCTCTCAGTCTTATATCCTATAACAGTGCCATAAATATTATCTTATCTGCATGAGAATTTATACTTTAAATATTATTTTTTGCCAAAAGTATAAAAATGAGTAACCTTAATGTTAAATTTCAATTTGTTAAAGAGAAATAGAGTTACTATTCTGTGTAAGAAATGCAGTAGGTTACCTCTTGTTTCTAAGTATAGGTTAGCTTTGTTTTTTTTTAAAGCTCTCATTATAAACACATTAAGGAAAGAATCATTCTCAGGATTCACTTCCCACTAGGGCTAATAGGATTCCCTAGAAACCACCAAAGAGATAATAGGTCCAATTTGACTTCAACTTTAAAAGGAAAAAGGAAAGAATAAAAAAAAAGAAAAATGAGCACAGATTTCACAGATATTAGAACCTCAATTTTGACTGCTTTTTAGCAGATACATAGTATTGGATGCCTGAGTGAAATAAACTGTTTTCAGGCTATTGCATTTTTACAGGTCAAATTTTTTTTAAACAAAGAATTCAGGATTATAAGGGCAGATGTTTAATTTGATATTGATTGAGGCCTTAAATGAATAAATTTCTCAAAGTTTGATTACTTTTCAAAAGAAACTGAGTTGCTTTGTGATTAAAATTTCCTAATAATTCATAGAATCCATGGAATCATGTATGTATGTGTGTTTGTAGCACATGTTCCTGAAACTGACATATGAATACCATAGACTGTATATTTGCATTATTTCCAAAATTAAAAAAATGTATTTTACTGATCTCCTTTCATTGCTTGTTACAATATTTTTCTCTTCATATATCATTGATTGCTGATTAAGGTAAGTTATAGGCAGAAATTCTAAGATCAAGCAGGGTCTGATCATACTTCACTGTATTATTTTAGATCATAAATAATACAGAACTGAATCCAAATCAAGCCTTAATTCTAAATTATGATTGAACTCCAACATATATGGTGTGATAGGCAGGATTCTACTATATTGCCTAAGATTTCTCTCCCCTTGGTGTACATTCCCTGTAAAATTCCCGGCACTGGGAAGACTACGGATTTAACCCTTAAGGTTACTTTATGTTTGGTGAGCCTGATCTAATCACATGCGATCTTTGAAAGCAGAAGGGTTTTTTCCCAGGTGTAGAAAAAGGAAGTCAGAGACACATACTTCAGATGGCTTGGAAGAAAACAAATACCCATGTTGAAAATTGCTAATACAGAAGGGAGTTGAGGGCAGTCCCCACGTCATTGCTAGCAGTATGAAGACACCTCAGTTCTACAATAGCAAGGAGATAAATTCTACCCCTCTGACACCTTGGTTTCAACCTTGTGAGACCCTGAGCAGAGAACCCAGTCATGCTGTGCTAGATTTCTACCTGCAGAATGTGAGTTAATAAATAGGTGTTGTCTTAAGCTGCTAAGTTTGTGGGAATTTGTGATGCAGCAAGAGAAAACCACATGTAGATAATTACAGAAATCAAATATTATTGTTATTTATTTTTAAAAAATAAGTCGTGACTTTCAATTAAAGAGATAATTTTGATTTCTTGGTTATGTGCTCCAATTTTCTAATACATTACTGAATTTGTTTGCTTGTTTAATTTTTCCTACCAATATCTTTATTATTTCTAGTAAACACATTTGCTGCTTCCTTTGTATAAGTGATCCTGTACCAATCCCCTGTGTGAATCTAGTGATGTTGTTAAGTACTGCATTTTGTCCCTTTGGCCATTCTATGGGCAGAGACCTCAGATCTCAGATCTGGTCAATGTTAGTAAGAATCTGCCTTTCCAGTCAAAGAAGTCCCTGCTTGACTATTAAGATAGTCCTCATCTCACTCTACATACTGGACAACATAATGGAGACACCTCGAAAACAGAAAAAAACAAAGTCTACATACAAAGGCAGACTGAGATGAGAGAAACAAGGAAAGGAGAGAGGGAGTCATTCTGACACCATCGTGTCAATTCCAGGAATCATTCAGACTTTTCCATGTAGAATGAACCTATAAATCTCCTACTCTGAATTTGGTTTTGCCAGGTATTAAAAAAAAAAATCCTGTCTAATTGACCCCAAAACAGAACCACCCACTTTCTTTTTCCATACAATAAGCACTTATTGAATACTGACTGTATTCCACAGATCTGGGGGCAAATCCATCAGTAAGTCCCCAAAGATCAACATGGGTAGAGGATCTGATGTTCTACATCAAAGTCAGCAAAAAAACTGAAAAAGATTTTATTGTTGCTAATTCTTCATCCTTTACACGGTTTAAAGTGACTGTTTCTTGTATTAGGTCAGAGTAAAATGTCTGCCAATCTTAACTTTATAATGTGGGAAACCTGGGTAGTTGATCTGGTGTGTGGTGAGCTCAGGACTGACAGAAGAGCTGTCACCATGTAAATCATTGTGTGAAGTCAGATGAGACGTGCTGTCTCATTATGTACAGACACTCACACAGTGGCGAAGGCCTCTGCTCCTCTTGCCATTCAAATAACGACCATTAATTAAACTTTAATCAAATGCTTGGATTCATTAATTTTATCATGTTCTTATGAGTATTCTCTAAGCCAACTGTTCTAAGCATTTATTTTTAATATGGGATTTTTTTTTAAAGAAAGCTTAGCGGCTACATCACTATGCAGAATATGTTGAATGAGACAGGGTCAGGGTCACAGTTTCTCCCCACTTCCTTTCCCTGATCCAGAATCACGCGTACACCTGGAAAACTTGTAACAATGCACAGAAAGCTTCTGCAATTCTCTGCTTGAACTTTTATGATACCACAATTTAGCTGCTGCCCAAGCAGATTCCCCACCATCGTGGGGCAGGAAACACTTTGTGTTGCACGTAATGTTTCTTTAATTCCAAGTTTTGATTCTGTTCACATAAAAATACAAATAATGATGTATTTTGGTTTAAAATAGGCTCAATTCATTGCCTTCTTAAACACTGAGTCCTTCGCTTCTGTGGTCCTTCTATGCTTGCGGATATGACAAAGTTGCCACTCATTTTATATCCTGACGCCTTCTCTGAGAGCTCGGCGTACCATTTGTTGGTTTTGCGTACACCACTGCTGCTAATGATGCTTGAAACTTATTGGCCCTGTTCATAGAAAGAAGAATAAAAAGGCCTTTGAGCAGTCAGCTCAGATATATAGATATAGATATATAGATATCAGTTCACATACAAATTTTTAAAAAAGGCATTCTACTTGAGGTTTAAGCTTTGTCTTTCATGTTCTAGAACTACTTCTACCATGACTCTTGAACTCACCAGTCCAAACCACTGCATAAGTTCTTGACTGGAGAAACCAACCACTCTGGCTGTCTCCCAGCTGTGTTCATCATAGGCAACTCTTAAACTAAATAATACTTGGGATCAGCTATTCCAAAAATATGTAGTGTAATTTCAATTGGTGAAAAAGGAGACATAGCTTTAAAAAGAAAAGAAAACAAATAGCCTCAATGCATGGCTCTGTCACAACATAAAATCAGGCCTCTGGAACTGGAAAGCACCTTAGAGAACGTTGTTTCAATTACTTCATTTCACAGTTGAGGAAATTGAGATTCAGAAAGGCTAAGTGATTTCCTCAATATCATGGAGTTAGTTAATTACAGAAATCAGAATAGAATCTGGGTTATCCAACTCTCTGCCCAGTGTTTTTTTTCATTACACCAAGTGAAATTATCTGCCACTATTTTGGGGCCAGATGACTCATGAAAGCAGCCTAATAATACTTAATAAACCAAAATATTATGTGCCTATAAAATTTAACACACAAGTAAAAGAGCCTTAATTTCCTGATGGTTTCAGATAAGATAAATTACATTAAATGTATTTCATTATAATTGCATATATAAATGTGTTAGTGAATTTATATGAAGAAAAAGTCAGTACCAACAAAAATGATCAGGGACTGAGACTAGATCTATGTTGAAAGTCAAAAGGACTACATCAATTTCAAGCTCCATTAGCAACACAGGAAAAATAACATGGAGTGAAATTAGTAGACATAAGCTTTATTATCAGACTTGGGTATGTGTGTAGAGAACAATATAAATCAAAGGAAATGGGATCTTTTGATTATTAATAATTACATTAATGTTATCTATTTGAGTAATTTATATAAATATACTAATTATTTTATAGATATTGTTTTCTTTGACATCATTAATAATCTTTTCCTCCTTTGTGATGAGAATGAGGCGCCTGAGGTTTGGGATATTAAAATATTTGTTCCATATTTTGCAGCTCGACAGTTGAGAGGCTGGAAACAAAACCCAGGTATCCTGACTTAGTCTAATATTGCACATGCTCTCTTATTTTTAATTTTACTCTAATCTATTTTGGAAGTTTTTCAACAACAACAACAAAAAACATTTTCCCCCAAGATTTTACCCTATTTTAAAGGCCCATAACTTGTGGTCACAAAGAAGTAGTTAATGGTGAGTATTTTCTGCACTTCACATCTTTTATCACACATTATATATTGTGGAACATAAAATTTTATGAAATTATAGTTACATGCTTGAAATGGATGTCAAATCTCTTCATCTTCTATGTCACAAGTGAGAGCTGTAAACCTGAAAAATTAAAGCTACAATATAATTTATCTTACCCATAAATAGTCTACTATACGTTATACGCTTTTGAAGTAAATAATGATGGATAAGTCTAAAAATGATATTTCTCCATGGAACACTATGTGACAAATAGCTAGAAATGCCATGATATAACTGGAATTATGTCACCTGCATATAGAAAGAAGACGCTCAGCTCCTTTTCCCTACACTTTTACACACAAGAAATAGTTGAGTATAATTGGTTCAATGAGTAAAATTTCATTTTCTTTTTTTATGTGGACAAGAATCTCTCTTTCTCATGACAGTTATGAAAATGTCAGTAATACATGTATTTTTAATAGTTGTTTCTTTTTTCCCTGCAACTAGGTAAACCAAATAAATCTATATATTCCAAAGCAAATAGACTATATATTAAGTAATGTACCTGTTATTTAAAAATATTCATGAAGTCTACAGTAATTTCACACCTTGCAATATAGTTTTCAATTTTAGGATAAGAGTTTTAAAAGTTATTACATGATATGAAGTGATTTGAGGGCTGTGGATATACTTCCTTAGCAGGAAAGGTTGCCATAAAAATGTTTTTAAAAAGACTGCTCTTGGGGCTTCCCTGGTGGCGCAGTGGCTGAGAATCTGCCTCCCGGTTCAGGGGACACGGGTTCGAGCCCTGGTCTGGGAGATCCCACACGCCGCGGAGCTACTAGGCCCGTGAGCCACAACTACTGAGCCTGCGCGTCCGGAGCCTGTGCTCCGCAACAAGAGAAGCAGCGATGGTGACAGGCCCGCGCACCGCGATGAAGAGTGGCCCCCGCTCGCTGCAGCTAGAGAAAGCCCTCGCACAGAAACGAGGACCCAGCACAGCCAAAAATAAATAAATAAATATTAAAAAAAAAAAAAAAAAAAGACTGCTCTTGTTTTTGACTCTTTCAATCTGGTAGACTGAGGTTATAATATAAAGCCAAGAATTATGTGTGAAATAGACAAAAAGGAACTTCAGTATTGAGGTATAAATTCTCCCTTCTCCTTACTGTCTTCTTAGTACCCTATAGAACTGTTAATTTTCCTCCTCAGTGACCTATGCATTTAATTAGAATAAGCACTACCTACATACACAGCAAAAACAAAAACAAAACATTTAGTGATATAGAGCAACAACAGTCAGTAAAGGAAAGAAGAACAAAGCTGCAGAGTATCTGTTTTAGAAAATCTGGAGTAAATTTAAGCTTTCAAAATTTTTATGTATATATATATATATATATATATATATATATATATATATATATACACATACATCCCAATGATACTGCAATTCTAGACCATCCCCCATAAATCATGGGTAGTTTTTACTATTAGTACCAACATTAATATTCTCTTGCATATTATATCTCAAGTTGATTTTATGTAGTACATAGGACACAAATTATTTCCTGCTTAAAATAAGACCTAATAATTTTGTGTCATTAATAACTTTAGTATCAAGTCATACATTAATTATTTTTAAAGTATTTCTTCAAAATATCAGGAAAACCAGCTTATTATTTGCAATTTTCTGAGTAAAATTTCATTGATATTAAGTCTTTACAAAATATATCCAGGGTCAGCATTTCAAGAAGACTAGTAGTAAAATGGTTTCTTACATAAAAGAAAATTTAAACATATAAGAACCATCTATTCTCTTGTGACATTGCAATGAATAGCCTCGGTGAACCACTGTTGGTCTCCTGAGAAGTTAATCCACCCTTTAGTACATTACCCAGCCCAATAGCCTCTGCCTTTTCTTGTTCTTTTCCCTCTTATGGGAAGTTAAAAGATTTCTTCCTTCAAAATATGACACATATAAAGAAGAATCTGATTTTCACTACATTTAACACACACCTAAAACGTTGTTGGAAGCACCACACCTAGTCAATTAAATACTGAAACAATCTTAAAAAGGGTCTTAAGGGTCCTCTAGTTCCCTTCAAGGTGCTCAGATTTGAAGTGCTTCTCCCATTTACACTTTGCAGCAGGATACTTGCAGGGAATCCTTTATTAAAGCAATAGCAGTCATTGATTTCTTTCTTTTTTATTTTATTTTTTTACAAACTAGCTTTTATTTACTATGTTTTCTTAGCTGAGATTCATCAGTTCTTCAAATATCAATTAATGTCGACATATTGTTCCACCACGAGAAAATTGTTCAATAACTTCTAGATGCTTTTTTTTGTCACATACTTTTATCCTGGTCTTAAAAATGAAGCATGGACATTTAAAAGGCAAACTTGAGGCAGTCTCTTCTAACTTTCCCAATGCATCTAATATTATTTGATTCAAAACCCGAGTCTAAGAGCAAATAAAATTGACTTCTTTTTTTCATTTCAGAATACGAACTCATTGAACTATCCCTTCAGGTTTATGCTCCATCAGTTAACGCTACTCTATTTTCACAAGAAATATGATTTGATCTGAGAAGAACTGCAGCAGCCAGAAACATATATTTCCAGAACGTGTCTCTAAGAATACTGTAGCCATTAAATGTCTTCCATAATGTCTGTGATAAATTTTACTATTAGTGAACAGTATCAGTTAAAGGCATCTCTTTGGAACCGCTAGTCTAGCCTATAGGTGCCCACCTGCTATGTAATTTTCCAGTCATAAACGTGGATAGGTCAATCTATCAGTGTTTCTCTCAAAGCAGTAACCTCAGCAATAGTTGAAGGCCTCCATTTTAATTTAATTGTTTTATTTGTTTGCTACTTTTAGGTAGATATAACATAGAATATCCTTTAAAAGCACAGACTTTGGAACTTAATTGCCTAAGTTTGGTGCTATGACCTTGGGCAAAATAGTTAATTTCTTTTGTGTAAGATGGGAATAATAGTGGCGGTTGTGATGATTAGATAAGATAGTAAAAGAAAAGAGTTTATTACAGTATAAAAAGTAAGCACTCCTAAGGGTTAGCTATTATTTCCTTCCAACCCCTTGTGCCTACATTCTTGCCTCTAGTTTTGTTGGAGCCAGTATGCTCTGAATATTCCTGAGGTTTAATCATGGTTAAACTCTTGCCTTCTGCCTCTTCTTATGCCTAATGTTCTTCTGTGCTTATATGCTCATATTTGATAGGCTAAGCCAACATCTATGTGTACTCTATAAAAGACACATGGAATACTGGGACTTGGATCTATCTGAGATCAAATTATCTCTGCAAAACAAAATAGATCAAGGGGTATGTATAAGTCCAGAGAGAGCTAGAAAACTAGACATGGGCGGTCACTTTACCTGGTTAACCTAGACCAAAAAGCAATGAGCTGGACTAAACCTCTTGATTTCTGCTATAGCAGCTCAGAATCAGTCTGTCTCCATGATTGTTTCCAGGTGTAAGGTGACACAATTATTGCTGATTCATTCTCCAATTATAATGTGATAGCTGTTACTGATAATATTGCAGCATCCAGAAGGATGCTCACATCTTTGCCATGTAAAAGAAACAAAGAATACTGCATTCAATCTTCAAGTGATGGCTGGAATAATACAAAAATGTTTTACCTGCCATACATACCAACACAGTCAATATGCAATTTGTTTCACTATATTCTTCAGCTATAAAAGTATATTTACATACACTCTATTGAATATTTACTCTACTTAAAGCCTGCAGTAGTTCTTAAAATCAATGAATTGTTCACTTTCAATTGTTTACTTACATTATCAGTAATACTGATAAATAAAATAAAAAGAAGTAATCAAGGAAAATTCATCAACAGTTTTCCTTTTTCCTGAATATTTTATTCGGTCATTAAAAATCATTATTGATTACATGAATTTTGAAAAAAATGGGAAGTCATACGACAATTGTTTCTACTCTATGCAAAATAATGTGCTCACTTGAAAATTTCTCGCATCGTATAAATTAAAAAAAATCACTGCCGAGACATATTGAATAACCATAGCTAGAAGATAGGGAGTAAAAAGGCAGGTGTAAGTGACTCCACACTCTGCATTTCCCACCTTTACTTGCTGCAGCTTTCAGTAAATAATTACTACAGAACATTAAATCATAAAAGACAGTGAGATCTGCTACCTTTGATTCCACTGAAGTACTTGAACTTCTATTTTTAGCGATCTCTATCTTTGTTAGCCTTTTGGGATCTGGTTGCAAAGTCGATAATGAGTATGGCAGTCACTGCTAGTAGCCTATCCAATATCCATTTCCTCTTTCTTCTTATTAATAGAATCATTCCATATTAATAGAATCTATTATCAATGAGCTGTATCTTGGCTAGCAGTATGCCTAATTAAAATGCTCACCTCCCCAAAATATCTTGGAGACAAGGGAGACTTGGGATTCCATTTGACTAATAAGATAAACCTGGAAGAAACCTTTTGGAGCTTTTAGGAGAACTTTTTTAAATGGACAGACTCATCTGGTATGTACTTTTTGCTGATTTTCTTTCATCTCTCCCATTTTTTTTTCCTTCATCTTTTCCATGTCTTGCTGACATAATGACTAGACACACAGAAGCCACTTTATGAGGATACAGAAGAAAGAAAGCTTAAGATGATGCATTGGAAAAGTAAAAGGCCATTTTTGATGTTATCTTGGAGTTGCTGTACCAAACCCAGGATGTTTATCTCTGGACTTCTTTTACACAAGAAAAATAAATTTCAACTTGTTGAAGAGGTTATAGCTGGATTTCTATTCTATGCAGCTGAAACCAATTCTGACTTAGTAGATTTTTTCTTTGTGCAACAGTATTTGTAAAAATTACTTACAATTTGTAGTAATAAGTACGTATATGTAAAACACATGTAAAAAAAGAGAATATTAAAGTCATATATTCAATTGATAAATGTAACAAAAAATAGACTAAACAGTTTTTTTTTTTAAATAATTTTTTTGATGTGGACCATAGTTAAGGTCTCTATTGAATTTGTTAAAATACTGCTCTTGTTTTATGTTTTGTGTTTTTTTGGCTGTGAGGCATGTGGGATCTTAGCTCCCCGATCAGGGATCAAACACGCACCCTCTTCATTGGAAGGCAAAGTCTTAACCACCGGACCACCAGAGAAGTCCCTAGACTAAACAGTTTTAAAAAAAAAAAAGATATTAATTGGAGTATAATTGCTTCACAATTCTGTGTTAGTTTCTGTTGCACAACAAGGCGAATCAGCCATACGCATACATGTCCCCATATCCCCTCCCTCTTAACTCTCCCTCCCATCCTCCCTATCCCACCCCTCTAGGTCATTGCAAAGAGCCGAGCTGATCTCCCTGTGCTATGCTGCTGCTTCCCACCAGCCAACTATTTTACATTCGGTAGTGTACATATGTCGATGCTACCCTCACTTTGCCCCAGCTTCTCCCTCCCACCCTGTGTCCTCAAGTCCACTTTCTATGTCTACCTCTTTATTCCTGCCCTGCAACTAGGTTCATCAGTACCTTTTTTTTAAATTTTACATTCCATATATATGTGTTAGCATATGGTATTTGTTTTTCTCTTTCTGACTTACTTCACTCTGTATGACAGACTTTAAATCCATCCACCTCACTACAAATAACTCAATTTCGTTCCTTTTTATGGCTGTGTAATATTCCGTTGTATATATGTGCCACGTCTTCTTTATCAATTCATCTGTCAATGGACAATTTAGGTTGCTTCCATGTCCTGGCTATTGTAAATAGTGCTGCAATGAACATTGTGGTACATGTTTCTTTTTGAATTATGGTTTTCTCAGGGTATATGCCCAGTAGTGGGATTGCTGGGTTATATGGTAGTTCTATTTTTAGTTTTTTAAGGAACCTCCATACTGTTTTCCATAGTGGTTGTATCAATTTACATTCCCACCAACAGTGCAGGAGGGTTCACTTTTCACCACACCCTTTCCAGCATTTATTGTTTCTAGATTTTTTGATAATGGTCATTCTGACCAGTGTGAGGTGATACTTCATTGTAGTTTTGATTTGTGCTTCTCTAATGATTAGTGATGTTGAGCATCTTTTCATGTGCCTCTTGGCCATCTGTATGTCTTCCTTGGTGAAATGTTTGTTTAGGTCTTCTGCCCATTTTTTAACTGGATTGTTTGTTTTTTTGATATTGAGCTCCATGAGCTGTTTGTATATTTTGGAGAGTAATCCTTGGTCTGTTGTTTCATTTGCAAATATCTTCTCCCATTCTGAGGGTTGTCTTTTTGTCTTGTTTATGGTTTCCTTTGCTATGCAAAAGCTTTTAAGTCCCATTTGTTTATTTTTGTTTTTATTTCCATTACTCTAGGAGGTGGGTCAAAAAGATCTTCCTGTGGTTTATGTCAAAGAATGCTTTTACCTATGTTTTCCTCTAAAAGTTTTATAGTGTCTGGTTTTACATTTAAAGTCTTAAATTAAGACTTATTTAAGTCTTTAATCCATTTGGAGTTTTTTTGTGTGTATGGTGTTAGGTAGTGTTCTAATTTCATTCTTTTACATGTAGCTGTACAGTTTTCCCAGCACCACTTATTGAAGAGGTTGTCTTTTCTCCATTGTATGTTTTTGCCTCCTTTGTCATAAATTAGGTGCCCGTATGTGTGTGGGTTTATCTCTGGGCATTCTATCTTGTACCATTGATCTATATTTCTGTTTTTGTGCCAGTACCATACTGTCTTGATTACTGTAGCTTTGTAGCATAGTGTGAGGTCAGGGAGCCTGATTCCTCCAACTCTATTTTTCTTTCTCAAGATTGCTTTGGGTATTCAGGGTCTTTTGTGTTTCCATACGAATTGTAAGATTTTTTTGTTCTAATTCTGTGACAAATACCATTGGTAGTTTAATAGGGATTGCACTGAATCTGTAGATTGCTTTGGGTAGTATAGTCATTTTCACAATATTGATTCTTCCAATCCAAGAACATGGTACATTTCTCCATCTGTTTATGTCACCTTTGATTTCTCTCAATAGTGCTTTAGTTTTCTGAGTACAAGTCTTTTGCCTCCTTAGGCAGGTTTATTCCTAGGTATTTTATTCTTTTTGTTGCAATGGTAAATGGGAGTGTTTCCTTAATTTCTCTTTCTGATTCTTCATTGTTGCTGTATAGGAATGCCAGAGATTCTGTGCATTAATTTTGTATCCTGCAACCTTACCAAATTCATTGATTAGTTCTAGTAGTTTTCTGGTGGCATCTTTAGGATTTTCTATGTATAGTATCATGTCATCGTCAAACAGTGACAATTTTACTTCTTCTTTTCCAATTTGTATTCCTTTTATTTTTTTTCTTCTCTGATTGCTGTGGCTAGGACTTCCAAAACTATGTTGATTAAGAGTGGTGAGAGTGGACATCCTTGTCTTGTTCCTGATCTTAGTGGAAATGCTTTCAGTTTTTCACACTTTAGTATGATGCTTGCTGTGGGTTTGTCATATATGGCCTTTATTATGTTGAGGTAACTTCCCTCTATGCCCATTTTCTAGAGAGTTTTTTTTATCATAAATGGGTGTTGAATTTTGTCAAAAGCTTTTTCTGCATCTATTGAGATGATCATATGGTTCTTATTCCTTAATTTGTTGATTGATTTGCATATATTGAAGAATCCTTGCATCCCTGGGATAAATCCCACTTGATCATGGTGTATGATGCTTTTAATGTGCTGTTGGATTCTGTTTGCTAGTATTTTGTTCAGGATTTTTGCATCTATGTTTATCAGTGATATTGGTCTATAATTTTCTTTTTTGCGATATCTTTTTCTTGTTTTGGTATCAGGGTGATGGTGGCTTCGTAGAATGAATTTGGGAATGTTTCTCCCTATGCATTTTTTGGAAGAGTTTGAGAAGGATCAGTGTTAACTCTTCTCTAAATGTTTGATAGAATTCACCTGTGGAGCTATCTAGTCCTAGACTTTTGTTTGTTGGAAGATTTTAAATTATGTTTCAATTTCATTACTTGTGATAGGTCTGTTTATATTTTCTAATTCTTCCTGGTTCAGTATTGGAAAATTTTGCCTTTCCAAGAATTTGTCCATTTCTTCGTGGTTGTCCATTTTATTGGCATATAGTTGTTTGTAGTAGTCTCTTATAATCCCTTGTATTTCTGCAGTGTCAGTTGTGATTTCTCCTTTTACATTTCTAATTTTATTGATTTGTGCCCTCTCCCTTTTTTTCTTGATGAGTCTAGCTAAGGGCTTATCAATTTTCTTTATCTTCTCAAAGAACCAGCTTTTAGTTTTATTGATTTTTGTTATTGTTTTCTTTGTTTCTATTTCATTTATTTCTGCTCTGATCTTTATGATTTCTTTCCTTCTACTGACTTTGGGTTTTCTTAGTTCTTCTTTCTCTAGTTTTTTAAGTGTAGGGTTAGATTGTTTATGTGAGATTTTTCTTGCTTCTTGAGGTGAGATTGTATGTCTATAAAACTCCTCTAGAACTGCTTTTGTGTCTCCCATAGGATTTTTTTTTAACATCTTTATTGGTGTATAATTCCTCACAATGGTGTGTTAGTTTCTGTTTATAACAAAGTGAATCAGCTATACATATACATATATCCCCATATCGCTTCCCTCTTGCATCTCCCTCCCTCCCACCCTCCCTATCCCACCTTGCTAGGTGGTCACAAAGCACCGAGCTGATCTCCCTGTGCTATGCGGCTGCTTCCCACTAGCTATCGGTTTTACACATGGTAGTGTATATATGTCCATGCCACTCTCTCACTTTGTCCCAGCTTACCCTTCCCCCTCCCCTTGTCCTCAAGTCCATTCTCTAGTAGGTCTGTGTGTTTATTCTCATCCTGCCCCTAGGTTCTTCATGACCATTTTTTTTTTTTATTCCATATATATGTGTTAGCATATGGTATTTGTTTTTCTCTTTCTGACTTACTTCACTCTGTATGACAGACTCTAGATCCATCCACCTCACTACAAATAACTCAATTTCCTTTCTTTTTATGGCTGAGTAATATTCCATTGTATATATGTGCCACATCTTCTTTATCCATTCATCTGTCGATGCCCCTTATGTTGCTTCCATGTCCTGGCTATTGTAAATAGAGCTGCAATGAACACTGTGGTACATGACTCTTTTTGAATTATGGTTTTCTCAGGGCATATGCTCAGTAGTGGGATTGCTGGGTCGTTTGGGTCATCGTGTTTTCATTGCCATTTGTTTCTATGTATTTTTTTATTTCTTTTTTGATTTCTTCAGTGATCTCTTGGTTACTTAGTAGCGCACTGTTTAGCCTCCATGTATTTATGTTTTTTACAGTTTTTTTCCTGTAATTGATTTCCAGTCTCACAGTGTTGTGGTCAGAAAAGATGCTTGAAACAATTTCAATTTTCTTAAATTTTCTGAGGCATGATTTGTGACCCAAGATGTGATCTATCCTGGAGAATGTTCCATGTGCACTTGAGAAGTGTATTCTGCCACTTTTGGGTGGAATGTTCTATAAGTATCAATTAGATCTATCTGGTCTATTGTGTCATTTAAAGCTTGTGTTTCCTTATTTATTTTCTGTTTGGATGATTTGTCCATTGGTGTAAGTGGGTGTTAAAGTCCCCTACTATTATTGTGTTACTGTTGATTTCTCCTTTCATGGTTGTTAGCATTTGCCTTATGTATTGAGGTGCTCCTATGTTGGGTGCATCAACATTTATAATTGTTATATCTTCTTCTTGGACTGATCCTTTGATCATTATGTAGTGTCCCTCCTTATCTCTTGTAACAGTCTTTATTTTAAAGTCTATTTTATCTGATACTGGAGTATTGCTACTCCAGCTTTCTTTTGATTTCCATTTGCATGGAATATTTTTTCCATCCCTTCACTTTCAGTCTGTATGTGTCCCTAGGTCTGAAGTGGGTCTCTTGTAGACAGCATATATATGGGTCTTATTTTTGTATCCATTCAGCCAGTCTATGTTTTTTGGTTGGGGCATTTAATCCATTTACATTCAAGGTTATTATCGATAGGTATGTTCCTATTACAATTTTCTTAATTGTTCTGTGTTTGTTTTTGTGGGTCTTTTTCTTCTCTTGTGTTTCCCACTTTGAGAAGTTTCTTTAGGACTTGTTGTAAAGCTGGTTTGGAGGTGCTGAATTCTCTTAGCTTTTGCTTGTCTGAAAAGCTTTTGACTTCTCCATCGAAACTGAATGAGATACTTGCTGGGTAGAGTAATCTTGGTTGTAGGTTTTTCTCTTTCATCACTTTAAGTATATCCTGCCACTCCTTTCTGGCCTGCAGAGTTTACACTGAAAAATCAGCTGATAACCTTATGGAGATTCCTTTGTATGTTATTTTTTGTTTTTCCCTTGCAGCTTTTAATATTTTTTCTTTGAATTTAATTTTTGTTAATTTGATTAATATGTGTCTTGGTGTGTGTTTCCTAAGGTTTATCCTGTATGGGACCCTGTGTGCTTCCTGGACTTGGTTGACTATTTCCTTTCCCATGTTTGGGAAGTTCTCATCTATAAGCTCTTCAAATATTTTCTCAGACCCTTTCTTTTTCTCTTCTTCTGGAACCCATATAATTCGAATGTTGGTGCATTTAGTGTTTTCCCAGAGGTCTCTGAGATTGTCTTCAATTCTTTTCATTCTCTTTTCTTTATTCTGCTCCTCAGCAGTTATTTCCACCGTTTTGTCTCCCAGCTCACTTATTCGTTCTTCTGCCTCAGTTATTCTGTTATTGATTCCTTTTAGTGTATTTTTCATTTCAGTTATTGTGTTGTTCATCTCTGTCTGTGTGCTCTTTAGTTCTTCTAGATCTTTGTTAAATATTTCTTGTATTTTCTCAATCCGTGGCTCCATTCTATTTTTGAGATTCTGGGTCATCTTTATTATATTACTCTGAATTCTTTTTCAGGTAGATTGCCTATTTCCTCTTCATTTATTTGGTATTGCAGGTTTGTACCTTGATCCTTCTGTGACATATTTTTTTGCTGTTTCATTGTTGGTGTTTTTTTTTTTTTTATGAGTGGGATTGTGTTCCTGTCTTATTGGTTGTTTGGCCTGAGGCTTCCAACACTGGGGTTTGTAGGCTATTGGGTAGAGCTGGGTCTTGGTGCTGAGATGTGGAACTCTGTGAGACTTCACTCTGATGAATATTCCCTGAGGCCTGAGGTTCTCTGTTAGTCCAGTGGTTTGGACTCAGAGCTCCCACTGCAGGAGCTTTGGCCTGACCCCGTGCTCATGAACCAAGAGCCCGCAAGCTGTCTGGGCAGCAAAAAAAATAAAAACTAAAAAAGTAAAAAATAAAATTAGAGTAGGAAACTAACAGATATGTTAGGAAGAATATAAAAATTAAAATGTAGATGAATCGACAACCAGAAGGTACATCAGTACCACAATCGTAAAAAGAAGGAAGGAAAAGAAAAAAAAAACTAGACTAAACAGTTTTGATTGAGCCATTTCATGTTGTATTTTCCTAAATAAATACCTTATGCAAAGAAAACATGCCATAAACTCTCTAATAATTAATGAAACAAATGTCTTGTAAAGAATTTTAAAGACAAGAAAATTTAAGGAGAATTACCTTTATGGAAATCACAAACTACCCTCTCTGTTGCAAATCAAAGTTCTATGTACTAATTTGGAGAAACTTGTTTTGAAGTTTGTGTTTTAATAATGCCATTTTCATTGTTTCACTGTATTTTCTAACAAAATAAAAGATATATTTTGAAATAATTACCTTTTCTTTATTGGATTTCTTCTCCATATCCTTTCGGCAGCATAATTAAAATACAATCAAACCAACTGCAAATTGTCTATGTCTAGTTTTAAGTTGTTTGAGCTTCTGTAAATAATGTTTGAGCAAAAGTAAGTAAGTTGTTAAGAAAAGTGCAAATATAGTGATTTTTTTAGGGATGTATAGGTGATTCTTTTAATACAGAATATTATGTACAATTTGATCATAATAGTTCACATATCTCCATTAGCCTGGAGACATATCATGAAGTAAAGTATCTCATTAGCCTGCAGAAACAAGATTTAGTGTGCACAGTAATATTGAAAAAAAATCAATATTATGAATATATTTATAAAGTTACGATTTCCTGATTAAAGTATGATTCTCTGAAAACTGACTCAAAATGGATACATGTAGAAGTACTTGCTTACTGAGTACTCTAAGAAAAAATTTGGAATGCACTTATAACTGACAGGTATCTGATTGGTCTTGTTTTGAACATTATAAATTGGACTTTTAAAAATGATATAATATAGTTGAAGAAAAATATTTAAACAAAAATGAGCTTATGATTTAGTGTATTTATGCCTAAAATTTTAATGTTACCTGTGTGGTAACTATATATGTGTGTTAAGGGATCTTACATCCAGTCAGAGAATGGAATTTGCTTCTATAAATTTATTAATGATTCTTGCCTTATATAGTATATAACATTTTTAGGATAATGGATGTATATTATACATGTATAAAAAGAACTGTAATCTTCACATTTTCTCCAAGTATTTATGTGAATTCTGTGTAAGTTGAGGAAAGAATCAGTGTTTATTTAATTGGAATTAGTAAATGCAGTCAGATCTCACAGTTAATTAAAATATGATTATTTTTCTTGCATTGCTGTTCCTTTATCAGAGTAACTTAAACAATCCTAAAAGCAAATCATTAACACTTGAAGTAGATTTTACATTTATAGGTCCAGTTATCTAGAAACTAACAATTTCATTTAGTCATGAGTCTGTTAAATAGGAAAGTCAAGTAGAAAATGTCAGAATAAACACTGTTATTGGGAATCAAGTTCTGAAATAACTTCAGTAGCATTCACAGTGGGTTGTCCTTCTGAGTACTAAGGGACAGAATCATTTCATTGAATAATCTCAGTGTTGCATTGGCAGAGCTTACACAAAGTGGGTAATTGGCATATACTTACCTAAGGAAAAATACTTTACTAGGACATGGAAAATCATGTGGAGATGATAAATGAAGAAATAATTTGAAGAGTAAATGATAGAATTACTACTTGACTTTCTAGAAAATTATTTTCCAACCAGCTCAAAATTAGAGCAGTAGGTCTAAGATACAGTAACTTTAGTTCTTCCACACCCACCCAAAGAAATAGAAATTTACTTTAGGTGCAAAAAGTATATAGGTGCAATTTGGATTTTTTTTTTTCTAATAAAAAAGTTTACCCTTACAGAATTCTGTAGATCAGTTTGATTTTATTCTTAACCATTGTTGTGTCTGTGTATTTCAATACAATATATTATAAATAACACATTATCATAGTTATGGCTTCTCTATTTTGGTTAATATTTACTCAGAACAAAATTAAGAACAATGAGTTGACTGTCATATTGATTTGCCTTTGGTATATGGTCCTGAAAGATGGATTTCCTAATCATAATAATCTAAACAATCTTACGTTACCTGGTAAATCATCATTATCTAATCTGTCCTCTTAGAAGCTATTTCCAGATCTTCTAATGTGCTCCCATGTCTTTATTGTGTTTTTCTCCGTTCATGCACTACTCATGCACAAGGCATTCTTATCCCTGGACTGTGAGCTTTGTAAAGCTACTTTTTCTTTACTTCATGTTTTTAATTGAAGTATAATTGGCCTACAACACTTTGTTAGTTCCTGTTACACAGCATAGCGATTTGATATTTCTATACATTACAAAATGATCACCACAATAAGTCTAGTTACCACCTGTCACCATACAAAGTTATTACAATAATATTGACTATATTTCCCACACTGTACACTTCATCACCATGACTCATTTATTTTGTAAACAGAAGCTTGTACCTCTTAATCTTCCTCATCTATTTCACTCATCCCCTCCAGCCCCCTCCCCTCTGGTAACCATCTCTTTGTTCTCTGTATCTATGACTCTGTTTCTGTTTTGTTATTTTGTTCATTTGTTTTGTTTTTTTTAGATTCCACATATAAGTAAACTCATATGGTATTTGTCTTTCTTTGTCTGGCTACTTCATTTAGCATAATACCTTCTAGGTCCATCCATGATGTCATAAATGACAAGATTTCATTCCTTCTTATGGCTGAGTAATATTCCATTTTGTGTGTATGTGTGTGTGTGTGTGTGTGTATATATACACCTCATCTTTTTTATCCATTCATCCATCTCTGGGCCCTTAGGTTGCTTCCACATCTTGCCTATTGTAAACAATGCTGCAATGAATATAGGGGTGCATATATCTTTTCACATTAGTGTTTTTGTTTCCTTTAGGAAAATGCCCAGAACTGGAGTTGCTGAATTATATGGTATTTCTATTTTTATTATTTTGAGGAAACTCCACTCTGTTTTCCAAAGTGGATGTACCAATTTACATCCACATCAGCAGTGCATGAGGATTCCCTTTTTGCCACATCCTCACCAACACTTGCTATTTGTTGTCTTCTTGATAACAGACATTCTGACAGGTGTGAGTTGATATCTCACTGTGGTTTTGATTTGCATTTCCTTGATAATTAGTGACTTTGAGCAACTTTTCATGTGTCTGTTGGCCATCCATACGTCTTCTTAAAGCTTCTTAAAGAAAACATTTCCCAGTGTTTAATTCTTTGTACATAGTGGGTAAATAAAACTTCATTTTCTTTGTTTAGTTTTATAAGTAATAAATGAATGGCCTGTAGGCCAAAAAAAAAGGAAGAAAAAAGATTTAAACTTATTCTAAAGCAAATTCAAGAAGTATAGTATTTAGTTTCTTTTTGAAACATATTATTTAAAACATCATGCTGTATTAAAACATTTTTGATTCAGAATTATCTTTTTTCTCCTCATTGTCCCAGACCCTTGAATTAGTAATTTAGTTCTGGAAATGGAAGTGATTTAAGTAAGGAGAAATAGGATGGCCCAATTTTGGAAAAAAAACCCTCAAATTCTGTATTCAACCTATCTTTTTATCAGTGTTATGAGAACTACAAACATTCTTATAAAATCCCCAGTCCATTTTCCTCTCTTTTCTTCCAACACCACCATCTATTCTTTTCTTCTCTCTGTTCATTATCAAGCTGAGACCATATGGTCCTGAATTTTCATAAGACACTTGTCAAAAGTCAGTTCTTTGGTCACTCTTTGTATAGTTACTGTCAAAACAGATGGTGAAGGCAACTCTCAGTGCATACGATCCACAAACTGAGCACGACTGGAGAAAATCAGGGACTAGCGCACATTGTCAGCAATAGAAATGGCTCTTATTTCACTCAAGAAAGGCTAGATCCTTGCAATGAACTTTAAGTCCCTCCATTTTCTGGCCCCCACAGTCCATTCCCATTGTTTCCTTAATCTCTGCTGCTTTTCCTCTCCCATTGCTCACTGGACTCCATGCACATGGGTCTGCCACCTCATGGAACTTGCATTGCCTGTCTCCTTGCCTAGGGTGCTGTTCCTGGATATCCACATGGCTAATTCGTACTTCCTCTGGTCAATATTATTGCTCAAATATCATCAAAATTAAGTATATTTGCTAACCCTAAGTTAGATTGCAACCCACTCTTACATCTGAACCACTCCTGATCTTTCTAATTCTGGTCTGCTTGTTTTTTAAATAACACTGGTCGCCTTCGAAAGTACTGTGTAACGTGTTCTACCTGGCATTCATTGTTTCTTTATCACCCTGCTAGACCTTAATTTCCCAGAGAGCAGGGGATATTTTCTGTTTTTACATCCAAATGTGCTCAGCTCCCCAGAACAGTACCTTGCTCACTGGAATTATACAATAAATACTTTTTAAATTAATGAATACATTTCTAATCACTACTCCAAATATATATTTTTTTTCCTAAATTACCTGAAATTGCACATCTACTCAACTTGTTCTCCTGCTGTCTGCAATGGTGATGTCAAATCTATACACCACACTGACAACCTGCAGCCCTATCCCTCCACCTGGGCAGCTTGATAAAGTTATCTATAGGCTCAGATTGGCTTAATTCAATGGAAAAGTTTTCAGTCCTCTCTCTACCAGCCTTTGATGCTATTTACCATTTTCTCCTTGAAATAGTCTTTCTTTGACTTCTAAGACACTACCCTAACTTGATTATCCTTCTACCCATCTGACCCTCTCATCAGTTTTCTTTGCAGGTTTATAGTCCTTTCCCCGCCTACTGGATCTCCACCTGTATGTCCCTGTTTCAGGCCACCTTCTCTCCTTAATTGGAATCCTATCTCAGGAAATGTCATTTACTTTCACAGTTTTAATCCTTGTTAAGACACTCAAACAACCCTCTCATCTAAAGTTGTGCTTCTAAGTTCCATACTGTTGAATATAAATATTCATCACAACTTAAATGTGACAACACCACAGTATTGAATCACATGTCTCAAGGCTTTGGTAGGTTCACCTATAGATGTAATATTTACAAACTAATGAATGACCTTGGGCTTTGAGTCAACTATTGGTGTGAGTTCAGGTTCTCTCCTTTAGAGTCTTCATTAGTTTTCTTATCGTCTCTATTTCCTCATCTGTGTAATATGATCACTAACGGTAACTAGCATGAAGTGTCACTCTGAATATGAAAACATACAAGGCATATAAAGTGTTTACCCAATAACAGGCTTGCATCAATCTCTCAGTAAAGGGTTTTTGTTACTATTACTGAAATTGCTATCATCTGTTTTATTCTCTTGCTTATATCATTTTATAAACCTTTAAAATAATATGTCATTTTATTTCATCTTTGAAGAAATTGGGCTATGAACCATAAACAAATCATTTTAAGAATATTGGCCTCCACAACTAGCTGCATTCAAGTTCACTAAATTTGGATTTTAGGAAAATCTCTATTTCTAGATTGATTAGGACATATCTAAGAAGATGAATACATAGAGTTAGATAAGGAAACTAATCATGGTAATCAAAGACAGAACCCGGATTCAGTCTTCTCATGCATTAATATAAAAAGAAAGTGGAGACACTGACCACAACGTATTAATTGTTGTCTCCACTATCCCTACTTTGGAAAAATCAGACATTTCAGTGTTTGTACCAATTAATTTGCAAAATCTAGAGCTGAGGAATTTATCTTGTCTGAATCATAACATTTTCTGGTTTCGCTTAATTCTACTGTTATCGTTGAGAATCCTTAAAGAATGACTTCCTAGAGATACAAATTGAAGATACTAAGGACTAATCAGACAGCTGGAAGAAAATGACTGGTGAAGTCAGAAATTCTTCCTAGATTTCCTTCATTTATACACAATCACCAAGTAGCCAGGCTACGTAACATGTATTGGCTGATGTTTTCAACGCCTGTTTTACATAGTTTTGTCATGTTGTTGCTGTCTTAGATTTCTATCATTGTTACTGCCATTCTGTTTATTTTTGATTGCCAAGGAAATGATTGAGCACGTGTATGTGTGTGTGCGTGTACATGAGTGTGGTGGAGGTAGGGGGAAGAAAGAGAGGACAGAGAAAGAGAGAAACACAGAGACAGAAGGAGATACTAGAGGGGCTAATGTGAAATTTGCATTCATCAAAAGGCAAGCACCATGAAGGCAATGGGTTTTTCTCTGTTTTCTTCAGGGCTGTATTCCCAACACTGCCGTATCCTTACGGTTCCTTGGCACTTGAAGTGAAACGGAGCAGGACCCTATGGTCCTTCCCCCCCCACCCCCATGTCTCTGCCTGCCTTTTGTCTGTAAAGAAACTTTAGCCAAACAAAAGTTTAATCAGAGAAATGAGAAAATGCAGAAACAAAGGAAAAGCAGTCAAACAGGACAAAATAATACTAGTTTAGTCATTAAGCAAAGTCAAAGAGCTTTAATTCCTCCTCAAGGGCTATAGATAATATTCTGAGCCCTATCCTGTGAGCTGTCCTGTAGCTACTGAGACCCCGACCAGGTGGAAGAAGTTAACTACAGGATGACCAGACTGTAGCCATGACATGAGCTGCTGCAATTCCGAGAATTGGCCGCAGAGAAATGGGAACAAACTGACGCCGGAACTGAAGATTAACTGTACCTAAAACAACCAAGATGACACTGGTCAGACCACCGCATGACCAGTTTCGAGATGACGGTCAGGGCTGACCGTGCTGTTTCTGCATGTAGCCCCCTCCCTTCACCTATAAAAGCTCTTGCCCCCTGATTGTCGGTGAGGAGAGTAGTCCTTTGAACACAAGTCTGCCCACCACCCCCCAACCCAGGCTGCCCACCTCCAAAACAAAGCAAACTTCCCTTTCCACCAACCTTGCCTCTCAAGTATTCACGTTTGATCGGCAAGCAGCTAGACCTCACTTTCGGTAACAGGAGGACACATGGACATATATTTGTTAACTATGTGGTGGAAGTAGTAACATCTACCTTATGGGATTGTTGTGAGGATGAAATGAGTTACTTACCAAAGCAGTTAGGACTTGGCCTGACATGTAATAATGTGCAAGTTTTTTAAATTGTATTTTTATTATTAAAACTCTCAAATTCCACAACCACTTCAGCTTTGATTATACATTTTGCTTTTTCTGTACACTTGCTTATGGTGCCTTGTCTCTTTGTGTGATATGTAATGTTTTGGTTGTGAACTCATTTTGTTGGAATTTTATCTGAGGAAATTTTTGAGATCTGAGTTTAAGAAACATTCCTCAACAGGTGATTTGGGCTTGCATCTCCTGGGTCTCTGAGATCACTTTTAACCTGAGATTTTTTTTAAACTACATTTTTTGACTTGAAGTTTTTCTGAGACCACTACCCAGTGCCAAGGAAAGCCCATGGATAAGAATTCTCTGGAGACACTTTTCTTCTCTTTCTCCACACAAAGCAAATCTGCAGGATGCAGACCTCTATGACTTGAGCTAGAAGACTCCCCAGCTGCCCAGCCAATGATCCATTTTTCAGAACTGCTCTGTGTCACGTGAGGGTCTTCCTACACATCCTTCCTCCTTTCACAGGTGTCAGACCTGCATCACAATCCAAAGACTGTTCCTGTCTTCTTTTGAACCTTCTGATTGATGCTTCACATGTCTTTTCCCAAAACAATCTCTTGCACATGTAACCACAACTTGGTGATTAGAATTGACACAAGTGGCCAACACTATTCTAGGATAAACATAATTCCCTGGAGCAACATTACTTTTTGATTCTCTTTCCCAAGCATTTACCTTATATTAACATCAACTCAACAACTGTGCAGCACAAAATAAAATAAAATAAAATAAAATAAAATAAAATAAAATAAAATAAATAAAATTTTACTTTTAACACTAGGCCTTCTAGGAGGAAGGTCTTAGTTTCCCCTATTGCCGAAAATGAAGATCAACCCTTTCTTTTCCTCATCAGTTTAAAATAAGAGGCACTTTGGCTAAAAATATTAAATGTATGAGTAAGAAATGAATATGCTAAGTTCTTTTTTATCTTAAATATTTCCTTTTTACATTCATCAAACCCTTACTTTACCCTCATATTGGAGGGCATGTCAGTATTGGTCTAACATTTTCTGTAATCTGATGATGTATAAATGTGACTATAGCTTAAGCTAATAAAAGTAATTGTAAAATTTCTCCTCCTCTTCATCCTATTCCATGACAGTTTTCACATAAACATAAAGATCTTTTAATCCTGTGAGAAGGTTCGTTTTTATTTATGGTTCTTAACCCCCATCCTTTTAACCACATGCATTTCATGTGTCTTGGGTTTAACCAGGGTTGACTTAGCAAGGTGTTTATTCTGGGTGAGTGCCTCACTTCACCCGAATCACAAGTGCTCTTTGCTTCATGGAACTCTATTGCTTTTGTTGCCCAGACCCAATTATATATATATATATATTTTTTTTTTTTGTCTTGTTTTTATTTATTTATTTTTGGCTGCATTGGGTCTTTGTTGTTGTGCATGGGCTTTCTCTAGTTGCAGCGAGAGGGGCTACTCTTTGTTGTGGTACACAGGCTTCTCATTATGGTGGCTTCTCTCATTGCAGAGCATGGGCTCTAGGTGCACGGGCTTCAGTAGTTGTGGCATGTGGGCTCAGCAGTTGTGGCTCGCGGGCTCTAGGGTGCAGGCTCAGTAGTTGTGGTGCACGGGCTTAGTTGCTCTGCAGCATGAAGGCTCTTCCCGGACCAGGGCTCGAACCCATGTCCCCTGCATTGGCAGGCGGATTCTTAACCACTGTGCCACCAGGGAAGTCCCACCAATTATAGCTTAGCTAATCTCTTGCCCCTTTAATTCTCCTTGATCTTTTTCAGAATGAAATGTGCAAACTGCTAATGCAATATTACTCCCACTTTCCAGTTTATCCACTCTTGGATAAGAACACAGAATTGTCTCCAGCTTATTACAAATTCACTATTCTCAATTGTGTCCAAATACAAGATTTCTCTCGCCCTGGGTCAGCAATATTCTCAGTCATCTCTACTATTTAACTAATTCTTTCTCTATTGTACTGTCTACAACAGATGCATGTCATTTAAAATTATAGACATGTGTATATATATGTATGTATCCAGCTCCCCACAGGCTTTATATTTTGCATCTTTCTGCTTCAGAATTTTGGGGCTTAATTTCTATTCCTTAGTGTGTTAAAGGATTTTGAGAGGATGTTTGCTGTTGAGGAATCATTGAAGCGTCTCTCTAGCAGAAGTGAACTGACCTTTGTTTCATAAATGTGTCCTTACAAGGCCCTGGATTAGCTTTTAAGTATTTGACTTGCAATTAATGCTCAATAAAGACTTGCTGAATTCTAGTTCCTTTTCAGGGGAAATGACCGTGTACATGCTCCCATTCGGTTCATGTGAAGATAGTAAAGACAAGCAACATTTAGGAAGGATTGTTGGAAGGACAGTAGCCCAACATTTTCTCTCGATATAGGAAATTCTTCCTTAGATTAAGCCAGTCAGATATTTTCTTATCTGACTAAAAGGAAAAATTCATCGTGCTAAGAAAAAAAGATGTGAGTGTGTGTGTGTGTGTGTGTACATTTAACTTCTGGAAAGTACTATCATGCAACTGTGTCATATTTTCTGTATGCAGATAGACAGAAACAGAGAGCTAAGCACCACATGTGAACCCCACTTCTAGAAAATAATTCTTGCTGGCAAGGACTTTGTATACTAAATTAATCCCACATTTCATAGAATTTTTCTTACTTTAATTTTCTCTCCATTCTTATGTCCTCAGTCAACTAATTTTATTTTATTTTATTCTGTTAAATTATATATAATTAGAAGACATATTAATCCTTTTTGAAAAAAAGCAGAAAACAAGCAAATATGCAAAAAAGATGAATTGCTATAACAGTTCAAATCTCATTCTTCCACATGCTATCAAAGGGCATGCAGTATTTGACATTTCACATATGCCTAGCGCACATTTGTTTTGCAAATAAAGAAAGCTAGAATTTGGAAGGCAAAGCCATTTCTTCAATGTGTTTTGTTTACTTTAAAGAATTACTAGAGTTTATAATCTTGGCTGGCTTTTATCTCAACAAAGTCAACTCTCTATTACCAAAGTACAGATTAATGTCTTAAAAATTAATTGCATTCAAAATTTACAAATATATTTATATTATTAAAAGACACATTGTATTTTTTAAAGTTATTTTAATTATCAAAAATCAGTCTACACATCTAGAGATATCCAAAAATGCCTGCTGTCAGAGCCTCTGAATACCAGCAATGCCATGCTGGGTCTATAATGAAATGTAAATTTCCTTTTCCATTGTTTGTATTGTATTTTTAAACATCAAGAAAAAGAGAGAGAGAGGAAAAGTTTTTAAGATTTCAATGTAATATAATTTTTCAATAATTGAAAAAGTTGGTAGACTAGAAAACGTGCATTGCTGTAGTGACAAGGAGAATAAATGATTTGTGATATGAAAGAGAAAGAAGATGAATTAATATATTTTGAATTTCAATTCAGTTCTTTAAGCAGAAGGAAAAAGTGCATCAGTGTCTCTCCAACTTACAAGTTAGATTTCTTTTTAAGAGTCAGATTTGCTTGTCTTTCAGTTGATGGCTAGTTATAGGCAAAAAGATTTTACCCTACTGATTTACAGACTTGCTAAAATGTCTATGTGCAATTCCATAGAAAATCATAATAGACCTTAGTAGTATAGAACTATAAAAGATGTCTCTGTACCTTTAATATATTTAATTGGTTGGGTTACATAACTTTCAAAAATGGAGAATTGGAGCCTGAAAACCTTGATTTCAGTTTAGCCTTTGCTACTTACTGGGTATGGGATCTGCAGCAGGTTATTTCATTACTTTCAAACTGTGTTTCCTCTGTGACAATATCTACTCTTCTTTAATGTGGATTATTGTGAGACCAAAATGAATTAATGTATATGAAAGTATAACTATAACTTGGTTTTAAGTTACTTTAAAACTACTTACTAAGTAAAACTTGATCTTATATGAATATAACAAATTTCAACTCTAAATGCAAATGTAGTGTTTTCCTTATTTGATACAGATGAATTCATGTGGAATTTTTTCCGAAATGTATACCAAGTTACAAGGTGTCAGGAGAAGTGACCAAATTACATGGATATGTCAAAATATAGAGTGAAAGATCTAAATGTTTATGAGCTCATATCAGTTCACTCATGCTTCTTCTTAAATGCTAAAACTATAAATAAATACATAGACAATGAATGGGGTGTAAATCCGCATAAGCATCTATGCAATGTTCCATAACATGTGAGGTTCTTAAGAGTCTCTACTATTAAGTCCACTCACATTGTCTGTGAAATATCATCCATAAAAGGAATGCAGGTTAAGTTCCCATTTCCTAGCTATTTTTAGGATAAGGAACTAAAACAAACAAAAAACCTCAGTGTAAGATCCTAAAATAGAAGGCTTAAAGCTTTCGATTGAGTTTTTCAAAAGCTAATTGATTTTTATATTAAGGAAATAAAGTTATTTTCTTGTTGCTCAGATGCTGTTTGTGAGTCACATTTTTAAGTTTACTTTAATATACTTCTTTTTTCAGCATTAGCTTCTAGAAAGAATCTTGAAGTAAGAAAAGAGAAAGGATTCTATTTCTTGTGAGATGAACTGTCTTAGTAATGTGCAAATAAAATAAGGGAAGAGTTCTGGTTTCATATTGGCTGGGAATATCCCATAACACCATTTATAATACTTGGATAATAAGGAAAGTTCACTAAGTACACGTTCATTTAAATATATGGGTTTTCATGACATACAAACACACGCATAATATATCTCAGATATACCAAATGATTTTATATATCCAGAATTTATGTAGGATGTGTGCATTTATTCTGCAAACTATGTAAGGAAAGTTGATAGACAGAATCTTCCCTTGATGGTACAGGTTAGGAATAACTGGCTTATTAGGGTAGAGTGGGTTGCACTTGTCCTAGCTACAGATGAATCAGTGTTAAATGTCAGCATGAAATAGAGTCATCCTGCTATGTAACAGAAGCATAGAAAGAAAAGAATTCACTATGTGAGAAAAGTTTAAATCATCATAACATCATCCATTTGCCTCCTAAGTTATTTGGCTTATCTGGTCTGCCATGGAACCACTTAATTAAAAAAAAAAAAAATACAGTGAACACATCATGAATACACTAAATATTCACTGAATCCACTGAATACAGTGAATACATCATAATCATTTTCAGATTCTTGTAGTACAGCTCCAAAAAGCATGTCAATATTTAACAGTGTTAATTTTCAGCAGAAAGAAATATTTACATATAAGAGGCATGCACTTTAAAATATTTCATATATATGCAGAATGTACCAAATTTTAAATATGCATATATAAGACCTAGCTGATGTCACTGAAGCATAAATACTATAAATATAGACTCATTCATGAATATCGTGATAACCTTCCCCTATAAGTATAAAAAGCAAAAATAATGGAAAATTTCCAAAGAATTAAAGCAGGAGATAAAATTGGAAAAATGTTGGCTCAACTATTCATTGTGATCATCTGTTAATTTTCTCACAACTGATTTTATTTAATTAGGAGATGACATTAGCTAACTTTGCAGTTAAACATTATTGCAAAGACAAAAGAGGAAATCTTTAACACATTGTGTCTTTCCTATTAAAAAAATACTTATTCAGTGAGTCTTTAGTACACTTTTCTATGTTGTATGTTGTTACTCCTAAAGTAATACTTTTAAATTTCAGAATACAATAGCTATCACAAAATATAGATATACATATTGGACCAATTCCTTTTAAAATTAGTGCTAACATAGCATGAAGGAAATGTAATTCAACTAGAGAAATGAAAATTTACATTTTTTATCTCTGAAACTGAACACTGATTCTCTGAAAATCATTTGCATTAATAAAATCTGTCAAAACGTGTTGAATATATGCAACATTTAGACAAATGTCACCATTCTCTTGCTCAGGCATGGTTTAAGGCCCATGTTCATCATGTCCTTTATTATATCATCCATGCATATTAAGACTACAAATGACTTTCAGCTACTTAAACATATAATCATGATATAATATCCATGGCTTTATAGAGTCCCAGCATAATGTTTCATATATTCTTCTTTTCAACTTTTACTTTTTTTTTCACAGCGAAGTACTTTGACAGATAGTTACACCAGAGATTTCTGAAGCAAATAATTGGTATAAATTCATTTAGCTTACAATATCATATTGAATGTTCATAGATGGTCAAAATAAGGAAAGCTGACAAACTTAGTTGAAATGGACACTTTGTTTCCTACCATATGCCTGTAATATGTAATTAGTTTTTTAAAGGTAAGTGGAAGTAGGAATTTGCCTGTTATCACCCTACTTGGTAGAAATCTATTATTATCTCATTATGTAGGGCAATGTCACAGTTATATAGTATCCTTTTTAGAATTATATAATGATAATTTGCTATTAAGGTATGGCCACTGATAATAGCTAAACTAAATCAGAATAATTATGAATGCCATTTTTTTATTATACTTGTTTTATCTGTTGTTTTTAAGAATGAGATAAGCCTGCACAGTCACAGAGCTAAGTTACATTAGCATTTCTGTAGATCACATTGATTTTCACCCTCGATTATACTGAAGTTCTTACTAAAGGACCACAGATTTCTCAAGCTATTAAAGTAGTAATAATTACACTTAGTATCTTTCTAGTCATTAGGAGGACATTAAGTGGAAAGCTTTGGGAAGCTTCTATGGAAGCTTTTTCTCTATTGAAGTATGGTTGATTTATAATATTATATTAGTTTCAGATGTATAGCATTGTGATTCAGTACTTTTACAGATTATACTTCATTAAAAGTTATTACAAGAAAATGGCTATATTTCCCTGTGCTATACTCTGTATCCTTGTTGCTTATCTATTTTACACACAGTAGTTTGTGTCTTTTAATCTCATAACCTTAACCTGTCCCTCCCCCTTCCCTCTCCCCTTTGGTAACCACTAGTTTGTTTCCTATATCTGCAAGCCTGTTTCTGTTTTGCATATACATCAGTTTGTATTATTTTTTTAGATTCCACACATAAGTGATATCATACAGTGTTTGTCTTTCTCTGACATTTCACTAAGCATAATATTCTCTAGGTCCATTCATGTTACTGCAAATGGCAGAATTTCATTCTTTTTTATAGCTAAGTAATATTCCATTGTGTACATATATATGTGTATATATATAATGTGTGTATATATATACAACATTACATATATATGTGTATATATATATAATGTGTGTATATATATATACAACATGTGTGTGTGTATATATATATATATATATATATATATATATATATATATATGTATACTACATCTTTATCCATTCATTTGTTGATGGGCACATGGGTTGCTTCCATATCTTGACTATTATAAGTAGCACTGCTATAAACATTGGGGTGCATGTATCTTTTTGAATTAATGTTTTCATTTTTTCTGGATATATACCCAGGAGTGGAATTGCTGAATCATACGGTACTTCTATTTTTAGTTTTTTTGAGAAACTTCCATGCTGTTTTCCATAGTGGCTGCACTGAATGTCATTGTTTTGAAATTGCAGTACACTGATATTTTGTGATCACTGAATATATTACCAAATGGAAGAAGCCATGATACTTTCCTCAGATTGTAGCCTGTGATCTTTCTGAGTGGCTGGTAATAATGGAGATGCACTTGTTTTAAAGTGTAAACAGAACACTTCTGTGATACTTGCTAATCTGAATTGAGTGATTGCAGTCAGGTTCATGTAGGCTCATACAAGCCAAATATTTTGCAATTTTATCCTATTCCCCTTTATAGAATCATTTGTATGAGATGTTAAAAGTTCTCCTTTTCAATCTTCACTCAGTGTAGGAATACCTTACACAGCAATAACTGTATTTAACTAGTTCCACTTCAGTAATTTTTACTCCTCTTTGAAGTAAACCTGTTCTCTTATAGACAACTCTGACTGACATATTGTGTTAGCCAAAGAAGTCAGTAGTTTCCTTCAGTAACTAGACTTATCGAAACCACATTTATTGACTTTGTTTACTTTCAGCGCTAGACTTCTTCTGTGCCAGCCCATTTCTGTTACTATGAAAAATGCCTCTGCTTCATCCAAAGGAAGAACCCAGCCTCTCTTTCCACTTTATAACCCACCACCACAACTGAACCTGATTGGATTAAGAGTGGACTCTTGGGTCAATAAGGGCTACAGTATTATTAACTTAGACCTAGATTACCTTGCTATGACACTAGTCTCCTTTCTTTCTTTTTCCTTTCTTTCCTGTCCTCTTTTTCCCTGTCCCTCCTCCTTTATGTTTTTGATTAAACCATGACTAACAGGTAACCCTAATGGCTAATAGCAACAGCTTTAAGAAGAACTGTTCTGAGAGAGTTTGGGCAAGGATTACACCAATGATCCCAAATAAGATACATCTAAAACTAGAAAAATCCAATTGTTCCAAGCACAAATTTAGTAGCAGTTAAAGATGAAGAAACCACAACCTGGGCTGGACTCTAAGATCACATACCCCTCTCTTCTCCTTGCTCTCTGAAAACTCCAATCCAGCTGCTGAGAGAGTTAGCTGGTGTCCAGATGCTCCTCACTATGCATCAACTGAATTAAGTCCTTAATCTCTATTTGAGCAATAATAACTTTTTCCATTACAGTTCTATTTTCTATGAATTTTTGGACAAGCTCATAAAAAGACTAATCTCAAGAAATGTCCTTCTATTAAACAGAGATGATGTAAACTTTGGGGCCAAGAATGTCATGACCTTAGAGAAGCAAATAAAGGAAAGGGTTAGGGAGAGAGAGAGATTGAGGATGAGTAGATGCAGGGACATGTAGGCTGGTTGGATTTTTTTCAGCGAAGGTCTCTGTTTGCCTTGGCTCTTACCATTATTTAGTCCAGGTTATCTGCTATTTTTTGTATATAAAAAAATTATATAGTGAGAGGCCCGCGCACCGTGATGAAGAGCGGCCCCCACTTGCCACAACTAGAGAAAGCCCTCGCACAGAAACAAAGACCCAACACAGCCATAAATAAAATTTAAAAAAACAAACAAAGAAAACACTTCAGCAGGATGTCACTCCATTTCTGACCTCCTCCCATGAGAAAAAAAAAAATTATAGTGTCATTCCAATAAGTATCTTTGTTTTTTTTGATTAAACTAGTTTGAAGTGCTTCAATTTTTAAAACCAAAAGTAACAATAGACACATTTTGAAAAAACAAATCACCTCCTTCTTCTTTATGGTAAAGATTAATCAGTGCTTACTCTAAAAAAGGCTTATCAGAGCTAAGCTTCCTCCCAAAAAACCCACTATTACACACGTTTATTGCCTTATCATTTTAAAACACTTACTGTTATTAAATCTTAACACGATCTGTAAGAAAGTTTATGTTGTCTTAGTTGTATTGATGATGATTAACTCTGTAAATGTGACTCAAAAAACAATATGAGCTCCATGATGACAGTGATATTCCCTACTTGGTTCTCTGTGAATTGCACACATGTTGGTACTCAATATTATTTGTTGAATAAATGAATGAATAAACAAATATTCAAGGACACGCACAAATATCTTGAGACTAGAAACTAGACTGTCTGAACTGAAGTCAGACTATGCTTCTAACTAGATCCTGGATAAGTAGGCGAGGAGCTTTGTTTATGGTTGTTACATGGAAGTCATATTGTTTTAAAATATCTTCTACACAACTAGTACTTTCAAGTGTTAGACTATCAGTGAGTCCATGGCAACAGTTATCAAAATATGATCTACTGAAGACTAGGGCTAATACTAGTGTTAACTACAGAAATATTCCAACGGTCTACTAAAAACAGAAATGTTTCAAATTTTCCTGATTTTATCATTGGGTATTTTATCATTTTATCATTGGGTATTTTATCACTGGGTATATCATTACACATATAGCCAAACCTGCCCTGCCACTGGTCCTGTTCTGTATGTTGAAGACAGACCTACAACTAAAGTGATACCTTGACCTTCATGTACCCTCTACTTAGGTGAGGGGTATAGAAGTGAACATACGTCCTAAGGAGTAAATTTAGGAAATTTAAAGAGTATGTATTAAGAAGTGTCTGTGCTGAGTGTCAAAGTGTGTGTCCTTGGCCCATGGCTTTGGTCATTAGAACTGTACCATTTATTGAGCAGAGAAAATGATGCATAGCATTTCAGACAAAAAGTAAAATAAAATAAAGAAAATAAAGAAATCATATATTTTGGCACTTAGGATAGAAAGACTGGAATACTCTTCTGGGAGCCCAAAATAGTTTGTTCTAATGTGAGTTTCAGATATAAGATTTACATTTACATAGATACATTTAAAGATATAAGATTAGTGAAATTATTATAATAATAATTATAATACTATGGATTTACCACTATATGAGAGGGTGTGCTAGTCTGCTCAGGCTGCTATAACAAAACACAACAGGCTAGGTGGCATATATAACAGAAATTAATTTCTCACAGTTTTAGGAGTTTGGGAAGCCCAAGTTCAAGGAGGCGGAAGATTCGGTTTCTAGTTAGAACTCTCTTCCGGTTTGCAGATGGCTTCCTTCTTGCTGTGTCCTCACATGGTCTTTCCTCAGTGTGTGTCCTGGGCAAGAGTCAGAGATCTCTTTCCATTCCTCTCATTATGGCCTCCAGTCCTATGGGATTAGGGCCCCACCCTTACAACCTCATTTAATCCAAATTATCTCCTAAAGGCCTTATCTCCAAATACAGTCACATGAGAGGTTTAGGGCTTTGACATACAAATTTTGGAGACACACAATTCAGTTTATAGCTCAGGGATTCTGGTAAGTTCTTTACATGAAATATTTCTTTAAATAATCTTAAAGTTTCTATGTGATGGTTACTATGATTATCTCTATTTTAAGTGCTGTTTTATTATACTAAACCAGGAGGGGTGGTATTGCTCTTGGGGAAAGAAAAGAGGAAATGAGATTTGTCAGGGAAAAACATATAAATCAATCAGTCAAAGGTGGAAGCAAAGCAGAATGACTTTGAAGTGAAGCCAGTGAAGACTGCTTGAAAAGTGGAAATATATATTGATATTACATGGTATACATTTTTGAAAATGAGACTTTAACAAAGCTTTTAAGAACAGTTGGTAAAAACCTCTCCTTGATATATAGGTAGGAAAAGAGCCAGCCACATATTCAGTAGAGAGGTAGAAAGTGGAAATTGAAATTTTTTACCAAAGGATGCCCACTTTTTCCCTATAATCTTCCTAAAACTGCTGATACAGCCCACAGAAGCCTGTCTGCAGCAGAAGCCACTAGGCAAAGCTCCTGAACTAATGGCCCAGAGAACTGTGACCAAGGACTTCTCAGTGATCCTTCGTTTTATCAAGAGAGCAAATCACACCATGCCAAGGAAAGAATGTGAGTAAAAAGAGCATCACACTGGGGAAGAGAAAATAAAAATGTCCCTCAAATTGAATATGGTGAGTCAATAGTCACAGATGACTGAAAAAATTGTATTGACTTGATCAATCCTAAATGTAGCTAGACAATTTGGTTCTGTCATTAGAGCAAGTAATTAGAAGAGGCATGTGGCTATTCACTTCAGACATCCTATTATGAATGGCGTATCTGTTTATCATATCCTGAAGGAAACTGATAGAGCAAAACGTTGGATTTGGTCATTTTGCACTTTTAAATAATCTCTAAGTATTAAAGCCTATATTCCTTCTTTCTAACTCATAGTTCTTTTGGTCATACTACGTAACATTGATTTAAGCTAAAAGCCAAAGTCTAGAAGTTACCTTTGTTTTTTCCCTTCTTTTGATATCCCAAGAATAAATTACTACCAGTACATACTGTTTGATTTGCATACAAATAATACATGGACTTTACTTCCTTGTCTTTATTTCCATGCTCACCATAAACAAAGACTCCATTATCTTATATCCAAAGTACTACAAAATAATCCAACTGGTCTTCTTCCTTCCATCCTAAACAATCTTCCAGCAATAATTTCAAAGAGCAACTATAAGACCTTAAAAAACAGCAATCAGGCCATATTGCCCCCCTCATTCAATCCATTCTATAGGTTTCAACTATAGATAGCACAGCATCCAAATTCCTTGGTCTGCAAGGCCATGAATGATCTACTTGACTTCTATGACTCCATTTTGTTCCATTTTCCCTCATGCTACCCTGAGTATTCACACCCTACCAAAATCAAGATCAAGATCTCATCGGACTCAGATCTTCTATGTATGCTTTTCTACTTTGTAGAACTGCCTCCTTCACATTAATGAGCTCTCCGAAGGATGCACTCCCCTTGGGTATTACCTATTTCAACACCCTGTTATTTCATTTTCAATTGTACAGATTATAATTTACTTAATAATTAGCACATCGAAGTAATCAAAAATATGTATTGAATAAATAAGCAAACAGTTTGCTAGTTTGGGGTATGCAATCCAATGATTAGGACAGGATCTCTAGCCTCATGAAGCTTTTATCCTCTAAAGTATGCATAAACAGCTTTCTACAAAGCTAGGTGAAATAAACTAAACACGTACTACACATAAAGCAGACCGCTATGGACGTAGAGGTGGAAAAGATATTCAGTGTACCACGGAGATAAAAAATGCTTTCAGGGGCATATTAAAAGAGGCTTGGGTTACCTGTGCTAATAAATTAACTCATAAATATAAAAGGCTTAACACAGCAAAGGTTAAATTACCAAGTTGGCCATGTGTTTGGGACATTCTAGGAGGGCATTCTTTCATGCAGTTATTCAAGATGGAACCTAATTTGGCTCTGCACTCTCAACACATGCCTTCCAGGTTACTGATGCAGAGGAAGCAAGATGTGGAGAATTATTGGACAGTCCTTAAATGTATCACTTCCACTCACAGCTCATTGGTCAGAACTAGTCATGTGATCCCATGCAACTGCAAAGGGCCTGGGAGTTGGGTGGGAGCACAGGGGTTGTCCATGATCTACAAAAGTTCCAATCCTCTGGGGAGATGATTGTTTAGTATTGCGGTGAGGTAAATTTATTACCCAAATGAAGGGTCAGCAGTGATTGAGATTTTTGTGAATTGAAAATATAATGTTACTATCTTCAAAACTACACTATGCAGTGGTTACAGATATAGAAGATAACTACCCACTTTCCTTGCGTAATACATTATAGTGTTTTGGCCCTTTTTCTTCCTGAATGTTTTACCTAATATAGCACAATAATTCTTTAGGCCTGCAATATAAAACTTCCTATGCCTCTTTGGCTCCACTTTAGATAAAAATGGCAAACAATAATCTTCAATTTAGGAAATCATTTGCATTTTCTCACTTAAAGGGACACTGAATGGTTTTAAAAATACAGTGAAAATAAAGCTACTCAACAATATATGTAACTTCAACAATATAAATAACTTTAAAACATCATAATGTATAAAGCATATTTAAATTAGTACACAGAAAATCCAAACGCAAGCACTGCCTTGTGCCACACTACATTATTTTAGATGTTATTTTTTTACTTTTTATTAGACATTTACATCAATTATTTTTTTTTTGTCCTTATAAAAATCTCACTAAAAAGTAGAAAGGAACATGTGTGTAGTGAGTAAATAATTTTCAGCAATTGTTCTGCCAATCTGATTCCCAATCTAAAATTAACAACAAAAAACACATTGACTTAACTATGAATACAGAGAATAAAACATAAACAAAAGCAAAACATCACTGCAATAGATCTGACTGATCATGCATAAATGCAAAGAGGAAGAGAAACAATCACCACCAATTTTTAAGTATTCATTTCTTTGAATTTGGTATTCTCAGGATCTGCAATTTATAGAATTAATGACACATGGCTGACCTAGGCTAACAGACAATATAAATTTTCTAATCCAATGAATTTTCTTTCCTGACTTTTATATTTATTAATGAATAAATCTCACAGATAGGAAGATAGATAAATATAAAGAATATATATTATAGATAGATATAAATATTATATATAACAAATATAAACATTATATATAATAATATAATAATGTTTACATATAAACAGTATAATTATGTTTATATAGTAATATATACTATATATGATTTTATATAATATTGATATATAATAATCATATAATTAATTTATATATTACATATAATGTTTATATCTATCTGTATAAAAATATGCATTCTTAGAATTATTGATATGGAGCATAAAATAAATTTCTACAGCTTAAGGAAATGAAAGGATGGCATTACTTCAGCAAATACCTCTTGACTTCCTATTGTATATTAAGAGCAGGGGATTCATTTTGAGAAAGGTGGCCCAGTCCCTTGCTTATCAGGACCTTGCATCTGAAGGGAAAAATGACAATATATAGAGTAAGGGCTCCCAGCGCAGAGCTGAGAGCAGAAGTTCAAGATGCAATGGGGAACACAGGAGGGGTGCATAGCCTTGCCAAGGCGGGTCAGAGGAGATCAATAAGTCAAGAAAGTAGGGACAGTCTCCCCAAAGTCTTTGTATTGCTAAAATAAATATTCTTACCTCATGTCATGAGACTATATAAACAACTTGCTCCCCACCCCCCCCAAAAAAAAGAACGGGGCAGGGCTTAGAAACTATTATTTTACATTTTTTAATGACAAAAGAGATGTAATTTTGTAATGAGTATAAACATAGAAATTTTAGAAATGTATTTTTCTTGCCAAATGCACTGGTATACCTGAATCCTGTGAGTGAAAATGTAGCTGTAGTTTATGTGTTCCAGGAAATTTTCTTAAGATATGGTCTCAGCATTGCAAAAGTGAAAGAAGCAAGTTTGGAAGTCAAGTCTACTGTTCCCGATGTGGTTTAGGTACATGTTTGAATTCTTCCAAAGCAGTCCACGTTTTATATTACCTCAATTTTGTTAGAACTGACAAAGACAAAAATCTTCTTCTAAAATATTGCAGAACAGGGTTATTCATAGAGAAGCAAACACTGGTGTTTCAGATGAGTCAATTATATAAAACCTCTTATTTCTGTGTCAGTTTTAGAAGAGATGGGTTCTCTATAAACAGCAGTTTGGATCTTCCCTGGATAGAAATATCTACTATGATGGTTATTTGAAAAAGAGAAAACACCTCTGCAAGAATTCTAATTCAACAACAACCTTATTATTATTATTATTATTTTAGATATCGCTATTCTTCTACAGGCAAAAATAACAAGGATGGATATTGAAGCCCGAGGATAAAGGAAGAGGGGAAACACTTGAATTCAGATAAAATAGTCCTTACATGTCGATAAGACAGCGAGAACCACTGTCAACTTCTTACCCAGTATAAGAGCCCAGTCGTACCCACGCTATTCCTTCTCATAGAGCTTTGGATGTTCCCTCTGTAGTACTCACCACAATTTGTAATTGTAACCTTGTGTGATGGTTTGATTAATACATTCTCCTTCCTAGTGTCTATGAATATAAGGAGCATGAATATTTTTCTACCTGCCGCTCTCATTTTAAGTCCTCAATATATATTTAAATAAAGTTGTTGAAGGAAAGATTAGAAAATGATTCCATGAGTGAAAGAATTCTGATTAATTCTCTAGAGTTAAAGTGGCTCATTTTTTTTTCGGTATTGTAAGGGAAAATGATGTGACACACAGTATGTTTCTAAGCACCTGTGGAAAGAAAATACCATTCGAGGAACCGTGCAGCACGTGTCCTGCAGTAGAGATCCCAGGACAAAATGAAGATTCCTGCTCTCTCTGGCTTCATGTTACACCAAAGACCTTAATTTATAAAGGATAATTTTCTAGCCTCACTATTCTACATAGACAGGACATTATTCACAGACTGGCTGATATAAAGTAAGCTTTATAGAAAATCAAGCTTTCATAGTTGAAAAATATTTTACTGTAACTTTTGAGGAACTGTTCAGGGGAAGATATAAGTCAATTGTCAATTTTCCAAATTAGTAAGAATAATGTGTTATGAAGAATAGAAACAAGTAATTAAAATTATATTGGAGTCTAGGATATCACTCTTGATACAGGTAACTTTAATCATCTAAAACTTGTCAGTGTTCTCGATAAGCAAATGAGACCAGATACTTCATATAAATGTCCCATATCTGCTCATGCATAATTATCCACTAGTACTCCGGTCACTGGTTAGACTGTGTTCTGAGTGCTGAAAAGGTCAGGCTTCATTCATGAGTGTTTTGGGTCCTGTGGAAAATCGGAATGACTTGGAGTTGCAGTGTTTTCCTCTCTCCACACAAAGACCTACTCAAGTAGCAGAATAAAATAGAAAGACCGTATTATTAGTCATCAGCAGATCAAAGGGAAAGATCCAGTTTATATAAATTATTAGAAGCATTAACCTTGTGTAGGTAAGTTAATTTTTCTGGCCTTAGCCATATTATATGATATAATATTAACTGTTCTACCAGCATCCAGTCTTATGGAGAGCAGTAAAGAACATGAAGTATGCTAACATGCTGTGAAAACTGTAAAGAACTAAATAATGTTTATTGTTTTATTATTTAATACAATGAGAACAGCAAAGGTAATAGGGCTAAAATGTATGTAAAAACTCAATTGCCAACAGAAAATCAGAAAATTAGATAATCAATCATCAGGTGTTCTTGACTTGACTTCAGTTTAGAATTGAATATGATGAAGAAAAACAGGTTTAATTTATGAAAAGAGTTAATTTGTTTCCTTTTACATTTCACACACACACACACACACACACACACACACACAACCCAAAAGAAGACTCTAAAAATCTGGTCTTGATTTAACATTATGAAAAACTAAAACCTTTCAAAAATTCTAAAAGGAAATGACCACTGCTTCAACTCTTCGCTATGTTTATGACAGCTGTTAAGCCATACAAATGACAGCTGCCAGAATTCATTAGGATTATATGAGAATCCCCTTTGAATCCACAGAAATCCATTGATCGATTCTGAGTATCTACCACTCCTATCAACTAAGGTTTAACTAGAAGCAACTACCTACTGTTGGAGAGAGGCAGCTGGCATTGACATATAAGGGCCATTAACTGGCTTCTATTATGCATTTGTGAAAAAAAAAAAAAGTACCTTAGATCATATGATTGGTGCACTGAACTAATAATGGAAATGCTTTTTCCTCTGGCTTACTGTTAATCAATTGTTGCATGTGCTTGTGCAGGAAGAAAATATCAATTTTTTGAATGTTGGCTGCCTTCTCCACACCTATTGCTTATGATGATTGAATGCTAAGGGACATGTAACATGCTGAAGATGAAAGCAGTGGAGAATTACATATTGGTGTATACAAGGACTATAGGCACAATTACTGGATGATAACAGAATGCATTCCCAACACGGTATGAAAATGACAATATGATAAGCTGATCCAAGAAAAGAGCTTGTCAAACCCAGGAAATGGAGTCTTTTTCAGAAAGCCATAGTTGGAAAACGTTTTCTCTAGTGGATAGTCATTCACAGAAAGACAGAGAGATGGAGTTCTGTTGTTGGGCTCAGTATAGAGTTTTTCTTTTTTTGCCCATAGCTATCTTGGACTAATTACTACATGCAGAGATTTAGAGTCATGACATTGTTAATGAACCTTATATATACAGGGCATATTTCTTTGTCATCCGGAAAAAGAAATTGTTACTAGCCTTTAGGGCTGTAAAATTTAATCAAGCTTTAATTGATGTTTTAAGGTCCTATAAAATTTCCCTTAATCAAGATTTCACATGAAAATATTTTTAATAACAGATCTTTCTAAGCTAGTAGCTGCCAGCCAAAGACACAAAAGGACAGCTTTGAGAAAACTTATTGCTTTGATTTAATACAGTTATTTCTCCTAATCTAAGAGAATTTTATTTTTGATTACTTAGGAAATGAATATTGATTTTTGGGAGTATTGGAAGAAAATTTATATTTATTTGTAATCCTCACCTGTAATTTGTGTTAACAAACTCTATAATTGAGAATGGAGAAGACTGAGTACAAAAATAACTGAATTTGGGAAGCAAGATCAACAAAGGTACAGAGAAATCATATATTATCCCAGACATAAAATATGAAAATTCCTGGAAACCATAACCTTGAAAATCAAAACCCAGTGTAGTAGGCAGAACAGAGTTCTCTCCTTTCTCCTAAAGATGCCCACATCCTAATCTCTGGGATTTGTAAATATATTAACTTATATAGCAAAAGAGATTTTGCAGATTGTGATTAAATTATTTTGAGATGAGGAGATTATCCTAGATTATCAGGATAAACTCGGTGTAATTACAAGTTTCCTTAAGAGAGTCAAAGAAGGAGATCTGACTCTGAATGTGTAGAACCAGAATGATATAACCTGGGAAAAACTTGCAGGTTACTGATGGCTTTGAAGATGGATGGCTGAAACCCTAAACCAAGGAATGGAGGCAGCCCCGACAAGCTGGAAAACACAAGGGAAACAGATGTCTTCTTGGGCCCTGTCTTTCCAGCACCTTAATTGATACTCATGTCATATTTCATACCTACAAAACTATAAGATACTAAATTTGCATTATTTTAAGCCACTAAATTTGTGGTGATTTGTTACAGCTGCTATAGGAAACTAACACACCCAGCTAATTCATTGGTATTAGAAAGTAGCCTTGCCAATGGAAATATAATGGCATACCCAAATGGAATTACAAAATTATAAGCAATGTTGAGAAAATTATTGGCTTTTTACTTCTTCAAATACTGTAGCTCTTCTGAGTGAATTGATAATCAAACCAACAATCTTGACTATTATAAAAACAAATGGCCACTTGAATGGTTTCACAAGTTTTACAACTAAATACACTATCTATTTAATAAAAATGTTTACTTTACAGCCCCAGGGAAATTTAGCCGTAGTTAATTAAAAGTTGCTGCAGTACAGCAGTTCTAATAAAGTAGAAAAAGCCATGAACCCTGAATCCAAAGATTTCCATCCTCATCCTGACAGTTACTAGCTTATAAACTTGGCAAAGTCATTTAACTATCTCAGTTTTTAAAAAAAAATTTTTTTTAATCTGTAGTGTGAGAATATTACCCTGAAGAATCAAAAGCTAAAATATATGTGAAAATCATCATAGTTGAAAAGATGTTGACTACTATAGTCTGAGACATTTTTACACTAAATCTGATTCACAAAACCCTCTGCATACAAAGGCCAGAGATAAACCCACACACATATGGTCACCTCATCTTTGATAAAGGAGGCAAGAATATACAATGGAGAAAAGACAGCCTCTGCAATAAGTGGTGCTGGGAAAACTGGACAGCTACATGTAAAAGAATGAAATTAGAACACTCCCTAATACCATACACAAAAATAAACTCAAAATGGATTAAAGACCTAAATGTAAGGCCAGACACTATAAAACTCTTAGAGGAAAACATAGGCAGAACACTCTATGACATAAATCACAGCAAGATCCTTTTTGACCCACCCCTAGAGAAATGGAAATAAAAACAAAAATAAACAAATGGCACCTAATGAAACTTAAAAGCTTTTGCACAGCAAAGGAAAACATAAACAAGACAAAAAGACAACATTCAGAATGGAAGAAAATATTTGCAGATGAAGCAACTGACAAAAGATTAATCTCCAAAATTTACAAGCAGCTCATTCAGCTCAATATCAAAAAAACAAACAACCCAATCCAAAAATGCACATAAGACCTAAACAGACATTTCTCCAAAGAAGATATACAGATTGCCAACATACACATGAAAGGATGCTCAACATCATTAATCATTAGAGAAATGCAAATCAAAACTACAGTGAGGTATCACCTCACACCAGTCAGAATGGCCATCATCAAAAAATCTACAAACAATAAATGCTGGAGAGGGTGTGGAGAAAAGGAACCCTCTTGCACTGTTGGTGGGAACATAAATTGATACAGCCACTATGGAGAACAGTATGGAGGTTCCTTAAAAAACCAAAAATAAAATTACCATATGACCCAGCAATCCCACTACTGGGCATATACCCTGAGAAAACCATAATTCAAAAAGAGTCATATACCACAATGTTCACTGCAGCACTATTTACAATAGCCAGGACATGATAGCAACCTAAATGTCCATCAACAGATGAATGGATAAAGAAGATGTGGCACATATATACAATGGAATATTACTCAGCCATAAAAAGAAACAAAATTGAGTTACTTGTAGTGAGGTGGATGGACCTAGAGACTGTCATACAGAGTGAAGTAAGTCAGAAAGAGAAAAACAAATACCGTATGCTAACACATACATATGGAATCTAAAAAAAAAAAAATGGTTCTGAAGAACCTAGGGGCAGGACAGGAATAAAGACGCAGACATAGAGAATGGACTTGAGGACACGGGGAGGGGGAAGGGTAAGCTGGGATGAAGTGAGAGAGTGGCATGGACATATATACACTACCAAATGTAAAATAGATAGCTAGTGGGAAGCAGCCGCATAGCACAGGGAGATCAGCTCGGTGCTTTGTGTCCACCTAGAGGGGTGGGATAGGGAGGGTGGGAAGGAAATGCAAGAGGGAGGAGATAGGGGGATGTATGTATATGTATAGCTGATTCACTTTGTTATACAGCAGAAACTAACACACCATTGTTAAGTAATTATACTCCAATAAAGATGTTAAAAAAAAAAGAAAATTATTCTTCATGGTTCACCCTCAGTTACTTTTTCTTTTACTTTTGTAGGTAGAAAAGTGCTTTCACCTGGAAATATTTTCCAAAAATTGGAGAACATCTCACCATTTGTCTCATTTTTTTTTCAAGATGGTGCTGGAAATCCACTTGGTTAAATGTTGGAGACCCACCTGCTCAGATGCTTAAGGAAAGAAGAAATGATGTTTGAGGGTCTCTTCAGGAACTGCTGTTCATTGCACCCTCTTCTTAGCTGCTTGCCGGCATCCCCCCAACAACTTTAAGCCTAAAGTCTGAAAATCTGTACCACTCAGGCCCAGCCCACACATCTTTCTGCTCGGTGGTGTCCGGCATGTAAGCACCTGATCCAAGTCTTCATGCTTATGTATTACGTGCAAGTATCAAAAACAAAAATTGAAAGCTGAAAATAAAGTCTCCACATACCCTTTGCCCCAGCTGTTCATCAAACCGTTGCTCAGTATCCCTTTGTGCCAATCACTGAGTCTGGTAAAGGAGATTCAAAGCTGAATTCCTGTACCTGTAGATGTTTGTATCTACTTCCAGTTTTTAACTTTCCCCTTTGTGCTATTGACTTCCAAATTCATATCTCTAAGTCTAACCACAACTCCAAAGTCCAGCTAACACACTGAACTTCTAACTGGTCATCATCTCAAACACAACATACCTAAAATTATTCTCATTATTTCACTCATATTTTAACAACTCAATGTCCTTCTAGCATTTTCTCTCTCTCTCTCTTTTTTTTTTTTTTTTTTTTGTATTTTCTCTTTTTATTGAAGGCAGGCAGGATAATGTGTGACATGGTCACACTGAATGCCTCTGAGCTGTAACTAGTGTAGTAAAGAATGTCATAGGGCATAATGGATATTTTGGTTTTGGTTTCATCCATACCATCCCCTTCCTCTGACAGAATTCATATTTGCCTCTCTATATAAATATCATTCTGTGAAGGTTGACAATTTAAATACCCTTGTTTTCAGGGGTAATCACAGGACACAAGCTAAATAAATTGTTATACTCCAATTCTCCCTGGGCACACATTAGCCATGCATTGGGCATGGGAGATAACCCAGATTTGGCAAGGAAGAAGTCTCATTTCTCTTTCATCATAAGGCTGAGAATGAATATGTAATTAACTGACAGTGGCTATTGTTTTCAACTTGTAGACACACTTTATCTAACAGAATAAAGTCCTATATTTAAAAAAAAAACAGATAAAACAGGTGAAAAACTTAAAAAGAAATGAAGAGGTGATGTTTTCAATGTTTCAGTACATTCTTAATAGTTCATGGTTTGAGCACAATGAATTCCTTTTTGCTTGTTTGGGATTTTGAGTTATGTTTTGGGTATTTAACAATAAAAAGTACTTCATTTGCTAATAGATATGAAGATTATAATGGTGCTGATTGTAATAGGGAATATGTTTTTAGTTTAAAATCTAGTCATAACTGATTTTTCCCTGGTAAAGGAGTGAGCTATTGATCACAGAGGACAATGCAGCCAAAGGGGGAAAAAATTAAGTGCCTAAGATATGAAAAGATAAAAGAATTGAAGAGAGAGAGGGAGGGAGAGAGAAAGAGATAGATAGAAAAGAAGGAAGAAGATATTGAGTAGAAAGAAAGAGAGCATGTATTACCATAGCATTTAGGTTAACATGGCAAACAGCTAGCTCAAATTTTGCAGCGTATAAACAACAAACAGACAAATAAAAGCCTTTATAGAAAGTACTGAAAAAGTTTCAGAACTTCTTTCAGGCAGAATTAGGAAGGACATTCTGCAAATAATAGTAAGGAGCATAAGTAAAGGGGATGACAGCCCAGGACAGAACTGTGATATCAGTAGTCTATGCAACAATGAAGATCTGCATATCTAGGCAAAAGATGAATCTATTAATATTCCAAAAAGAAACTATAATAATTTTTCCATTATTTATGAGTTATACATCATGAAGTATACAATTTATAGTTTGTTGCTTATATTTATGCTTGAGTGAACTCTAGAGTAATTTGCATATAATTCTCATTACAGAGTATGGATTCAATCATTGTCAACAAATTCTTAGGTTGGTTTAGTAAATTTATGAATTAAAGATCCCTGGCTGGTATTGATACATACATATGCTGGAGTTGATATATAGGTATGCTAGGAATTAGTGGTCCATATCTATTACCAACACAAGTTTGCTGCCCAGAATTCAGAAACACTTACAAAATGATTTTTTGAAATTCTTTCTATTGATTGAGATTTATGTCGCTGCACTGTTACACACCGAATTATGTCAACCAGTAATTCTGAGTTCTTCCCCTTTTTCCTTGCCCAAGTTCAGCTACTTTTAATTCTAAAATATATCTTGAATTTGTCCTTTTCTCTCCATGCTGACTGCTGCTGCTTTAGTTCAAGCCCTGATGTCTGTGCCAGTCTCTTCATGGATTTCCTTCCTCAAGTTCACTGCATTTTCAATGTACTTCTATTTGCCATCAGAGGGGTCTATGAGAATGAAAATGTGATAATTTCTCTCCTTTGCTTTAAACCCTCTAGAAAATATATTCTCTTTTCTACAGAACACAAATCAAGTGCCTTACCAGTCACTGAAAAGCCCTCATGAGGTGGCTCATTTGGAACACTTTCACGTCGTTTCTTTCTCTTTCTAAACTCCTTATTTGTGCTTCAGATGCTCTGAACATCTTAGAGTTTCACCAAAGGTCCCTGTTGATGCCTGCACCCATGCTTTGCAGATGCAGTTTTTGTTTTTGTTTTTGTTTTTTTACGGTATCTCCACTCATTTCCTGTCCCCTACAAGTTGCTTTAAATGCTGAGTTCCTATAACCAAAAATCAAGGTTGGTTATTACCTACTACATAAAATCTCTCTGCGTTTTGTCCAGCCTCTCTTTCCTGACCTACCTTCCCAACTCTCTAGAGCCCTGATCACTGTATTGGGATTGACCACTCATTTCCGTAGCACATCTGTAACCTAGGTTTGCATAATCACTTTCAAAATTTTGTATTGTGCTTATATAACTTCAAATATGTTTGAATATGAGCTCCTTATGATATGTCCAACGTCCAAAACACAACTTGACACATAATAGAGGTTCACAAAGACTTGCTTCATTAAATTAAACAAATTTAGTAATATACTGGCTAGTAGTATCTCCATTTTCTAATAGAAAGTTCCATTTAAACTTTCTATTGTACATCTCAGCAGTTAAACACTTCTTAACAACCATTACATGTATTTTCTACTATGTCAGTTCATCTGCTAACCAATTCTCACCCTTTCAAGCTGCACACACCTGGAATTAATTTAGTCTTGGATTACTGTGACGATTGCAAACTCTTTTCTGTGGTACATTACGAGCAATTGGGGGCAATTACAGTCTGTTAATACTTGGTGTTCTACTGAGAGTTTCTGAAAAAGCTGACAATTTGGAAACTAAAATTTCCTAGTGAGAGTACAGCTATGAAAACAGCAATGCTGTGAGAATGTCATCTGCCCCATGTGCACTGGTCTTAAAATTAACATGTAAGAGGTGATTTAACCACCAATCAGTATTTTTGTTAAAGTCTAAGGCAATGTTTCCCAAAGTGTGATCACTGGGACATTTAAATCTGATTCAAGAGGATTTTCTGTTAAAAATGAAGATTCTCATATCCTACACAAGACCTACTCATACTCTGTCAGGAAGGAATCTGAAAGTTTACTTTTCTTTTCATTCTTTTTTTTTTTTTTTTTCTTGTAACAGTTACTCCAAGTAATTGTGATAAACCCTAAATAACTCCTGCTTTAGGGAAAGTAGGGCTATAATAAAACCTGATCGCTGTTACAAAGACATGGATGACTTTTCCTGAATATAGACACACTTAGAGTTGGACCCTCCCACTGCCCCACTCATGGTACAGTTTGAACTCTCTAACTCTGGGCTTATTTACATAGGAGGCACTTAACAATTAAGAGCTGTAATTACTATTTTGCTTTATTATGACAGTGAATTTTAAGAGAAACTCACCTAGATTCCAAGTGATAATCTTTTTTAAAAATTTTATTGAGTTGCCATTTTTAATAAAATATAATATTTTTATTCTATAAATAATTATCCAATATCAGTATATATAGTATACTATAAAGGGTACAATTGGGAAGACATAGATGATTCTACGTTAGCTTTTTGGTAGTTGTTGTCAGATAGACCAAATCAATATGGCTCATTTCAAAGAGGCAGGGGCTTTAACCCTGGCTACTCTCTTCCACTTAAAAGAGCAGTGACCTTGGCTACCTGACATCATTTCTCTGAGTGCTGTTTTTGTCACCTCTGTAATAAAAATACACATGTGACAAGATATAGATTATTCAAGTAAGAGAGCTTCTTATCTTTCTCTTTTACTACCCTCTAAAAATGATTCTGGCTTGGATTACTTCAGTCATTTCTCCTCCCCTAATCCTTAAATTTATCCCTAAGTAGTAGGAAACCATTTATTTGGCATTTGTGATGCTTAATCAGACCAAAAAAAATGTGAGAAAGTATGGTAGAAGAGAACAAGAACTGGAAAACACTTTTCAGAGATTGAGGAGAGTGTAGTTTGAAAAGGGATACATTGCAGGAAGCACCTGGATGTTGTGAGAGAGAAACTAATAAGACTTCAACGAAATATTACTTGGGGATTATGGGTTTCACTCATTGTCTCCAAGAACTGAAAGTAAAGGATTCGAATATTTTGGAATTTCTCTTACCACATGGAATATTTTCTTTTAACTGCTCTGGGATTTAAACATGTGGGTCACAGTTTCATACATTTTACAACCCCTTGGTTAAAAGTCTCTGGAGAAGTAAAGGAAGTGGTGTGTGAAAAATCTTCAGCACTTTGCCCTGCACAAAGCACAAGTAAAAAAAAAAAAAAAAAATCAACAATGCTTTCTATTAAATTTTATCTTTCTTTGACATTTTTTCATCTCTCATAATCTTGTTTGAAGTATATTTCTGCTACATTGTTCCCACATATCCTCACAACGATAAAGGAGTAGGAGTTTTGTCACTGTTTTATTTTACAATTCATTGGTTTCACTTCAATAAGCACAACTGGCAACTTAAAACTATGTGTGATTATCTTCTTTCACCCAGTATCTATGAATATTTCCTTGGGAATCGTTCGCCTATGACAGCCCACCCACCCTCCCTCTAATCTCCCTTCTGTTCACGAAGCCACAGAGCCAGTTGTGTGGAGGTACAGACCTTAAATTTATTTTTGAAGTTTTTGTGCACACACACACAGGCATTGTTTTTACCTTGTCTGTTTCACCCCTTTGCTTTCTAATGAGACAAGAAAATAACAAAGTTTACTCATCTTGTTTGATTTGCAAGATTCATTTTCCCCTAACAATCAATAAATTATATTCAAAACTTCTTTCGACAAAAGGTATATACATTTGTTGTTTTCCACATAACTTTCCCTGCCAAGCTTTATGAAATCTCTTCCTCAATTAAAATAAACATTTACTACACCTGTTAAATTTATCTTAAAATTTGTTAGAGCATGGGAATTCATTTTTAAGTATTTTTTCATGAAAGTAAGTAAAAAATAATAACAAATTAACAGCTTACATTCCAACCAAGGGACTATTAAAAGCAGAGTTTAAAACCTCTTAGGAATATGTCATTGCATATTTTGCCATCTAAGATTTATGCAGCAAGCATGTTTTGCACTTAGATTTTAAAATAGATACTTGAAGAAGGTTCTCTTATCTCTAATACACTTATTTAATCGTTATGTTTTTCAGTTTTTTTTTTTTTTTCATTTAAGAAATCTGAGAATCTCTCATTTAAAAAAATCATCCTAGATAAATGAAGGAGAGTATCTGTAGTACCACTCTGATTTGTCTAGAAATATTTGGAGTGGTGCCTTGTAAGTCTTACTGCTCCAAAGCTCTCCATTTCCACTGAAACATAAACTCCCTTGTATGCCCTTTACCCGATAATTGAGTAATTGCATTGTCCTTCTTCAGGGACTAAATTAACATGTCTTAAGTTATAGCTCATTCAACATCATCTCTTTATCTCCTTGAAAGTGACATCATGAGAATGAATAATATGTGTGACACTACTTGCCTTCCCAGAGCTTTTTACCAACAGCCTGGTCTCATTAGGGAGCTTGCTTTACTCTCTGTTAACATGCTTTATTTGCCAGAAGGCATATTAAACACTGTCAAATGCTATCCTGACTAGGCAGGCACACCACCTCCCCTGTATCAGAGTTCCTACTCTTCTGGCTTCACAGGGAGACCTATTTTTGGACCCCAGCTCCCCGGTTTTATGAGCTACTTGTGATAATTGACTGAACTTTTCTATGACACTACTTTTTTACCCTTCATATGCAGAAAACAAAAGTACTATGCTCCATGATTAGCATAATTGTTGTTAGCATTTTATCTCACCTCTTACATTCACTCTATCAGCCCATCTCTCATAGCAGTTTTCAAATGTCTCCCATTCTTATCGTTCCTGAGCCTTACACCAAAGCCATAGCTTCCTATGCTTAAGTCCTTATCTCTTTAACAACAAAGGTATTATTTTATAATCAGCCAGAATAATCTTCCACTGTTATTGAAAATTATCTCATATCATATCTCAAATCTCAGAAGCTGCAGTTGTTTTCCCCTCTGGTCAAGGAAACTTTTTAGTCTTCTTTTTACTTCTAAACTATAATATATAATATAGGTCACTTGCTAAACACTAGAAATTCTGCTCTTTCAAGAAACTGTTCTTAGAAACACCATCTCCATTCTGTCATCTCCTCTTCCAACTTCTTAATCTGCTCAAATTCTAGAAAAACTTATAAATAATTCCTGGAGTTGGAGGAACCAGTGTGTTTATAACCAAATTATCTCCCACCATAACGTTAGTAGGTATCTGATGGAGTTTTGGTTTGTATATATTTGATGCTGGAAAAATTTCAATTAGATGCTTTCTAGTAAGTCCCTGACCTCTAGAATTTACCTTTGGACAAATCTTTTTCTTAGTTCTGGAAAAAATGAATAGAGGCCTACTTTATTTATGTAAATATATGCCACAGCACCTCCCCACTGATATAAGGGCAGTTTTCTAAGAAGATATTTCGGTTTGGCAAGGGTCTGTCCAAATCTTAGCTAATATTGACTGTTAAAATAAGATTGAAACTTTCTTCTACATATCTATTTTATTGGAAAGTTTATAAAAGAGCAGAATAATTTTCTACTAATAATATAAAGGCCATTAATGTGATTAAGTATGTTCAGTGTATGTAGAGACTCTGATTGAGGCAAACGTTCAGAAGAATAATAGGGGAAAAGTCACCTTAATGATCAGGAAAATTCTGTGTCAAAAACCAAGACTACGCCATGGGAGAATAGTGTTTTTTTCAGTCTAGAATGCAGCTGATTCCGAATGTTCTGCCAATCAACTCAAAAGGGCACGCTTGGGGCAAAATCGCTGCATGCATGGATATGATTTAATAGAGCTATAACAATATGGACATAGCCTTTGTGGCCCAGACAGTTTTCTAAATGATGTACACACTACGGAGGTCGTATAATTTGTCATTCATCAAGAACACTTTTGAAAGTAAAAATGGGTGCTATTAATAATTTTATCCTGACATCAGGCATAACCCTATCCCCAACTGGATTATTGCTGAGAGGAAAACACTCATTCCCTTGCATCACAGAGATCAGGCTTAGCCTTAAAAATTCAGCAGAGACCTGCGCTGCAAGGCCAGGTAGAGCTGGGACGAAGACATTATTGCAGTTTGCCCCTCACTCCCTGCAGAAGCAGTTGCAAGGACAGCTTCTTCATGACAGGTGCAAGCCACTTGGGAAGAGACTAGACATCCCACTCAGTTGGTTCATGGGAGCTTGTTTTCTTATCATCTCAAAATAGGACCTGATTGTGTAGATCTATATTATTGAAGCCGAGAACATAAGGGGAGCACATCAAAACTTATATTTTCATTTCTGACAACATTCTCTCTTCCTTTCTATCCAAGTTCACATTTCACTCATCCTAAAATTCCCCCAGTCCTTACCTACTCTTAGTTTTTTATCTATATCTTGTTTGTTCTTCTGAACTCTCACCCAGGAAGCTTAGTGTATTGAGAGTATATATAGTTATTTTTCTGGAAGTAATTATTCTACTTAACTGAACTGGAATATTCCCCTACTTAGTTACTTAATTATTAACTTAGTAGCTGCTCTTGATCATTGTTTGATCCAAAAAATTTCACTCAGTAATATGTATTCCTAGCCGCTAATAAAGGCATCACTTTTGAAATATAAATGTGACTATACTTCAAAACTGATTGAATGACAAAAATGAAATAATCATTTCTTAAATGTATTCAATATGTCCCATATAATAACTAAAATTTGATATTTAATCAAAGATTGTATGTTACAGAACAATTTAACCAGTGGAGGCAAAAACTAGAAATATGCTTGGCAAATTAACTAACAAGTGCATGTTTGCACATATTGATAAAAATATGTCATAACTAGCACTTCTAAATGTTGAATTTAAACACTGGCATTCTATACTATGAAAACTAGATTTCTTCCATGAAATGCAAAATTTTTAAATGTACATATAATTGAAAAGTTTATTTGTAATTGTTTATTGTAACGAGTATAAAGGAGCCAGATATTATACATAACAAATGTGTCTAAACCAACCAAAGAAATGAAAAGAGTCTGTTAAATAGTGTTTAAATGATTTTATCCACTATACGTATTAACATTGACTTAATCTAGTGTGTTACAAGTCTCTGGGTCTTGATTTTATTCATTTGTTCTCATGAATATATTTGGTTTTAACTTGGCTTTTCCAATACATTGTTAACACTGAATAAGCTCACTTCTTCTGTGCTTTATGATAGGAATCATTGCACTCCCAACAATGTGAGCTATATTAATTCTAGTAATAATTCCTCCACTTTTGTGACTATATGTCCAAGATTATCTTTTACTGTTGTTCTGGCCATTTGGATACCCTTAGATAAGGGAACAAAAGCTTGGAACATGGACATGCTTGTGGTGTTGGGAGATTCTTGGGAAACTAAGGAGTAATAGTGGAAATGGGAATCTATGTCTTAATCCACAGAATATGACAGATCCATCCTATATGATTCTCTTATTCCAAGGAATGAAAAGGATATTCTGATTAATCTAGACACCTTTTTGTGAAACCCATATTCCATCCAGAAATATTACAATGTCCACACTCACTGGGCAAAAAATTGTTGAGTGAGGGTAGCACAGCAACATTAATGACACTTGGCTGAGAATGTTCATACATCATTCCATATGTGGATTAATTCGCCCACACAATAACCTTATTATTTTCTTTCCATATCATCCCTACTCTACAGATGAGGATACTGAGGTAGTAAGGTTATTCAAAGCCACAAAAGAGGGCAGGATTTTTCATTGCACCCTGCCTGTTCTCTCCCAGGAGACCCATTTCTGAGAATGAGCCTTTGAATGAGAATCCTGAATCCTCAAGACAGACAGGTTTGAGTGAGCAGTTCTGAGCGTCTACATGTAAAAGACCTACGTCCATACAGAATTTTTGTTTGCCAAGTGTAATTATCTAAGAAATTTTTCTGTAAAGAGCCAGATAGTAAGTTTTTTACGTTTTGTGACCTAATAGATTTCTGTCCTAAATACTTAACTTTGCCATCATGTGTGGAAGCAGCTATAGACAGTATGTAGACAATCATGACTGTATTCCAATAAAACTTTATTTACAAAAACAGTCAGCAGGCTGGATTTGGTGTGCAAGCCATAGTTTGCCAATTCCTGATCAAAACTCATATTTGAAAGGTTCCTGTTTATGTTTAGGTTTTTCTTTATTACACTAAATATTTCTCTAGAATTCCCTGACTTTGAAGTAAAGGATAGTATGAACAGAGGTAGCCATTAGCAGAGAAGCACTTTCAAAGATACTTAGATACTTGTTACTATCAGGGGGAAAAATGTGTTATTAAGATTCTTCAACCAAATTTAGTATCAGAACCACTCTTTCCTTCCAGGAAAAATAAAGCAATGGGATCAGGGAAAGGAGTGTATTCTGAGGAACTTGTCAGTACAGACACTGGGAAACTGGGGACATGGATTTCTTCAGGAATAACTGGACATGGAAATTACTTTCTTCCATCCTCTCCTCATTTCCACTACTCTGACCCCAAACCATGAGGATGGAGACTTGCTCTTTCATGATCCACAAGAGCCAGATATTTACAAGTGTTCACTTAACTGGAAACACATAGTGTTTTGCACAAGCTTTCGTGTGCAAAAAATGATGATGATGAAGGTCCAATTGTTAGGGGCAGAGAGGTGGTCAGATATGTCACTCACTGCTCTGTGTCCTCCAGGGAACCAAGGGATATGCAAACATTCACAATAAAGTGTGTACCTTGGAGTAATTCCTTGATATTAGAAAATATATGTATGAATTTTTGGAAGTCTTCAATGATACTATCTAAAAGGAAGTCTAGTGCATCTTTGTACATATATTTACTATTTTTTATCCATTAGAATAGACTCTACTCTTCCCCTAAATTTCCCCTTATTTTGTTCTCTTAAGACATTTTCTAATCAAGGAAGAAAGAAAGAGGAAGGAAGGAAGGAAGGAAGGAGAGAAGGAAAGAAGAGAAAGAGAGAAAGAAAGAAAGAAAAGAAAGAAAGAAAGAAAGAAAGAAAGAAAGAAAGAAAGAAAGGAAGAAAGAAAGAAAAAGAAAGGAATAATTATACTTACCTTATGTTATTTTTGGTCTCAGTTTTATTTTCAATGAAATTTTAAAGCTAGGCTTTAAATGGGATAAGAAGCTCTGATTGTTTAATTAAACAAATTTTCTTCAATCATTTGTTAGAAATTAAACTATTGCTAATTTCCATGTGCTTCTTTGGCACTACATGAGTGTAGCCGTAGACTTAAGAAAACATTCAGTGTTCTTATTTGTAGACAGTTATGAAGCAAAGGAAGAATTTTAAAGGAATTTCCTGATCATGATCATATAGTGGATAATAAAAATAATTTAAATGTTTTCCTATTTGATGCTCAAAATGTTTTAAGTGAAGTGAAAAATTACTGGAGGGTTATGTTTTCAACCATTTCTTATTATCTGGCTTTATTGTCAAAGTATGGTTTTCCTTGTGTTTTAATTTATTTTGTTTGTTTTTTAAAGCTACAACACTGGTTAAAATGGCCTCAAAAGTTACTATTTGAAATGAATTTGCAATAGTAGCTGACATGGCCAACATAACTGTGATTCCCTCTTGTCAATGCTACCAATTTATTGTTTAGTTTATAAGTCTACTCAACAGAGAATTGTATTTAGAATCTTTTATATATCATGCGAAAATATCCTTGCCCATCACTTTGAAAACATTTTGAATTACAATCTCATATCCTTTAAAATAGATGGCTGAAAGTATGATAAAATCCCATAAATAATTCCAAACTATTTCAAGTTATTTCAAAATTAAATATCACTGAATACTTTGTAAAATAAAGAGAAATTTAATTCTATATGAACTCTTCATCCCTTATTACAGTAAGTCACCATTTATGATGGAAATAGTAATTTTAATCAAGGAGTGAGACTATCAATTTAATTATGAGAAGGTTATATTCCAAACAATTATTCATACCCAGTGGCTAAAAGACAAATTATTTTCTATCACTAAGATAAAAAATAAGAATGTATACTGAAAAGGTTATACTTATTGAGAAGATAGTTCATTTGTGGAGACCAACATCACTAAGGGCCAGAAGTAGACTTGGGACATTTCTTCATACATTCAGTTCCACTACTCCTTTATATTTATAATTCTGAGTCCACAATTCAGAATGGAAGAGAATATGATTTTTCTATGTTGCATAAAAAAGAAAGAGAACGAGAGAGAAAGAGAGCTGTCATTTGACTACTGAAAAAGCAATTCAGTTAGCTGGCAGAAGAAGGTATTTAAACTGATCCTAACTTCTAGCTCACTGTATTACTTGGTGTTGCTTTAGTGAGTCAACACACCATATCACGTTGAGAGATAATTCTCCATTGTCTCTTTTGTTCTTGCAGGTCTTACACAGAAAGCACCAAATGCCCTTTTTCAAGACTATATTTTCAAGAATTTTATATAGCTACAACTTTTGAAATGTTGAGATACATTGTCTTCTTCCAAAGCAAGGTGCACATAATGCTTGTAATGCAACAAAATAACGATAATATCTCCCTTCCAAATGAAGGATGGGAATTATTAGGGTTCCTCTCCTGTGATGTAACCCACAGCATGTGGTGGCACCCATCTGACCTATGCATTTTGCCCATTGGCACCTGAGGCAATGGGAACTGACCCGATGATGCTGATGCTCTTATTGCCTGCTGTGCTGTGGGTAGGAATGTCCCTTGTCTCTGACCCAGGCATCTCATGTTTTCTTCCAACATTCATGAAACTGTGGAAGACTGCTTGTTCATGATAGCTGACAGAAAACAAGGACACCAACAAAAACAACAACAACAACAAAGCAGCAGTACTGTTTAATAATGAGAACGAAGAAGATAGAGATTGCCAAGAAACACATTAAAGGATGCTCAACATCACTAATCATTAGAGAGATTCAAATCAAAACTACAAGGATGTAACACCTCACACCGGTCAGAATGGCCATCATCAAAAAATCTACAAACAATAAATGCTGGAGAGGGTGTGGAGAAAAGGGAGCCCTCTTGCACTGTTGGTGGGAATGTAAATTGATACAGCCACTATGGAGAACAGTAGGGAGGTTCTTTAAAATACTAAAAATAGAATAAACACATGAGCCAGCAATCCCACTACTGGGCATATACCCTGAGAAAACCATAATTCAAAAAGAAACATGTACCACAATGTTCATTGCAGCTCTATTTACAATAGCCAGGACGTGGAAGCAACCTAAGTGTCCATCAACAGATGAATAGATAAAGAAGATGTGGCACATATATACAATGGAATATTACTCAGCCATAAAAAGAAACAAAATTGAGTTATTTGTAGTGAGGTGGATGGACCTAGAGTCTGTCATACAGAGTGAAGTAAGTCAGAAAGAGAAAAACAAATACTGTATGCTAACACATATATATGGAACCTAAAAAAAAAAAAAAAGGTTCTCAAGAACCTAGTGTTAGGACAGGAATAAAGACACAGACGTAGAGAATGGACTTGAGGACATGGGGAGGGGGAAGGGTAAGCTGGGCCGAAGTGAGAGAGTGGCATGGACTAATATATACTACCAAATGTAAAATAGATAGCTAGTGGGAAGCAGCCGCATAGCACAGGGAGATCAGTTTGGTGCTTTGTGACCACCTAGAGGGGTGGGATAGGGAGGGTAGGAGGGAGACGCAAGAGGGAGGAGATATGAGGATATATGTATATGTACAGCTGATTCACTTTGTTATAAAGCAGAAACTAACACACCATTGGAAAGCAATTATACCTCAATAAAGATGTTAAAAAAAAATAAAGTATACAAATGGCATAAAACAACAACAGAAAAAAGAAATAATGAGAATGAATATGCATTAAAAGTCTACTCTAAAGTGGTTACGTTGATATATACTATATAGGAAATCTCCTTTATGCAATCTCTATGGGAAATTCCAGGAGTAGAAAACATATGCTTCCATAATAGTAATTTCATATATTAGTTGTACTGATTAAATATCAGTAGCAATAAATTATGTTGCTCCTCACAAACAATGAAACATACATAGATAGTACCTCCTGTGACAGTGGTCTCACTTTTTTCAGAGTCAAGAAAAAGGAATTTTTCTCAGATATCTGTTATGTGTAAAGTGTATCCAAAGAACCCCTCTATATTACAAGTGTAGGTCTGAGTGGCATAACTGTGGCATAAATTCATCAATTCAATATTGTTGGAAGATGAGAACATTAAATTTGAAATCGTTATCATTCAGGTCACTTTGTACTTGCTTTTTCTGTTATCTTTACATACAGGTGGGCTTTCCCAGGGTACTTCTCTAATCATTCCATTGGGCCCCACTTCTTATCATCTGGTATAATACATAAGGAGTAGTGGTTCATCAATGTTAGCCAACAGAGAGCACTGTTTTCCAAAGAATCCAATGAACTTTCTTTTAACTAATGTTTTACCGAAAAAATTTTGGAAACACACATACACATACACACACACACACACACACACACACACACACACACAGAGTGATCTGTACTGTGAAGTCTGTGACAAATGCATTTGGGTTATTCCTGGTGACAGCATAATCCGGGTATATGATGTTCCACTATGTTCTTAGTCATGTGGATCGACACACATGTGCTTTCATGTGGATAATTATTCTAAGACCTGGAAATTAGAATCAAAGCCTCCGAACTCTTTATCTTAGCTTTTAAGTAACTACTCAGGCAAATCCCTAAATAATATAGAGAAGTGGTTAGAAGAAAAGGAAGGATTGAAAGATAATTAGAGGTAAGGTGGAAAAACAGCAGGAGGAGGAGAGGAGGAGGAGAAGAAAGAAGGAGAAAAAGAAATGAGTGCTCAAATCTTAAAGCTGCCCATGTTATTTTTGAAATGTTGTTTGTAATGATTCATATATTGATTTAAAGATAGCTGAATTTCATTCAAGGCCCTGCCAGTTCGATTAAAGTAATCCCATTAGACCTTTATGGCACAGCTATTAGGAAACAACTAGCATGCTAGAAGCAAGAAATAAATTGTAAAGGAGAGAACTGACATACAATGGGCATCGACTATTTGACAAGAACTTTAGCATATTGTGTTATTTATTTGCTCAAATTCTACTTCAGCAATTTTCCTTTTACATATATTGCTGTCTAATCATACCCCAAAATGATTATTTCAAAGACAGCCTCATGTATTGAGAGAAACTATAAAACTCAGGGATATGTTTAAGAACCAAGGTGTGTAATAAAATATCAGGCTTACTTAATGGTTTATTCTGATGTTTTGCTACAGAAAGAGCAGGTAGCTAAAGATGCTTTGATTAGCAGCAAGGTCAATCCATTTGGCAGCAGAATGGATTAGAAACAAGACCTTGATTTAGGGCACTTGAATATATTGCAAAGGTTCTCAGATACGTAAGTGAGGCAGGAGTCAACAGGATGCATAAGGTTTTAAATCTTGTATGAAGATTGAGCTGGTGTGATGAACCTTGAATCTCAAATGAGCAGGAATTACTCTGATATTGAAAGCTCACACTTTAGGAGTAAACTGAACCATAAAAAGCACATTATGGGCTTCTCAAAAAGCTATGTGACTCATGAACCAGAGAGAGAGAGAGAGAAAGAAAAAAGAAAGAAAGAAAGAAAGAAAGAAAGAAAGAAAGAAAGAAAGAAAGAAAGGAAGGAAGAAAGAAAAAGAAAGAATGGAAGGAAGAAAGAAAAAGAAAGAATGGAAGGAAGAAAGAAAGAATGGAAGGGGGAAGGAGAAGGGAGAAAGAAAGAAAGATGTTGAGCCATGCAAGTAACTTATAAATGTGTTAGTATAACTTTATGATATAATCTGCATTTTTATTGGATGCAAAGAGACATATACATGAGTCAAAACATCATCTCAATATTGTGTTAATTTAGAAGAATTTCCAGATAGGCAAATAATTTTGCAGTGCAGTTATAGCCATTTTAATACACTATTATATTATCTCTATTCTTCTTCCTTTCTTATTCTATTTTTTTTACTAATCCAAAACAAATTCTACATATACTTATTTAAAAAATGAAATTCTATTGCTACTGCCTTGACTTTTGTGTATATATATATATATATATATATATATATATATATATACACACACACACACACACACACACACATACATGTGAATACACACACACACTTGCAGGCATACCTTGTTTTATTGCATTTCACATTATGGTGCTTCTCAGATATTACACTTTTTACAGACTGAAGTTTTACGGCAACTCTGTGTCCAGCAAGTCTATCGGTGCCATTTTTCCAACCACAGTTGCTCACTTCCTGCCACTGGGTCACATTTTGGTAATTCTCCCAATATTTCAAACTTCTTTGTTATTATATTTTTATGGTGATATGATCAGTGATCTCTGATGTTGCTACTACAACTTGCTGAAGGCTGAGATGACGGTTAGTTAGCATCTTTTAGCAATAAAGTATTTTTTTTTTTTTTTGTCAAGAGAAATTTCTGGATTTATTCTGCTTTTTTTTTTTAACATCTTTATTGGAGTATATTGCTTTACAATGGTGTGTTAGTTTCTGCTTTATAACAAAGTGAATCAGTTATACATATACATATGTTCCCATATCTCCTCCCTCCTGCATCTCCCTCCCTCCCACCCTCCCTATCCCACCCCTCTAGGTGGTCACAAAGCACCGAGCTGATCTCCCTGTGCTATGCAGTTGCTTCCCACTAGCTATCTACTTTACATTTGGTAGTGTATATATGTCTATGCCACTCTCTCACCCTGTCACATCTTACCCCTCAGCAATAAAGTATTTTTAAATTAAGGTATGCACGTTGTTGTTTCAGACATAATTCTATTGCACACTTAATAGACCACGTACAGTGCAAACTAACTTTTATATGCTCCGGGAAACCAAAAACTGTGTGTGACTCACTTGATTGCAATGTTTCCTTTATCCCTGTGGTCTGGAACTGAAGCTGAAATATCGCCGAGGTGCGCGTGTATATAAAAAAGCATATATTTTTATTGGTATGTCTCTTTGGAACCTTAGTGTTTGTAGTTCCAACCTGGTTTCTCTTGGACTTCTTTTTTAGTACTCTTCTCTCTACTCCATCACAATGACTCCCCCCAAAAACTTCAATAGTGAATTGATGCAGTCACTTACTCCTTCTCCTTTCTTAGGGTTTCTTGCTGGTGAGGAGAATCACACATTGCTGATTAGTTCTACCACAAGAAAATATTTTAAAAAGTCATTTCCCTTAAGTCATATATATACATCCTATTGGTTTTGTTTCTCTGGAAAATATTAATAGAATCCCTATCAGATCACACCGGCATACACCAATCAATTTCACCTACACTTTTGAAATGTCATCTACAGGCTGTACCCATCCCTTCCTCCTTTCGTCAAACCCTAGAGAAAACGATTAAAATCACTTTGAGTAAGTTTACCTCTGGCTCACTAAATGACAAAATCAGTAGAGGTGCTCCAGTCATTGTTTAATTTGACCTGTGGAGTTTGACATTATTTGTCATTTCTTATTCTTAAAACTTTATTTTATTTTACTTTCCATAACACTCTTACACGTTTGTCTTTTATTTCTTATTAATTAGATCTATCTATTCTTCATCTGCTTTGCAGTTAAAAATCAGGGTTCTCATATTTCTCTGTAATTTTTCCTAGTTTGTTACCCAGTTATGTGATTTTGACCACCATCTGTATACCAATTACCCCTGATCCTGTATCTCTACCACAGGATCTTTTGTGAACTCTAGATTAATGTGTCTAAATATCTATGAGATACTTCACCTGGATACTTCTCAGCAACTCTGGATACATAATGTCTAGCAGTGATCCTTTTATTTCTTACTCTAAAACCAAATCTATACAGAATACCAGCAAAACAGAAGCCAGGAATCTGCATCATTTTTTTCCCTTCTCCCTCTCATTCTCTACATATGATTATCCACTAATTATTTGTCTCATCCTTTATATTGTCTTGACCAATGGATCTTGAAATCTTCTATTGTCTACCTTTCAAATGTCCAACTCTAATATCCAATTTCCTTTATTACTTCCGAGACGATCCTACTGTAACCTTCTCCTTCGTATGCTCCTATCTCCATGTCTGTTTTTCTGTCTCCAAGTCCTTCAAATGGATCTCTGAGTAATCATTCTAGAACTGTAATTCTGTCCATGGGAATCCTCAATCAAGATACTATGGATCCTGTTGCCTTTAAGAACAAATAATACTGTAATGTACAGCATGGTGACTACACTTAATAATACTGTATTCATATTTGAAGGTTGCTAAAACAGTAAATCTTAAAAGTCCTCATCACAAGAAAAAAAAAATGTAACTGTGTGGTGATAGATGTTAACTAGACTTATGGGGGTGACCATCTCACAGTGTATACAAATGTCGAATCATTACATTGTACACCTGAAACTGCTATTCTATGTCAATTATATCTCAATTAAAAAAAAACAAAAAGAACATATATTACTGATCTTGGTACCAGACTTAAGCCTCTGCACATTCTCTATTTACCTACTCTGAAATGTTGGTTTCACACTCTCTGACTATATTGAAATACGGTTATCGAGGCTCACCTAACACTTTCAAGCCTCAGTGTTTATAAAAACTTTTCCTCAGACTATCTTTTCTGAAAAAATAAAGTCATCCTTCAAGACTCATCTCAGGTGCTTCGTCATCTGTGAAGCCTTCCTTGAATTCCTCCTCCATCTTCTAGGCATAGTCATAGACCTTCCTTTGTCTCCACAGCTCCTCATAGGGTCTTTGTCACAGTATTAAAATTAATTGTTGTAGTAAAATTATTGTTCACTCCTAAGATGCTTATAGGACAATAAAATGTGATATTTTTCTGGTGCAATGAAACTAAATTACCCTGCTCTACCCGGCTTAAAATCCCAGTCTCAGTATTTATTGGGTGTTGGGCCATGGGAAGTTATTTAACTTTCTGTGCCTCACTTTTCTGATGTGTAAAATGGGCCTACTAATAATCTTCCTCCTAGTGCTGTTGTGAAGACTACATACACTTTGGTACGTAAAGCGTTTAAAATCCTGCCTTAAGATGCTCAATAAAGCTTACCTGTTATAATTGCAATCTAAAGACATTCATACTTAAATTTATCCTCACAAGGCTTAATGCTTTCTGAAATTGTAATGCATTCTCAATGAAAAATGTTAAATAAAGAAATGCCTCTGAAATTAGGGTTTAGATATGCTTCAATTCTTAATCTTTCTGCCATTTTAAACACTTTCGACTTAAGAATTGCTGCTAACAAAGATCATCTGAAGTCACAACTCAATTCTCTAAATTATTATTTGAAGATGAGATGGGTAGCATTTTCTTGATACATAGCTTTGAGGCTATGACATAACTTAATACTATACAGACAAAGGCACCCAGTTATATTTGTTGGTATAAGCAACTTACTGTGCGTGCGTGTGTGTGTGTGTGTAAGCAAATGTGTACGTGTGTGTCTTTAATAATAATTTTTTGAGATGACTTTGAGCAATAGGTAATAAATGAATTTAAAATGTTTGCTGATCAAATTAATTTCTGTGTTGCTCTGCAATACAGCACCTTACACGTGTCCAAGTGTTGTAGTAAATCCAAAATGTCTATTTGAGAAAAGCATTGGTTTTACCTCTCGACACCCTTGGGATATATTTGTATATAAAATAATATTCATTATAAGCAACACCAAGGTTTGGTCTTTCTTGAAAGGATGTCAACAATAACACCTGTTCCTTTTAAATATTAAATATAACAGTGTTGAGGCTAATATCTATTAAGCCACTCAACCACCCCCCCTTAATTTCTACCAGAAGAAATTCTTTTATATTTGAAGGTAGGGAAATTTCTTTTTTCTCTCAATAAGTGGAGTTTCCAATAATGGGAACTCTACAAATTAATACTTTCCACGTATGTTCTTGCTGAAAAGAAACATACGTTAAATTTGAAGCTCACTTATAATAGTTCAGTTGACCATTGTGCTTGACACTTGTGTACTCCCTTGACACAGAGTTCTATATTATTTATAGTACCTTGCTTTACTATGAACTGTCTCAAAGCCTTTCTAGAAAAAAGCAGGAGCACAAATATATTTATATGTTTACACACGTATTTATAATGCTTGACTTGGTCCCAATGTTATCATATCACTATTCCCACATCTACAATCATCAAGACAGAGTTAATTAAACTTTAATTAGTTTCCATGTGGAAAGGAAATCTTGGCAACTGTTGTTTCATTTGCATTAGAAACATACATTGCCTGAGAACCATGGGTTTTCATTATACTTTACAAATGGGGAACCATGTGTCTATGAAAATAATATTTTAATTTCATAATAGGTTAGATCTTAGACCTTTTAAATCTATTTATAAATACTAATTCATCTCTTAAATGATTTGGATGAATTCCATACTATCATAGCAATTATAAAAATAGAATTCAAGGCCATCAAACAAAACTTGCATAAGCAGCTTCTAGATCCTTTTAATCATGTCCATTGGGATGTGAAATTCTACACTAGCTAGGATAGATTAAAAGTCAATTCCATTAAATTTTCAACAAAATGTCAACTTTCTCACCTCAAATTCTGGCAAGTAAAGGCTATGGATCTACTTTAGTCAAAACCAGAGAATGGCTTCTCAGCAGACATTTGCCTGGAACCTCAATGCAATGTCCGGCTTCCATCACAAGCAGAGTTGATATAACTGACACCCAGGAGGCAGAGTTCTAGAGCTATGCTACCTCTTCATTTGTCTTGGATTTGAAAACTCAATCCTTATGCAAAATTAACTCACAAGAAACGAGTGCACTAGGACAACATGAAATTATCTCACCATAGAAAAGTTTAGTGATTTTTTATATTCTGTGATCACATAGAGGAATCATATAAGCAGAAACTATGTACGGTAACATCAGGGGACATCCATGCTTTGGAGTGCTTTCCTCAAAAGTTTCTAAGGCCCGTCTTGTGCCGAGGGCTATTTGTGGAGCAATGCCATCTGAGTGGGGTGCCCTGGGCTGGATTGGAATTGCTTGGGCCTCAGTAGACATTTATCTCCTTTAAGGGTCTCTCTGACTTTCTGCTCAATTTTTGGGTTCACCAGGTACCATATGGACCTCAGGACTACCACTATGGAGTTGTCCCAGGGCCACAAGACCAGGCCCTGATTCCTAGTAGATGGCCTGTCAAGGATATTACTCCTGCTAAATGGCACTGTGTATTTTTTGCAAGATCACTAAAAATTGGACAGCCAGAATGGTACTCAAAGACTGATTTGATGTGACTCAAATTTTATATATAGATAGGTACCCCAGAGAAAATAAATTTGATCAGGGCCCATACACCATAGTGTAATAGGGAAGAGCAAATCTGACTCCATATTAGATCTGTTTCTTTTACCTTTGTACTCTGTTGCCTATGCTTAGTCATGCTGGCTCTGCACCTTTTGTAAAAGAATGTTGCCTATAGCTTGAAATATACAGGATAACCTATTCTCAAGACTCTGACCTTTAAGAGTCCATTCATGTAGAGATAAAAAGTTGCAGAACAGAGAATAACTTTTGTCTTGTTGGAGGTTTACAGGAACATCCTGACCTGACCTATGTGGACAGCTGCAAGAACAAAGGATTCCGACACCAAGAAGTTTGCAACAACTAACCACGCCCCTCCCCCACCTTGCCTTAAAAGTGCTTTGCTGAAATCCTTCAGGGAGCTCAGGGTTTTGGGGGCAGGAGCCACCCATCTGCTTGTATTGCCCTGCAATAAACCTTTCTCTGCTCCAAACTTTGATGTTTTGGTTTGTTTGGACTCACGGTGCATCGGGCACATGAACCTGTGTTTGGTAACACTAGGGCAACCCTGGCTACCTGTTCATTTTCAACAAGGTTCTATCTGAAGACCTTCCCCACTGTAGTATTCAATATTTTAAAAATAAATTTCCAGAAGGTAAATTCTAAAATCTTAGGGCAAAGAATTTAGATCTTGAATAGATTTGCTTCCTTTGAGCCAGTATTAGAATCATAAGACTCATCATGTTTCTCATTAGTTTAGGTTTTCTGAAACCTCTAGGGACTTTAATATTCCAGAGACATAATCTTCTATATCAGCTTCCTAATACTCCTTCTACTATGGTTTTCCATTTCTGTCTTTGGATTTATTTTAAACTCTCTTCAAACATAAATATTTTCATTAAAGCCATAGAAAAATCTTTTAGAAAATTAAAAAATGGAAATAACAAAATCAAAATACATAAAATATTTATTTTTCTGGAAAATATTCTGATATCATTGATAAGGCCTATCTATTATGGACGTGAGTCAAAAATTTTATGTAAGAAAAATAGCAGTGAAACATAAATGTGCTGAAACAGATAGTTGCCATCAACTATTTTGTGAAAAAATTTTAATTTCTTCAAAATTACAATAAGATTAAAATTTGTGTATTGTGTTGAGATTTATGTGTACATATCTGGGTTCCAGCATTTATTACTTTAGCCATAAATAGCTTCATAAATAGCTTGTAAAGCCTATAATAATGGAATTATTTATAAAGTATAAGCAAGCCAAATCAAATATAGAGCTTCCTCAACTTACAATGGGGTTACATTCCAATAAACTCACTGTAAATTGAAAATATTGTAAGTCGAAATGCATTTAATACACCTATTCTACTGATTATCATTACTTAGCCAGACTTAAACGTTCTCAGAACACTTATATTAACCTACACTCAGGAAAAATCATCTAGCACAGAGCCTATTTTATAATCAAGTGTTGACTATCTCATGTAGTTTATTGAATATTGTACTAAAAGTGAAAAACAGAATGGTTATGCGGGTACAGAATGCATACTGTTTTCACTACATTGTAAAGTTAAAAAATCCTAAATCAAACCATTATACGTCTGAGACCATCTATACTCCAGAACCACAATCTAAACGGTATATCATGTTTTTTAAGAGGGAGGGAAAGGGAGACATTCTGGTCATTCAAAGATACCAACAAAAATGTAGAATATTTATACCTGCTGATTTTTCCTGTCTCTCATTGGTAAACAATTCCAGAATGGCTATGACCAATAATGTGTTAGAGTAACAGGTTTAATTTCATTTACACATATTAACTGCATGTCTTTGGCAAATAATGCCAAAAATAGGAACACAATGTATATTAATTTCATTAAAATAACCAGGGAGAATGGAAGCAAAGAGGGATTAAATGATATTCCAAAGCTTACCTGGGCCATTGAGTCAGGAAGAGAAACCAGGTCTCTCAGATTTCAATTCCAGTGTTCTACTCACTGGTTTGGTCAACTCCTGTGCAAAACATCCATACACAATACACAATGCATAAGCCCCCCTACTATCAAGTTGTTATCAAAAGAAAAACGCCATTACCTTTCCCACATACTGAGGCTCGGAGCCCATGTATTCCTCCAGCACAAAAAATTGATTCCATACCCAGCCACGTTTAACTCGTTGGAAATGTGATCGCCGCCCTGGCAGGTGGATAACATTCTCTCTTGGTTCTGTGGCTAAAGTCTGTTGTGGCTGAGGTTGAAGTGGTGTTAGGAGACCTCCATCAAACAGGACCCAGAGCAGCAGGGATAAACAGTTCCTTGTAAGCATTGGCAAAAGCTTTCCTACAGCAGGGTAATAAAAACTCCAGCACTTAATGCAGTATTGTGGAATCCAGGTTTGAGGTGTCTGTGGCCTCTACCACTTAGCTCTCTCTTTTATTGCAGAAATGATAATGCAGGCATTAATCCTTTTGATGAAAAGGCTTCTGCTATATTATATTCCATCTAAAGGGACCTATAAAACAGATTAACAAAGATACATTAAACTGATAGAATTACATGATGATAGTCATCAAAACTTTCATCATATCTGCCAACATTTAAAGAAACAGAGAGGAAAGTCTTTAAAAGAATTATATTGGTAAATGGTCACTGCTTTTTAACCTGTTAACTTGGAAAAAAACATCTAAGTTTTTTTTACAGACTTGAAAAGTATGAGTTACAATAAAGCAGAAGGTATATCATAAATAGAAGCAATCATTTTTTTAAATTTAATAATCATTTTAAGAACAAAACAGGGATCACTATTTTTGTAATTGAAGTATAGTTGATTTACAATGTTTCAAGTGTACAGCAAAGTAATTCAGATATATATATATATCCTTTTTTAGATTTTTTCCATTATAGGTTATTACAAGATATTGAATATAGTTCCCTGTACTATACAGTAGGTCCTTGTTGTTTATTTATTTTATATATAGTAGTGTGTATCTTTTAGTCCCGAATTCCCAATTCATCCCCGCCTTTCCCCTTTGGTAACCATATGTTTGTTTTCTATGTCTGTGAGTCTATTTCTGTTTTGTAGATAAGTTCATTTGTATCACTTTTTTTATATTCCACATATGAGGGATATCACGTATTTGTTTTTCTCTGTCTGACTTAGTATGATAATCTTTAGGTCCATCCAAATGACATTAGTGCTGCAAATGGCATTATTTCATTCTGTTTTCATGGCTGAGTAATATTCCATTGTATATATGTGCCACATCTTCTTTAACCATTCATCTGTCAATGGACACTTAGGTTGTTTCCATGTCTTGGTTATTGTAAATAGTGCTGCTACGAACATTGGGGTGCACGTATCTTTTTGTATTAGAGTTCTTTTCCAGGATCACTATTTTTAAAGTGAACTGAGAGTAGGATTTCACAAACGGCACAATTGACCTTTCGGGATGGATAACTCTTTGTCGCTGGGGAGCCAGCGTGTGCATTTTATGATTTCTAGCAGCATCCCCTTTCCTTTACTCGATAGATGACAGCAGCACCCTCTCTCACAGCCAGTTGTGACAACCAAAAAATGTCTCCAGACATTGCCAAATAAATATTCCCTGGGAGGGGCAAAATAGGCCAAGATTGAGAACCACAGATTTAGAGAATAAGGACAAAACAAAGCAGTTTTTAAAAAGCAAAAGAATTCTCTGAAGTTAGAGAATAGGAAGAATAGGACCATGCAAGAAAGAATAACATAAATTACTAAACGTAAATGACCTTACTAAGATGTAAGTTATTGAGAAAAATCTCAGATTGTTTTATAAGGCTTTATTATAAGCTTTAAGTTAAAAAAAAAATGTTTCTCTAGCCTTGGCATACTAGAAACACTGGATACAAAGGAATTATCTTGTAGGTGGTGTGCAGCTCAGAGCAACCTTGGGTCCCTATCAGATGGACAACCTCTGCCCTGCATTTAGGTAAAATGAGCTTTGAACATCTCCTTACAACAAACACTTTTTTTCATTTGCTTATCTAAGGTTTGGGTGTTTACAAGGTACTAGGACCTTTGTTAAACAGTAGATAGGATAACAGACACAATCCTTCCCTCTCTTAAATCAGAAATGGAAAATAAATAGTCATAGGAAAGAAATGAGGGCAAATTTACCAATGCTGTAAAAAAAGAAAAAAAGAAAAAAAGAAAGCAAACAGAATATCCTGATGGCAAAACTTAAGTGGCCAAAACTTAAGTTAGCAAAAGCCTGTTATAGGTGCCAATTGCAGGGAGACCAAAAGGTGAGAGCAGATCTATGTTCTGTAAGTAGCATGGGAAAAATGTGGCTCCAGCCAGGGAAGTTTCATGCATTTGGCACTAGGGGCCCATTGCCCACAGCCTGGGAAGTTTCCAAGGGCCAAAAATGTTGGAGGCCAGAAATTATGTACAGCGCTTCCAAAACAAGAGAACTAAAATCAAAATCAATACATATTCAATCACACGCCTATAAAACAGGGCATTTTGTCAACCTGTCAGTTGCAATTCGGTTTAATGATTATTCAGTTACATACAATATAATAAAAAGTATAACGCATTCTTTGCAAATATTCAAATTTAAACATTTAATGTGGGAGCAATTCACTACACTTGAGTTAAGATATGAGATGGGGAGGGTTAAAAGTTATATTTTGAGAGCATCCTACAAGGACACTCCCAAAAGGAGAAATAAAACAGGATATATATTTTTTTCTGGCCTGAAGGGATGCACCTGTTAGCTACTAACAAAAACATAAACAGTATATATTTTATTGCGTCTTTTCATTCTGGCAAAATAATGTTCATAAAAAGTTAACTTAGACTTATATTGTGCAATATGCTAACCACTAGCCATATGTGGCTGTCTAGCTAAAATTTAGCAAATTGATGTTGAGACGTGCTCTACTTTTCAATTATACACCACATTTCAAAAACTAGTACAAAACAAAGAATGTAAAATCCCACTATTGATTCTATATTTATTAGTTGTTGACATGGTAATATTTTGGATATAGAAGTTAAATAAATATAAACCATTTAATTTGACCTATTTCTTTTTAATTTTTAGTGTGTTTACTAGAAAATTACAATTATAGATGCAGCTTGCATTTGTGATTTGCATTATTTTCTACTGAATAGAACTGATTTAAACAATAGAGTTTAAATCACACCTGCAATTTCTACTTAAGGAATGTATTCTTAACATTCAAAAATCAAATATCTAGCACAAACTGTGTCATGTTTGTGTGACAATATATTTGGGATGTCACAGGATATTTGCAACTCTGTGCAATAAGCCTGTGTAAAAATAATGCACATGTTTTCCTCATCTGTTTTCAAGTTTAAATTACTAACACCAAAAACTATAGTGTTTTAATTTCTTGAATTTTCCATCTTGTCCATGTTTCTTCCCCTACTCATGTCAATCCTACCCAGGCATATATACAGAACAGATGGGGAGATAAACATGAGTAGAAAAGATGGATGGCAGGAACTCTAGCTTCCCAAACCTAGTCTATTATATATAATTAGGTTGTATTTTTGCCTTTCTGTTCCATTAATTTTTTCTCCTCCATTTTTTGGGGGGCATGAGTTATAAAAATTCAGACTTTAGGGCTTCCCTGGTGGCGCAGTGGTTGGGAGTCTGCCTGCCAGTGCAGGGGACACGGGTTCGAGCCCTGGTCTGGGAAGATCCCACATGCCTCGGAGCAACTAGGCCCGTGAGCCACAATTACTGAGTCTGCGCGTCTGGAGCCTGTGCCCTGCAACGGGAGGGGCCGCGATAGTGAGAGGCCCGCGCACTGCGATGAGGAGTGGCCCCCACTTGCCACAACCTAGAGAAAGCCCTCGCGCAGAAACGAAGACGCAACACAGCCATAAATAATAAATAAATAAATAAATAAATAAATAAATAAACCCAAAGTTAAAAAAAAAAAAATTCAGACTTTAGTGAGCATTGATACCTAAAGTTATTTCTTTAAACAGTGTCTTTTTATTTTATATTAGAGATTTTTGATATTGTCCAGTTGGCTATATTCATCATCAGTACCATCACTATGAGTCCAGATACCCTTTTCCCTTGGAAGTGGAGGTGTCTGAAATCTGAGTTTTGATCTCCTTTTAGAGGAATCTTTCAGAAATTCTAACTGGCCCACATCATCCCTCTTTCGTTACCTTAGGATGGATGTTTGTGATGTGAAGAAGAATGTGAAAGTAACATAAAAAGTATGTTTTTTCATAAGCTAATTCCTCAGCACTGTAAAGATTCACATCATCAAAAACAGCCCCTAAATGCACAACATTGTCATGAGGCTGAAGTGAAGAGGAGCCACAGAAGAGTACAGTGTGGCAGAAGATCCCCCCATTTCCCTCGCCTCGTGCCCACTTCTTGTTCTTTCCTTCGGTTCTCTCTGGACACGTATTCTACTTAGCCTGCTGTGTTCTTCTGCTTTTTCATGCACTTTCCTCTTTCTCTTTCTCTAAGTAGTCTGATCCTTATCCGTATCCCTGCCATCAAATTACTTTCTCCTTTTTTGTTAAAATATGTTTTGATATTTACAAGAATATTTACGTATGAGTAGTTTATTTTGCTGATATTTTCATTAGGATGGTGATGGCCAGGGGTGACCTCACAGGTTCTGAAGATATGCACTTAATCTTATTCTTTGCCATGAATGGTGCTGTTTTAGTATGAATTCTGCAGAAGGCAAAGCTTTTTAGGAACTCACATACCACATTGTAGTAGAAAGATCTATAATTAAAAATGTAAAGCCTTCTCACTGTACACTGAGGATGAAACACACAGCACCATGACTGTAGTTAACACTGTATTGTATATCTGGAAGTTGCTAAGACAGTAGATCTTAAAAGCCAGGATTTTTATTATGATGTTCATGAACTTAATAGGGCCTGCATGATCTACCTCTACACCATGCTAGACCCTTGCCATTCTCCCCTTCTCTCAAACCCTTTACTGATAAATAATATTATTATCAATAGTAATAATTTATATTACAGGTGTATTTGTATGATTATTTGTTCCACTTTTCTGAGTAGAGTGAACAGGGGCTAAGAGAGTAGCAATGATGTCTCTTTTGTCAGCTTTTCTCAGCTGTTCTGTTCCTGGCATCTACAACAGTGTATTGTAAGTACCGAAAAAGCATTTGTTAATTTTGAGGGAATCAGTCATTGAATGATAATAGCCAACTTTTATTGAAAACTCACTATGTTCCATGTAATGTTGTGTGTTCTGTACCAGTACAACTGCTCTGTGAAGGAGGTGTTATTATACCCATTTGACAGATAGAATGGAGGAATAGAGACGTTAAATGACTTGACCATTGTCCACAGAGGAGTGCATAGCATGTGGGTTTGAATCTGGGCACTCTGACTCAAGAGCCCATCCCCTTGGATTCTGTTCTCCACTATCCCTGAATGAACGAATGCATAAATAGATGAGAGCATCAAGGGTTTCAAATCCCAGCAAGACAATGAATAGGAGCTTGAAGACCTGAGTTCCAAATACTTTTTCCAAAGCGAAGTAGTTATCTCAATATTGGGCAGCATAAAGTTTCTTAGACTCATTTAGATCTCCTGTGAACTTAGAAGATTTGAAGCAATTAGGTCAATATAGTTCCTTTGAAGTCAGGGGGTTCAAGACTCCCAGCCCTCACCCACCAGGATGTAAAAAGAGACACATAATTCTAGGCAGAGACAGAAGAAAAGAAAAAAAGCTATAATAGACATGGCCAGTGTGCTAACAGGATTGGATGGTGGCTGAAAATTCAGAAACGGCACAACAGCCCAGCTAATTCACCCAGCAAGGCACTAGACAGGCCAGGTGACCCAAAGCACAGAGGCGGTAAGGCCCTTCCCAGCTGCCCAGCCTCTTCCCAGTTAGACTGAACTGGGAGTGCTGTGTTGGGGTCTGTCAGATGAGAGGGCAGCCTGTGGGACCTAAGTGATGACTCTGAATTTGGGGGTCACTTCCAGGCTTGGTATAGTTTTAAAAAATAATAATAAAAGAAATAAATGAAAAGATAAGCTTTGGAACAAGACAGATCTGAGGAATAATGTCTAATGACCTCATAGCATAGTTTTACGCTAAGTAACTGTCTGTCAAGTAGCATTTGAATTGTGGGGACACCATCAACAATATTCTTATGTCTGTAGAGCTAAATACAAGAAGAAATAAAATATATGTTCATCTCATCACTCAATTAGAACGTGTATACATATGCATTTCCTAACTCATGTTATTGCATTAGGATCCTAAAATCCGTTCCAACACTCTATAAAACTGTGGTGCTTCAGCGAACAGAGGAACAGATATTATTTTCAGTGCATGATGCTGCTCCCGGCAGATCCCAGCCTCCGGCCACAGTTGTCAGCCGGGGAGCTTTTAAAGTGTTATATCACAACAAAAGTAATGCAAGGAGATTGAAGGACTCTGGTTCTTAAGTGAAAGAGAAACAACTCCCTCAGGCATGAACTATAGCCGAAATTACAAGGAAAAATTATGAGGAGCCATCAACCTGGGTACACTTGCCCCAGCACCAATGGTGCTGTCACAAGAGCAAGAACAGAGACTTGTTCTGAGGTGTCAGCACCCTACGGAAACATGGCAACTTTAAAGAAGACATATTTGTTACAAAGGACATCACCAGAGATGCGTTTTACTCCATATACTGGATTTCGGGCACAGTGTTTAAAATTTTACATATGTCTATTATTCCTAAATTTTGTGGAGCCAAATTGGCTTTCCAAAGACTTTCCAAACCCAATGATGAGTCTCTGGAGCCACACGTTGCTTTTAGCAGAAGGAAGATTTTACAAAATGGTCATATATCAAGGCAGGGGTTAGTTAGATGTGAAATACCCAGTGACAGCTTTTCCGTTAAATGTGTCTTTAGAACTGAGAGATACTGAAGGCTGTGGTTTCTGTAGTTATTTATTTAATTTTGGGTGTGTATGTTTTTAAGAATAGCTCTTGAAAAGGGGTCTACTTTATATAAATTACACTGAAAGGGTCTATCTTTGTTAGAAGATGTCTTACTAGGTTGACAGGTATGTTAATTATTACAAGTGGTTTTCTATCATGGGTAACATTCTAAGGCTAACTGCATATAGGATAACTCTTTAATGGCGACTATGCCTATGACTTATGGAATAATTTTTCAAGGGTACTTCTTAAATATTATATATATATACATATATATGCACACACACACACACATATATATATATGTGTGTATATATATATATATATATATATATATATATATATATATATATATATGAAGGTAGTTTTTGGAATACATTGGGGATGAGCAAATATCCCTACCACACCTCTCTTGGTCCTAGTAAGCCCACACCAAAAGGAAATTTTACACTCTCTCTGGTGCAGCAAAAATGTTAACCCCAACTCTTCTGTTTTACAAACTTAACACTGAGAAGTAGAGAAGTATGGATGGTAAACCCACTTCCATTGTCTCTTAGAAGTTAAATAAAGATGCCTGAAGGTGATAATTACTCTATGATCTTGATCTGTGGAGTTCATTAATCCTTGCTCTCTGACTTATCCAGACCCTACTCTTTACTATATATATATATATATATATATATACACACACACAGTAAATGATATGATACTGGTATCACCAATAAGCTAAGAAAAAATATCTGTGGGAGAAAAAAAAAAGAAACTCAACATTGGACCTCTTTCCAGTATGGATGACAAGGAACACAATCTCTCTCCTTCCCTCTCTCAGAAGACAGATTTGAGTACACATTTACATTCATGGTGTTATTTTTAACTGCATTGTTAGAACACCCTTGATGTGATGTTCTGAAAAAGGCAGTTTACCTCTTTGGTGTTCCCCTGCAAAATCAATAACAACAGTCTACTCATGAGAAATACATTAGACAAATCCCAACTGAATGACATTCTATGAAATGCCTGAGCAGTACTTTTGAAAACTTTGAATGTCATCAAAAACAAGGAAAATCTTGGGAATTCCCTGATGGTCCAGTGGTTTGGACTCTGAACTTCCACTTCAGGGGGCCCAGATTCAATCCCTGGTTGGGAAACTAAGATCCCACAAGCCACACAATGTGGCCAAATAAATAAATAAAGGCACGTCTTGTTTAAAAAACAAAACAAACAAAAAAAAAAAAAACAAGGAAAATCTGGAAAGTTGTCATAGCCAAGAGATACCTAAGGAAACATGAAAACTAAATGTAACAGATGGGATGCTGGAACAGAAAAAGGACATTAGGTAAGAGCTAAGAAAATCTGAATAAAGTATGGACTTTAGTTAATAATAATGTGTTAATATTTATTATTTAATTGTAACAAATGTATCATGCTAATGTAAGATATAATCTCAGAGGTGCTGGATATATGTGAATTCTCTGTACTATTGTTTCAATTTTTCTGTAAATTTAAATGTGCTCAAAAATAAACTTTATTTAAAAAAAAGGAAGAGGAAAGCATGGGATTCAGTAATAAGAAGAAAGCCAAAGGGAATTTTCAGCACAATAATAGAGAGGAATTTTAGGAAGAAAACTGTATATAGGCTCAGGGAGCACCAGTCCAGATTAAAGAGATGAAGAATTCCAAGAGGTATAACACCAAGGAGGAGAAATTAATGAATTAAAATGAATGAATTACATAGTGTTTTTAAATGGCAGAGAAGAAATTCACACTTTGTTGGAAAGTGTGTTGATGAAATAATGATTAATACATAGAAAAAAGAGGCAATTATTCATTCTTAGGAAATAAAGAAAAAATTACCAGAGATGTAACTCAGTCATAACGTGATTATATTCAAGGATGAGACTACAATTTTTGAGGCATTTTGACCTTACCTATTTACCACATAAAACAACACCCTGATGCAAATATTCACTAGAAATTTTTGTTTACAAAGCTTCAGTATAAAACCAGTTCTTAATATATTGAAACCATTTTTGTAAATTAAGAAATTGTGATTAAATAAATGAGACTTTTAAATATTTTATCATAAAAACGGCTGAGATTTCATTACCTGGAGTCTTGGCTAATGGCTAAAAAATTGTACAACCTACTTCCTACCAGACACAGGAGAAATTTACACAGAGTAAGGGGGCAAAATTGGGAGAAAAAGAACTTCTTTAGAGTTCTATTCAGAGACTGCCTTGTAAATGATAGAAATCTTAGTAATAGTAGTAATTCAAGAGCTGAAAGCCGCAGGATCTCCATTTTTATTACCACTTTCACGATGCCTGGAAGAAGGATATCTTACATTGGAAAATAGTTTGGATTTTTATATTGCATTCAAATTCTATATCAAAAAAATAAGGGAAAAATGCTCTAGCGGTGATAGATTGAGGAAAGCTTACAGGAGGCCAGCCACAAGGGACTGATGGAGAGCTGCTTAGAAAATCAGCTTAGAGTAAGACTGGATTAAATCACAGTTCTAGCAAAAGAGCTAAGATTATCTGAAGGATGTTAAACTTCATCACAACCCTGAGTAGTCTTCCTGAATTCCTAGTTTTATGAGGCTAATCAGTACTGAAGGGAAAAAAGCAAATTATAATGTGTACATTTTGAGAGCAAAACTAAATAGGGTGTAGGTGCAATACTTCAGAATAGCACAGTGAGGGGTTCAGTAGACACTCTTCAGAGCAAAACAGCAATTTTACTAAGAAAATTATTTCATATACACTAGCAAATGTAAAATGGATGGCTAGTGGGAAGCTGCTGCATAGCACAGGGAGATCAGCTCAGTGCTTTGTGACGACCTGGAGGGGTGGGATTGGGAGGGTGGGAGGGAGGCTCAAGGAGGGGATATGGGGATATATGTATGCATATAGCTGATTCACTTTGTTGTACAGCAGAAACTAACACAACATTGTAAGGCAATTATACTCTAATAAAGATTAAAAAAAAAAAGAAAATACAATTGAAAAAATTAAAAACAATCATTTAAAGTCGCTGGAAGTTGTCTTAAGCATATACAGCAAATGAAGAGACATTCATTTGAGGAAGTCTACTAAATCTTGGTAAGAACCGAAAGATTCTGTGACATTGAGCCATGACCTGCTTTCTTAGATGATATTATTAAATTTATATGTCCCAGGTCTGTGCTACAGAAGCTCTCTACTTTGGACAGGAGCAACTAAGAAGTTGGAGGCTCTTCACCCAGCTCTTAATCTCAAGCTTGGGTTTCATCTTGGGAGGAAAAGGCTGGCAGTGGCGTTTCACATCCCTCCTCCCAAGTCTTGTGTTTCAGAAATGTTGTCTCAGGCAAGTGTGGTGGAAAGAATAAGACTTCCTTTCTCACTAGCTTCCATTCAGAGAGTGAAAGCTCTACTCCAGGCACACCTGGTTGAGAATAGAGGGGCCCTCCCTAGCTCACTTGTAGGGCAAAGTTTCTGCATTTGTAGGGGCAAACTGAGAAGACCAGGGGTGGTTACCCCCTATCACCACCATCACCAATGGCCACTCATAGCATGAGGATGGCACTGCAGGAGGAGCAGGTCCTGGCTCCCAGCTGTGTTGCAGAGCTTCAGGTATTCTTCTCAAGAGAAAGGAAGGCCAAAAGGATAAAGAGCTCCAGGGCTGTGTTTGAGAGGACACCCTTTATTTCTAACAGAATGCAAACTCCTTGTCCAAGAGTGCTGTTGAAACAGTGGAGATCTTTGTGCAGAGCAATTAAAGATTTTGGTAAATCTATGATACGAACAGAATGCAAGAGCAGCCAGGAATTTAATAGAACCAAGAAAAGGATAACCAAGAAGAGTCCTTTGGGATCAGTCAATTCTAGGGATTGGGAAGGCTGTGCACGTGTGCTAAGCTGTACTCACTCACTAGAGATCACTACCGGGAATGAAAGAGATGTGAAAGCACTCCCCAGCCTGCAGCCAGACCATCAACATAGGTCGGGGGCGGCGGGGAGGGGTCGTTTCACTGGCACAAGGAGCTTAAATACAACTTCATACCAAACACCAACTGAACAATAATCTACTCTGACCCAGGGGCAACTCCTAGGAATCCAGATTTAAAAATTATACTCATCCCTTGCAGTCATGAAGAATGTGTATCCCCAGTACTGTGCCCTCTCAGAAGTAATTAGAGATAAAATCTTTAAGTACCAGTTCCCAACTAAACATGGAGCAAAAAATGCATTTATTACTCAGTAATAGCAGCCTACAAGTCACACAGATATCCAATGGTAGAGGGTAAAAATCTGACCAGCTAAGGGGCTTAAGCACAGCCACTGACAAATAGGTGGCTTCTGCTGATGCAGGACCAATACCATATGTAGCCAGGTTAAAAGATCAACGAGAGAAACCAAACTTGAACAGAGGTCACACGTTGTAGATGTAATATACATTTCCAAATAAATTCACCCAATTCACTAAACAAATAAATGACCAAGCAAACAACAGCAAGAACGACCTCCACGGGAGAGGATTGGAGGTTCAATAATCACTGCTGCTACAATATATTATTTACAAAGTCCGGTTTTCAACACTTACAAGACATGCAAAGAAACAGGGAAGTGTGACCCACATACTGGGAAATGAGCAGTCAGAGAAATTAGCCTTTGAAGGGGCCTAGATGATGAACTTAGATCGCAAAGGGTTTAAAGTAGCTATTGTAAACATGGGCTTCTGAGCTAACAGGTATCAACCTGCAATGAAGACATACACACCCTGGGGGCCAATTTACAGGGTCTATCTTTGGCTCATTTACACAGCACCATGCAATGGACTATTATTTGGACTGAAAAGGAATACAGTACTAATACATGCTACAACATTGATGAACATTGAAAACACTGAGCTAAAAGAAAGAAGCTAGTCACAAAAGACCACACATTGTATGAATTTCATTTATATGACATGTTCAGACTAGGCAAATATATAAAGACAGAGGGTAGATTAATGGTTGCCAAGGGCTAGTACGTGGTGTGAAGTGTGAGGAGTAATTGCTAATGGGTTTGGGATTTCTTCCAGGTAGGACAAAAGTGACCTAAAATTAGATTGTGGTGATGCATAATTATATGAATATACCAATAAAACACTGAATTGCATAGTTAAAGTGTGTGAATTGTATGGTATGGAAATTATATCACAATAAAACTGTTACCAACACACACACACACACACACACACACACATGACCAAATGGTGGACTTCACACTCAAGATTTTGGACTGTAGTTAAGGCACCTGAAATTGTCTTTGTTTCTTGAAATAAACTGAATCAAGCAGGGTCACAATGCATGTGCTAATAGATTTTACATGATAGTGGTCAGTGCCTGCCTCAATACTCACATATGGCACATATTTGAGAATCTGCCCACTGATTTACCACTGCTAGTACCTAAGGGTTTCAACATGACCACCTAAGCAGCATGTACATCCTCTAAATTTTTACAGAAATCATCTGTGCTGGAGATAGTCCCACATTTGTTTCATCAGTGCTGCTTCATGCTTCAATGGGAATCAATAGACATGCTGTTAATGTATGATTTTCTTCCAGCACACAAAGAAAGTGCATTCCTTTCAAATATTACTGGAGGCATTGAACTTGTGTAAAAGAGGGGTTTGAATCCATGCCTTGACGTACTTGCTAGACTAAGCCTTGAAAGCACCTTTACAGATTCCCCACAGGAATCTGAACCACTGTGAGCAAAAGAGACCTTGGGTTGCAAAAATAAATATCATGCTACTCTTGATGGAGAACCACAAAGATTTCAATAATACCAATAGTTAATGGAGTGAGGAGTTTTACTCACCAGAATTCCAGAGGGACTAAATCCAGGAAGAAAATGAGGCTAAGATTAGCACAAACTATATTTCTAAAAGGAATGAAATAAGGAAGAAAGTAATGACTACAGGACCATCATGACAGGGAGGGGACACCAGGGGGTAGGAGTAGGTGAGCATGGGGGATGAGAAAGGGAAGAGGGAGGAGATTTGGGGGCTGGGTGTTAATTTGGAGGGTTTTAATGGGCATAAGAAGGCATCAGGATGACTCAGCTACATATCAGTACAGATTTCAAGACACAAAAATAATTGAGGCTACAAAGCTATCGATTGGATTTCTAAACACCAAGGAAATATTTTGTCTTTCTCAAGTAAAAAAGTACTTGTATGTACTAACCAATTTTTAAAATGATTTTCTTATTTCTAAACCTTAAATGTAATACTAGAGAGGTTTTTCTTGTATATTATTGGAGGGATAATGAGGGATATGTTCAGGTCCATGAATCGGTATTGGATTTTAATTTTTCAAGTAGAAAAATAGTGGGGTTGGAGAAGAAAAGGAAGAAGAGCTATTATAGGAAAAGAAAAATAGTAAGCAGCACACATTCTCTAATTCCATAATTCCAGACAATACTGAGATTGCACAAAGCTTGCAAGACTTCTTTTTCCCCTTAGAATTACCTCAAGTTCTTCTTTAACTCTTACAAAGTTAAAGTTAACTCTTTAAAGATAACTCTTCTTTATCTCATTACAAAGCTTCAAATGTGGGTCTCCATAACTCTTACATAACTCTCTTTAAAGTCTTATCCATATTGCTATGGCTTCTTTATCTATTATATGCCACATTATTATTTTTTCATTTATAAAACCCACTCTTTAAATATAAATATTTAAATTATAAATTACTGTATTACAGGGTTGATTTATTAAAATATCCCTGTATGTCATGGTCCTCCTGATTTTCATATGCCATAGGACAGAAATGCTTTTCTTCTTTTGGGAACCACCCTATAATTTCACTTATTTAAATATATTTTATTTATAACTCAATTATTTAACCAGTTGAGGGATACATATTATTTACCAAGGTACCAGCTGTGTCATGTGAAATTTATTTACTATAGAGTATTATTTCCAAATTATACCATTAATTTTGCTATAATATATAATTATTGATATTTAATTATGAAAATCACATATTCCCTCTGTACAACAATTTGAAAATACAGCATAACATAAAATTAAAATTACTTATATTGACACCTGGATTTTTGCTCATTTCTTCAGCATACAAATATTTTGTCAGCACCTAATATCTTCCAGGCACAATTTTAAACACTGCAGCCTGTCTCTGAACAAAACTGACACAATTTCCTATCTACATGGTGCTTTCACTAGGAAGATAATAAAAATGATGTTGATGTAATTATTTGAATATTTTATTCCCATATTTAAAACATTGATCATGTATTCTATGTGTTATATGTTTATGTGTGCTATAATGGAAAATGTCTAATCAATTTGCAAGATTATAGAACATTATTTTTATTTTTCTTCTATTTGCACATTTCTTAAACTTTCTTAATATCAGGATCTCATTAGAGAACTTTTAATGCAAAATTGACTCTTACATTTTTCTAGAATATAGAAGTATAGTGTGCCCAGTGTTCCTTTGGACAATAGCCCCATCTATCTTAGACTTCAAGTATGCCTAGAAAGATTTTCCACTTTTCTAAGAATTATTAAATACAAATGGAGACAGTACAAATGAAAGTAAATAAAATAGAAGAGAAATTGTCAAAAAGTGAGCTTATTTTAATATCGTAAATCAAAGGAAGTAGTAAACTATTAATTCCAAAGAATTCCATACAAATGATGTAATTCTATAAACTATAGATGAGGAAACTGGGATACATGTAGCAGACAGATTTCTATTAACGGTATACTTTAGGGATTGGCAAATATTTTACGTAAAGGACCAGATAAGAAGTATCTTAGGCTTTATGGGTTTTAAGGTCTCTGTCATAAGTACTCAACACTATCTTGTAGCCTGAAAGAAGTCATTAACAACATGTAACCAGATGGGTGCAGGTGTGTTCCAATGGGACTATCTTTACAAAATCAGACATTGAGCAGGATTTGTCCAAAAGTCGACAGCTTGCTGATCCCTGATACCTGAAAATACTTTGAATAGCACCTTTCAAGAGGTGCAGTGGAAAGGTATCTTTAAAGTTACTTATAACTGGATATGTGTCAGACTTTCCATGTCAATAAGACCGTTGTGTTTGTTTAATTCTCTTTTAAATACATGAAATGTTTAAAAAAAAAACAACTCTGGAATCTACAGGGATATTAAGTAAGACATTATAGTGCCCAGGGAGCTTCCTCCATCCTTAAGCAACATTTATTCTTTGTAATTGAGCTATGAGCTTTCAAATAATGTCCCTTGATTGTTTTGAAAGGATAGATATTCTTCAACATAGAGTAGGAAACGCACCACATCCCAGAGTGAGGAATAGACACTAATCTACACTGACCTACATCATTAGAGGCCCTGAAGTCCTGTCCCAGTGTGACTTATACATGTTCGCTACTCTCATGATTAATGGATACAGTATTTCAGCACTTGCCGCTCTGACTTTCAGCACTTAGAGATGGCAGATGGGTGACAGAGAAAGAAAAACAAAAGCCATGATGCTGTGACAGCTTCTAATCTTGGGTCTTGATATATCTGGTCTCAAGGAAGCAGATCTAACAACAGTTCTATCTTTCTTTTTACTTTTATTATTCTTTATTTTTCTTTCACCCTGTCTCTTTCTCTTAAAAATTGTCATGCTCTTAAAGTAGGTGAGAAACACTGAACTTTAGGAGATGATACAGGTAGCTTTCATTCTTACAGCTAACAGTCCAAATAATGGCGGCGGGGGGCGGTTGTAGACTTTAGCACCTATGCAGCTGCTTTCCTCACAAATTTTCTCAAATGATAAATAAATTGCCCTTTCTTCTCTAGTGTGAACACATAGACGAATATTGACTTGGGCAGGTGCTGGGTTTTTCTTTAATTTCATAAATTGCATTGCATTCTGTCTTTACTGGCAGCAAAGTCCTTATCACTTTTTGTACAGTAAATAGTTTATTGCTTATTAAACAGTAAAATCCAGAAATTAGATTGCTTTACAGATGAATGAATCTGCTAAAAAATCTGGGTAATTCTAGGCTTTCAAAGTCACTGATTCTGAATTGAAGGTTACATATAAAAGTAAAATAGCATAGTATTGCCTTTTCTCATTTACATTTATTTAATATTACACTATTTTGGATTGACTGTTTATCCAAATGCAACATCAGTATATGAAATAATGGTACCATGTAAGTAAAGGAAGTCACACCAGGTTGTCAAGTCAGGTTTTTGGAAATAAACATAAATTTGTCCAACTATTGCACTTCGCATCATTACACTTTGGAAGAAAAATCAATATTGCATTTGTAAGGGTAGCATTCATTGAAATGAAACAAAGGAACAGTCCCTGGTGAGGCTGCACTTGAGGTGAACTCATAATGCAATATTATGAGAAAAGTGAATGCAAACCTCCGCTTTATAGATGGAGAAGCTAATCAATGAGCTCTAGAAACCTTGCAAGTAAATAGATATAGCATCTATATTATACCAGGTGTAGCATACAAAATAGATATTTATCTCTTATCTTTGTAAATATATTATCAAAATGCTTTTTAAAAGTTTAGCTATTAAACAACTATTGCCGGTTTCTTTGTGGATGTTTGAATTAGATCATATAAAAATTAGCGTCATTTTAAATGGTTTTAGATGTAAGTGTGGGGAATGGTCATTTTTGGATGTTATCCAGTCTTTGCAAAGTATGTATTTGGAAAGCGATATTGCTTCATTTGGAGTCAGATTAAATGAGGAAAGAAGGGAGGGAGGGAGGGAGGAAGAAAAGAAACTTAAAAGTTAGCTTTATTATTATCAGGACTGTTCTGGAAGGAGAATTTATCTTGGAAGTCTTTACAACCAGACCTTTCTCCTGGTAGGTCCAGAAATCTGTGTATTTAGAACATTGGCTAATGTTGCCAAACTGAACCCATTGCAAGTCAACACATGGATTTGCACTCCCATTCAAAGTATGTGAGAACCTGTAGCCCTTTATCCTCTAAAACCTTCATTTCCAAAAGTTTTGATTAGTAATCTAATAAAAGGTGAAGAATATATAAAGTTTTTATTTGACCTGACAAAACACAGAGGCTTCACATCTTCCATTATTTGTAAGGCACTTAGCTTTTATTTATAATTAACTGTTACTGTTTTTGTCCATTTTTTAATGGGACACATGTTAGTTTGCTACAGCAAATTATCACAACCTGGGCGTCTTAACCAACAGAAATTTACTTGTCTTACATTTCTGGAGGCTAGAGATCTGAAATTAAGGTGTCAGCAGGGCTGGCTCCTTCTGAGGATTGTGAGGGAGAATCTAGTCTATGCCGCTTTCCGAGCTTCTGGTCACCACAGAAGACCTTTGCCTTACAGATGACATTCTCCTTTTGTCTTCACATCCTCTTACCTCTGTACGTGTCTATCTCTGTATCCACACCCTCCCCACCCACTTTTTTTTTGTAAGTACACCAGCCATATTGGATGAAGGCCAACTTTAATGACCTCATTTTAACATAATTGCTTATGTGAAGACTCTATTTCCAAATAAGGTCACATTCTGAAGTAGTGAGGGACTTCAATATATTTTTTGTGGAGGGGTACACAATTCAACCCATCACAGGACAACATATCTTTTTTGTTGTTATTTAAATTTTAGGGCTCTTATGGTACTATATATTGTAGTATTGGTCAGATGTATTGTGAATATCATTTCTAGGTTAGCACATGTGTTTTGACTAGTTCACAGCATATTATGACAGTAGAAATTTCAAATTTTTGTGGTCAAGTTTGTTATTCTTGTCATTAAGATTCCTGGGTGCCATGTCTGTTTTCTGATGTTCTCATCTAGTTCTCTCATTTCCTTTTAATGTAAATCTTTGACCCTCTTGGAATGTATTTTGACATACAAAATGAGGGAGGTATTCAGCTACGTTTTATCCAGTAGACATGCCAATCATCCTAATATCTCTTATTAACTAATACATGTAATAATGTTGTATAAGAGATAACATTTGTTGAGTTTGACTATCTTCTTCTGGGCACTCTTCCAAAAACTTTATATTATTAATCACTTAATGCTTACCAAAAAGCCTACTTTTTTACCATCCATATTTTACAGACAAAGACATGAGACACAGTGGGGATCAGCCTGCCTATTCTAAGAGCTCCACGACTTCACTGGCTGTAGTGGGAAAAAAAATCCTAGAGCTCTTCATGCTCCAGAAAAGAATGCCCCTCCCACAGTTTGCACTAAAAAATATTATGTATCCAGTAGATAATTTTTTGTTAGGGCTAGCTATCTCTTTCCTGCTCTTCCAGGTGTATCACACAGTGGCATCCATTCTACATAGTGTAAGAAGCATCACTATTGAGGTTATATGCGACTTAATAGAAATAAAATCCTGAAATTAGAAGACTAAAGATTTCATAGGTGAGCCCTCTGGCATCACTTAGATGGTAGGAGAGGCAACTTGGAGGGAAGCTTTCTCCTGTTTGTTCCCCCTGGACTTGGTCTTGTGTGTAACTCCCTCTTCTTCATCTTCTCCCAGCTGTTCATTCTGCTGAGTTCCATTCTGCTGCATGTCCAAGTGCATGAACTATGTCAGAGCTGGCCCCTAGGTCATGCTGCAGCACCACACTTCTCTTTTTTGGAATCGATCTACTTTAGAGGCTTAAGAATTTGAGTAAATCGATAGGCATTAGGCTATCTTCAATATAAAGAGCCTCAATCCTGTGTGATATATAAGTGTAAAGATTAATTACTTTAGTAAAATGAAGGAAATTATACCAAAAAGACCCTGATATATAACAATAATTCACAAGAAATTCATAATAATAAGCAAGAAGAAGATATGAAACAAAGGGAACAAGTGATAATGTAAAGGGTACTGGCCTTAATTGGTAAATTATTATACACCATGACCTGTTTTTCCCATGGGTCCATAAGAAGATACACATGAAGATTTTTATCACTATGTTGTTTGTGGGTAACAAATGGAAGTAGGCACATAACTGTGCATCACTACAGCAGCAGGGATATAAAGTGTGTTACAGGCATAAGATGAGATACTATAAAACAACCAGAAGTAATGAACTAGATTTACATGTAGCAACATGGCTAGATCTCGAAAACACAATGATGAGTGAAAAAACATGGAGTAGAAAAATATTTTCAACAAAAATAATGTCTGCAATATAAGAATCATACATAATCAATATGACACCAATATTCTTATGACAATAAAGAAAAGTATGGAAAGGGGATTGGAAGGACACACATAACATACTCTTGAATAACTGTTTCTATACATATGGAGACATGGAAGAGGGATGAAGGGAAATCATACAAAGAATAAGAGGCATTGCACTGAGCAATGATGCTAATGAGCCATGACCTGAAGCATATGGTCAACTCAGTTTTGTACACCTGAGGTCTGATAGAAAGAACAAAGTAGCTAGGAACTCATCATGTGGGTAACTCAAGACCAGAGTCCAACTCTTAGAGATGTAGTGACTTTATTGCTGGAGAATGTCATCCTGAGTGATGACACAGATGACAAATGATGACAGGCTGTAGAAACCTTCTTTAATAATATGTCCTATGTCACATCAGGCTCATAATATACTTGGAAGGGATTGGAGCATTGATTAATGCTTTTTCAGTAACTCCCTTAAGAAAATGAAGGTTTTATACACTGGTACTATATTAATTTTATAAGTATAAACACATTACTGCCTTGGAGATAATTATTTTTAGATTTTAAAATGTATAATTTGAGCAAAGTTTATACATTTTACCAAGCAATTAACAGAATATTTTGAGTCAAATACTTGACAAAAACAAGCATCATTAAAATGTGTGGGAAAATACTGCCTACTTTGCAAGGGGCTGATTTTTCATACTTCATACTTATGATACTTAAGTTTGGAGGAGACAATTCTCCATGCACCTCTTATGCTTCTGCAAATGAAGTACTGACTGTCCTTGAGTTTTGGACCATCTTTTCAAGGATGCAAGATAGAGAATGGGTCTTTCACTGGAGAAAAGGACAGTTCTACTTCAAGTCTTGGGAGATAGAGATAACATCTCACCCCAGAGTAAAAGTCAAGCGTGCTTACTGCCCATTATAAATGATGCAGATTCCCCAAGTTCAAAGTTCCTCTCCTGTAATTCAACTTACTTTGTTTACAGATGTCACTTGGTCCTTCTCACATAACCTTATGGGATTCAAGGGAACAGGCACAAGAAAATGCTGATACACTGGCTACTGCTGTCACTGTGAATAATGAAGTACATTGTCTCTGACCCATGAGTCCCATGCCTTCTAATAGCATCCATGAAACTGGCAGGCTAACTTGTTAGCTTACAAGCAGGGTAAAATCTCACATAGTTCTTAACAGTAATCAAGAGAAAAACTACTGGACACTCTCTGAGCTCTGAATTTTTGAGCCTTTGACTATATCACAAACAAGTATATTTTATTTATTGAAGACATCTCTTATTCCTTAGATTATCAAAGGTGCACAGCCAAGGATTTGTCACAGATAGTTGAAATACTCAACTGTATCACATAATCTGAATACTTCAGATTGTTGCCTAAATCATTATATAATATATTTGTTATTTTCCTGAATGGTGGGTGATGGTAATTACTCATTGCCCTTTTCCCATGATTTCTCTTCAGTAACACCACCGTGGAGGTAACATTCATGTTACAACTCAATGTGCAACCATCTGTCGAATTATTTTCTAGGATGACACTAGTGATCTGACAAAATAAGGATAATGATAGAATGGAGTTAGAGAAAAGAGAGATATACCTGTTTTAGAGTCTCCTTTTATTCTACAATAACTGAAATATTAAAAGGTTAGGTAAGAGGAGTGTGGATCATATGTAGTTGCTTCCTCATTTTTCCAGAGACGAACTCTTTAAGCTATGATCATAAATCCAGGAACATCCTCTATACTTTGTTGAGCAATTCGATTTGAGTTTCACTATGTACTTGGTGCTCTTGGTTACAAGTGAATTTTTCGTTTACATAATCACATTCTGCCCACTTGAATATTCCCTGTGCAGTTGCACTTTTATATAATATGCTTGTCCACCATCTGTCCTCAATTTTGGTCAAGAGATGCTTCATATTTTTCAACATTTTGCATGGTAATTATGCCACTACACAAGTCATTTTTGTTAATATACATCTTGCTTATATACTGTCAGTAAGACGCTTTAGGCTGTCACTGGCTAAAAGATGGCTTGCCTTTGGAAGCTTTATATCCACCTATCAGAAACAAAGAGAAAGTTCCTACAAGCCATCAAGTATATTTGCAACTTCATATGCATGTATACGCACACATACTATAATTTTTATGAAGGCGCTGCTTGAAATCAATGACTTTGGGTATGTAAACATACATGTGCATGTATGGATTACATAGGTTTCAATTCTAGATTTCATTTTAAAGTTATAATGAGATGTAAAAATAATTTAATATTACTCATATTTTTATTATTTTTTCTTTAGGTCATTTCCTATATGATTATAAAATAAAGTATTAATGTACTTAGAGATCATTCAAGAGTATTAGGTAGATTAAGCCTCTCTGCTGTTTCTTTTTTCTGGTAATGTGAAAAGAAAATTAAATGTACATGGTAGATCAAATTTTTTTGTTCTTAAAATAATATACTTCAACTCAACTGAATTACTTTGTCTGGCTTTTCCTAATAGACACTCTGATAGGAGAAATTTTGATATGCCTGGGAGGCTTTTCGCTCAGGACAAGGATCTAGTTTTCCATTTCAAAAAGAAAAAAAAAAAAAATATATATATATATATATATTTGTCATTTTTTATTTTTGACGCATTCATATGTGTCTACACACACACACACACACTCAAACATTTATCTTTGTTAAATTTAGCAGTTTTAACTATTCTTCCAACATACAAAAATCTATAGATTCAGTTATTTTCTAATTAGATGATTACATGAATCATCAACCCAAACATAAACTAACTTAAACAAAAAAGTCAATAAAGTTATCTAAACCTTACTCTTAAAATATTTTGTAATCTAGCTTAATTGTATGGTCTATCGTTGTATTGTTTTTTTTTCCTCTCAATTCCTGATTGCGTTTAAAACCTCTTTCAAATACTATGATCATATAGCTATCCAAGCTCAGCAGAGCTCTATCAGAATATTTATCAAAATAATTAGCCAAAGTTTTTAGCAATGGTATTAGAGAACCATATAGTTTAGCAAAGTTTTTAAGTTAAAGCCTGGACTTGATTACCCACTCTGTAACTTTCTGGTTGTGTAACTTCATGTATGTTTTTTACTATTTCTCAGTAAATCTCTCTAAATATCCATTTCTGTTAAAGAAACAATTTAATAGAACTTGTCACATCCTAGTGTTCTTGTAAGAGAATATACACAAAGAGATGAGCACATTCCACAGCACATAGTGAACTTTTAATAAAGGGAAATAGTGGTTATTTTAATACTAACAGTAAATTATGTCCAAAGGAGCAATAATCCAAATCAACATCAAAATAGAGTAAGTTCTCATTCTCTCTGCTTTTTTGTCTTTTCTTTATTATGATTTCTTCTGAGATCATGTGGGTTGTTCTTATTTTAATAATCTTTCACTACTCTTTGCTACTCTGTGGGCTTTTTCCCTGAGGGGAGAAGATGCTGGTCTAAAAGAACAAATCCAACTAATTGCATTGCTGCTTGCTTTTTAGCATTAGCTTTCAGCATTATCTCTCCTTTGTTTAATATTTACTATATGAAGTGCTATATATTGTCTCTTAAGAGTACTTCAGTAAAAGCAAGAACATGTGCACAAAAATGCAAATACTAAGGTCTAATATAATTATTTTATTTTTGTTTCCATTTTTCTATTAAATTACATATGTTCATTTTAGAAACTTTAGAAACATAGCAAAAAGCAGAATATATAACTCTATAAATCATGCTTATAATCTTACTAACCACAGTAAACCAATGCTAACATTTTGGAGTTTCTAATATTTCTAGATTTTCAGATATTGTCATTTTATTAAATGTAATTTCCTATGTATTTTAACCTGGTTTAACTTGGGTACCATTTCTTAGGAGAAAATATTTTTAAGTAAGGTAGAATTTGAAAAGCTTATAATAGAGATTTTTATAAATTTTTTTTAATTAAAGAGATTATCTTTTTATGATATTATTTCTTCTTATATCTGAATCAACTGAGTCACCAAGAGATTAAGAGATGCTATCCAGGGCTTCCCTGGTGGCGCAGTGGTTGAGAATCCGCCTGCTAATGCAGGGGACACGGGTTCGAGCCCTGGTCTGGGAGGATCCCGCATGCCACGGAGCGGCTGGGCCCGTGAGCCACAACTACTGAGCCTGCGCGTCTGGAGCCTGTGCCCCGCGACGGGAGGGGCCGCGATAGTGAAGGGCCCGCGCACCGCGATGAAGAGCGGTCCCCGCACCGCGATGAAGAGTGGCCCCCACTTGCCTCAGCTGGAGAAAGCCCTTGCATGAACCGAAGACCCAACACAGCCAAAAATAAAATAAAATAAATAAATAAAGTAGAAAAAAAAAAAAAGTGCTCCAATAAATATCCTTGAGTATATATATATATATATATTTAAAAAAAAAAAAAAAAAAAAAGAGATGCTATCCAAGTCTACACATATGGAAACTTGTGAGAAAAAAAAAAAAAACGAAAGAAAACAAAATCCTAGGTGCTCTGAAATCTTCAGTTTCTATCCACTAATATTAAGCTTTGGGGAAGGGGAGGAAGACAGAGTGGGAGAAACAGAGAGAGAGAGAGAAAATGAAGACATTGGTTTGGAACAAGAATAAATAGAGACTGTATTGTAATATTAAAAACGTCCCAGAGGTGGCTTACTGTTGGTGTGGTAGGAGGTTCATTAGGTATGGCTCTTAGGGTTGTTTGCCCATATGACCTCAGGGCCCGTTCCTAGCCGAGCTCTTGCTCTCTTCTGATTGGCTGGGATGTGCTATAGGCTGATTTACAAGGACCCTATCAGTTGACTGCTCTTTCTGGACTTAGCCAATCAGAGGTGTTGGAAGGCATTTTGAGCTCAAAAGGGAAAAGCTTGGAAATTTCTTCTGCTCCAACATGTCAGGTGGCATCTCTAGCAGCTGCCTCTAGTTTCCACATGACAGTCAGCTTGGTTCCAGGTTGGACTGGTGACCTAGCCCCAGGACTTTAGAAATAGCACACCATCCAGCATATTTTGTCCATCCAGGCTGCAGTAGTAGTAGCTTTTTGTCAGGCTTCCTTACTATACCCGATTGGTTTCTCGGCTTTTCTACTTTCCGTTATGAATACCCTCCATTGAATTCCCTCTGTTTCAAATACGCTGAGTGTTTTTCTTTTCCTGGTTGGAGTGTAAATGATACAGCATTTAATTGAAAGCTTCCTCTCTATGTGACTCCTATATGATATAAAAATATATCATTTTCTATGTGATCATTTCTTAATAATATAAAAACATATTGTTAGTCTTTACTCAGGGATTATCTTGCATTTGATTATGGCTTCGGAGCTCTAAACAATTGTTTATACCTATAAAATGAGTCTAACTATAGAAAATAATCACAAAGGATTATATTTCTAAAGAAAAGAACTCTAAAGGTGATTTCTTAAATTGGTAAGTAGTTGCTTACTACATTGAGAATTTAAAAAACCAAAATACCATGGAACAACTGTTAACAATGAAAACTGCTGCACATTTTGATATGTGCTATTTTAAAAAATAAAGTAGTAAAAGTTTCCTCTTTTTTCTGTTGTTGCTTTTTTCTGTTTTTTTTGGGGAAGAGAAGTGCTGTGGTTTCCATATAAGGAATTAGTGTATACATAAGCATTCTACTTGAAAACACATTATATCAATTTCTTTCTTCATAGTGGCCCACAAGAGAAAATCCAGGATGTTAATAAGTGTATACCATCTCTCTTAAAGAGAGAAATCAAAGTACAAGTGAAACAGGAGGGAAGGAGGCAGGGCACGACCTTTGAAAGAATGACATAGCCCAAGGACATGACATAAACTGATTAGAACCAAATGGATCCAAGATGGCAGACAAGTCAACATCCACTAGACCTTGAGCTCACTGTAACATATCAGGAAGCTAAATGACACACCCACAGGCACCGTGACAGTTCCAAGACCGACCATAAGGATCAAAAAGTGGGCAGTGGCCCAATTCCTGGAAATCCCCACCCCTTCCTGAAATAGCTAGACTACTCCTCCCACTAATTAGCCTATGAAATTACCCACCCCTATAAAAACTGATAACCCTATACCCTGGTGCCTTTCTCGCCTTCTGAGATGGCCCATACTCTGTCTATGGAGTGTGTTTATCTCTAAATAAATCCACTTCTTACCTATCACTTCGTCTCTCGCTGAATTCTTTCTGTGATGAGACATCAAGAACCTGAGCTCCATTAAGTCCTGAAACCAGATGTGTGATCTCAGTTGGAAGACTGCGGGTTTCAGCTGGGTTTGAGTCCCAGCCGCGTGAGTTCGAGTCCCAATCTGAGTTTGGGCCGGGTTTGAGTTCCTGCGGCGTGGGTTTGAGTCCCAATCGGGGTTTTGGCAGGGTTCAAGTCCCGGCTGCGTGGGTTCAAGTCCCAATCTGGGTTTAGGCTGGGTTCGAGTTCCAGCATGTGGGTTCATGTCCCAATCTGAGGTGCATGGTTTCACAAGTGTGCAAATCACCTCTCATTTAAGAATGACATAAAATAACTCCCAGAGAAAACAACCCAGTGGATTTGAAAACAAAGAGTGGAAGATTTTGCAGCCTTACAGATTTGTTGCAGCGCTGTGACTCTCTGGAGAACAATCTTGAGGCTAACAATCCAGGAACAAAGAGGTTTAAAGTTTACATCTTGGTTTCAGTCTATAAATCCCAGGGTAATCTACATTCTCTTTTAACCACCCAGATAAACACTCTTTTATTTACATAGATGCTATTTGATAGCCTTCAAACACTTATCAAGGCTTAATGCTCTTGATAATATTGACAACATGACTCAGTTATCTCCTAGGACTGCCTTTTATACACAGACTTCGGAGTGCTATGCATTTTAACCACAAGATCACATTGTCTGTTTCCATAACAGTTATGTTTATGGCATACAGCTCTGCTCCTTGGATGGTTTAATTTCATTTTTGATTGTCATTTATTCTTAATGTGTTTAGAACATTCACATAGCTACAAACATGTATTTCTACTCAGCTTCAGAAATGTATATGATAATAAGATTAGAACCTGCATTATACAATTAGTGGCAAAAAAGGTGTTATATTGCCATCAACTGTTTCACAGCAACATTTTTTAGATTGGTTTTATTTCTATGTGTATATTCTATTCATAAAATAGCCAGTTCAGTTTATACACATGAGCTATAGTATTAGGATAGTACACGTTCGCCTTTGATTGACCAATTAGAAATGCAGCCAAATTTGATATCAAGCTGACATCATTTGCCTTTTATTGATATTGTAACCTTGGGTATGACTAAGATAAACAGAATTTTGGCTCCAAGACTTTTACCCCCAGGGTCATAGCCATGAATATGTTACAATACACAGCAAAAGGGATTTTGCAGATGTAATTAAAGTTGCTTATCAGTTAACTTTAAAATAGAAAGAATACCTTGGATTATATGCGTGTAGCCAATATAATCACATGAGTCCTTAAAAGCAGATCTTTCTTCCCTCTCAGTGCAGAAAAGGAAATCTGATAGATATGGCCAAGGAGTAAGTCAGAGGGATTCAAAGAATCAGGATACCACATGCCAATGTTGTTATGTAGATAAAAGTGGGGTATGTGTCAAGGAAATGGGGACAACAGTCCTACAACTGCAAAGGACTAAATTCTACCAACAACTAGTGGAGTTTAGGAAAAGAATTCAAGCTTGAGAGGAGAAGTGTAGCCCTGGCCAATACCTTGATTTTAGTCCTACGATGCTTTAAGCACAGTATCAGCCACACCATGCTGGACTCCTGTTCTATACAACTACGAGATAAAAAATGAGTGTTGTTGTAAGCCATTGCATTATGGTAGTTTGTTATGAAGCAATTGGTAACTAATACAGTGACTGACACCATCTTCATTCAGCTCTGCTGAAGCATCTGCAGCACTTATTTTAATGCTAGTGGATTTTTCCATCATTACTGCTCTTAAGACTTGATTGCTCTGTGTGCTTTGCTGTTGCTTGGTTGCTTGTATTTTTTTAATCAAGAAATAAGGGGGCTTCCCTGGTGGCGCAGTGGTTGAGAATCTGCCTGCCAATGCAGGGGACACGGGTTCGAGCCCTGGTCTGGGAAGATCCCACATGCCGCGGAGCAACTAGGCCCGTGAGCCACAACTACTGAGCCTGCGCGTCTGGAGCCTGTGCTCCGCAACAAGAGAGGCCGCGATAGTGAGAGGCCCGCGCACCGCGATGAAGAGTGGCCCCCACTTGCTGCAACTAGAGAAAGCCCTCGCACAGAAACGAAGACCCAACACAGCCAAAAATAAATAATAAATAAATAATAAATAAATAATTTAAAAAAAAAAAAAGAAATAAGAAGCAATGCATTATGGTGGAGTGAGAGATGGGGGTTATGATGTCTGATTTTAGGACTGTCTCTGTTTTGCTTCTGTTTGTAAACTCACTCAAGCCAGGTGACCTCTGGACAACTGTTTCATCACCAGAACACAAAGAAAGGTTGCCCTAATTTTCATGTTTGTTAAGGTGTTATGATTCTATAAAATATTTACTGAGCTTCTTGAATATACTAAATTATTTTCCAGTAGCTTTGAAGAATATAAAAAAGTTTAAGACAGAGAGTCATCCTCTACCTAGCTTATTTATATTTAAAGTGATGTAAATAAATACATAAAAATGCTTAATGAATGAGAACATAAAATCAAGTTCTGAAATGTGTGCTTCAGAATCCAAGAACTATTCTATTCCTCAAGATAGTATATTATTGTTATGGGTTGTTGGCCTTTGATTTAAAAAGCTGGACGTAACCCAGTTCTGAAACAATGCATTTAAATGTTATTCACTTTAAATCCATAAATGTTAATGAGTACTTAAATGCTGGGCAGCATAAGAACAACAAAGATAAATGAAACAACCACCCCCCCCCCCCCCCCCCCCGCCCCGATCTTGATGAGATTACGGCATGTGAGGTAGACAATTATGCACACTAATGAGTGTAATAGTAATAACAACATTAATGCCAATAATAGCAAGTTCTCCTAATTGAGTACTTTTTATGTACCAAACTTTACAGATATTATACCATTTAAACCTTATAATAATTACTTTAAATACTATCATTATTTCCAGATAACAGATAGCAAAACAGGAGTACCAGTCATCCAAATCATTTGTCCATAGTCATATATCTAGAAAATGATGGAAAAATAATTTATATCTAGTGATGCCAACTCAGAACCATGCAGAATCAAGCCATCGTCCTGTGCCTTCTTCAATCTTTTTCCTAAGAAACATAGGTCAAATATATTTATTTAATATATGTACTCAGATATATGAAGTCACAAAAAACACTAATATCTCAAAATCAAATTCATGATTTTTCCACTCAAACTTAACCTTCCTTACTGATTCCTATTTATGAGAATGGTACCTCCATCTAAATACTAATAGCTGCCCAAGCCAGAAACCACTTAAAATAAACTTAAGTAAATCATTCTTTACCACTTTCTCTCCCACAAAATATAATTCCTATCCATCATCCAGTCTGTTGATTTAGCTTCTACCTACCTTAGAGCCATTCATTAACTTGATCTCTACAAATACCATCTCACTACAAGTCACAATTATCTCTTGACTCTGGCCTAGATGACAACACACCACTCCCTAATCAAAGCATTGCAGTGGCTTCCTGGTGCAAATGCATCTAAAAACTGAAAATATTAAGATTGACTTCAAAGCCTGAAATTAGGCATTTACTCTTTTTACTCATAGAGCTTTCAAAAATAAAAGAGTACAAAAACCTTTTATTAAAATTTCTACCTTTCTTTATTTTAACTTTTTATTTTATATTGGAGTACAGTTGATTAACAATATTGTGATAGTTTCAGGTGTACAGCAAAGTGATTCAGTTATACATATACACGTATCTTTTTTTCTTCAAATTCTTTTCCTATTTAGGTTGTTACATAATATTGAGCAGAGTTCCCTGTGCTATACAGTAGGTACTTGTTGGTTATCCATTTTAAATATAGCAGTGTGTACATGTCAATCCCAAACTCCCTAACTATCTCTTTCCCCCCCAAATTTCTACCTTCTCGTATTCTCTAGGAACCTAAAATGTTAAAGAACAGTCACCATAATACTTCCAAGCAATATTCTCTCTCTTTCTCTCGTTTATCCACAAACTTCCAACCACTTTGCATTAATCCTTTCCTCTTCTCTTTTCTACCCTCTTCTACATCATCTCAGAATATGTCATATGTGGCTTCTTTAAGAAATGTCGTCCTCCAATCTCACTAAATGCCTTTCCCACTATAATAAGGAGAGGGTGTTTATTTGGTATGAGGGAAATTGGGTGTCAAGCAGTTTAGCAGGCCACATCCAAATGTTCTGTTTTGGGGAGTTATAATTAGAATCATAAAGTTGAGGGTTGACAGTGCAAATGGCGAGGAGAGGAACAGTCTGAGAAGGAGAAGATAGTAATAAGATTGACTTTTCACTTCTTGTGTGCATCTCTTGTCTTCCAGTCAAGACAGAGAGCCTGAAGAGTACACGGTCTGGTTGGAGGTAAAAGATAAATATTAAACCTTGCTCAATTTCAAATGCCCTCTCCTCTTAGTGTGAAGTTTTGAGCATTGAAATTCTTTTTGCCTTCAGTGTACCCAACATTGCTAAAGAACAGTGACATATCAGACACCACTAAATCTTCTATTTCTTAAGTTGTATTGGAAGTAGGACTTGAATTTGAATGTATAAATTAGAGGTTCTTGCATTATATCTTCACAGGCAAAAGGACTACCAATCTCTACAAAGTATCTATGCCTTGATCATCTTTTTTATTCCCTCATACAAAGTAGAGCCAATATTTATAGGGACAGAACAGAAATGTGATAGACATTCTAATTTTAAAATGGCTATAACTTCAAATACATATCAGAGTCCCTGTGTTGCTTGGAGGTTACAGATTTTCATGACTAAACATTGGTATTATTCTCAAAATAAAGGATGCTAATAAAAATTCCATTAAAGGGGAGACCAATTTGCATTTGAACAGGAAAGCTCCATTTCACAAAGAAAAAGTTGTTTTTTTGAGAGCAAAGCTAAAATGTAACAAACTTGCCTTGTTGCTTCTTGTTGATTATTTTTGCACCCCTAGGAAATCAAGGGGAAAAAAATCTCAGACACTTTATTTCCTTGGCTTTGTAAAGAACTGAACCATCACTTTCTTTTCCAGTAGCTAAAACTACCAGTGATTCTGTGTTTTTATGGATCCAAATTCTCAGAAGTTAAGTATCGTTTTATTGAGTATTATCTTAGTTGTGTTGGACTATGTCAATGCAAAGTTAATTTCTGCCTTAACAGCAGGATTGAGAACTGAAAGGAATATCATGACAGGAAAAACAAATATACATATTCAGAGGAACCTAAGTTAGCCCTGTAGTCTTCAATACCTGGCCACATGCCAAAATGTCTCAATAATAAAAGGCCAACATTACATCAGTGGTTGAAGTATTTTGCACATGAGGAAAATTACATTTGAGGTTCTTAAAGCAATTGGTTATTCAAGTTCACAGACAAATAAAGAAATGCAAGCAAGAAAAAAGGCATTAATAAAAAGCTATGTTGATGTATTTTTATAAAAAAATATAAAAGGATATTTGTATGAATTTTATAATTTGTTGTTTTAATAAATAAAGACATTTTACTTGTTCTTTAATATACATTAACATGAAGAAATTAGTGTAAGAAGGAAATAATTTATGAAAGGTAATCAGATATAATGGTTTCCTACATGGTTTTGTTTACTTTTCTCTTTTTTTCTTCATTGGATTGATTGTCTAATGAAAACAATTTTGAGTTTATAAAACAAGCTGCAATCCAAATGGAATGAAGCATATTTTTTCTACTCCTTGAATGCCAGTACCTTTATTCAATTAATCATACCATACTATACATCAAATGTACAGATTATATTTTATCAAATTTAATAATTTTATAGTCATAAGCTTATTTTTCTTCTGGAAAGTCACAAGAGAGATAATAGTGATAGAAAACTTTTAAAATATTGTGTAATTAAGTGAACTTCTAGCAAAAGTACTATACCTAATTACATTTTTTAAGGAGGCACTTATTACAAAATTATAAAATTACGACAGCAAAACACTGAATTTACATTTCCCTTAATCCCAAACTTAAAATTCAGACTGTATAATTATATCTATATTATGTGCATCCCCTCCACCCCACTTTTCTACTTATGAATGGAACAAAAGTTCATTGAGATATTTCAGGTTTAAGATGCTTATTAGGCATACAAATGATTGATTTTTCTATACCTTATTAAAGACTTTGGAGAGGACTTCTGGTTTCTAATTCTTCAAGTAAGGAGCTCGGAAGTCACCACTCCATCCTAACAACAAGTAAAAAGCTGAACAGACTGAAAAACTTACAATTCTTCTTGGATCCATAAAATATGGGAGGACACAGGACAAACTGCTGCCCCCAAGATTGGAGAGATAAGTGAATACAGGGTGTCCCAGCTTCACAGAACAGGGAGTCGTGAGCAGAAATCTCCCCAGGAAACAGCAACAGGTAGGTTAACCTGAACTGTAATTGATGAACTGCTGGGGCTCAGTGTAGACAAGTCTAAGAGTTAAAAATCTCCAGGGTACACAGTCCCCATGCAATATTGTGATATTTGCTTTCAGGAGCTGCACCAGGTTCCCACAGGAAATATCTCACAGAAAAATCCACATAGGCTTCCAGGAGGGGGAGGGAAAAAGGAGCAATTTTGAAATAGGCCAGGCGGTGTACTCTGTTCTTCTTCTTCTTCTTTTTTTTTTTTTATTTAACATCTTTATTGGAGTATAATTGCTTTACAACGGTGTGTTAGTTTCTGCTTTATAACAAAGTGAATCAGCTATACATATAGACCCATATCTCTTCCCTCTTATGTCTCCCTCCTCCCCACCCTCCCTATCCCACCCCTCTAGGTGGTCACAAAGCACCGAGCTGATCTCCCTTTGCTATGCGGCTGCTTCCCACTAGCTATCTATTTTACGTTTGGTAGTGTATATATGTCCATGCCACTCTCTCACTTTGTCCCAGCTTACCCTTCCCCCTCCCCGTTATTAGCAAGGCCTGTCTTCAGGGGAAATTAGTTAATCAGAGCCTAACCTACTGGGTTATTATCAGAGACTAACTGCTCTGGGAAAGGGAAATATTCAACTCCAGCTGGCTCTAGCCATCTGCCTAGGAGAAGGGAAATGGCCAAATCAAATCCACTCTAGCCATCCTGTCCCAACTACAGGGAGGAAATAAACTGAGAAACCACTGTGAAGTTCACAGTCCATAGACACAGGTTTACTAAAAGACTAACACCTTATCATAGCACTACAGAATACTTCCCCTCTCCCCACATCTCACAAACACATTACTAATAGCTTATTTATAGACATTCTTTCTATACATTACATCTCATCTAGCTGTAAAAGCAAAGAAAGAAAGAAGAAAGAAAGAAAGAAAGAAAGAAAGAAAGAAAGAAAAAGAAAAAAGAAAATTACAAGTCAGACTAAAAGGCAAAAGCAACAAAATTTAAGAGACAGAGCAAGTACCAGAACCAGACATGGCAAGGATATTGAAATTATCATATTGGGACTTTAAAACTATGATTAATATGCTAAGAACTCTAAAGGATAAAGTAAACAGCATGCATGAACAAAAGGGCAATGTATGCAGAGAGTTGGAAATCCTAAGAAAGAAACAAAAAAAAACGCTAGAGATAAAAACAGTGTAGCAGAAATGAAGGCTGCACTTGATGGGTTCCTTGGTATACTGGTCATGACTGAGGAAAGAATCTCTGAGCTAGAGGATATATCAATAGAATCCTTCAACTGAATAGCAAAGAGGACAAAGCCAAAAAAAAGAAGAAGAGAATATCAAAGGACTGTGAAGGACTGTGGGACAGCTATAAAATGTATAAAATACATATAATGGGGATACCAGGAGGAGAAGAAAGAGAGAAGGAATAGAATATTTGAAACAATAATGACTAAAGGTTTTCCCAAATTAATGTCAGACAGCAAACAACAGATCCGGAAACCTTAGAGAACACTATGTAGCATAAGCAGGATGAAGAAGAGTGGAGAAATGTTTAAAGTGTTGAGAGAAAGTAACTCACAAACCTAGAATTCTGTACCCTGTGAAATTATCCTTCAAAAGTGAAGAAAAAATAAGGACTTTCTCAGAAAAACAAAAATTGAAAAAAAATTACTGCCAGTAGACCTGATTGTAGGAAATATTAGAAGTTCTTTAGAAAGAAGAAGAAAGATATATAGGTAAGAAACAAAGACTGAGATAAGGTAAAGAAGAGCAATGAGAACAGAATAGATGAAGGTAAAATATTTTATTTTGCTTCTTCTTAATGAGTCTAATAGATAAGAGTTTATTCAAAATAATATTACTAACAATGTATTCAATTATATATATATGTGTGTGTATATATATATATTCTTACATAGGCTTATATATAAGTGAAATGAATGCCAGCTATCATACAGGGGATGGGAAGGAGGTTAGATTTATTTTGTTATTATAGGGTACTCAACAACAGCATTGACCCACTGGACATAATTGACATCTATAAACTTCTTCATCAACAACAGAAGAATACACATTCTTCCCAAGTTCACATGGGACATTCATTAAGATAGACCGTATTTTGGGCCACAAAACATACCTTAGTAAAGTTAAAGGAACAGAAATCATTCAATATCTGCTCTCAGACAACAATGGAATTAAACTAGAAATCAGTAATAGAAAGATAACTGAAAAGATAAGTAGAAATTAAACACACCCATAAATATCACATAGGTCAAAAAAGAAATCACAAGAGAAATTTTAATAATGTTTACAAATATATAAAAATTAAAACACAACTACAAAATTTGTGGGATGAAGCAAAAGCAGGGCTTAGAGGGAAATTTATGGCATCGATGCATATATTAGAAAAGAAGAAAGATCTAAAATCAATCACCTATGTTTCTGCCTCAGAAAACTAGAAAAAGAAGAGTAAATTAGATGAGAGAGTAAGTAGAGTAAAAGAGTAAGTAGATGAGAAGAAATAATAAAAATTAGGGAAGAAACCAATAAATTGAAATCAGGAAGTCATCAGAAAAAAATCAATAAAACCAAAATCTGGCTCTTTAGAAAAAAATTTTAAATCAAGAAGATTCTAGCCAGGCTAACCAAGAAAAAGAGAGAGGACACAAATAACTATTATCAGGAATCAAAGAGGGTACATCACTATAGAACCCATGGATCTTAAAAGGATAATCAAGAAATACTATGATCAACACTATGCCCTCAAATTTGACAACCTAGAGGAATGGATCAATTCCTTGAAAGACACAATTTGACAAGACTCATATAAGAAGAAACAGACCATCTGAATAGGCCTCTATTAGAAATCTAATCAATACTAGTTAATAACCTTCCAAAACAGAATGTACCAGGCCTAGATGACTTCACTAGTGAATTCCATCAAACATTTAAGTTAGAAATTATACTGATCCTATCTAATCTCTTTCAGGGGATAGAAGCAGAGGAAATACTATCTCATTCAATGAGACCAGCATTACTTTACATCATATGTCATCAGGGAAATGAAAATTAAAATGACAATGAGATACCACTATGCAACTATGAGAATGGCCAAATCCAGAACACTGACAACACCAAATGCTGATGAGGATGTGGAACAACTGTAACTCTGTTCATTGCTGGTGAAATGAAAAAATTGTACAGCCACTTTGGAAAACAGTTAGGCAGTTTCTTACAAATCCAAACAGACTCTTATATACCATCCAGCAATTGTGTTCCTTGGTATTTACCCAAAGGAGTTGAAAACTTATGTCTACACAAGGCCGGCACATGGATGTTTATAACACCTTTGTTTACAGTTGTGAAAATTTAGAAGCAACCCTGAAGTTAGGCAGTAGGAGAATGAATAAATAAATTGTGGCATTTTAGATAATGGAATATTATTGAGCACTAAAAAGAAATGAACTATCAAGCCATGAATAGACATGGAGGAAACTTAAATGCATATTACATGACAGAAGCCAATCTGAAAATGCTACTTACTGTATGCTTCTAACTATGTCACATTCTGGAAAAGGCAAAGTTATGGAGAGAGTAAAAAAGATCAATGGTTGCCAGGGGTTGAAGGGTGGGGGGATGGATGAATAGACAGAGCATGGAGAACTTTTAGGCTGGTGAAAATACTCGGTTTGGTACCATAATGATGGACACATATATTCATTTGTCCAAACTCACAGGACTCACAACACCAAGAGTGAAATGTTACATAAACTACAGACTTTGGTTGATAATGATGTGTCACTGTAGGTTCATCGATTGTAACAAATACACCACTCTGATTGTGGATGTTGATAATGGAGGAGGCTATGCATGTGTGGAAGCAACAGCATTTGGGAAATCTCTGTACCTTCCCCTTAATTTTGATGTGAACCTAAAACTGCTCTAAAAAAAATAAAATCTTAATTAAAATACAAAAAACAAAAATCTTTGAAATGAAAGCAAAATGGCATTGCTTTTGCTTCTTGCTCTGCACTAAGAGATTTTCATGCAGTAAATTAATCCTCATTGAAACCAGATGAATGAGGTACTATTATTATCCTAATTTTAAAGATGAGAAAATGGATATTTAGAAAGTCTTTGTAATCTGGATAAAGTCATCTCTGTAAGAAATGACAGTGTCTTAACCCAGATTCCTCTTATGCCAAACTGAAGCCTTTAAAGAATACACTACATTATTTTCCTTGATTTCTTCAATGGTTTTTAATTTCTGCAATAATTTTAATTTATCATCCGTTTACTTCTTTAGGTCTATGCATGTCTTTGCCTTCTCCTTAGACTTTCCTTTTCACCTTTGACCTCTTTCTTCATGGATTTCCTATTTTTATTGGATATCATTGAAAGAAAAATTCAGCACAATTTAATTTTCTTTGGTTTGCTGAAATGTGTTCTTGAAATACAGACTCTGTCTTTTACCCTGGATGTGATCTTCACCTGTGTGTAGTTCCATGTAGGCCTATTCTTTGCTCATAGAATGCGTAGGGACATTCTTTTTGATTTCTCCCTTATCACTCTAGGCCTTGTGTGACTATTCCCCTCAGAATAGGTGCCTGAGATATTTATTCTGATCTTCAGCTACAAGGGTAGTTAATGTGATGCCACCATTAGTAATTCTATTACTGCATTCTTTCTCTCTACATTAAAAAAAGAAGAAGAGGGCTTCCCTGGTGGTGCAGTGGTTAAGAATCCGCCTGTCAATGCAGGGGACATGGGTTCAAGCCCTGGTCTGGGAAGATACCACATGCCACAGAGCAACTAAGCCCATGTGCCACAACTACTGAGCCCCTGAGCCACAACTACTGAAGCCCCGTGCCTAGAGCCTGTGCTCCGCAACAAGAGAAGCCACTGAAATGAGAAGCCCATGCACTGCAACGAAGAGTAGCCCCCACTTGCCGCGACTAGAGAAAGCCCATGCACAGCAACGAAGACCCAATGCAGCCAAAAATAAATAAATAAAGGAAGAAAGAAAGAAAGAAAGAAGAAAACATAAAAAAGAAAAGAAAAAAAACAAGTGCACATAACAGGGTGTTTTGTCTTTTCCTGTGTGACATTTATATCTCTCTTTGCTGCCAGATGTCTGGGTAACTTTTTAAAAAATTATTTATATTTTTAAGATTTGAGTTTTGATATAGCCATATTCTTTGTTTGTTTGTTTGTTTTGCTTTGTTTCGTTTTGCACTGCTCAGCCATCTCTCTGCTGCTTTTACTCAGTCCCAGCTGAGTGGGCTTATCTTAGACTTTACTCCATTCCTACTAACAATTTCTATGAGGAGACCCTCCACCACTTTTCTGGCCTGGACCTGAGCCTCCTGTGTATTCATATTGGCATGAGTTCCAAGTGAACCACCCCCAGTGTTTCCCCTAGCTGCCATCAGGCCTCACCTCTATCCTCAGTTCAAGAACATCAGTGAGGTCTTTGAAACGTTTTTCTCACTTTCTGCCAAACTCCAACACCCTCTGCAAGAAAAAGCCCTGTGATGATTGCTTGAATCTCCTTTTAATTTATTCCAAAATTATACTGGGTCTGGATGACACTTCTTGGGTCTGGGGATGAGAAGTTGGACCTTAGTTTCAGCTTTCATTGAAATTTTAAAAAGGTTGTTCATTTCATTCAGTTTTTGGCAAATTCTACAAACTGCTTTTTTTCCAAGATTCACATTAAATTTTTTTATGTAAAGCATACCAGTGATTTTAATAAAGCTGTATAGAATTACAGTATGCATAGACCTGAGTATGTAAAGGTGGAAATTGATTTATCTACAGTAAAATAATGGATTTTACTCTCCAAAGACTCCAAGTTGCTCCTTGGTGTTAAGTGAAACACTTAGGGAAATGCATTTAGCCATTCAGGTTCAGAAACATTATATGACATTAAAGGCAAACTGGAGTCACCAGCTCTCTAAATGGCCCTTCCATCCTGTAGAGACATAAAAACTAAAGTGCTCTGCTATGCACCTCACTTTCTGCTACTAGGTATTATGAGGTGATAAGAAAAAGCTATTGGCTACATTGCACCTTTCTTTGATTTGAGATGAAAAGAATGGCAGAAATTCTATACGTCTCATGAAGGGCATTTATGTACTTTTCTCAAGGTAGTGTAAATTGTGTTGAAATCATCAGTTTAACTTGCATATAAATAACTTGTATATATTTTGAGTAAAATATAAAAAGCAATTAATATCAAGAAACATTTGTTTTACTATGAAATGTCATGTTCTTTGCTGATGAGTAATTTTTGTATATATTTGGTACACTTCCAGGATTTATTCTATTTGTAAAGTAGGCAATTACTCTATTAGTGAAAGGGTTGCAGAGTCTCTTATTTCTTCAGCCTCACCCTTATGTCCACCTCAGCCACGTGCACAAGTCAAAAAGACTGGTTACAGGCTTTGCAAGCACCAAACTGCTAACTGCCAAGATCTTAAGAAAATGACCATTTTCCGTTATAATCCCCAGCACCATATAAAAAAGCTGTTAATCCAGTTGCCTGTTTCCTACACAGTGATTCATTCCAGTGTTAAAAGATGTGCCGTGGGAAAAAATTCAATCAAACAAAGAATGAACAAAAGAACATGTGTTAAAAGAGGGACTTCTGGCTAATTTTACAGAAAAGGATAAAAATTCTCAAAATGTGTGTATGTCGGCAGGGGTATTGCATATTTATAGCCCTCCATAGAAATTATTTCTAAGTCTATCAAAAACAACTACACTGTGCTTTTTCAAGTAAGCACATGTAAAGGGGAAACTACAAAGAAGGGAGGAAGATGTTAGAAATAAATGAAAGAGGAAAGCAGGGGGAAAAGAAATAATTAAATGGAAAATAATATTTCAAGAGAAACAGTATTAAATACAAGGATCCAAAGGATGACATTAATGTATTTTGAACCATAGAACATTAACCAATATCTTATTTTGATTCCCCCCCAGGACCTTAAAATCGAACAATATCCATGTCTTTCACAATTTCCAAGAACTCTAAATCTTCAGATTTGTTCATACGCCTTCAGAATACATGATTATGCAAGTGAATCTAAGAACTGGTAAGATTTTTGTTATTTAAGGTGATGTCATGGATTTTGTAGGTTATTCCATCCTCTTCCGGTAGCACAGAAGGCAGCAGTAGTATATGCAACGCTGGGAATAGCTTTAAGTGAGATATTATGACTGTAATATACAATCCCAAGGAGTCAGTATATGACTGAATCTTGGTTTACTAGTAGAATTAGATGTGCAGTGACATTTTCTGACCTGGAAAATGTCTGCTATAATTACCTGACATTACCATTTTGTATGTATAATATGCTGTCCCTACTGGGACATTTTATGAAAGCTAGAGGTTGTGACCCACTGTTCATTTCACTTAGCTTCTGAGGTGCCAGAGAGTGATGGAGGAGCCAAAGTGCATTATTGCTCTTCACTGGACCTTTGAATTTATTAGTCACGAGTCTGATGCTAATGGGATTCGCTCTTTTGTTGGACTGATGTTCAGGGTTAGATGGGCAGATGAGCCACTGATCTTGACCAGAGGTGATTTGCCCAATGCCAGTTAGAAGAGGAAAAGGGCAAGGTAGAGGTTGAACTTGGAGTTAATAGGAATAATAGATGCTGAGGGTACATGATAAAACTCAATAAAATAACGCACTCTATTCTTAAATTGACAAATTTACCTAGCGAAGAGAATTTTTATTATTGTCAACCAAGCATAATGTAATCCTATGAGAAATAGTCCAAATAGTTTTTTTAACTACTCATAGGACATAAAATTATTTCTGTTAAATACAGATATTATTTTACACATTTCAAAAATAGCTCTCCTATTTCACACAAATCACAAAAAGAAAAAGGTGTTACCCAATCATTTTGAACACATGATTCCTCAGGGTAAACGAATATGTCCTCTTTTAAATACACTTCACTGTAAACATAAATTTAATATTATGAGACAAGATAAAAAATAGAAATGGAACAGAGTAGTAGTTTTTTAAATTATATTTGTTCTTCCAAGATATTCTCTCACTGGGAAATTTCCCTCATTTCTCCTTCTCTCTCACTGAGAACTATGGTCATTGAAATTTATAGGAGGCTTTAGTACTTAAGAACTACTCTTGAAAAAAAGCAGTTAAGACTGATCACTTTTTTCTTAAATAAGTTTTCTAAATTATGGTCTAGGAATCCAGACATTTGCATATTTGCACATCCTTTTATCTTATAAATATTTCCTGTCTTCTCTGTGTAAAGGTGGATTTTAAGGTACACAAGGCATAATCTTTGCCCTCGTTGTTAGTATCTTGTAGAGACAGCAACTTGTGCACAGATGACTAGAATGTAAGCTGCTAAGTGACAAGCAACAAAAAAAGTACTATTGCAAAATCTACTTGAGACAATGAGGAATATTAACTTCCAACTTGGAGGAAGCTAAGATTTTTATGAACAAGTGTTTGAAAGAGGAATCAGATATATACATATATGGCAAAGCTGGAGTAAAGGGTATGCTATAAGGTAGTATATCAAAGAGAGAAGTGTAAGTGCTTCCTATGTGCCAGACTGGCTCGATTTTATTACTTGTGTGACCATAGCTAGTTATGTAATATCTCTGAGCTTCTGTATCTTCATCTGTAAAATGGACATAACAAATCCAACTTCACAGAATTGCTGTGAAGGTGAAATGCAGTCATGTGTGCAAAATGCTAAGCAGACTCTCTCCTGTATTGAACACTCTGTGAATGATACTTATAATTCTTATGCTTACGGTTAATATTATCATCATTTCAGGAAGTGAGAAAAATCCTAGCAAAAATACAAACTTGGGCAAGCTCTGGGCAAAATTATCTCAATGGGTGCTTGAAAGTCATCTGTGGAAAATGACAGTTGACAAAAAGTGCTGGTTGAAATGAAAATTAGATCTTTGAACGTCAGGATAAGGACACTGGACATGCTCGTTTATCAATCCATGCTTGGTCTTTAGCACAGCATGGTGTTTTCTGGTTCCAAGGAAATATTTGTTTAGTTGCTTTTGTTTGATTCGAATTAATTTTTCTGATAGCTTTTGAAAATCGGCAAGCAGATAAAAGATGTAAACTGATCTGGGCTTTAGTGAGTGTTACTCAGCAGCAATGTGTGGGATGAATTAGAGGAAAGGAAAGTGGAACACTATTATAATAATTAAAGCTAACTGTAAATGTAAACTGTTTACCAGAACAGCTGCAGATACATGGTAGACATGAGAGAAACATTCAAAGAAAAATGTTAAGATTTCACTAATATAAGTTGCATGATAGATGCAAGGGGGAAGGAGCTGAAGCATATGCTGAAATTCAAATCTGAGGTTCAAGATGTCTTAGGTAGAAGAAGATGCCACATGTTAACTTTGAACTATGATGACTTTGTGGCATGATGTCAAGATTCCACATTTTACCAGTTGTATGACCTTAAGAAAAGGCAAGAGATAAATATTTAGAAAGCACTAGACCTGAAGTAATTGAAAAGAGCATGAGAAAGAAACCTTAGGTGGGATCCTGGATTCAGGAAAGGGTTAACAAAGTCTTTTTGATCATGGAAAAGCAATCCAAGACATAAGAAGGACCAGAAATCTTAAATCAGAACCAGAAATCTTAAGTCAAGATTAGAAAAAATTCTGAAGGATTTTTTTATAAAAGGCAATTACTGAAAAAGTTGAGACTCATTGGAGCTTCTGGCCCGATAGTGACATTCTTCTTTGAGTAAGTTTCAATAAAAGAGTAGGGATGGTCCTTAGAATGCAAGAGATGGGATGAATTATGGATGTGGAAGCAATAAATGTCAATCATCATTTAAAGAAATTTGCACAGAATAAGCAAAGTAGGATAAGAGCTTAAAAGTTAGGCTTTTATTTATTTTCATTTTTTTTTCATCAGAGGAGGAAATTGTTTAGACTCAAAACCCTGAGAAAAAAAAGAAAGAGAAGTATAGATTTAAGTAGACTTGAATTCTAATCCCAGATCCTACCAAACATCTCTGAGGCTTAGTAGATTTATGTATAAATAAAAGATAAATACTTATTATGTTTAGCTCTAAACATTTTAAATGAATGTATATGAGTTTTTAAAAATTATTTATTGAGGTATAATTCAAATAAAATAAACTTACATTTAATTATATAGTTTTATGAGTTTTGACAACTGCATAGTCCCTGGTAACTGCTTCCACAATAAAGTTAGAGAACTTAACCACCTCCCAAAGTTGTCTGGACCTCCGCACCCCAGCCCCTGACCACAGGTCACCACTGACCTAGATTCTGTCATTTTGGATAAGATTGATCTTTTCTAAATTTTATACAAATGGTATCATAATTATGTATTAATTTGTTTCTGGTTTCTTTATCTCAGCAAAATGTTTTTTGAAATTTTCCATCTAATTGAGTGGGTAAGTCATTACTCTTTATTACTGCTGAATGCATTTCATCGTAGAAATAATGTTCATTCAATTTATCCATTTTATCCAATTTATCTATTCAATTGTTGATAGATGCTTGATGGGTTTATAGTTTTTGGATACTGTTAATAAAACCACAATGAACATTCTTTTACAAATCTTTGTGTAGATAGCTGTCTAACTGAAAGCCTTTTTATATAAAAGTTCACAAAATCACTATCACTTAGAAAACTGGAAAAGCAGGCATCTGGAGTCCAGCATCGGCCACTATGTGTAGATAGGATATTAGATTTCCAATTTATCAGCCACGACTACCGTACTTACAAAACGTTCCTCCACCAATTACTCATGTAACACAGGCTATGCAGACACTTGATCGTGCGGTCCTAACCGTAGTCCTGACCTATCTTGAGTCAATAGTTGATGGGACAGGATGGGACTGGTTTTAGCTTTTAGCATCAGTAGTCTAACTCCCACTGCCTGTCTCAAAATGATCAAAGAGTTTTGGAACTGGAGTGACTAAATTTCTCTCCTGAGTGACCAAATGGCTCTACTCCTCCTCTTCCAGGTCACCTGCTTCCTTGGTGAGAGAGAGATCCTGAGCCTGGCTCTTTTCTCTCATCCACACACACACTTTTAGCGGCCAAATCTCATTAGTAAGGAACTATTTCCCTGACGGCACGTGGGAGTATTTTTCCATCTGTTTTCAGGTAAATCAAAGAGGCACCCTCAGATATTCCAGACCCAAAGACAAAGAAATTCATCTACTGATTCCTTTCAATTTACCGAAATATTTGTTGGGTGGAGTCCTGCCTTAGAATTATATCTGGCCTATATAAAGAAAAACTGCAATCTCAGATCCCTTGCTGGTTCTCTACTAGTTGAGGGGAGCTTGGACTATTTTGAAAGGCAATGTAAACTGCCCCCTTTTTCTTAAGCATCCGTGGACATTATTAGGAGGCAAAAAGCTATGGAAAGAAGAATTTAAGCTTTTCTTTACGGTGGAGGGCCTGAAAAATCTGTATAGGGTATACTGTCTTCAGGAACTCTTTTCATTACACTACTGTTTTAATCAACCCATCTAGATAGATGATAGATAGATGGTAGATTAGATAGATAGATGATAGATTAATAGATACACACACATACTGAAGGCTTTGGTTGGGAGTGCTACAGCCCACTGGATTGCTGAGATGAAGCCCCCGCTCAAGGTGTGTGAGAGTTTGGTTAAGAGGAGGGAATGATGAGGGGAAACCTTCTGGAGGGAGAAGATAAAATTTTTCTGAAGTGGAAGAGAGATCAAAGAGAGTTTGGGGCATAGACTTCCAAACAGGAGCTACACCTAGGAACTAGGGTACAGCCATGCATCACTCTACTATTGTGTTTACAGGACTTTTCTTTTCCATTAGACACTTGGAACTGTTATATTAAGCATCCATGATTTTAAGTTGTTGCTGGTTTTGGATTCTTAATTTTATTTCCCTTTAGTTAATCGTAGACTTCAGTGACATCTAATACACAGCAGACTTGTGCAAGGGGTATTGTGTATAAACTAGGGAGGAAAAAATAACAAAGTCATTGAGGACAACAGGAGGGAAGGAACAGACTAGTTGTTTAAGGCAAATTATAGTGAAGAAGTTCCAGGCTTTTACCAGGTCAAAAAGGGAAAGTCCCAGGGGTGGTTGAAATTGGTAGTGAGATATAACTAAAATGAAAAAGCAGGGCCTGATCCAGGAAAAAAAATTTTTGTTTTCCCCAAACACTTTAAGAGAAGGAGACCATTGAAAAAGAGGCAGAGTGGCAGGTATTTAGGTTATATATAGTTTTCATCCAATTTGGCTGCGCAACTCAGGTCAGAGTTTCTCCCAGCTACTAACTACACCAAGTTTCACGGAGTCACGGTCTCCTATGGAAACGTTCTCTGCTTTGCTCAGGGGCTTTATCTTCAGTTACTGCAAATTCCATTTGCAAAACAAATATTCTTTCCAGAATGTGTTTTATGTCATTTTAGAAACTGATAAAATTCTGAAATAATTCTATTCATTTGAATACTTTGATAATCATCCCAAATACACAAACTGAAATTTAACATAAAGCGTTAGAGATTGACAATACATGACAAAAGTTGTTTTGCGCATTCATAACAAATGAGTACAATGAACTTTGCTATTTAATAGTTCTGAGGGACTTTATTTTAACTAGTATCTTGTAACTAGAAGAGGGTATCAGTGTCTTCAAAAGAATCTCTTTGAGTATGTCTGATCATTTAACTTTTGGGCAAGTTTGTCTCTGAGAGTATGTTTTAGTCAGTCAGTAGAGAGCAATCATTAGTGAATTCCCATATCCATCCATCAATTTCAAGTTGTAGCTCACACATTGCCCTAAATCCAACTCAGAAATTTACGGAAAAATTGTAGCACTTCTGACTTTTTAGAAACTAGTTAAGATAGATTGAAGCCTATGAGGCAGAGGAGATAAAACACACCCTCTTATTTGTAAATCAATCCAAATTAAGTATTTTTAGTTACAAATTTTAATCTAGTTTTCAACTAGATTATGGACTTTGAACCTTAAATTCTAAATAAAATAATAATGTATAAATCTCTGCATCAGAACAATGATAATTTTTGTATATGAATTTACTTACAATTAATCCACAAAAGAAGCAGTTTGATTTGAATAAATAAAAGAGTTAAATTGTTTATATTTTGTGGGCTTGTCTTAGTCTGTTTGGCTTGCATTAACAAAAATACCAGAGACTGGGTGGCTTAAGCAATAAACCTTGATTTCTCATAGTTCTAGAGGTTGGGAAGTACAAGATCAAATCATCAACAGCTTCAGTAACTGATGAGGGCTGCTTCCTTGTTCACAGACCACTGTTTTCTCTCAGTGTCATCACATGGGACCAGAGAGATCGCTCATGTCTCTTCTTATAAGGGTACTAATACCATTCATGAGGGCTCCACCTTGATGATCTAATCACCTCCCAAATATCCTGCCTCCAAATGCCATCATGTTAGGAATTTGAATTTCAACATATGAATTTGGGGGAGACATAACATTCAGTCCATTGCAGGGTTTATACATGAATATTTATGCACAAACATAACTAAACATATACCCTTGTCAATAATAAAAACAAGTAAAATAAAACATGCCAGTCGGCTTAATCAAAGAGATTATTTAATTCAGTAAGAAATATTGTTAATTTTCTAACTAGATAGTTAATTTCTTTTCTGACTATTCTTATCCACATGTAAGGTTTTCAGATAGATTTGAAATGGAAGAATGGTTGAAGATAATGAACAATTGCTTCTTGAATAGTCATGCCAACAATGTGACAGTTTGCATAGGGAAAAGCAAGAAAGAACACTCAATTATAAAAATAATATGGAGTTAATATTATCCAAGATCCTTATGTCAGATAATCTTTTGTCACATTGTCAGAGTCTGTACTTATTTTCCACCAATTCACAAAGCTGGGAAGACCATTCTGACCTTGTGGCACTTTCAGATTCCATGAATGGAAAGATGACAGGGTCCCACACATCACCTCTAACAGGCAGAGAAAGCAGCTGTCCAGATGCACTGCTTGGGAGGAAGAACAAGGCTCAAAATGTTGACCTCATGTGAACATGACTAACAGTCAATAGCATGGGCTTCACTGGCCAGGACTTACTCAGAGAACCCTACAGCACTTCCTTTTTGTAATAAAATATTTTCTAGGATGGGGGTGTGGAGTTGGGACACCCATCAGAAGAGATGAGTGTGATAGGAACTCATGTCACTGTTGGAAAGTGAGTGAGCTGTGACATTGAGTGGGCCGTGACATTGACTGAAATAGATTCACTCAGGGAGACAAGTTAGCTATATCTTTGATCTTTTTATAAGCAGCTGGATAGAAAAAATTAAGCAGCAGGAAAGGAGGGACAGGATAAAAGAAAGTATCTTTTCTCCTTTTTTATTCTTACAATGTCCTGATTCTTCAGTCTAGAGCTTTAAATATTTGTGTAACTTTCTTGGGAAACTGTCATCTCATAGTAATTTTGTATGTATTGAGCTCCTAAAGCTATGGATGCTTTATAAAGCTACAATGTAAATTTATGTCTCTCCATAATCCCTGTCACTTTCCCTGTCTCCACATAAAAAGCAAGAGATGTAACATTTCATTATTAATTACAGCAACAGCAAGCTGGCTGTCAGAGAGTCAAACCCGACATACTTCCCCCACCAAGCTGCTGAGCTTTCAGCCATTTACTCATTAAGCTCATGATGAGGATGGAGTTTTTAAAACCTGCTATTTTTAATGGACAGGAGGTCTTTAAAATCTGTCATAAATTGCTCAATTGAGGAAATCAAATGGCAAAGAGAGCAATCCAGGCTAAGAGCAAACAAATTGCACCATAAAAGGAAGTTGGGTCTTTAACTGAGCTTTCATTTTTACAAAGAATGTGAGGGCAACCCTGCAACTGTAAGTGGGCGCTGTGGGATTATTTAACTGAGAGCAGTTATTCACATTAAAGAGGCTGAACACACAGGGAAAAAAAATTCAAACCAAACCAAACCAAGACAAAGGACAAAAAGCACTTTAGGGTGATTTTGTTTTTTAAATAATAGGTTACTGGTAGTAAAAATGACTAAATCAAGTTCTAATGTGTATTTTACATAACATTTTAATAACAGACTACATAAGATGAAAGTGAATTTCAAGGTGACCACAAATCAAGTTAAGGATCTAAACATACAAAGGAATTTTCTCTCCCATCTAGTGAGAGATTTTAATAAATGCACATCAATTTGGATATTTTTTCATTCATTCACTCAAGATACATTCCTTGGTACCTATTATATGGTCCAGCTTTTTTTCTAAGCACTTTGGAACACAAGGATGAACTAAACAGAAAAACGTCTGTCCCTGAAGGAGGGAGATGGCAAAAAAGCCATCTGCATAATACATGGTACATTAAGTGGCGTATTTGAAAGGGATAAGTCATGAAAAAATAGGAAAACAAAGGCAGGTAAAAAGGGACTGGGAGGGCAGGTGTGGTAGTGGGAGAGGAGGAGGATACAAGCTTACCAGCAGATGTGAGAATCCCATTCATGAAGTGAGGGAGTTGGAAACACGAGCACTTGGAAAAAGAAAAGCTTTCCAGGTGGACTGATCACCTTAAAGGATCAAATTTACTGGGAAAAGCATAATTCCCAGTTTTTCTCAATAGAAGCTCCTGTAAACCAGGAGAGCAGAGGAGTGGCTAGCTGTGCGGTGTCCCCATATGAAAAACAGCTCTTTCTAGTATGGGTCAGGGCTCATCAAAAGACTAATCATGCCACCCTACAATAATCAGAGCCACAAAATATCTTTTAAAAGTCTATATTTGGCACCAAAATACCATTATAAAGAAGGACTTGTGTGTGTCTATTTGTGCACACGCTTGTGTCAACCTTAAATTATATACACATAATAACACTATATAAAAAGTTAATATTCCCATTGATGATATAACTTCTGCTTTACTCACACTAAGAGAAAATTTTTTCTACCATAGTAATGAATCATTTAGAGTTTTAAATCCCAGGCACCAACTTTACCTGGATAACGTATCTATGGAGTTGGAAAGAAAAAATACTTTGGTGATAGCATCACTGAAAAGATAAAAATTGGAGACAATCTGCTATGGTGATAGAGGTGATATCATTTAGGACCTGAAATCTTATCTAGGCAAAAATAAATGATTCTGGAATTGTATGCAAGAGAACAGGGAATGATCCGTAGCAAGTAAACAAATATGTGCTGAAACCACTAAAGAAAAAAATGGCAAATTAAAGAATCATTCTAAAATCTAAGCATTTGTTAGTTTTAATCGTGAATGTCACTATATGAAACTCTCTTTATCCCAAACTTCCAGTATGATTTGCAAAGCACACTTGCTATTTCTAAGAGCCTCTTACAACTCAGAACTTGCTTTATAACTTTTCTAAGAAGTAGTCTTGACAGCAAACACACATTGTATAAATTATAGGCTTTGTTTGTTTATTTTGTCATTAATTGGCATTCAAGTTTTAATAAGTTCTATGTGGTCCAGTGTACCAGTGTATGTGACCATGCACACATGCAAGTTATATTAGACCAGACAGCAAAATGTTGATATAATTGATATCATTCTGAATCTTTATACAGGGTTTTTGAATCTCCTTGGACTGATATCCTTTTATATTCTTTCTGTCTTTTCTGTCTGTCTTTATCTCCCCACTCTGGCAGTTTGGGTGCTGCTTTAGGATATTTACTAAATATACTCCTGTGTATTTCTCAGTGACTACTGACAGATTCAATGACTGTTACCCTTTATTATAAGTTCCCCTTAACATTTGTGATTTTAATTGTGGAAAATAACCATGTACATTCATGGATGTATGTTCCTCTCAATCTCTTCCATCAATTTCCCAGGAATAATTGGTACAATTTAAATCTTCACCTAACTATTCTCCTTCCATTGTAATTGGAACAGCATCTATTTTTAAAGTAAGGTCTATTCTTGCGCTGTTATTTTATTTTGGTAATTTATGGAGAACCCATTGCCCAAAACAGGCACACGGATGCTATAAATAAAGCAGTCTGATAATTGCTTAAACAAAACTGGGCTCGATGGACAGGCAATGAACCCTCATTAAGGTGAGGCTAGAGATGCGTTTGCAATTTCTCTGAATAACCTTTTTTATTTCTCTTTAAACACTACTGAGCATTCCATAAAATGATAATTTTGAAAGATACCAGCACTTTGTTTAAACAAAGAATAAAATAAACATGTAATTGAGTTATATCTTATTAAGTTACACATTTAAATAAAAAACAGATATAAATATGAATTGGTGGAAAGATTATTCATATGGAAGCAATGAGATTTCCATTATAGAGCTAGAGATATTTCACACTGTAAAAGCTTGCTCCCTTTGTGGTAATTTTTATTTGCTATTTAAATTCAGCTTAACCTTCCCTGTCCTCTAAAACTAAAAATAGCACTTGTGGTCTTTTATTGTTTTCATGCACAATTTAAACAAAATAATTTAGTGTTTTAGCTTGGCTCAGGAATTGTAAAGATTTATGTGCTAAAGATTATTCACTTGTAAAATGGCCTATGTACTTCATCTGCAATGTAAACATTTTGAAAATAAAAAGAAAACTATGAAAGCTTTATTATATTTAATTTTATAATACAAAATATACGAAGATTGAAAACGATTATACTTAAGCCAGTTCTGTCTCATAAGTGGATTTATTTAAATGTGTTTTTTTAATGTTTCTAAAAATTTTAGTTGCTTTTCCTTCTTAAAAATTTCTCCTAAAGTGACTATATTGATGTTTTAAAGAAATAAAACTTGGGCAAATTAAAACAAAATGAAAATAAATGTGTTCTTTCTATATTTAGCAAAAGTCCTTTATTTTATTGTCTTTGAGCTCAATGGAAGCTTATGGAAATTAAGTTCAATTTTTAACACATCAAATGCATGTTTGAATATGAGTAAGAACAAACAGATTTTAAGCTATTTCTACAAGCTCTTAATTTTAACATTATGCAGACAGAAGCTGTAACTTAATATTTTGTTTCACTGTCAATTTATTCCTCTCCAATTTTTGACATGATAAATCCCATCTTTTTATTTTCAGTTATTAACTTATAAACAAGTAGGATGCATCCAAGTGCACAGAGAGGCTAGATATAAATGGAAATCCTATCAATTAACAAATATCAAATAACAAATATCAAATTAACAAATGTTCCTCCTTAATGTCAATCACAACATGACATCCTATAGATAAAGTATTCGGGTTACCAGGTATTCTTTAAAAATGTTCCTTCTAATAATTCGAAGTTTTGGTGAAATTTGAAATCTTCTAGTTTTTCCCCAAATACTACTTCTCTCTATTAAAAAAAAAAACAGTAACAATAATTCTGGAAGGTTAACAACACTGGGGTTTATTAATTCTATTCTTATGATTTATATAGTTGTCAAGGCGGTCTTCATGTTAGTAAAAAAATCCTGTATTCACCCGTTAATATATGCTCCTTTGTAGGTGAGTATTCACAGTAGAACGCCACTAATCAATCTGCAAAATTGGCATCATTAGTTAAGAAGAGCCTGTGTGTTTAAGTTGTAGGAGGTTTGCAGGAAGCACGTGTGTTGGCAGAACTGTGTAATAAGGCATCTGCAATAGTTGACTACATTATGCTTCCATTCAGCTGGTGTCATCATTCTGTCACTTTCACCCATTCCATAATTTGCACGAAAAGAAAGCAAACTACAACAACTCTTTAAATTCTGGGAATGTATGGTAAACTGTCAGTTTCCCTTCTGTGAAGTTGTTTATCTCAGGATTTTACTTGGCACACAGTTTCTCAATAGATGTAGCCCTCCTTCCCAAACGCAAAGGAAATCCCATTGATCAATGGGGATTGCAGCATTTATCAACATCAAAATGCAGACAGCTTAATTCCTTAGATTAGCATTTGGCTCAAACAGCCAAGGTTTTCTGAGAAACTACTATTAATATATTTTAAAGTATCCAATTTCTTTATCTTCCTCCTACCAGCTCAAAACATAAGCCAAGGCCATGTGTCTGCATCTTAATCACATTTGAGCATGAGAGCCATCCGTCGAAAGCCTGTCTCATTTGAAAGATATAAGAGATTGTAATATTTTAACATTTCCTACTGCCAAGTTGCTGAGCAATAAAACAATCTTGGCACTTTCCTGCCAGTTCATCATGAAGAACTACTTTAGTTTTGCAAAGTCTCTTGATGAAACAAAGGAAAGGCAGCTGGACCAAACAGCCTTTCAGAAACCTGTTGCCAAACAAATCACTGGAACTTTCACCCCTTTGCATGGCTAACTGAGATGGAGGCAGAGAGATCCTACATATGGAGCAGAATAGAAAATCAACTCCTAAGTTTAGTGATTAAAATTGTACAATTATTAGCTCAGAGTTCTAGAATTATGCTCTTATCTCACATTATCTTTATCCAAGATAAACATAAGTGTGAAATTTTTTTAGCTAAAGATACATTTCACATACTCTAGCACACTTGTCAAATGATGTATATTAGATTAAACGCGTATTTCGGCTCAATATTTACCTACATTTTAAAAGTTTGGATCAGAGAAATAATGCCAAAGCATATGCTGGATAGATAATTTCAAACAAAACAAAGGGTATAAGGTAAAAAAGCTGTAGTTCCCCTTTCACATAAGTCCAGTCTTACTTTTTGGTATGTATTTTTTTTTAATATTTACTATTTATTGAGTGCTTATATGCTAGGTTCTGTGTTAACCATTTCATTCATTTTTCTTTTAACATCTTTATTGGAGTATAATTGCTTTACAATGGTGTGTTAGTTTCTGCTTTATAACAAACTGAATCAGCTATACATATACATATATCCCCATATCTCCTCCCTCTTGCGTCTCCCTCCCACCCTCCCTATCCCACCCCTCTAGGTGGTCACAAAGCACCAAGCTGATCTCCCTGTGCTATGCGGCTGCTTCCCACTATCTATTTTACATTTCGTAGTGTATATATGTCCATGCCACTCTCTCACTTCGTCCCAGCTTACACTTCCCCCTCCCTGTGTCCTCAAGTCCATTCTCTACATCTGCATCTTTATCCCTGTCCTGCCCCTAGGTTCTTCAGAACGCTTTTTTTTTTTTTTTTTAAAGATTCCATATATATGTGTTAGCATACAGTATTTGTTTTTCTCTTTCTGACTTACTTCACTCTGTATGACAGATTCTTGATCCATCCACCTCACTACAAATAACTCATTTTCGTTTCTTTTTATGGTCGAGTAACATTCCATTGTATATATGTGCCACATCTTCTTTATCCATTCATCTGTTGATGGACACTTAGGTTGCTTCCATATCCTGGCTATTGTAACTAGTGCTGCAATGAACATTGTGGTACATGACTCTTTTTGAATTATGGTTTTCTCAGGGTATATGCCCAGTAGTGGGATTGCTGGGTCATATGGTAGTTCTATTTTTATTTTTTACAGAACCTCCATACTGTTCTCCATAGTGGCTGTATCCATTTACATTCCCACCAACAGTGCCAGAGGGTTCCCTTTTCTCCACACCCTCTCCAGCATTTACTGTTTCTAGATTTTTTGATGATGACCTTTCTGACTGGTGTGAGGTGATACCTCATTGTAGTTTTGATTTGCATTTCTCTAATGATTAGTGATGTTGAGCATCCTTTCACGTGTTTGCTGTCAATCTGTATATCTTCTTTGGAGAAATGTCTATTTAGGTCTTCTGCCCAATTTTGGATTGGATTGTTTGATTTTTTGATATTGAGCTGCATGAGCTACATGTATATTTTGGAGATTAATCATCTGTCAGTTGCTTCATTTGCAAATAATTTCTCCCATTCTGAGGGTTGTCTTTTCGTCTTGTTTATGGTCTCCTTTGCTGTGCAAAAGCTTTTAAGGTTCATTACCTCCCATTTGTTTATTTTTCTTTTTATTTCCATTTCTCTGGGGCGTGGGTCAAAAAGGATCTTGCTATGATTTATGTCATAGAGTGTTCTGCCTATGTTTTCCTCTAAGAGTTTGATAGTGTCTGGCCTTACCTTTAGGTCTTTAATCCAGTTTGAGTTTATTTTTGTATATGGTATTAGGGAGTGTTGTAATTTCATTCTTTTACACATAGCTGTCCAGTTTTCCCAGCACCAGTTATTGAAGAGGCTGTCTTTTCTCCATTGTATATTCTTGCCTCCTTTATCAAAGATAAGCTGACCATATGTGCGTGGGTTTCTCTCTGGGCTTTCTGTCCTGTTCCATTGATCTGTATTTCTGTTTTAATGCCAGCACCATCCTGTCTTGATTACTGTAGCTTTGTAATATAGTCTGAAGTCAGAGCGCCTGATTCCTCCAGTTTCGTTTTTCTTTCTCAAGATTGCTTTGGTTATTTGGGGTCTTTTGTGTTGCCATACAAATTGTGAAATTTTTTGTTCTAGTTCTGTGAAAAATGCCATTGGTAGTTTGATAGGGATTGCATTGAATCTGTAGATTGCTTTGGGTAGTATAGTCATTTTCACAATATTGATTCTTCCAATCGAAGAACATGATATATCTCGCCATCTGTTTGTATCATCTTTAATTTCTTTCATGAGTGTCTTGTAGTTTTCTGCATACAGGTCTTTTGTCTCCTTAGGTAGGTTTATTCCTAGGTATTTTATTCTTTTTGTTGCAGTGGTAAATGGGAGTGTTTCTTTAATTTCTCTTTCAGATTTTTCATCATTAGTGTATAGCAATGCAAGAGATTTCTGCACACTGATTTTGTATCCTGCTAATTTACCAAATTCATTGATTAGCTCTAGTAGTTTTCTGGTAGCATCTTTAGGATACTTTATGTATAGTATCATGTCATCTGCAGACAGTGACAGTTTTAATTCTTCTTTTCCGATTTGGATTCCTTTTATTTCTTTTTCTTCTCTGATTGCTGTGGCTAAAACTTGCAAAACTATGTTGAATATTGGGGATAGTGGGCAACCTTGTCTTGTTCCTGATCTTAATGGAAATTGTTTCAGTTTTTCACCACTGAGAATGATGTTGGCTGTGGGTTTGTCATAAATGGTCTTTATTATACTTAGGTACGTTCCCTCTATGCCTACTTTCTGGAGGGTTTTTATCATAAATCGGTGTTGAATTTTGTTGAAAGCTTTTTCTCCATCTATTGATATGATCATATGGTTTTTATCCTTCAGTTTGTTAATACGGTTTATCACATTGATTGATTTGCATATACTGAAGAATCCTTGCATTCCTGGGATAAACCCCACTTGATCATGGTGTATGATCCTTTGAATGTGCTGTTGGATTCTCTTTGCTAGTATTTTGTTGAGGATTTTTGCATCTATGTTCAATAGTGATATTGGCCTGTAGTTTTCTTTCTTTATGACATCTTTGTCTGGTTTTGGTATCAGGGTGATGGTAGCCTCATAGAATGCGTTTGGGAGTGTTCCTTCCTCTACTCTAGTCTGGAAGAGTTTGAGAAGGATACCTGTTAGCTCTTCTCTAAATCTTCGCCTGTGAAGCCATCTGGCCCTGGGCTTTTGTTTGCTGGAAGATTTTTAATCACAGTTTCAATTTCAGTGCTTGTGATTGGTCTGTTTATATTTTCTATTTCTTCCTGGTTCAGTCTCAGAAGGTTGTGCTTTTCTAAAAATTTGTCCATTTCTTCCAGCTTGTCCAGTTTATTGGCATAGAGTTGCTTGTAGTAATCTCTCATGATCCTTTGTATTTCTGCAGTGTCAGTTGTTACTTCTCCTTTTTCATTTCTAATGCTATTGACTTGAGTCTTCTCCCTTTTTTTCCTGATGAGTCTGGCTAAAGGTTTATCAATTTTGTTTATCTTCTCAAAGAACCAGTTTTTATTTTTATTGATATTTGCTATCATTTTCTTCATTTCTTTTTCATTTATTTCTGATCTGATCTTTATGATTTCTTTCCTTCTCCTAACTTTGGGTTTTTTTGGTTCTTCTTTCTCTAATTGCTTTAGGTGTAAGGTTAGGTTGTTTATTTGAGATGTTTCTTGTTTCTTGAGGTAAGATTGCACTGCTATAAACTTCCCTCTTAGAACTGCTTTTGCTGCATCCCATAGGTTTTGGGTCATTGTGTTTTCATTGTCATTTGCCTCTAGGTAGTTTTTGATTTCCTCTTTGATCTCATGGTTATTTAGTAGTATTGTTTAGCCTCCATGTGTTGGTATATTTTACAGTTTTTTTACTGTAATTGATATCTAGTCTTATAGCGTTGTGGTTGGAAAAGATACTTTATACGATTTCCATTTTCTTAAATTTACCAAGGCTTGATTTGTGACCCCAGATATGATCTATCCTGGAGAATGTTCCATGAGCACTTGAGAAGAAAGTGTATTCTGTTGTTTCTGGATGGAATGTCCTATAAATATCAATTAAGTCCATCTTGTTTAATGTATCATTTTAAGCTTGTGTTTCCTTGTTTATTTTCATTATGAATGATCTGTCCATTGGTGAAAGTGGGGTGTTAAAATCCCCTACAATGATTGTGTTACTGTCAATTTCCCCTCTTATGGTTGTTAGCATTTGCCTTATGTATTGAGGTGTTCCGATGTTTGGTGCGTAATTATTTACAATTGTTATATTTCTTCTTGGATTGATCCCTTGATCATTATGTAGTATCCTTCTTTGTCTCTTGTAATAGTCTGCATTTTAAAGTCTATTTTGCCTGATATGAGAATTGCTACTCCAGCTTTCTTTTGACTTCCATTTGCATGGAATATCTTTTGCCATCCCTTCACTTTCAGTCTGTATGTGTCCCTAGGTCTGAAGTGGGTCTCTTGTAGACAGCATATATATGGGTCTTGTTTTTGTATCCATTCAGCCAGTCCATGTCTTTTGGTTGGAACATTTAATCCATTTACCTTTAATGTAATTATCAATATGTATGTGCCTATTACCATTTTCTTAATTGTTTTGGGTTTGTTATTGTACGTCTTTTCCTTCTCTTGTGTTTTGTGCCTAGAGAAGTTCCTTTAGCATTTGTTGTAAAGCTGGTTTGGTGGTGCTGAGTTCTCTTAGCTTTTGCTTGTCTGTAAAGGTTTTAATTTCTCCATCAAATCTGAATGAGATCCTTGCTGGGTAGAGTAATCTTGGTTGTAGGTTTTTCCCTTTCAACATTTTAAATATGTCCTGCCACACCCTTCTGGCTTGCAGAGTTTCTGCTGAAAGATCAGCTGTTAACCTTATGGGGATTCCCTTGTATGTTATTTGTTGCTTTTCCCTTGCTGCTTTTAATATTTTTTCTTTGTATTTAATTTTTGATAGTTTGATTAATATGTGTCTTGGTGTGTTTCTCCTTGGATTTATCCTGTATGGGACTCTATGCGCTTCCTGGACCTGGGTGACTATTCCTTTCCCATATCAGGGAACTTTTCAACTATAATCTCTTCAAGTATTTTCTCAGTCCCTTTCTTTTTCTCTTCTTCTTCTGGGACCCCTATAATTCAAATGTTGGTGCATTTAATGTTGTCCCAAAGGTCTCTGAGTCTGTCCTCAATTCTTTTCATTCTTTTTTTTGTATTCTGATCTGTGATAGTTATTTCTGCTATTTTATCTTCCAGGTCACTTATCCATTCTTCTGCCTCAGTTATTCTGCTATTGATTCCTTCTAGAGAATTTTTAATTTAATTTATTGTGTTGTTCATCATTTTTTGTTTGCTCTTTAGTTCTTCTAGGTCCTTGTTAAATGTTTCTTGTATTTTCTCCATTCTATTTCCAAGATTGGATCATCTTTACTATCATTATTCTGAATTCTTTTTCAGGTAGACTACCTATTTCCTCTTCATTTGTTAGGTCTGGTGGGTTTTTACCTTGCTCCTTCTTCTGCTCTGTGTTTCTCTGTCTTCTCATTTTGCTTAACTTACTGTGTTTGGGGTCTCTTTTTCACAGTCTGCAGGTCCATAGTTCCTGTTGTTTTTGGTGTCTGCCCCCAGTGGCTAAGGTTGGTTCAGTGGGTTGTGTTGGCTTCCTGGTGGAGGGGACTGTTGCCTGTGTTCTGGTGGATGAGGCTGGATCTTGTCTTTCTGGTGGGCAGGACCGCATCTAGTGGTGTGCTTGGGGTGTCTGTGAACTTATTATGATTTTAGGCAGACTCTCTGCTAATGGATGGGGTTGTGTTCCTGTCTTGCTAGTTTTTTGGCATGGGGTGTCCAGCACTGAAGTTTGCTGGTCGTTGAGTGGAACTGGGTCTTAGTGTTGCGACGGAGATCTCTGGGAGAGCTCTCGCCAACTGATATTACAAGGGGCCGGGCAGTCTCTGGTGGACCAATGTCCTGAAATCGGATCTCCCACCTCAGAGGCTCAGGCCTGACAACTGGCCAGAGCACCAAGACCCTGTCAGCCATATAGCTCAGAAGAAAAGGGAGAAAAGAAAAGAAAAGAAACAAAGAAAGAAAGAAAGAAAGAAAGAAAGGAAGAAAGGAAGAAAGAAAGAAGGAAAAGAATAAATAAAATAAAGTTATTAAAATAAAAAAGTAAAAAAAATCATTAAAAAAATAAATAAAAAAGTAATAAGAAAAAAGAAAAGAGCAACCAAACCAATAAACAAATCCACCACTGATAACAAGCACTAAAAACAATACTAAAAAAAAAATGAACAGACAGAACTGTAGGACAAATGGTAAAATCAAACCTCTACAGACAAAATCACACAAAGAAGCATACACACACATACTCACAAAAAGAGAGAAAGGAAGAAAAAATATATATATATATATATATAAAAAGGAAGAGAGCAACCAAATCAGTAAAGAAATCTACCAATGATAATAACTTCTAAATACTAAACTAAGATAAACATAAAACTAGAAACAAATTAGATGCAGAAAGCAAACCCCAAGTCTACAGTTGCTCTCAAAGTCCACTGCCTCAGTTTTGGGATGATTTGTTCTCTATTCAGGTATGCCACAGTTGCAAGGTACATCAAGTTGATTGTGGAGATTTAATCCGCTTTTCCTGAGGCTGCTGGGAGAAATTTCCCTTTCACTTCTTTGTTCGCACAGCTCCTGGGGTTCTTCTTTGGGTTTGGCCCCATCTCTGCATGTAGGTCATCTGAGGGCATCTGTTCCCCACCCAGACAGGACGAGGTTAAAGGAGCAGCTGATTCAGGGGTTCTGGCTCACTCAGGCCGAGGGGAGGGAGGGGTACGGAATGCGGGCGAGCCTGCGGTGGCAGAGGCCGGCATGATGTTGCAACACCTGAGGCACGCCGTGTGTTCTCCCGGGGAAGTTGTCCCTGGACCATGGGACCCTGGCAGTGGCGGGCTACACAGGCTCCCAGGAGGGGAGGTGTGGATAGTGACCTGTGCTTGCACACAGGCTCCTTGGTGGCTGCAGCAGCAGCCTTGGCGTTTCATGCCCGTCTCTGGGGTCCGCACTGATAGCTGCACTCACGCCCATCTCTGAAACTGGTTTAGGCAGTGCTCTGAATCTCTTCTCCTCGCACAGCCTGGAACAATGGTCTCTTGCCTCTTAGGCAGTTCCAGACTTTTTCCCGGACTCCCTCCCAGCTAGCTGTGGCACACTAGCCCCCTTCAGGCTGTGTTCACGCAGCCAACCCCAGTCTTCTCCCTGGGATCTGACCTCCAAAGCCCGAGCCTCAGCTCCCAGACCCCACCTGCCCCGGCAGGTGAGCAGAAAAGCCTCTTGGGCTGGTGAGTGCTGGTCGGCACCGAGCCTCTGTGCGGGAATCTCTCTGCTTTGACCTCTGCACCCCTGTTGCTGTGCTCTCCTCCATGGCTCCAAAGCTTCCTCACCCCCGCCACTCCCAGTCTCTGCCAGTGAAGGGGCTTCCTAGTGTGTGGAAACTTTTCCTCCTTCACAGCTCCCTCCCAGAGGTGTAGGTCCATCCCTATTTTTTTGTCTCTGTTTTTTCTTTTTTCTTTTGCCCTACCCAGGTATGTGGGGAGTTTCTTGACTTTTGGGAAGTCTGAGGTCTTCTGTTAGCGTTCAATAGGTGTTCTGTAGGAGTTGTTCCACATGTAGATGTATTTCTGATGTATTTGTGGGGAGGAAGGTGATCTCCACGTCTTACTCTTCCGCCATCTTGAAGGTCCTCCTGGTATGTATTTTTTCAGACCTTTCTCTGTCTACGTGTGTGTATGTGTGTGTCTATGTGTATTTCTGTGTGCATGTGTGTGTGTATATATATAAGCTAAGAATTTTATTCTATTGAATATAAATTACAGCAAAAATCAACAAATTTCTTTATTACTATTATTATTTTTATTAAAATTGAATCAGATTCTGAGTCCTCAACATGCCATTATGTGAACTAAGTTCTCCCCTTTCATCTCAGAGGAGTCAGAAAGTCTCAGAAGCTTTGATTTACAGCAGAACATTTTGGCAAAGCCTCTGGGCTTAGAACACACTGAACCCCAAGGAAATGTCCTGCATGCAAACTTCCATCATCCCCTGGACTGGCCGCCTGTGTCCCCATCCTAAACATACTATACTTTCTTCTGCTTCAGTGTCTGTGGGCGCTGCCCCCACCCGCCCCCCTCACACTCCAGTGCTTTCACCCAGACAACACTTAGTCACCTTTCATCTCCGTCTGAAGCACGAAGCTTCCTTATGAAGCCCTCCTCTATCAACCCGGATGAAGTCAGGGACTGTCCCCCTAGTAATCAGCATGACACATATCTCCTTCATGACACTCCTCACACTTGTTGTTGCTGACTCTCTCCTCTCCTACAAAACTATAATCTCATGAGAGCAGGGCATAGTGCCAGACATTTATTCCTTAACTGATTGGATATTTATTGAACATTTACTATGGTGAAGCCATGTGTTGGATGTTAATGATAAAGTGATATGTTTTAATGGCATGATTCTCTATTTCTCACTGACGTTTCCTTTGAGACAGATGTGAACAGAAAGTCACCTTGATAATTACTTAATTAGAATGGTAGTAACATCTATGAAGGGAAAGTGTATGGTGTCCATGTGAGTATATGGAGCAAGTTAGTCCTCTAAGAAAGGTGGGTGTTTAGGGAGGTGTCCTGGAAGAAGTCAATTTAAGTCAAGACTTAAAGAGTAAATGGGATGGCATCAGGAGAAGAGAGGGTTCTTAGCTCCTTAGTGAAAATGGAAGGTGTGTGGAGTAAAGAGGTTACTGAGAAAGAGGTGATGGGCACATATTAGGGACGAGAGGTACCACTAAGGCTAGGCTGGTCAACAAGGTTTTTATATTGTTAAACATTTTGATCTTTTTCCTAAAACTCTTGGGAAGCCATTAAGCAGTATTAAGCAGGTCAGTGAAATGAGTAGTTCTACAACTAGAAGACAGATAATGGTGGGTGTGGCCAAGAAGGTGAACACAAAGAGAATAGAATTGAAAAATATTTTGGAGTTAGAAATGGGAGACCTTAGTGACTGATTGAATGTGAAAGGTCTGGGTCAAGGAAGATAAAGGTAAAAATAATAATAAAAGCAATAGCTAACACTCATATAGCACCTGTTGGTACCAGTCACCATTTTAAGTGTTTCATATTTATTAGTTCATTTAATCCTCACAATAACCATCTAAAGTAGCACTGTTATTACTCTAATATCATATATGAGTGAAGGATAGACATATTAAATAACTTTCCCAAAGTCATGCAGCCATATGAGTAGAGGTGTTATTCAAAATCCAGTGGTTTGGTTGCAGAATCTATCACGTAAATATTACTCACAGGTGTTTGGAATGAGAAATCAAGAAGATGGCAGTGCCATGATTTGAAGAAGAGAACATTGGACAAGTGAATCTGGGTTAAGCGTAAGACTTGAATTTTGGATATGTTGAACTTGATGTGCCTTGAAATGTGCAAGCATTCTTAAGTTGAATGTGAGCAGGATATATCATTTGGGACTCATCAAAGTATAGATGATAACTAAAGCCATGAGATAAATGAGATCACCCAGGGTTACACTAGACAGTAGGAGAAGAGAAAGTCTCTGCTGAGTAGAGGAAGGAGGACTGGCACGGGACTCTAAGAAGGAATTGCTGAGTAGTAGAAAAAGCTGTCACAAGAACCAAAGAAAGACCTTCATCCAAGAGAGGACAGTCAACTGGTACATTGTAGGTTCTCAGAATATTTATTGACTTACTGATTTTTCATTAGGCTACACTTTAACATCTATATATTTTTACTAGAATGTTCGGTCACTTCTATTCAAGCACAAATCTATGATTGTGATCTATGAAGGGTTAGTCCTTTTATCCACTCTAGTCAGGGCACAATTTTAGGGAATAAATTATTTTCTCTAGAACCAAAAAATTCTCTTTTTTTCTCCATCCAATAAGTGGTTCAGACATATAATTAATTTCTAAGATCTAAAAAACAGTAAATCTTGAAAATCATATGCACTGGTTATAGTCTAATTCATTTCCGGAAAACAAGTAGATTTGGGTTAATATTAATCTTATCCAACTAATATGTAACTAGATTTTTGTACCAGTACAAAAATCCAACTAGATTTTTGTACTAAAGGTAAAATGAAAGATTGGAATTGAAGATTACAGTGTATTTTATTTGTTATAAAGAGGCATCTGCCCTATATCCAGTTTTAACCAATTGTAATGCTCTACCTGTTTAGTTAATAAGAATTACATTAAAATGCCCTCCAAACTCCCAACCTTGTTATAAGGTAAAAGTGGAAGTCTGTCAAAGGCTTAGTGATATCGACAGTCTGACATCAGTTATGCATATGTATTCCAGGAACAACTCCCATCAGCCAAAATTAAATTTACATAGTTAAATATATAGAGTCATAACCAGGGGTCAGGTAAATTTTATGGCAAACATAGATAAATACCTTGCAATGTTATTTAAATTGAATTAAATTTATCTGACTTCAGGGACATGCAATTTTCTGATATAGCCACGTCACAAGATTTTAAATTCCTTTCTGAAAATGTTTTCCATCTTATTATTTTGGCCTCCCAGAAAGTACCTAGAACTTGTATGGAGTAACATAGGGTTGCTTCTCAGCTAATCACTCAATTTGAAGAATATGTGAATACATGAAAGAATTAATGACTAATTTGTGATATAAACTAAAAAGTATTGGAGAAAATTTATTGAAATATTTGATCCGATTATTGAAACCTATCAAAATTATCTTAAGTAAACTTTTTGAACATGTAATTTAGTATTTTCTCTAGATTCCTGGAAAAATTAGTTACAAATTGAGCTGAGAAAAAGAAATATCCCAATAACTTACATAGTCTATTTTCATATAGTATCAATGTTTCATAAATGATAGAGAAATATGACTTTTTTTTTTTCTCCTTCAATTATCCACTATCACTTGTGCCACTATTTTCTTTCTTTATTCCAGGTCATTCCTAAAAGCTTTCGAATAATGCTGAGGTTTCTTCTATATTTCTTTAAAATTCATTGAACTTGTTCATAATTTCTAATTCAACAATCAGTCCATCAGCAAACTGTTGACTTTTCCTTATAAACATGTGGGACCACTTCTGATTCCATCTTATATTTTATGTTAGGGGAAGCCACCATCTCCTTTCACGTGATTTATTACAGTAACCTCTTATATTGTGTCCTGCCCTGGCTCCCTAACATAATTTCTTCCCATTGTAGCCAGTGACTATTTTTAAATGTAAATCAGATTATGCCCTCCCCTGCTTACAACCCTCCATTGGCATCCCATCACACTTAGATTAAAATTTAGCAATTCATGGTGACCTAAAGGAATATTATATGATCCAACGTGTGCCTACGTCTCTGAGTTTAATTGCTTTCTCTTCCCTCTGGCTCCTGAATTCCAGTTCTGCTGACCTTCTCCCTGTTTCTTTAATAGGTCAAGCTCATCCTTGCCTCACGACAATAATTTTTCTCTGCCTTCTACCAGAAAAAACCCTCTCTGAAATCAGTATTAAGATCTCTGCACAAACACCCTCTTAAAAGAAACCCTGTCACTTACTCAACTTGCTTTAGCTTTCTTCATTGTTTTTATCAATACTTACTATCATATTATACTTATTTACCTTCCTGTTTTCCTTCTTTCTTTCTCTTACTATAATGCAAGCTCCTTGAAATCAGACTCCTTGTCTTTTGTTTTTTATCGTTGCATGTGCCATCTACATGAATGAATTAATGAATCACTGAAGACTTCTGATTGTCCTATCTAGTGACTATTCTTCCTGTTATTCTCCAATCCAAGAAATAACAAACTTTTCACATTTTAAGTTCATAATTTTGGGCTTTTTTACAAAATGAAATATAAAATTGAGAAAATGATATTTAAATGGTAATCATTTCTTTCAACTTACCTTAATTCAAATGGTAATCATTTTCCATATTTTCTTATCTATGCATTGAGGGTCAATTGAAATCATTGTTATTTGAGTTCCATGAAATTTATATTTTATGTAATTTTTAAACTATCTTGTTAAATAAACTATGTATTCTTTAGAATCAAATCAGATTATGGCAATCTGGTAAAATTTAACTGAATTTCTAGGTAAAGAGACTAAGTTTATACTATAAAAAGGTAAATAGAATCCCAGAGCTGAACTGAAGCTCAAAAATCCTTCATTATTTTACAGAGGAAGACACTAAAACTCTGAGTAGTTTAATTACTTATTAAAAGAGGTGAGGGATTCTGGAAATGTGGTGACTTGAATATAGTTTCCTTCAACCCCATGTCAAGAGAGTTGCCTTTTGTGAGAAAAGGGCTACTGCCATTTGCAATAAAATCATATACTAAAATCATATATATACAACTGTGTAAAAATAATTGTGCATGTATGTGTGTATGTACATCAAAATATAAAATTAAATTATTAAATTTTATCCAGAGCCATACAATTTGTTATTAGGGGTTCTAGGATCATATCATGTCAACTTTTTATGAGGTCTCTATTCTTTCCAATGGATTTTCAGCATTCATGAAGGAGGTTCTTAACTATTTACTGAAATATTGTGAGTGCTGGTTGAATCAGCCTGCCACCTTGATCCTGATAGGTACTCAACAAATTCAAATTGTCTCCAAACAAGTAAAACTCTAGTTATTCCCTTTGTGATGCTTTTGCCCTTGATGTGTTTTTATGAATCCCTATTCTCTAACTCTTCCTAAGAATAAATACACTTATCTATCCATTTCTTAACCCATGAGCTAGGAATAGGGATAGAGACAGAGGGAGAATGGAAGGGTAATGACAGATAATGGCAAAATAAACATGAGAATGTACAGTCAAGTACTTAATTTTTAAAGTCTGGTGAACTACAGCAGAAAGCACTTTGTTGAATCAACAGTTTCAAGGCAGTCACACAGTAGGGACATAGCAGGCATAAAATAAACATTTTTTGAAAGATGAAGCAATGCATTGATTAAGGAATGAATTACCATACTCACAGATAAGTAGAGAAAGAGAAGATCTAAGAGTTGAAATTGAGAGTATAGAAAGTTCTGGAGCACCATGTAGTTCAGAAATTCAATCTGAACATATTTCATTTCAGGGACTTGCAATAGATATACAGAAATTGCCCACCTCTTTCCATCATACAATTCTTACCATTTAAACATTTTTTTCTAGCAAGAACATGTACCTGGGTTATACAAATATACTTTACCCAAATATGATTCTAATAGTTGCAAACACTTAATCATAATGACCCACAAAGCAAGCAATATATTTTTAACATTAGAATTCTGATCAACATGTGTTAATAAAGACGTGGTGACCCATAACACCATTTAACTACTCTTAGAGGGCATTATAACACAAATTCTCCTGTTGATGGTGTATTTAAGTGTTTAATCTTGCAATAATATCAATTAAATACATATGAAGTACCTTATATTAAGTACTCAAGTGAAAGTGCCTATAACATCACCATTAAAATGCAAGATTAATATACGGAAACTTGTTGTGTTTCTATACACTAATATTGAAATTACAGAATGAGAAAGTAAAAAAAAAATTTTTTCTTTAAAATTACATCAAAAATACCCAGGAGTGGACTTCCCTGGTGGTGCAGTGGTTAAGAATCCACCTGCCAATGCAGGGGACACAGGTTTGAGCCCTGGTCCGGGAAGATACCACATGCCTCGGAGCAACTAAGCCTGTGCGCCACAACTACTAAGCCTGCATGCCACAACTACTGAAGTCCATGCGCCTAGAGCCCATGCTCCCCAACAAGAGAAGCCACCACAATGAGAAGCTGTGCACCGTCAGAAGAGTAGCCCCCACTCACCGCAACTAGAGAAAGCCTGCGTGCAGCAACACAGACCCAACACAGCCCCAAATAAATAAATAAATAAATAAAAATTAAAAAACAAATACCCAAGAGTAAAGTTAACCAAGGAGGTGAAGGACTTAAACTCTGAAAATTATAAAACATTGATGAAGGAAATTGCAGATGATTAAAAGAAATGGAAGGATATACCATGCTCTAGGATTAGAAGAATTAATATTATTAAAATGGCTGTACTACCCAAAGTAATCTACAGACTTAACACAATCCCTGTCAGAATACCCAGAACATTTTTCACAGAACAAGATCAAATAATCCTAAAATTTATATGGAACCACAAAAGATCCTGAATTTCCAAAGCAATCATGAGAAAAAAGAACAAAGCTGGAGGTATAACCCTCCCAGTCTTCAGACTGTACTGCGAAGCTACAGTAATCAAAACAGCATGGTATTGGCACAAAAACAGACACAAAGACCAATGGAAAAGAATAGAGAGCCCAGAAATAACCCCACACATTTTGGGCCTATTAATCTACGTCAAAGTAGGCAAGAATATAGAATGCAGAAAAGACAGTCTCATCGACAAGTGGTACTGGGAAAACTGGACAGTCACATGTAAACCAATGATATTAAAACATTCCCTCACACCATATACAAAAATAAACTCAAAATACTTTAAAGGCCTAAATGTAAGACATGAAACCACAAAACTCCTGGAAGAGTGAAACACTGTTTGACATAAATCATAGTAATATTTTTTTCTTGGGTCATTCTCCAAAGGCAAAATAAATAAAAGCAAAAATAAACAAATGGGACCTAATTAAACTTAAAAGCTTTTGCACAGCAAAGGAAACCATCCACAAAACAAAAAGACAACCTATGGAATGGGAGAAAATATTCTCAAATGATGCAACTGACAAGGGTTTAATATCCAAAATACACTAACAGCTCATACAACTCAATTACAAAACAAACAAATAACACACACAAAAAATGGACAAAACACTTGAATAGACATTTTTCCAAAGAAGACATACAGATAGCCAACAAACACATGAAAAGATGCTCAACATTGCTAATTATTAGAGAATTGCAAATAGAAACCACAGCAAGGTATCTCACACCAATCAGAATGGCTATCATCAGAAAGTCTACAAAAAACAAATGTTGGAGAGGATGTGGAGAAAGGGAAGCTCTTGTACACTGTTGGTGGGAATGTAAATTGGTGCAGACACTATGGAAAACAGTATGGAGATTCCTTATAAAACTGAATATAGAACTGCCATATGGGTATCTATCTGGAAAGAGTGAAAACACTAATTTGAAAAGATACATGCACCCACCACAATTTTCATAGCAGCACTATTTACAGTAGCCAAGACATGGAAGCAACCCAAGCACCCATTAACAGAAGATTATGTATATATGTAATATACCACATCTTCTTAAGCCTATATATTTATCTACATAATGAAATATTATTCAACCATAAGATAGAATGAACTACTTTCATTTGCAGCAATGCAGATGGACCTAGAGAATATTATGCTTAGAGACATAAGTCAGACAAGAAAAACAAATACTATATGATATCACTTATATGTGGAATCTTAAAAAATGTACAAATGCATGTGTATACAAAACAGAAACAGACTCCCAGATATAGAAAACAAACTTGTGATTACCAAAGGAGAGAGTGAAGGAGGACGATTTAGGACTTTGGGATTAACAGATACAAACTGTTATATATAAAATAGATAAGCAACAGGGATATTCTTAAAGCACAGGGAATTATACCCATTACCTTGTAATAACCTATAATGGAATATAATCTTCGAAAATACTGAATCACTAAGGTGAAGACCTGAACCTAACACAATATTGTAAATCAACCACACTTCAATTAAAAAATATTAATCTGCTAGAGAGAGCCATGGAAAATTTCTTGTTATAGGTATTTTAATATTTTCCCTTTTATCCATCAGGATTATATTTTCAAATTTTCATACAGTTTAGCAACAAATTGAATCAAGGACTTAAAAATGTTTAACACAAAATGAATAAATATTCTGTATTAATATAATTTTAGAAAGAAAACATAGACACAATAATTTGGAAACAAAAAATATATTTATAACTGTGTTTTATGGCCCGCATTCCATTATTTTGTACTATTTTCTAATAATTGTAGACCGTTAGCTTCCAAATTAAGGGAGGAGAGTATATTAGTAACCAGGAAGTAGGTCATCTGTAGGTGAGAGGGAGATATGTCTTTATTCAAGTAAAATTGAAAACATTGAAAATGCCCCCAACTTAATGCTTACTTTTAATATTTCCTAATAATAGACAAAGAAAAATAATTATATATTCAAATCTGGTAGATAGGTGGTTTTGCTCTTACAACAAAGCAGTGCTGAGGTGGTTTCTTTCTTGAAAAGTTATATCATCTTTACCTTGTTTCACTGGAAAGCAAAAGCCTCCTGGGAAGCTGTGAATTTTCTATTTACACATCCACATAAACAAGCCAAGACCATATAAAAAAGGGCTATCTTAGCCATAACCTTCAGGGAGGTCCAGAAATGATGGTTACTGCAAATGGATATATATAATAAATGTATATATAGATACATCTTTATGATATTGTTTCTTTAAATGTGTTCTTACAGAAACTTAACTTCGTGCACCCAGTCTTAGCTTCTCAGAAATTCATCTACTGTAAAAATTAAGTAACATCTTATTCCCATACGTGTTTGTTATTCCCATTCTCTATCCTATTTTGCTTCCATAAAAGATCTTTCAGCCAAATTAAATTCCAGGGCCATTTTCTTAGTGAACCAATGTCATTTGATGAACAATAGTCATTTTCTTAGGGAGCAGGCTAGACATCTGTCTCCAACTTTTCACTCAGTTTACAATACTTTCTGGGTCCCTTTTGGTGAAGTTTGTTTTCTCTTTCCCTGCCCCCCACTCAACATTAAAATTCAAGGTAAGTTATTGATGAAGTGGCATTGGCAGAAGTCACACTTGCCCTATCAAGAACAAAAGGGAACTGGAATCGCCAGGATTTGCCCTATCAGGAAAAAAGAGACTAGTAATTGCTAGGAACAGGCATCGGTTATTAATAACAAGTCTCTATTCTTTTTAGAGTATCTTGCATAGCACCTATCTGGCAGTAGTCAGGATAACCCATGGTATAATCAGGATAACCAGATTCATGATGTCTAGTTTTCCATCCTGACAGTCTCATACCCTTAATGTCTACCCTTAAGTACACAAACCATGACATTTTTCTCTGCTCTCTGATTTCCTAACTGGTACATCTGCTCCACTGGGATTTTGTTCCTAAACAGTGTCTACTTCTTCGTCACCACATACAAATCTATCACATCACATACTTGAAGACTTGCCCTGTGATTGAAAGAATGATGCTTGTTTATGTCAACTGCCTAAACCTTTGAGTGTCATCCATCTGTCACTATTGCTGCTTCTATAACTAACAGCTACCATTTATTAAGCACTTGACATTATTCTAAGTTCCTTACATACATTGTCTCACTTAATACTCATGCTCCTCTGAGCTGTGGATCATGCATGGCTACTGTCCAGATTCCTTCACTGAAATCATCATGGATTTTAGTTCATTTTTATTTATTTTAGTCTTTTCCTGCTTTATTGAGTTATAATTGACATGTAGCATTGTGTAAGTTTATGGTGTAAAGTGTATTGATTTGATGCATTTATAAATTGAAAAATGGCTACCACCATAATACTAAGACTTTGAAAAGGAACTTGACCAGTATCATACAATATAGATGGAAATGCTTTTGAGGATGTCTGTGTTAGTTTCCGAGGCCTGATATAACAAATTACCACAAATTTGGCAGCTTCAAATAACAGAAATGTATTTTCTCACAGTTTAGGAGAACAGAAGACTAAAATCAAAGTGTCAGTAAGGTCAGTCACTTCTTGAGGCTCTTAAGGAAATCTGCTCCATGCCTTTTGCCTGGCTTCTGGTGGTTGCCTTGGTTTATAGCTACATCACTCCAATATCTAAGTATATCATCAAACGACCTTCCTCCTATTATGTCTTCTATGTGTCTCTGGATCTAAACCCCTCTCTCTTTCCTCTTTTAAAGTCACTAATCATCGGATTTAGGGCCCACCCTAATCCAGTATGATCTCATCTTAACTTGATTATATCTGTAAATAGTTTATTTCCAAATAAGGTTATCTTCCCTGGTTCCAGGGATTAGGATATGATCATATATTTGGGGGGACAAAATTCAACCCACAACAATGTCTGACTTCAAGCTGCATGCTCAATTATATAGTATGCTGCTCCAAACTATACTGCTTTACTGGTTGTCTCCCTTTTAAAGGCCTGCGAGGGTCTCCATCATACTGCTTCCCTGTATCCATTTTACTTGCCTTGCTTTCTATGTTTTTCTAGACTCAATTTCAAGCCACCCATAGTAAGAATTTGAAAAAAATATATTATACAATCACTCAGCTAACTCAGAATAAGCAGTGCTTTCCCTGACTTAGTCCTATAGTTTGTTCTGCCTTGTGGACCCCTAGAAAACTTTCTCACTTGAGTTTCAGTAGGAGATCTTTACTTCTATACATCTGATTTGATGATTTCCAAATTCAATAAAATAGCTAAAAATTTATCAGGCATAAGTGTTAGGGCAGAGAGAGCTGTGCTTAGTTAGCTTTTCCAGTAGGGTGTATCTTTGCTAGTTACTCGATTAGAAACATAGTTGCCCCCTCTAGATAGAAAAATCTGAAAAACAAACCTGCTGTGAGTTGGCTCAAGCTGAGGAGCATGTGTCTTGGTGATGAGAGAAGAGATGAAATTTTACCCTTGAAGACTACCTGCATAAGATGCCATTGTGCAGTACACATACTGCACAACTGTGCAGGATGGTCCTGGTTTAAGCTCAGAGATAAACAGACTTCTTCAGTACGATAATGAGATTTTAACACCTTGCATAAATATTTAATATATATTAAGCACTTATTGCATTTCAGTGCATTATGTGAATTAATCCATTTAGTATTTATTCCTGCTGAATGTATCTATATACACCATTTTACTCATGTGGAAACCAAGACACAGAGAGGTTAAATGACTTGCCTAAGGTCATATAGACTTTAAATGGTAGTTTGGCATTTCAAATATGTGCAGCCAGACACCCAAACTGATGAATGGAATTAAAATAAATGTAAGAACCTGGGACTACTGAAAAAGGGAAAATAAGCAATAAGTGGGAGACATTATTAAGTCAAGAAACTCACTTTGTGAGATATTGGCTTAGAGCGTCATAAGCTTGTGATAGGGCTTATTTTTTTAAAAAAGTATAAAATTGAGAAACCATTCTATGAGTTTTAGATAAAGATCTTAACAGTTTTTGTATCAGGCTAAAATCTTTTCTTCAAAGGTGAAATCAGAAAAGGGGTTAGCCCTTTGATTTCTTTACAATTTTTCTACTACCAATAGAAACAAGTAGTGAAACAAGTAATTCCCAAATTAAGAGCTTATTAGGCCAGTTGGTCCTCATTTTCCTAATTGTAGAGAAAATTACTTTAAAAGTAATTTTCCCCTCAGAAGCAATTCCAAAGGAGAAGATTAAATACACAGAGACTACGATTCAGTTAAAAAATAAATAAATAAAGGAAAAACAGCTTTTAAAGGAGAGTAACTGAAAACTGTTAAAGTCAATATATTTAATTACTAAGATTTTACTGTATATTTTAGCCGCTTGAAAAATGTTTCCAATTCACACAGTATCTGATCTAATAGTCCCAACTTCTGAAAAGAGATAATTAAAATACAAGAAGGTTTTGATAGTGCAGTGTGACCACTATTGTACATTTGGGAGACTAGCACAAGATTCCATTTTAATCGTGTGGCTCTGTCCTCCAGGAGAGAAAAGTAAGCACACAGCTAACTCCAGATCCATGTTGTCCTTCAATAAGAACACTAACTCATGGGCTATGGGGCTGCCAAGTCTTCCCTATCTCATTCTAGACTTTCTGTCTGGCCTGACCATCCTCCCGGAAGACTGGATCCTCAATTCAGGACTTTGCCTCCATGAAGTCAATGCTGGGATCCAGAGTGAAGGAAACATGGAGAAGTTTCCAGCCCCATTCTCCCTTGTCTACATCCATCAATGAAAAAAATTAAAATAAAACAGCTATTGTTTATTGATTACTTATTTATCTAGCAGACAATGTGCTGAACACTTAGGCATGACTTAATTCTTAAAGAATATTTGGTAGTTTATCTCTGTTTTACAGAAGTGTGAAATGATACAGAGTCAGGATGAAGTGACTTGCCTAAGGCCATAGTGTCAAACAAGGAATTTATATTCACCTTTAAATTTAATGTGCAGATGAATCACCTAAAGTTCTTGATAAAATGTAGATGCTGGTTCAGAAGATCTGGGTTTGGGTTTAAAATTTTGCATTTCTAACAAGACCCTAGGTGGTGTTCTTATTCCAGTCACAGGTTTCACTTGGGGTGACTAGGGTCCTCGCCACATTGATTGTTTTCCAGTTAGAATACGTAACTGGTCTTTGGGTTTTGAAGTTCTATGAAACCATGAAGGGAGAGATAAGTATATGAGCTCTGCCATCAAACTTCTTGGTTTTCTATTCTGGATTTGAAACTTAGTAACTATTTTCACCTTGAGGAAATCATTTAAACTCTCAAAGCCTCAGTTTCTTCATTTGAAAAGTTGGAGTTATAGTAAAACCGTTTCACACTACAGCTGTAAAGACCAAATTAGAAAATCTATGTAAATAGAAAAACAATGCCTGGCATAGTAAGTGTTCAATATATATCAACTGATATTTTTAACTTAAAAAATAATGGCTTAGAAAATTCAAGAAATAGAGTCTTTAGCTGAAATTCCTCAACTCATATAACACCATATTATTTGTCTACTGTTATGTAAAACATCACTGTGAACGTAGCCAGCTAAAACAACACAAATTTATAATTGAGCCATTTCTCTTGGCCAGGATTCTGGTACATTTTAGCTGGGTCTTCTACTCAGGGTCTCCTAAGGTTGAAATCAAAGTGTTGGTCAGAGACATCCTCACCTGGAGGCTTGAATAAGAAATGATCTCTTCCATATCCCCTTAGGCGGTTGGCAGAATTAATTTCCCTGTGCTTGTAGAACTAAAGTCCCCATTGTCTTGCTAGCTATCAGCTAGTGACTGAACTCAGTTCCTAGAGGCTGCTTTCAGGTTGTGCCCTACGTCCATACATCTCAGCACTAAAGAACCTCCTTCATATTGAACCTCTACCACACGTCAAATCTCTCTGATTCCCCTTCTTTTTTTTTTTTTTTTTCACACACTGTATTTTATTTTTACAAGAGATAGACTGACACCAAGCATTGTACATGGATGACCACAACAAAAGCAACAATGATTGCAATTACCAAACATGAAACACACTCATACTATGTCATAATATTGACATTCATTCCAGTATCTGATTCCCTTCTGCTCCCAACCAGAGAAAACTCTCTGCTCTTAAAGGGCTGTGTGATTAAATCATATCTTATTTTAAGATCAACTGTGCCATATACCAACACCAAATCACAGGAGTAAGATGTCAGAATCCTATCCCCAGGATTATGCAAGGAATGTACCACAGTAAGAGGGAAATCTTGGGGGCCAAGTTAGATTATTGATTACAGCAAGCATAAAGAGGGCCACCATATAAATAGAGAACTGAAAACTCTTAACTTTTCAAGTAAAAAATAAAAATTTTAATTTGATCCAAAATATTAAGAAACATGCATAGTTTGACATTTAGTGTTTTAAGCAGATATAAAGATCTTTTAAACAAGGTACGATTCAGTCCCAATATTAGAGAACAGTTGAGAATACTCAATATTGTAGAGAAACATGATTTTCTTGGAATGATATATTTTGTGCATGTTTGGGGTTTTGGAACAGATCGTTGAACATAAGATGCTTTAAAGTACTTGAAAATATCTAAAAATAAAGGAAATGTTTTTACAGAAGGAAAGAAGTTGATATTGAATGAGAAGTATTACATAAGCATCATTAATGTGTTTAAAGAAATACGCTCCCAACAATAGGAGGAAAGAAAGGCAACACTGATTAAAAGAAGATTTACAGACATGAGTTGCATTTACTTGTTTTATGAACTAGAACAATTCTCTGCCTTCTAGAATTGGAGAATATGCAACGACTCATCCTGCCTTATGGGCATTTCAGAGCTTTTAATCTAATAAAACCTATATGTCAGCTGGTAGCATGTCAGGGTCTCATTACCCTGCTTCCTCGGTGCTTGATGTGGATGGTTAAGTCCTGGCTGGCACAGATGTCCCCCTTGGGGTTCCCTGAGGTGGAGCTGTGCAGGTTTGCATCTTTACTTACTGACAAAAAAGGGAAAAAGATAACATTAAATATTCTATTCCTGTTTTCACTTAAGCATTCACTAAGAACGATGAGAGTGGAGATTATGTGGAGGGCCTAAGGACTGTGCACGAACAAGCTCTCTATCTTCTATGTCTCATCAGAAGTCAGTTTCTAACTGTATTCAGTAGGCAAGCAGCCTCCCTCTTTTCATAATATCGCCTAAGCTTACTCAGAGATCACCAGCAAACAAGTTTAGCCTCAGTGGACCAACTAATAAAACAAAAGTAAATTTAAATGGTACTTTAATGAGAAAAAAAAATATTGCAAAGAGAAGTACAGAGACTTTTAAATATAATTTAGTTAACATGATTTTTATTATTAAATGATATTTGCCTAGGAAGTCTTATGCGACTTGCAAAGAAATAATACATATTAGGGAGTCCTCCTTGGAATATTTTATTTTATGGAGTCGCATCTACCTGTGCTCAAGGAAGAAAATAAAATAATGGAGTATGTTTGGTCTTTAAGTCATTGAGAAAAAAATTTTAAAGACCACATGCATCATTTAATTTAGCCAAACAATAAATGTGATCAAAAATATACAATTTTTACATAAAATACTAAGCAGCTGGCTGAACTTTGCTAGCATTTTAAATCTTTAAATTATTAAGAAAACACTTCAATGAACACTAGAGAATTGAGAAGTTTTCAAGTAAAATTATAACTGTACTTCATCTCACATTGTCTTAGCCATTTTTGACATTTTAATTGCTGTGCCATTTTTCACTAAGATAGCAAGTGTTTTTTTTACATATGCATGATGTAGCTTGTGTTAATGGGTATCGATTGAAGTATAGATGGAGATGCAAGGATGCCGGAATTTTCCCCACTGTGACCCCATTAAATATCTCTCTCTCTCTACTCTTTTTTTCCTTTTAAATTAAGGAAAGAAAACATGTAGTTTTAAATATGTCTCTATGTTCCATGAACTCTAGTATTTATAGGTGGAAAAAACACAGAGTTTAACAAAAGGAAGACTAGAAAGCATCCACTTCACAAACTTGTCTTTCATTTCTACATGGGAAACACTGCAGAAAAATCAATAACTCCCTTTAAGTCAAGTGATCTAGTTGCTTCTGAGAAATTTATATCTCCCTAACAGGTAGTTTGTAAGGTCTAGTTCACTTGGGTCACAGGAGTCCACATAATTTGCATCTTGAGCAATTTCTCTCTTTCCTTCTACCTGTTCTATGAGGAAGGAAGATTGAACCTGGTCATAAAGAGGAGCTCATTATGTCTCAGCTGAGAAGAGTAATTTTGTAGGTGTTCCTACAGTTCAAGAGTATCATACAATGATAATATTTCCTCATAGATCTGCAAACCTACACATACACCAGGAAATGAAAGTAACAGACACGGAGGCATATATGATGCATCTGACCTGACATTCACCAAATAAAATTGAAGTGTTCCATCAAGGTCATTGGTGAAATATGATCTCAAGATAGATATACAGATCATTTGCCAACAAATATACAAGAGGGAAAGATATTTACGGTACTTCTTATAAATCTGAAAAGAAGTCCCCTATATTTAATCTGCCATTTAAAATTTATGTCTAAATCTCAAATAAATGTTTATGTAATTACATAATAATAATATCTGGAATATGTTTTTTCTAGTTTGTGCAGTAATTTTAGTTTAAAAATAAATAGAAATCAAGAAGGAAATGCTGAAATATTTTTGAATCAAAAAATGCAATAACATTAATTATTATATCTTTTGTATAGCTATTTGAATCTCACTTACTGTTAAACATGAGTCTATTTGGATGCCAATCTAAATAAATATCTGAAAATAAATAAATAAATAAATATCTGACATGGAGTCTAAAATCCACTGTATTCCATGGACTTCCCTGGTGGCACAGCAATTAAGAATCCACCTGCCAAGGCAGGGGACATGGGTTCGAGCCCTGGTCCAGGAAGATGCCACATGCCGCGGAACAACTAAGCCTGTGCGCCACAACTACTGAGCCTGCGCTCTACAGCCCGCAAGCCACAGCTACTGAGCCCACATGCCACAACTACTGACGCCTGTGCACCTAGAGCCCGTGCTCCACAACAAGAGAAGCCACCTTACTGAGAAGCCCGTGCACCGCAACGAAGAGTAGCCCCTGCTCGCCACAACTAGAGAAAGCCCATGCACAGCAACGAAGACCCAACGCAGCCAAATAAATTAATTTATTACTTAAAAAAAAAATCCACTGTATTCCAATGTTTTCTCTCCAGGATAAAGATTATAATGAGACTCAAACATATTAATGTTTATCTTTCTTTCATGGAAAATAATGTCTAGATGTAGATGAAATATACTATTAAAACTCACTGAATTGTATTCAAACCCAGTATTTGGGGTCTGACATATAAAAGAGAGGGAGACAACTACTTATAATGGGTTCTGTATATCCATTTCATAGTTTTTTTTCTTTACAATTTGGGCTAAATCTCCTTTTGAAAAAAGATTATGTTATTTAGGGACCTACATTAACCCAGAAAAGTCTATTTAATACCACTGAACTTGAATACTAATAACCCTGGCCTAAGTTGTGATTCCTGGAAGCAGCCTACTGTATCTTACAAAAGTGCTCTGACAGAGTGTTGGTCATGGGCACCATTTGGAGAGGAAAAAATGCTTTTACCTATTTCTTTCATGCATAATTCCCCCATTATCTTTGCATATAATAAAATAGATAATATTTACTAAGCACTTATCACAAGTCAGATGTCATGTTGTGATGCAATGCACTTTTTTTTTTTTTTTTTTTTTTTTTGCAATGCACTTTTGATTAATCTACAGAAAACCATTCTGAGGTTGGTACAGCTGCCTTTCATTGAAGGATCCATTCATGAAGACCTCACCCTCACACAATGAAAGATTAATTTTTCCACAGATGCAAATAAAAAGCTGAGTAGGTGTGTTCTTTAGAAATATTATGGTGATAATTTGGCTTTATTTAGAATATTTCTAAATCAAGTGTCTGCTGCACTCCATGTGGTGGGTTTTTTTTTTTTTTTCATTGTTTTCCAGCACTGGCCCTTGTACATTCAATTTTAATATCATTATTACAGGGTATACTTTTTTTTTTTTTGCATGATCACAATGCATGTTAAAAGAAAAGCATAAGCATAAGCACAGTTGCTCACAGATGTTCTGATACATTTAAACAACTGCTTGATTCACTACTTACTGACAAATTAGCACTAGTCATCATTTTTATTATCTAATGTACTATTGCTACATAAAAATAAAAAGGGCAGGATTTATAATGGTGCCCCCTCAGTTTTGAAAATGTGTGATTCAATAATAGCTTTACTTATAGTATTTTAAAGTTTGCATGTAGAAGGATATTGCATTATTTAAAAATTTGTTCACAGTTATATTGCTAGCACTGGTTTCCCTAGGCTTTTGAACATACAGATTCCGTAAAAGATCCATAGGTTTCCCAGAGTAAATTTTATAGCAGCAGCAAATTTTTTTTTAACATCTTTATTGGAGTATAATTGCTTTACAACGGTGTGTTAGTTTCTGCTTTATAACAAAGTGAATCAGCTATACCTATACATATATCTCCATATCTCCTCCCTCTTGCGTCTCCCTCCCATCCTCCCTATCCCACCCATCTAGGTGGTCACAAAGCACGGAGCTGATCTCCCTGTGCTATGCAGCTGCTTCCCACTAGCTATCTATTTTACGTTTGGTAGTGTATATATGTCCCTGCCACTCTCTCACTTCATCCCAGCTTACTCTTCCCACTCCCCGTGTCAAGTCCATTCTCTACGTCGGTGTCTTTATTCCTGTCCTGCCCCTAGGTTCTTCAGAACCTTTTTTTTTTTTTTTAGATTCCATATATATGTGTTAGTATATGGTATTTGTTTTTCTCTTTCTGACTTACTTCACTCTGTATGAAAGGCTCTATGTCCATCCACATCACTACAAATAACTCAATTTCGTTTCTTTTTATGGCTGAGTAATATTCCATTGTATATATATGCCACATCTTCTTTATCCATTCATCTGTTGAAAAAATGCTGCTGTATTAAAAAAAAGATTTTCAAGAAAATTACACCTATGAACCATTTTCTGATTAAAATAATGAGTTCTTCTCAGCATGAGTGTGTATAATCATAGGCCTATCCTCATTATCTTAATAAGTTTTATCATAGAAGTTAGTCATTTTCATCATGGAGGTAGTTGAATAATAAATTACCATATTTATTGTTGGAAAGCAGTATTTTCTTTATCTTTTATTTTCTTCTTTATGTACCATTGCCAATATATCCTATCTTGTCCCTTCTCTCCTCTGGCCTTGTTGAGTGGGAGTGCACCGATAGCTTCTTTGTCTTTCAGATGATTTGTTACTAGGTATTTGTCTTGCACATACCATTCCTCCTAGGGACAAGATAGGATATATTGACAATGGTACATAAAGAAAATAAAAGATAAAGAAAATACTGCTTTCCGGGCTTCCCTGGTGGTGCAGTGGTTGAGAATCTGCCTACCAATGCAGGGGACACGGGTTCGAGCCCTGGTCTGGGAAGATCCCACATGCCGTGGAGCAACTAGGCCCGTGAGCCACAACTACTGAGCCTGCGCGTCTGGAGCCTGTGCTCCGCAACAAGAGAGGCCGCGATAGTGAGAGGCCCGCGCACCGCGATGAAGAGTGGCCCCCGCTTGCCACAACTGGAGAAAGCCCTCGCACAGAAACAAAGGCCCAACACAGCCATAAATAAATAAATAAAAATTTTAAAAAAACACACAAAAAAATAGTTGTTTAAAAAAAAAAGAAAATACTGCTTTCCAACAATAAATATGGTAATTTATTATTCAACTACCTCCATGATGAAAATGACTAATTTCTATGATAAAACTTAAGATAATGAGGATATGCCTATGATTACACACACTTGTGCTGAGAAAACCTCATTATTTTAATCAGAAAATGGTTCATAGGTGTAATTTTCTTGAAAATCTTTTTTTCTTAAAAAAGCAGCATTTTTTTCTCCGGATATATTAATCAAAACCATATTATCTCCCTTCTGATCTATATTTATGGCCTACATAGTCCAGATGAATTTTCTCTCTGGCAGCTCTCTGTCTAACATAATCACTATTGATATACACTATTGATCATTTTTTTTACCCACCAAAGACAAATCTTCATCTTAATGCATTTTATCTGCACTGCATATATTTAAATACTGAATAACTACTACAGCAAAAACTCACCTGGGCTTTTGTCTGGTAGACAATGACTTAACTATTTAGCTCAAACACGTAAACCTCCTTATAGCCTATTTACTAGATTGGTATAAATGTACTGGAGTTAATTTTACCATGAAATAAAATTATTACTTCTTTCTGGAAAATGCAGGTCAAGGAACATGGCCATAATATAAACACAGTAGCAAAATGCGTGTGTGTGTGTGCATATGCGTGTGTGTGGGTATGTGTTTTATTATCCCTTAATCAAATGTATTAGACACAACAAACAATAATAGATGTGTAAGAATAAAATATGTACCAGTCAATGAAAAGTAGAAAATCATAACCCATTTGTTGCTCTTCTGTCCTAGCACATCTAAACAGGCATGTGTTCCAGAGAGTTCTAAATTCCTCATACAATCTTTATTTCAGTAGGGTGTCCATCATTTGGCACATACAGTTAAGATTGAAAATGGGTTCAATCGGATAGCAATATCTTCACAGAATGCATTTTTTTACAGAAAAACAAAAACAAAATAAATGATTAACATTCTACATGGGGTATGTTAGATGTGTTTCCCAATCAGCACTGTGGTAGCTCCTTGGCTGGATATTTTCAGAAATTCTCAGTTTTTATCCTTATATTGAGTAGTCATATAAATGATATTTAGCAGGAATAAACCAAGGAAATCATTCTTTCAAATAAGGACAGTACTCATAGGAATTGGCTTGACCTTAAACAAACAAACCAAAGTGTATAGAAATATTAAATGCCAAAAGCAGAAAAAGATTAATGCTAGAGGATCCTTGGCAACTGTGTTTGGGAAAATTATCCACGGCTCTGCATGGAGTCCTTTCTTTGCTCCCCTGTAAAGCACATGGCCCCTGGAATGCACACACTCTGTGACCTTGCCCAAATTTTTAGGCTTTCGTATCACAACTCTGAGAAAATATACAACGAGAAGTAGGAGCACAAAGAGTTGAACTGCCATAAAAGCTTCACTATATTCACGTTCTCTGTTCTCATTCATGTCTTTTATCTCTAACACTATCACCAATACTACACCAATGAGTATTTTGTTAGCACCGTATGCTCTAGAATTTCCTTAACTTCCTTATCTTTGTGTCCCCTGTTCTCTGTTCTGAAAATTAAGGACAGGGATTTTAGGTGATGTAAGAGTCCTTATGAAAAAAATAACAGGTCAACTTTGGAAGCTTAACATACTAAAATACTTAAAAGAGAGCATGCATTTTGTAAGCATAATAATAACAAATTATGAATATTTAGGGTAGTATTCCACTAATGGGTGTAGATTGCGAAATAAAGAGAAGATTCAAGAATGACTTCAAACTTTTTGGTTTGATATTTTTTTCATGGAGGGTGGAGGAGTACCCTTATTTGTTCCTTAAATAAACATCATGCATGGTAGCTTAATTATTATGTCTGATTAATGAAAACATTTATTTTTCTCATAGACTGGGGGATTCACCTTCCATGGAACTGCTCTTATCAAAATCACATGGTCCAATTCTGATCCACATCTGACAAGGCTGAATACTTCCCTCTCTCTTACATGGCTTTCAATACATCACATTCTCTTCATCTTACCACACAGGTTGCTCCTTGACAGTCACCTTTGTTGGTTCCTCCTCTTCACTTTGACCTTTTAATGTCATGTCTAAGGGCTATGTCCTTGGCCTTCTTATTTACTCTGTTTACATATATTTAATTGGATTTCTCATCTATTCTCAGGACTTTAAGTATCCTCAGTATGATGACAACCCTCAAATATACAGTTCCATCCCAGACCTTCCTCCAGTCCTGTACATTTCTTGTAAATGGTACAGAGACTTAAGTATTAATTTCCTACTCAACCTACACCACTTGACTGTAATATGTACCTCAAACTTGTATCCAAAGCTGAATTCTGTTTTCCTCCACTCTCCATGAAAAAACTATCAGACCAAAAATTTGAAGTCATTCTTGAATTTTCTCTTTATTTTGCAATCTACACCCATTCCATTAGAGGAATACTACCCAAAATATTCATGATTTGAAATTTTTCATCACCTTTGTTGCTATTACTGGACATAAGCCACCAGTGTTTCTTGCCTGGATTACTGCCATCTGCAACAACACCCAGAATTAGCTTGTCAAATGAGATACTCCATGAGGTAGAGATTTGATTTAGTGTCAACTTTATTAATAATTTCAAGGATACAAATACAAAAGATACAGGTGAAGCTGGGAGAATTCTAGGACCCCTAGTGTGACTCCTTCTGTCATTTTTTCATCTAATCAAATGTGTTTGTTCTATGAAATAGATGAGCTTCCTAATGAAATATTTGGATGCTTCACACACACAGAAAGAGCCATTTAGATTATGGAACATCCCCATTTCATACTCTGTCATTGTATAATTCACATTATATTATCCAGGACACAATATCTCATAAATCTATAGATTCCAGGTTTGTTTACCAAAAGCAATCATACAAGAAGGAAAAAAATCCTGCCAAAACTTTCCATAGTAAGGGCTGTCCTCCTAGAACAAACCATTTAATTTAACTGCCAGGAGGTCTATCATTGTCATGTTTAATAGTAGATCAGCCTCCTCACTGAATTTGTTTCTTCCCTAGGAGCATTGCCTGGGTAAAGGGAATTAATTCACAGAAGACTTGCTGTGTAAACATTTCTGTCTCACCTCACAACAATATATCTGCTTTCACTACACCATCCCCATCCCACATTCTATTCTCAACACAGCAGACAGAGGGACTGGTCAGAATGTTGGTCTAATGACGTCATTCCTTTGTTCATCACTCTGCAATGACTTGACATTTCTCTCAGGAGAGTCAAATTCCTGACAACGGTCCTAAAGGCCCCATGTGATCAGTTTTTGTTAGTTCTCTAAACTCATCCTTTATTAATCTCCCATTTACTTTCTCCGTTGCAGCCACCCTAGCCTCTTGGATTGGATGTTGCTCACAAATCCACATTTGTCAGGAATGTTTCTGCTGCTTTTCTCATAGATAAACACAAGGACAATTCCTTTACTTCCTTTAAGTCTTAGCTGAATTCTCACTTTCACAATGTGTGGATCCTTGATTACCCTATTTATAACTGCAATTACCTACCCTCTCCACCATTCTCACTCACACACACACACACACACACACACACACACTTCAACTATTTGTGGTCTTCCTCCTTACTGTGTTTTACTTCTTTTCCTTACCAATTATCACTTTATTTTTTATTATTAATGACTATTTCTTGTCTTACTTTGCTAGAATGCAAATCTCAAAAGGGCAATGATTTTTATCTCTTTTGTTCACTGATGAATCCCAAACACCAAGAAGAGGACCTGGTATATAGTAGATGCTAAATATTTCTGAATGAATACATGACTGCACCAGGAATGATGTGGCTGCTAATTTTAATTGGGTATCTGGTCATCCCTTGAATAGAAGCTAATGTTTTTCAACATGCTTGTATCACACTGCTTGATAGTCCATTGAGGGGATAACTTTTCCCAGAATACCTTTCATTTAAAAAAAATTTTCTCTTTCTAAATTTTTAAGAAGCAAATAACCAAATTAAGATCACTCAAGTATTTTGCTCAAAATATTTAAAGAGTAGGTTAAGCAATAACTCTGGAAAACAACCATTTTTACAATTATGCACTGTCAAGTCCTTACATTGCACAATTTTGCTAAATTACACAAAATACACATAATTTTAAAATATTTTGACAGGTATAAAAATATAGTAAAACATGACTAAAATAATTATATAGAAGAGCTTCATTTTATAGAAATGTTGCTGCTTTAATGTATTATATTTCAGAAACATTTTAAAATCAATGTTTATATTTGAAAAATCTCTTACAAATGATTGAATCCTGAAGAGAAAGGACAGGTTTTACATGTTTAAAAAGTAAATGAGTGACTGTAAAAGTCAACTTGAATCAAATCTAAGAAATCTTTTAACTGATAAGTAATGCTGTCTAAATATCTTGAGGTTCAGAAGAAACTTGAATTGTTGATCCTCAATCCTTGTGTTTTATATGGAAATATTTTGGAAAGAAAATAAGTGATTTTCAACTAAGAATAATCAACTAGTCTAAAAAAAATCATCATTCACCCTTTGTAGTCCTACACCATTAATGGCATGAGACATACATATGGATGAGAAAAGAGAAACCTCAATTTGTTTAGATTAGACCCATTTCAATTACCAGGAGAAAATGCATACGGGAATGAATGTGGTTTGCGGGACAATGTGTTAAAATCTCTCCGTTTATATTCTGAGGGTTGCTGATCACATGAATGATTTTAAGCAGCAGAATATATAAATGCCAATCAAGTAAATTACTCAGGGGGAGCCAATGCCTTGCTGAAATAAAGATACCCCAGGGAACCAGAATGACCTTACACTGCCAAACTGAAGTGGATTGAAAAGTTTAAGGCCATGGACAGATTTTGACAGTGGTAATGGTATTGGTGTCCTTGGCTTGTTCCTACTCTGGGGAGTTATAACTTTAAAAGCTTTGATTTTTGTTTATCATGACAAGTGTTTCAAATATATTGCTCTTCAGACTCAATGGCTTTGGCATGCCCCATTTCTCTTCTGCAGATCTGGGATCTACCATAAGAAAATAAAACATGGCAATATTTTTAAATGACACAATTTAAATCTTTAATTCTACTTTGGAACATATAAATACTATAAATGTATAGTGCTATTAACAGGTAATGACGTCATGATGAAAACTAGATTTTCTCATTTTATATAGGTTTGGATATTTCCTTTTATAAAGTATTCTGTATATGACTCCTCTGTGTCTGGTTTCATTAATGACATGAAAGTTAAGCTTTAAAAATCCATATTCCATTCCTAATAGCTTTCTCTGGCACATGAATATATATCTGACCCAAAATATATCTGACCCAATGGGTGACATCAACCTTTACTTTCTCAATCGTATTGACTTTCCTCAATCTCTCTTCATAACACCATCATTAGAGTGGATACTTTTCCATTGTTTCTAAAGGTCATCATTGTCCTCCCAACACATATAACTGCCAGGAATAGCAGCTGAACAAGGGCAAGAGAATTCTCATGTCACTAAGCTGGGAAGCGGAGGACGGACAGAGGAGGGTGGAAGTATTGTATTCATTGCGGTTCTGCACCAATATCGTCATTGTTCTGGTTAAGCATGACTCTTAACTTTATGGAATGAGAGTGCTGTAAGTGTATATCCTGGAGATAATATGTATATTTGGAGTTATGTATTAATTTTGAATGGGTGGCAGTTTAAAATTATGTGATTCTTCTCCTCATGTCCCATCTTCCATTATTACATTACTAGTCTCCTCTAAGTCCACTGATATAGTCCATTTTTTCTGAATTCTATTTCATAGTTAGAGCTTCATCCTTTGACTAATGTGGTATCTTCTATTTATATAGTGATTGTTCGTATATTTTGCTGTCATTGGAAATCTTTAATGAACTTTGGTATCTTGAGCTACTTGAAGGAAGGAGTCATTTAATTCCAAAACAGTTTATTTAGCATACATTATTATAGAGTCAATTAAAGACAGATGGGTACAGATTTATGGTAATACTCATGCTAATTTCTCTCCCGTTTCCTTTTTATTCCATAAAAACTAAAAGCAAAGTAGCAAAATTTGGCTTTTGTTTGTGTGCTTTGTACTTTTCAACTTCTTTCCATCCTGGCTCTCCTTGCAGCTTCCAGATACGGACACATATTATTTGTGCTGCATGTGATTCAAGTACTGTTTTGAGTTATGTGGTACAATGTCTGATACATGTCATATAGAAAAATAAAGAGTCTACTACATTCCTTCAAAGAATAATCAAAGTAAATAATGTGTGCATGAGGCATACACTGCACAAATAAATACCACAAAGAGACAACAGTCCTTGCTGTGGGGCACACATCTTCCCTGGTGACCTCCCATTGACAATAACGACACTCCACTAAGGAAGAATAACCATCCTTTCTTATGTCAGACAAAAAGAAAGGACTGTTACTTTGGATGCATTTTATTTGCTCTCTTTCTATCTGTCCCTCTATTTATTTGCCCATCCAAGCTCTATGTCTCTTGTCTAATTCACAGTCTGTTTCCCTTTCTTCATGTTTATGTCTGTCCATCTTTTTTCTCTGTCTCTCTCCCTCTGCTCTTTCTATTGTGTTACTTTGTGGCTCTTGATCTCATTCTACTTTCTTGTTTTTTCTCTTTGTCTCTATTTGTGTTTGTGTGTGCGTGTGTGTGTTTCTCTCTCTCTACACACACACATACATTTTCACATTTCCTCATTTTCACTTTATCCTCTTCTCATATTTATATAGAGAGAGATATAGATACATAATTTACACTTTATAGGTTGAACTCATTTCTGTTCTGCTCTCATGCATAGTAAAATATCAATCACACTGTCCCCCTTCCTGAGCCAAAGTTCTTCCTTACAGTTGACAAACCTCCTAAGAGTCTGAAAATGAACAGTCTTATCCATACTGATGACAGTGTGCACTAGATTTGCAGAGTACCTTTTCAGTCAAACTGTTATGCAGCCCGTTTAGACCTCTGACTTCAAGAACGCATACAGAATTGTTTAACACAATGACCTTGACAAGCCTCACAGTGAAGTCTGATTCTGAGAAAATAACACCTGAAAGAAAAATAATTTACATTTAGCATTCCCAAGTCCAAATTATACCCCTGATAGGCAATTTTTCTCAGGGCTGAATCTATGCCTACATTATATGGTGTAGGGGAAAGGAGGAGAAAGAAATGGTTGTTGAATGAATATTACTGACTAAGCACATGTTAATTGCTTTATATGTAATATCTCATTTTATTTTTTGTGTCAAATGTTTCTCTAAGTTATTTTTGTTTTATACATGAATAAACTGGAGTTCTAAAAAAGTAAATTAAGTTGCTTGATGTTATAGATTAAGGAAGCAGTATGTTTGGGATTTAATTCCAGAGACCAGGGTACTGAAAATATACCTTCTTTCTTCTTATTAATATATCTCTTCCATCAGCTCTTCCCCAATGCTTCCACATTCCTATGAGGGTTTCATTTTTTTTGTTGTATAACTTTACTACTTATTAAAATATGTTTAATTGGAATAACTGACTAAGCTTTTATTTGCCATTACAATCACTGGATTACTGAATTTATTAGTATCTTTTTTCAAAAGCTAATTATAGTAAATTCTGAATGGGTGAAATACATAGCTGAATAACATATGTATAAGGGTAGAAACCTGAGTGTGACCAAAAAATGGTAAAAATGTTATTTGTTGGGTTTGGACAGATGTAATAGACACCCTGGCCTCTTTTGAAGATATTTCATTGAGGTCATTAATATCCAAAAGTGAAAAGAAATCAACAACTTTAAGTTGTTCTGATTTTCTAAGGATCTCAATTTTGGGGAATCAAATATGTTGAATGATTCAATTGACTTCCAACATCCCATTTCACTGACACTTGCTGAATATCTAATTCTTTTAGGCAATTTTACTTATTTGACATTTTTTAGAGCTCACAGCAAACCTAAGTGGTAGGTATAATGGACCTCAATTAAATAAGTGACTAAATTTGAGCTAGGAGGGTTTTTGTTATGTGTTTAAAGTTAGAAAGGTGAGAGGTAGTTAGTAAAATGAGGAATATAAATATATACATATTATATTTACTTTTCACCAAGTCATTATTCTTTTCAATCCACTTCTGAGCTGACTTTTCTGCATTGAAGGAATATATCTAGTTTAACGTTGTACAATCCATTCTCTGGCAGCAGAACCACTAATTCACTGAACCTGAGAACTGGTGGCACATTCCTTGTGATAATGATAACCTTAAACGTAAGATTTTTTCCTAATCTTCAATTTGATTGAACCATAAAATTAACATTTATCTTATTTAACTCATTTTCAGTAGCTACAGTTAATTAAAATTTTAATTAAGCAGCAGTCTAAGTTGTTAGAATTCAGAAGAATCTCAAATCAAGAGGTTAGGAGATACATGCTTAAAAATAGGTGCTGTCAGAAGTTCATGTATATGTATTCTTGTCCTCTTTAAAAGTTAAAATTAGATATGCTTACATATTATTTAGAAGGAAACAATTTAAGAATATCCAGTCCAAAAACTAGCATGGTCCATTTAACAGCATCCTTGACAGGGAATCAGGACTTGCTTCTATTCCTGGATACATGCTGAACCAGTCATCCAGGTTTAGCAAGTAGCTCACTGGTTCTGTACATCAGTGTGGTTAACTCTAACACTGAGATAATAACACTGACCTACCACACAGGGATCTGTAATGATCAATTGGGTAATGGCTGTTAAGTGCTCCTAGTTACTTAGAATAAATGTACTATATGGCTATTAACTGTTGTTATTATAAGATGTTGCTTCAGTGTAATATCAGTGACTGACTGCTCCATGATTATAAGGAAAATTACTTCCTCTGATAATATGAGTACAATACATATTGATTTAGAAATAATATATTATTTGGAATACATTTAGACTTTGTGAATGAGCTAAGCGAAGGACAGCATTCCACATTGCTTTTTAGTTGTATATGTAATAGTGTTCACTATCTGACAGGCACTTTTATAAGTACTTTGCCCTTACAATAATTCTGTAAATGCCATTTGCTAATTTTTTGTATGGGGAAGCTGGGATACTGACATCTATTGTGTTTACCTTTATATTATATTTATTACTTTGCTCAAGAAAGTGAAAGTGTTTAGTTATACATCACCTGCTTATCAATCTCATTAAAGAGAAACTGTGCAAAATTAGTCCAGAAAGAGCCACCAGGGACAAAATCTTAAGAAAAGACTGAGGCATAAGGGAGGCAAGAGTGAGAATTAGAAATGTCCAGCCTCAGCTTCCCTTTCCATATTCTGTCTGCTATTTATTTCCTATTCTTTGAGTATCATATTTTAACTTTAGTGTAATCTTAAATTTAGGTGTCCCTAATTTTTTAAATGCAGAAAAATATTTTAATGCTATGAAGTTATTTTATAGCACCTGGGAAAAGAACAGATATTTTCTTCTTTAATCTTTTATCCGTTAGGATAATTTGGGCTGTACGTAAAATAAAACACCAACACAATGTATTTAAAACTGTAAAATAAATTATGTCTCAAAATCCAGAGATAAAGTGGTTTAAGTTAATTTTTGATGCAGCATCTTGACATCATCAACAAGGACCTGGACACTTTCCATATTTTTTTTCTATCTTCTTCACATGTTGCCTGGACTATTCTTCATTGAATCCCATGGCTTCATGAATGAATGTGGTTTCCTCACCACAATGAGCATTCTCTTAACAATGAAGAAGGAGAATGTCTATTGGGTAGACAATTGTATAAAGTCTGCTATTATCCTTATATTTTACTGAACGTACTTCCTTTTTTCTTTCCCATCCTTGATATTCCTAATGTAAGAATGAATATTTTTAAGTACTATTAATTTTAAACATGTCTTAATGCAAGTTTTACATAGCAAAATGGCAGAAATTTTTAGTGTATTAGATTTTGTGGTACCACATTGAACTGAATTTTCTTTTTTATTCTGCGACTCTGAGGATGACTCACAACCAAACTTTCTTCCCACTCAAATGCAGATAGCAACCAAGATCCAATAATCAGACTCAACGACATCTATGTCTGATGTGCATGTCCTTCTAGATGTCATATCAACATTTAGATTTCAACATAGCCACAAAAGAAAAAAAAAAAGCAAAAGAATTCTACCTAACTTGTCTGTTCACTTCCAGGCTCTGCTCTCTCTAACATATTATTTACATTTTGGTTTTAAAATTTTTATTTACCATAGTTTTGGTGATGTGTGTGTATACATATATCTATATACACATATGCTATATGTATATATTCAAACTAAATATATGCATACATACCTAAATATCTTAGTGCTGGAATGGACTCTAGGGAACTCTAGGTCTAATCCTCTACAATATTTACATCAAATCTTTTGGAGCATTACTTGATTTTCTCAACATTGGTTAACATTTCCTTTCTATGAGATGGCAAGATATCATTTGTACTGCTCTTATTATAATGAGAGTCTTCTGTGTGCTGTAGCTATTCATATAATTATATTGCTACTTCTACTAGACTATAATAATAAAGGCACAACTAACATTTGCATAATGTATAATTTCCTCAGTTTTTTCCATGGTACAATAATTTTTTGCAGTGCTAATAGGTATCATATGATAACAGACTTCAGTTAAATAAATCTGGAGAATTCTAGCTTAAACAAAATTATTGAGCCTGTAAAAATTAATATGCAACATGCCACTCCAAGTTGAATAGTTATAGTATGGTTAATGTATGCCGCATTTCCCAAGTATATTTGACCAGGAATCACTTTTTTCTGTTGATCCCATAGCAGGGCTAATGTTCTATGAAATATATTAAGGAAAGGCTAGTGTCACAATCTGTAATCCATAAAATATTTTCAAAATATATTTCATTTGATTTTCACCAACATTTGAGGTAGTTACATCAAGAACTGGCATTACCCTCATTCTATAGATGAGGAAGTTGAAGTTAAAAATAGGTTTCATCATAAATTCAAAACTAAAACGGGCTCACATTTCAACTAAATCTTGTGATTTCTTCATTGCACTGTTCTAAACACATGCATATATCTACATTTTCTTTGTATTTCCTTCAGAACCATGGACAGCACCTTGTACCGTGTAAACACTAAAAGAAAAAACCTTCAGATTTCATTTGATTTAACAGTAAAGTACTATTAAAACAAGAAATATGCAACCAATAAGTATTACTGTGTATCTAACATTTTGTTCAAATACTGATATAACAAAATTTTTTTAAAAATTAGTTCAAGATCCTATGGCATTTCCGAAAGCCTATCAAAACCGAAATTAAGTTCTGTCTTATTTTCTATCAAAACAGCAGGTCTAGAATTTAGTGAGAAATCAGATGTAAATCATGAATTGGAAAATCTGTTCTGACATAGCTCGAGGTAAGAAATGGGATGATTAATCCAGACCCTAATGAATATAAATGGAGTCCTACCTGTTTTATTAAGTGAACCACAGGAATTAGTCAATATCATTTGTCTTGGGGACAAGTAAGGATTAAGCCAAAGTACACTTTAAAAGGCTATATTAATGTGGATTTGATATTAACAATAATTCCCCCACTCTGGTCATTAATAATAAAAAAATTATTAAACAATACATTTTACATATACACATAATCACATATACATCTGGTGTCAACTCATTTTGCAAAGCTAGAAGCTTTAATCAAATATCATAAATTGTATTAGTTATGAAATAAATTTGCTATTTTGTGAGTATAAGACACTGGGAAGCATCTCAGAGCTCTGATGACTTTATTTAGTTTCTTTATTAGTATTCCCTTCTTTCTATAATGTTATTGTTATAAATGGTCTATATCTAATTACCCAGAGTTACATTGAAAATTTCAACTCAATATTGATTAATTAAAAGATGTATTAAATGATTAATACTTATTTCTCAATCAGACATTTCATATAAAAGACAAAAAGCCTTGACTTTGTGAATTATATAGAAAATGAACTCATTTCTTTCTTATAGGCTGAATAGATTCTCTGATTATACTTGGTTTCATAGTTTGTTGATATTTTGCTACCCATCACTTGTGATAACAGTAAACAGAAAAATTTAATGTACAGTTAACTTTTCCTTCTGTACCAGTAGTGAACCATCTATCCACTGTCAGATTTTGGGGAAAAAAACATGTGTTTATAACAAAGAAAAATGTAGTAGCTTCTTCTATGTCTATTAAGTTATTCTGCTAAATTCTGGAGGCATACAAAAGTTCAAGATCAAAGGGAAAGTTGATATAATATTTGGAAAACCTGAGAAAGGGACAAAATATGTATATATTTCTTTGCCTATTTTCTAGGTTTAAGTTTTCCTCAACACCAGAAAAAAAGTAAATTTTAATAACTACAATCAAAGAAACTATGGTGTTATTAGAAAAATACAGCAAAGGATTTTTAGGTTGAACAGGACACTCCTGAAAAGAAATTTGTAGAGGTGTCATCTATGTAGGTCATGTTGCAACGGGAAGTGAAAATGCCAGGGGGAGAATGAAGTCTATTCAGGCTGAGGAGAGACAAATCTGGATACCCCTGGAGGCTCATTTCCTTCACCCTTTCAGTGACTTAGCAAACAACTGGTTCAGCTCATCTTAACTAGCTCAAGAAAAAAGACATGATACCAGTGGCAGCGCTCAGGAGCTATGTCCCTTTAACTGGGCCACTTCTTCAACCAGGAAGCACCAATCATAACAGAATTCCTAGACGTTTTGCTCCCTCCCCCTAAAAATCCATAGACCATTACAGGGGTGGGGTCTTTCTATTTGAGCCTTTCCTGGAGTGATTCCAATCCAGTTATATCTGATCTTAGCCTGACTCCAAGGATTATTGAGAGATTGGGAATCATCTGAATCATGCTACTTCTCATCTTATATATTTTTCCCCCAAGAATTATTCATATATATACATATATATATATAATTCTATTTTTTACATATATATACACCACATGGTGTTATTTATGTGTGTGTCCAAGGCTCCTATATTATATGACAACATTCTTATATCTAAATGTAGTAGCAAAATACTGACTTTTCATATTAAATGAAAGATTCAGAGCCATGTAAATTCCTTCAGTGTTCTTTTTTCTTTTGGAAATATGTTTCAAGGCAAGTTATTACTGATGAAAATAGAGCATCTTAATCAATGTGTTTGAGTGAACAGTCTTATTCTTTAAAGAGCTATGCTCAGATGGTCATGTTTGTTATGTGACATTATCTGCTCAATTATCTCATATTTTGCTTTCTTTCTGCCTTCCTCACCCAAATAACCAGCAACTTAGTTTCTCATACTAAATGATAGATGCCTATCTTTTCTTCCTTCATTATCTATTCTAACAGCAAGTCTAGTTGGTTCTACCTCAAATACCTTCTTGATACTTCCATTAGACGTCATCTTTCCATTACAAATGCCCTACTCCAAGTTATCATCAATTTTGGCTTTGGCTGCATCCCACTTGGTCTCCCTGCTTCCACTTTCCCTCTCATAAATCAAATCTCTTCCATAGGAAAGTTGAAGCAATTTAATCAGATGATAACAACTGCCCTACTAGGAGCAAAATCCAAACACAGTCCCTGTAGGATCTGACTGTTTTCTACCTCTTTTACTTCACCATCTACCACCCTTCTTCTGCTTCTTTCACTATCCTTCAGCCTTATTTTCCAGGAATTCTCTTTCCTTAGATCTCTTCGGCTTTGTCCCTTTACTTCTCTCAGGTCTCGACTCAAATGCCATCTGATCAGAGAAGCCTTCTCTCCCCACTGAATCTCACACACAGGCACATATTCTTATTCTATCACCTTACTCTAACTTTTATTTTTATTCTATAGTGTTTATAATATTTGATATAATACATATTTACTTGTTTATTGCTTCATTGAGTATAAATGCTGTAAAACAGGAAATCTGACTTTTTAGTTTATTACTGTACCCTTAGTATGTAAAATATTGTAGGATCTGAAGAAATATTCATTAATCGAAGTGTGAAGCATTCATATAAGTCACGTAGTCACAGTTCAGCAGAATCAACAAACCCCCAAATTGTGTATCATTTCTCTAGGATCTATTTTTTCACGCAGAAATGCCTTTGCTTTTCTGTTGTTGGTGATGTTTTGTTGTTGTTAATTGTATTTATCTTTCAAATGAAATGAGAATATATTGGAAGAACATGAGGAAACTTTTAATTTGCACGTGGGAATCACCCTGTAGAACTTGTTGCTTAGAAAGCTTTGCCTCACAGGGAAAGGCAGTAAGAATCTCATGCTTAAATTATGTAGCATAACAAGTAGATGTAGTATCAACCTAGAGCATTTCAAAAGTTCTTTGAAAGTCCAACTATCTAAAGAAAACCCATACTCAAGCACAGCCTTTAAAATGGAGTTACTCTTCTGTTGGATCTGTATATAGCTGTGGAAGTTATTGAAGTTATATACAGGTTGATTTCTGCAGTGAGAAATTAATCACACACAAAGCTGGATTACAGCCATTGTGATTGCTCTCCTAGAGCAACCTTCCTCTGTGTGACTATGAGAAAAGTGACAAGAACCACCCACCTACCACACCCAAACACTTACATAGACACACAACCTGTACAGAGGTTGCTTCCCATGTTCTTTTCTCTAAAAACAGTCTCTAGAATTTCCTCTTAGCTTTTCCAACTCTTTGTAAGGTTTTAAATAGAACAGAGAGATCATTTTAACTGATTAAAAAGTAGCTAGCATTAATAAGCACAGCTCTGTCAACTCTTAATTACAATGATGAAATAACATTTTGTTATATTCAGAATAAGAAATATAAGCAAAAGGAGATGTTGGTAGCACTGCTCACAGTGAAAGAAGGGAAATGATCTGACTCTGTACACGTTTCCAGCTATATCTTTCTGCTCTGGCTTGCTTCCACATCATGCTGCAAATGCCAAAAAATTCAGGACAACAAAATATAATCCTGACTACTTAAGGCTTTCTCTCATATCTGTAGGTTTAATTGGTTAGGCCTTTCCACCTAGCAGAATTTTAACACCCTCCTATTTTCTGGCTAACTTCTATTAGTACTTCAAACCAGAGCTGAAAGTTAGACTCCTCCAGATGGCTATCTTCGTTCCCCTAGTCCAAATGAGGAATTATCCATAGGAACGTGGACTCAACTCAAATACCATGAATATCCTGAGATATCATTAACTTAATTATTCACATGCTCTTTAAAGCCTTCCTTGGATTATTGTGATACATTATTGTTATACAGGATGTTACTTATCCTCAGAATTATAAATATCTATGATATAAACAGTAATATTTTTGCAGGAAATTTCCTTTTGAATGTCTACTTTTCTGGTGTTTAAAACCATTTTTTAATACTATAATCAGCATTGCAATGAAATGAACATTTCATTCATACATCTTTGTACCTTTTTTTGATAATTTACATATTTAAATTTTTAGAAGCTGAAATTGCCAGATGTGCAGTGTTAGCATTTAACACATATTGTCATGTTGCCATTCTGAAAGTCTCTACCAATTCCTACTCTTACTGATAAGTCCATGGGGGTGCGCTTTGCTCCCAAATACTCCAAACTCTGGGTATTATGAATTGTTTTAACTTCACAATACTAAGAAAAAATCTAGGTTGTTTTGTGGTTCTTTAATATCAAAAGAAGAGTGGAAAACAGAAAAGAAAGTCTTAATATCATTATGAGCTTGGGACTAAAGGTATTTTCTGTCTCTAGTTCATGAGTATCTACTTTCAAATTTGATTTAATGAATATATTACACTTTGATAATAACAAATGCAGTAAAATGATTTGTATTTGAAAATCTCTTTAACAGGTGAACTCTGAAAAGACAACTTTACACAATGGTTAAGATTGTGAGGTGAAGACTCAAATGGATCTGAGTTCAAATTCAAACATATGCATTTGAAACACAGTTCATCATCTGCGATATAAGGGCGACAGTACCTACACTCCCTAGTGATAAAAATAATCTTATAAATATTGAGGTCTTAGAGAAGTACCCAATACATATTAGGCAGTCAATAAATCATGGTAATGAGGAAAACGATGATGACGGTAGCATCTCAGATTATGCATTCATCAGTACAAAATGGAATTCACCTCTCTGTGCTTGGACATCTATTCTTCATGGTGCTTTCCTTCAAGGGTAATGAATGTAAGGAAACAAAACTAATTTGAATGAGATTATTTGTGTTGTTATCAAATATGGGTTTACGACATCTTGTGGACTATTCTTTGAAGCAGGTTAATTGCATTTGTCCAAAAAGAAAAGATTTAGTACTATAAGTAGAAAACATTTAAAACTTTTTTGGAATTTATCTTAAAAGTATTTAATTGTAACTAAATATACACTATGATATTTTGCTCATTATCTTAAAGTTGGAAGACAAATGTTTCAGAAGTTAGTTATTTTAATACAAATCTAAAATTCGCTGATATATATAAAATAGATAACTAATAAGAATGTGCTGTATAAAAAAATAAAATAAGATTCAAAAAGTAAAAAAGTAAAATTCAACTTATAATTTTTCTAAAATACAATACATTAAATTTAAAGATTGTTACTCGGTTAAAAGTCAAAAAACAACAAAAAAGATAATTTATGGTACAAAACTCCCGTGTTCTAGAATGTTTTTAAAAATGTTTTTCAAATTTTTCAACTTGATCATGTTAGCATTTCACTGGATAAAAATCAACAGTGCTGCAAAATTAAGCATGGTCATCATAAACAAATTCAAAATAAACTCACACCTAAGTTAAATGACTGATAGAAATTTCCTTTCCATTTATTAATTGAGTACCTACAAAGTCCTAGACTTTAGAAGCTTAGGGAGGTATTAAGAGTGGGATAATTATGTGATCTGCATCTTAAAGAATGAGTAGCATTAGTTCCCAAAACAAACAGAGTGGACTGATTTATCAAGCAGAGGAAGCAACAAATGTGTGTAAACAGAGGCGGGAAAATCAAGGTACAGTCTGAGGAACTTGGCTGGGTGTGGGAAACCTGCCTTGGAAGACTGTGAGTCCAAGGCAGCAAGACAGTGGAGGATAGATTTTGTTTAAGAGATTGGCTCTTACTCACTTCCATCATTTATCAAGGAACTTGGAAACTCTCTGAGATTTTATCTCTCTGTAACATCTACTGTGAATGTGGATGACATCATGGATGACATAGGAAATAAACTAGAACCTCAATTATTTGACAGCCTAATCTTGCTACTTTTTCTACCTAAGCCACACCACAGTCACTTGCTTTCTTCAGCATTTCTATCTTACAGCTACACTTTCAGGAGGTGACCTTCTCATCTACTTAGTAGAGAAAATTAGATATATACATTGGGAACTACCTCACCATTCTTCCTCAAACACACAAATTCACCTAAATCCACAATGAGCTTTAATTCTTCTTGTTATGGTAGATGAGTCATCTATTCTCCTATGTAAGACAATCCTTTCATTAAAGTTTTCAATACTTAATGGAAAATTTAAATTTTTGAATTGGAGCTCCTTTTAGGGCATACGCTATAATTACCTACAGAATCTATAACAAGGTTTACTAATGTAGAGCTGGTTGTTTTACTTATACAGGGTTAAATTTTTTGTTAGATATCTAACGGCACGTAACTTGGGGTACCTTGAATTACACTTTCTCCCTTTTATATATTTGACACTGATTTCTTAACCAAATCTTTTATCTGGGTATATAAACCCATTCAAGTCATTTAAATAAATGAACAAACAGACTTTCTGATGGATAGCATATCATTCTCTCTTCTCCCTCACAGGCAAAATTATCAAGAAGCATTATGTACTGCTTGAATCTCCATTCACTTTTTTCTCTCTCACTAACATTCTCGACTTTTTCTAATTTAACTTCAGATTCCTATTACTTACAAAAGTTGTTGATAAGGTCATCCATACAGCTCCAGTGGACATATCTGATATACATTGGCAGGCTTTTTTGCACTTATACCTCTAAAGGTACTTGATCACTCCCTTCACCTTGAAATGCTTCCTCTCACATTTGTCACAGGGCACTCTCCTGTTTTTCCTCTTACCATTCTTCCCTACCCCCACCCACTTTGCAGTCTTCTTAGGCTTATCATCTTCTATACAGACATTGCGATGAAATTCTCAGAGACTCATCTTTGGCTTTCTTTCCTTTGAGATCTACATTCTCTCCCCATATAATCACATTTATGCCTACAGTTCTAATTACCATTTATGCACCAATGTCTCCAAAATTTTTATTTTAATCTCGGTTTTCTTTATTTGTTTATTTACAGGACAAAACTTTCAGTGTTATACTGTATACTCAATTATTTCCTTATATTCTTTGGCATCATCACGTTTTATGTTGCATAGGTGCATTAAATCTAATGTACACAAAAGCAGACATCATCATCTGGCCCAGTTTCTCCCTCTACTACCCACCTTCTTTCCTGGTCTCTGTTTTCAGAGAATGGTATCTACATTCATCTGTTTCTGCAAAGTAGACATCTAGGAGTCATCCTTGATATCTCCCTCTCTTTGATTCTTCTCTTCCATTCAATCCATTAACAAGTACCTTAAAATGTTTAGGCACAGATTAAGAATCTGCTCCTCAAATATCCCTTAGGTTTTGCTGCTTTTCTTTATAATCACTACAATCCTTATATCCTAAGCTATCTTCATCTCTTGTCAATACCTTCTATTCTGTCTCCCCACGTCCACCTTGGTCTCTTCCAATTTGTTTTATAATCATATCACTTCTCCCTCTACCCTTAACCCTTCAACTTATTTCCTTTGAATTTAGGATGAAGACCAGACTTATGGCTTTTACAGCCCTGAATATTCAGTTACACTCGTCTATTTGTTTTTTGTATTCACATATACTGGCCTTTTTTAAAATTTTCCGGCTCTCTTCCTATTTAAGGGATTGTGTTCAATGTGTGTCGTATATTTGGAATTTTTTTTTTCTACTAACCTAGCTTTTATCACTCTGTTGTTTTCAACTTAAAGTCTCCTTGCCTGACGTCCCAGATTCCTCAGGTCACTTCAGTATATGCTCCTAACACATGTTAGGATCTAATTTTACATTTGTTTGCTAGGTTATTTGATTAAGGCCCCTCTCATCTACCCTTTAAGAGCAGCTTCAGTGTCACCACTGTTTCCACAGTACCTAGCCTGGTAGATAGTTCAATCTCTGTAAGTGCCCATTGGAAAGAATGAGTATTTAATCTGTTGTAATGAAACGTACTGAAGATTATGCAGGGGAGGAACACGGCTAATTTTTTTGTTTTGTTTTTAAAAATTATACACAGCAGGAAAATAAGAGAAACTGAAGGAATGCAGGTATTTTAAAGAGAGGGGAATTGCTTAGGAGGTTATTCTAATTGTCTAGGTTCTTGCCTAGACATAGGATATTAACTAAGGCAAGAGCGATTTAATTAAAGAGGAGAAGGTGAAATTGAGAAATATTTATGAAGTTAATGCATGGCTTGTTTCTTACTGGCTGAGCTGGGTCAGAGAAAAGGGAAGCCACAGGGCAAATGACTGGTCTTATAAGTTATAATCAGTTGTGGAGGAGAAGGAAGAATTTGTGGTGAATTCTTAGTTAACATTTTACAAAGACTGAATTTAAGTTGTTTGACAGGGAGAAGTCAAGAAGGATATGGAAATAAAACATATTGCTCAAAGGAGTAATGGCCTGGTGAAATAAATTTGGGAGTCATTGGTATGGGTAGCAGAAAAAGCCATGGATGTGTTGAGAACACAGAGAGACCGAGCCATGGAAATACTCACACTTCAGGAGAATGGAGGGATCTGAGCCTAAGGAAATGAATAAGAAATGACTACAAGTGTAGAGAGAAAACAAGAGAGGTGGGTAATGACAAACAAAGTGAGGCATTCAAGAAGAACGTGGTGAATCAACATGTGGCTTAAATAAAATATTGTCCATAATATTTGGTGATTAGAATTTCCTTCTGGAATTATCCAGTGTATCCTTATTGGAGTGAGATAGAAATGAAACTGAGTTGAAAAGTGAACAGGACAGAAAGCACCAGAAGTTATAGTACAAACTACTCTTTAAATATTTTTAGTTGTAAAAGAAGAGAGCAATATGGTGGTAGCTGGATCAGAAAGCAAAGGAGGTAGGTGTTTTTGTCTTGTGAAATTCAATGAAACCCAAATATTTTAACCATATTTAGCATTTATTATATCGCATGCTAGTCACGAAGGTCCCTTCCTGCTCCTGCAATGGGAAGGAAGGGGCTACTCTATTAGTACTGTGGAGGGTCAGCAGGGAGAATCTTACTCACCCATAGGACAAACTAAATCAGTTGAGCAAAACAGAAGTGACTGAAGTTCAACTTGAACATTAAAAATTCAGAAAGCCAAAAGACATTCTGCAAGGTCATTAAACTGAAAGGATTAAGAAAGCAGTTAAGAAATCAGAAATGTGCCCCTCTCCAAAAGAAAAAAAATGAATAAGGGAATCAATAGTTAAGGAGGACACTATGTGACAATCACTAGACTAGAAGGAGTTATGAATGGCTTATTTTTATGCTCTGACCTAATATATGAAGGATGGCTAGTTTGAAAAGGGAGTATAAATAGCTTAGTGATTTAAAAACCACAAAGGTTAGAATTAGAGAGACCTGAGCCTGACTTGCCAGATCTGCAAATCACTAGGGGTTTGATTTTAGGCAAGTCACTGAATGCCTTCTAACTCACTTCCTTCATTTATAGAATGGGCAATAATGCTTACCCTTAAGATTTCAGGGAAGATTAAATAAGGCCACATGCCTAAAATAATTAGCACGTAATACATTCCTAAGGGCTGATAAAATCATTCTTGTTCTTCATAGAGTTTAGAAAATAGTGAGATAGATTGATAAAACTGATCCTCTGTTTTTGAAACTAAACATAGTTTTCATTTCCAAAAATATCTGTTATTTAATTATCACTAAGAAAAATTACAATGTCCACTTTTAACTTTAATTAGGCCTCATTTATTTATTTTTATTTTCATTACTCTAGGAGGTGGATCCAAAAAGATATTGCTGTGATTTATGTCAAACAGTGTTCTACCTATGTTTTCCTCTAAGAGTTTTATCGTGTCTAGCCTTACATTTAGGTCTTGAATCCATTTCATTTTTGTGTATGGTGTTAGAGAATATTCTAATTTTATTCTTTTACATGTAGCTGTCCAGTTTACATGTAGGTGTCCAATTAAACTTAAAAGCTTTTGCACAGCAAAGGAAACCATAAACAAAACAAAAAGACAACCCACAGAATGGGAGAAAGTATTTGCAAATGAAGCGACCAACAAGGGATTCATCTCCAAAATATACAAACAGCTCATGCAGCTCAATATCAAAAAAACAAAGAACCCAATCAAAAAATGGGCAGAAAATCTAAATAGATATTTCTCCAAAGAAGACATACAGATGGCCAAAAAGCACATGAAAAGATGCTCAACATCACTAATTATTAGAGAAATGCAAATCAAAACTACAATGAGGTATCACCTCACACCAGTCAGAATGCCATCATCAAAGAGTCTACAAACAATAAATGCTGGAGAGGGTGTGGAGAAAAGGGAACCCTCCTACACTGTTGGTGGGCATGTAAATTGGTACTACTACTATGGAGAACAGTAGGGAGGTTCCTCAAAAAACTAAAAATAGAGCTACCATATGATTCAGCGATCCTACTCCTGGGCATATATCTGGAAAGAACCACAATTCAAAAAGATACATGCACCCCAATGTTCATTGCAGCACTATTTACAATAGCCAAGACATGGAAGCAACCTAAATGTCCATTGACAGATGAATGGATAAAGAAGAAATGGTACATATGTACAATGGAATATTACTCAGCCATAAAAAAGAATGAAATAATGCCATTTGCAGTAACATGGATGGACCTAGAAATTACCATACTGAGTGAAGTAAGTCAGACAGAGAAAGACAAATATAATACGATATCACTTATATGTGGAATCTAAAAAAAAAATGATACAAATGAACTCATTTACAAAACAGAAACAGACTCACAGACTTCGAAAACCAACTTATGGTTACCAAAGTGGAAAGGTGGCGGAGGAGGGATAAATTGAGTTTGGGATTAACATGTACACACTACTACATATAAAATAGGAAATCAACAAGGACCTACTGTATAGCACAGGGAACTCTATATTCTGTAATAACCTATATGGGAGAAGAATCTGAAAAAGAATGGATATATGTATATGTATAACTGACTCACTTTGGTGTGTACCTGAAACTAACACAACATTGCAAGTCAACTATACTCCAATATAAAATAAAAATTGAATTAAAAAAAAAAAACAATGTTCACTTTCCACTGGACTAAAGTTCAAGGCAGAATATAATCTCAGAACCATAAATACCCTTTTCCTGGGGCTTCTACTTCATTCATTCCTCAGCAGCTATAGCAAGACATTTTCTCTGGATCTAAAATTTCCATTCCTAGTAACTGCACAACTAGTGGCCCAAAGCAAATAAAGAGCGAGTGCCTTTGATATACAAAAATGAATGCAGAAAATTCTAACCCCAAAAAGAGAAAATTAACTGGGAGAAAAAAAAAACAACAACAATCTTTTGAACACTCTGCCCTCTTTTCACATAGAGCTCCCCAACTGGCTTCTTGTATCAGAGCTGGACGAAGTCAAGGCCTAAGCTCGCCATGCGCATCACTCTGCTGTGAATGTCATGCTCCCCACCCAGCAGCAGCCCGCCATTGGTCATTTTTCTGTGGGGACCACGAAGCCATTTCAAGTTTTTCCTTAAAGCCTAGTTAAATTAGCATAATGTCTAGTAAAGAGCGTTCAAGAAATGTTTTTTGATTGTTTTGTTATTCTGTCAGGATTCAGTTTATCTCAAGATGTTTGCTTATAATCTTCTTTCTCCTTCTTACTCTTTGCAAATAAGATATGCCATTTGCTCATCTTTAAAAGAAACCAAAAAACAGAATCCTCCTTCTCTCTGATGCATACCTCAAGGCTTCTTACTAAACTGCTTGCAGAAATAGCCCACATGAGCTATCGGCATGCAACCTGAATCCTAAATTGTTTGGAAGAAATAGCTGTGTACTATAGAATCAAAAAGAACTTTACCTTGACATTTGCAGTATGTCTCTTTTCACAAAACATGGATGATTTTATTTACCATTCCTGTCTCAAGCATATTTAGGTATGTAAGTGAGAGAACACTGGTGCTTATTTATCGTAAGGTAAGTGAAGATTCTCCGTGGGAAAGTAACCTGAGAATGCAGCAAGGCATTTTATTTTACATTGCAATAGGAGTTGTAGTGATAATCTATCACTGAAACATGGAATGAAGGAGGTGCTGAGGGATCAGTTCCATTTATATTTATTCCACAAAAGAGATTTTCATCTATATGCAACTGTTTGTATATTCTAAGACACAAAAGAAAGAGAATGCTTTGTGATTTTCACTAAAAATAGGACAAAATGATGTTGAGGGACTTTATAGCAACAAATAGGAGATCCTAGTGAAATTGAACACATTCAGAATTCCCAGTACATTTTGAAGAAACACACTTGAGTCGTTCATTTGGTTCTAAATACACTTGATAGAAATTCATCTGGGCATCCTCTTATGGGAATCTTTTCTTCTTAGGTGCCCTTGAGTAGGATCTCTCTGGCAGAGTTAAGTGCCTAACATTATTAGGTATCTTAATTTTGTCTTCTTGTACATGGAGCATAAAATTTAGGCAAAAGTAACACTGCCTCTTTCAAAGTCAATTTAAACACACATATATAAGGACACTTTTTAAAGTCAAAAACTATTGTCATTGAGTAAAAACCCTGATTCAAATTTTAACAGTGTCAAGTTGTCCACTTCTTTCTGATTTGATTTCATAAAGAAAAGTTTTGAATTCAATCTCTAACATACAGTCAAACCTCACTGAATGTTTATAGATAAAGAAAATGAAACTCTATTCACATATCTTTTTTACATTCGTGTGAAAGATACAGCTGCCATTCAGTAGACACAATCTATAGCTTTCTATAAACCTGCATGAGACACTTGAAAATAACAAATGAATGTTTAATGATGCAGTTGATAGACACTTGAATATTTATCCTTCAATTTGGTGTAAGGTAGAAATAAAGGTATGTTAGGAAAAGTATTCAATAATTCAAGAAGTATTAATGAAAAGTATCTGAGTAAATTTCTTGATGAAAAGAATGCTGTTCAACTCCAAGTTTAAGTGATCCTAATTATTTTATTTAAAATATACGTTTATATTGGGCTTCCCTGGTGGCGCAGTGGTTGAGAATCTGCCTGCTAATGCAGGGGACACGGGTTCGAGCCCTGGTCTGGGAAGATCCCACATGCCACGGAGCAACTGGGCCTGTGAGCCACAATTACTGAGCCTGCGCGTCTGGAGCCCGTGCTCCGCAACAAGAGAGGCCGTGATAGTGTAAGGCCCGCGCACCGCGATGAGGAGTGGCCCCTGCTTGCCGCAACTAGAGAAAGCCCTGGCACAGAAACGAAGACCCAACACAGCCATAAATAAATAAATAAATAAATAAATAACTGATTAAAAAAAAAATAAATAAATAAAATATACGTTTATAAAACAAAGTAGATATTCAGATTGGGAATATCATAGTAAAAAAAAACAGGAAACATATACAGATTAATCATTAGGATCTGACCTTGGTTTTCAGTTGCTAACTCAAGATTTCTTTTTTTTTTAAGGTCTTCTTTTAATAAATTAATGGTGTTGCTAATAAGTGCATGTAGTTTGCGACTGATTACTCTTAAGCAAACACTCAGGCACACGCAGGTGAAGTCCCCTAGGAGCAAGAGACCAGTGCCTGGCACCTTGGCAGATGGTGCTTAAGTTACTGGCAGGTGATGAAGGTGGGGAAAGACACTTGTCATCTCAAATCTAAAAGACCAACACTTTCAATTCAGAAATGAAAATATCCCACTTGTAAATCCCTGAGGTGAAAGAGTTTGCAATGGGAAATCATTCTAAACCACACCTTTGTGCTATATCTCAGTCAAAGGAAAATAAGGAGGTTCCCTTTTTAAAAATAAGCAACTGCATGTTTTCCTTTCATGCCTCTCCTAGTTCTTGGCATTCACCATAACAGTGGCCATTTAAACAAGATTCCTTTTAAACTTGTAGATGTTAGCTGAATATCTCAAGAGGGCTGATTCTCCTCACTATGAAGCCCATTCGACCCCAAACACATTAACCTGGGCTGCCTACATTTCTTCCCGTGCTGTCACATAAGATACACTCCACGTAAAATAAAGAACATCGACCTTGAAAGAGGGAAAAAAAAAAAAAACACATTTAGCAACCCAGACCAGAATCTAGGCTCTGTCAAAGTGATTTCTTATTCCATTTTACTGAAGCAGTGCCATGCTTTATCACTTCTGAGTTCATTTCTTACTGCTGAGGCAACCCACGTGAATTGGTAAGTTGCTTAGTTAAAGTACACACGTGTTTTACTGCGTCACTGTGATTTAAAATGAGAGAAGTATTCTGTGGGTGAAATACAACTGAAATGGGGAGAGGAAGTGGGACCTAGAAACATTAAATCACGTGAAATTAACAGTTCTGCTTCTTCCTGGTCATTTCCCCCTCCTTTAATGGGTGGTATGCAGATGCCCTATAGCTGAAAGGGCAGGATGCTTAGTGTTGAAGGTGCCGACTTTATATCATCCTAATTCATTCATTCAAGTCGGCCTCAGGAGTAGAAAGAGGGAAAATAGGTCTGATCATTGCAGCTAAATTTGACAAACTGTCATCTACCTACACTATCACTATGCTGCATAATCTCACACAACTTCTGTAAATGTCTTCTGCCTATTAGCATTTTAAAGGGCTTTGTGGCCACCATACTCTCATTTTGGAGCTAGGGATGTTTCATTATCCTCAATTAAAACTCTCTCAGATGCAAGATTGGCAAGCATTTATTTATATATTTTTCTTAGCGGCAACACGAGAGACATGGATTTTGTAAAGTAGGCAGGGTGCTGTTCTGTGCAGCACCAAGAGGCAATGCTGGTTTGGTATAATTCTCCTAATGTGAAGCTATCCCCATTAAAACATAAACCGTAATTATGGAAAGCAATTTGCTCAGTAGCAGAGAACTAACAGGATTTCTTACTGTCATTCAATAACAAGGGAGCATGGAGATGCAATGCTGGAAAAGCTCCCCAAACTCTTTTAATTTTGTTGAAATGTAATTTTCTTCTGTGAAACCAATGTGAAAAGTTGAAATCGTTTCTATTACACTCAGAAGAAAGATGTATATATATTTCATGTAAATTAACATTGTGACTTCAATAAGTGCCAACATTCTTTCATTCGCACATTCCAAAATGTGAATTAATAAAAACTTAAACCTATGACATTGAGGACAGTGGAAGTGAATCCATAGCTGGGTCAAAAGTTGACATACTTAAAGTTCTAATGAGTTGTGTCATACTTTACACACTGCTTCCCTTCACTAACATTTTTTTAAACAATTGATTATAGTTCAATAAAGATTTTATACCAAGGTTGACAAATACAATAAATATATATAAAGTCAATAGCATTATTAATAGAATCCTTCCTATCTAATATGGTCAAAAGTCAATAATAGCATGTAAATATATCAAATGCTGAGATATTAGACATTCGATGCTACTAAAGTCAAAATCGGTGGCGCCAATCAGGGAATCTATTATTTTATTTTTTATACTTATAAGAAGTGGGTATTTCATGTGTATAATTCTATTTCTTTCATTAGGCATGGATCAAGCAAATATTAGAGGCCATAAATGATTCTAATGAATTTATAAAAACATGTTTATATGTTTAAAAGGCGTTGCTGGCTCATCTCTTCTTATGGCTCTATCTAACATGCAAAAGACAGCTTTAGGTATTTTTATCTTTTTCTGTTTTTAATGGTAGCACCCCACAGTGAGATAAGCAATGCTTTGCAATCCACAGTCCATCCAGAGGGTAACAAAGGTCTTGAGAGCACACGTGCATCCTCTCCTCACCTCCCCCTGACCCGTGTGTTAAATCACTGCACAGACTCCTGTGTGCTTTTCTAAGCCTTGTTCACTTCGCAGCTGGTGAGTTGACACTTTCCATCACTTCATCTCTTGGCAACCGATGCCTCTCACTTCAGCACAGATGCCGAGTATCCACCCATCTCCAACAGTAGCCTTGTGTCCTGACTAATTGGGTCGGCAGAGTTGTAATTAAGATTTGAATAATTAGGTAATGGATATGATTACTTTTGTAATTAATCCTCATATTGAGTCATCATGATCTGTCCTGAATGATGACCACTGGTCTATGCTTAATTCGAATTGAGATCATTAGTTTTAAAAGCAAAGCATTATTAAATATATCCCTCACCTCTCTCCCAGAATGAATGTATTCTTTAAAAATATGACACTATGTACAGATATATAATTTTCATTTTTCAAATAGATTTTATAGTGATTTGTTGGATGATGAGTACTTATTTCAATTCAATTCATATCAACAATTTTTTTTTAAGGATCCCACTTTGGCTGCTGCATTGTTTTGGTGCTGTGTGACCACATTTTTTAAAAGTGGATTTTTTCCCTTTCTCACCAAGTTTATGGTATAATAAAAACTCATATATAAAAAGAAATTGAGGATGACCTCTCTCCTCTCTCTTGTCTGCAGAGAGCTACAAGTGTTAGTATTTCTTATGGTTTGGCCATAAATTCCTTCTCTCCTCTTTCTCCACAATCTGCCCACATCTGTGATTTCCAAAATGTCACATGGTAGAAATCTGGTGCTAAAGGTCACCTAAAATCAACAGTGCAAAGCAGATCTGTCAGATCTCTCCTCTCTGCTGAGCCCTCACGGAAGCTGGTCCATCTTGATCCATCTTTTTCTCAGAAAAATCCCACCGGCTCTGAAAATCAGATTTCACCCTCACCCTTCTCGCCCCTTCCCTCCGTAACCATCACACGCCGATCCATCATCAAATAATGTTGACTTTTCTTTCTCAATATTTCTCAACTCTACCCATGTCTCTCCATCACCAAAATGTGGGGACTCCTGATATGTTTCTTAAGTAACATAATAGTTTTCTATCCTCCTTCCTGCCCCATTTCCAAACCTCATTCTCCAAAATTGTCACAGCTTCTGCTCATAGGGCTGTGCACCTCCACCTCTGTTTGGACCCCCCTGGGTTCTCTCCATCCTTTGAGTACAGCAACATCCCACCCCCCACTGAGTGAACTCTTCCATTAGCCTGGCACAGTCTCCCTTCCCTCTCCATCTGGTTAACTGCACATCTTCATATCTCGGTTCAAACATCATTTCTTGCAAGAAGGCATCTTTTTGTGTCTCTAAACCATGCTGGCCCTTTCTACAATCTCATAGCACCATGCACATTTTTTTTAGGGTACTTTCCACACTTGTATCTATATGCTTTCTTGGCGATTATTGTAGCTTATAGTTACACTGGATCTGGCCCCGTTTCTGACACACAAGACACACTCCATTATTAAATCAATGAACCATAAGATGGTATTATAATAAAAAAAAAGTCCAAAATAGATAACTAGCAACTAAGGATGAGAGAGGTCTCAGAAGTCAATAGTCCTTAAAAGACATATTCTTTCATATATGTATTCATGTATTACAAAATGAGCACTCAAGTATTAATATACAATAGACACAGTAAAGGACACAGAAGTTATAAATAAACTTAAGATATAGTCTGGGCCTGCATAGAGTTTGTAATCTATCAGGCAACACGAATCTGTAAAGAGAAAATTAGGAAGCAATATGGCAAATGTTGTAAAATACAAGCATACCTTTTATTGCACTTCACAGATACCGAGTTGTTTTTGCTTTTTTTTACAGATTGAGGGTTCGTGGCAACCCTGTGTCAAACAAGTCTATCAGCGCCACTTTTCCAACATCATTTGCTTACTTTGTGTCTTTGTGTCACATTTTAGTAATTCTCATAGTTTTTCAATCTTATTATTATATTTGTTAAGTTGATCTGTGATCAGTGATCTTTGATGTTCCTATTGCAAAAAGGTTACAACTCGCTGAAGGCTCAGACAATGGTTAGCATTTTTTCAACAATAAAGTAGTTTTAAATTAAAGTGTGTACATTGTTTTTTAGATGTAACGTTATTGCACACTTAATAGACTACAGAATAGTATAAACAACTTTTACATGCACTGGGAAACCAAAAACTTTGTGTGACGCGCTTTATTGGGATATTTGCCTTGTTGCGATGGTCTGGAACCAAACCTGCACTAGCTCTGAGGTATCCTGTAGATAACCAATTAGGCTGATGGCTGGAGATCAAAGACAGTGTTCTAGTGAAAGCGATGTCAGTTCTGAGCTTGGAAGAGAGAATAGGAATTAGCCAGAAAAGTTATGGAGGAGTATACAGATAACATGGAGAAGTGTAGATACATCTCATGCGGATAGCATGGACGAATGGCACCAAGGGCCAAAATGTCATTAGGGATGTGTGTGTGCGTGTGGGCAAGAGCATACATGCTTACTCATGTGACGGCGAATTAGTCACAGTGACTAAAGGGTAATGCACAGGGGAAGGAATGGCAAGAGATATCGGGGCGGGGTGGGAGAAGTTGAGGGTGTGTCCTCATATCCATGCCAGGAAGACTGGTGCTGATTTTGTAGATAACAGAGAGCCAGTGGAGGCTTTATGTGGGAAACAGCGAGGTTAATTTTGTACTTTACACAGATTATGGCAGGGGGTACTGGCATGAAAAAGAAGAGAATGGAGGCGGCCAGGATATGGAAGAGGAGGCTGAGTCTCGAATGAAGACCTGGATTTAAGAGAAAAACAGCAAATATGCAGATGCAATTACACAGTTAAGACAAAACTGAGAACCATGGTACAGAGAGGAAGTTTGGGAGAAAGTTATCACAGTTTAGGAAGACGTTCAGGTTTTAAAAATGCAAGCTGGGGAAAGTGGTAAGTTTAACAAATATATTTTATTTTATGTAACTCATAGATTAGTCTTACATATAAGTCTTTTGTTTGTTTTGAACAATAAATGTTCTTACCAGTTTGTATGAATGTAAAGTCTAATGTGAACTAAAGGTCTTATAACTTCCCAAATTTGGGCTTAATGTTTCTTTGAGAAAACATATTCAGAATTCCAACCAAGAGCTTAAAGAAATGTAACAGGGTAACTTGGTTGAAACTCGATTGCAAAGTAATGCTTTTTAAGCTGTAAATATTAGATGATGGATAAACTCCTATTTCCTTTTTGCTTTCAAGAACATATATGTATTTATCCCTTCTTTTTGCAGGTTGCTTTCCTAGGCATTGAGGATTATCTATGGATTCATGAGAGACCTTTGGGGTAGAGTTGCACTTTGTCTGAATATCACCCCATTATTTGAATATGTACAATGTAGGATAAGAAGCTAATCATTCTATTTTTATTAGGTATTAGAGCTAGGTCTTTTCAGGTTGGTCGTTGCTTCTTTGAATTTTTTTTTTTTTTGTATGTGTACAAATTTATTTAAGCTGCCAAATTTATTAGGTGCATTCTTGAGGAGATCCATGGTTTTACGAGTGTTCATATAGTTGTTTCCGGGAGCAAAGACCCAAGAGGATTGCTGAATGGACCAGCAGACTCCACTGCACACTTTCACTGCAGAAGAGAATGAATAAGAAATTGATTTGGCCCAGTTCAACCACTGGATATGTGATAGCCTGCACAAGGTATCAGTTAAGAATGATTAATACATCACTCCATATGACAGACTCTGGGTCCATCCACCTCACTACAAATAACTCAATTTTGTTTCCTTTCATGGCTGAGCAATATTCCATTGTATATATGTGCCACATCTTCTTTATCCATTTGTCTATCGATGGACACTTAGGTTGCTTTCATGTCCTGGCTATTGTAAATAGAGCTGCAATGAACATTGTGGTACATGACTCCTTCTGAATTATGGTTTTCACAGGGTATATGCCCAGGAGTGGGATTGCTGGGTCGTATGATAGTTCTATTTTTAGCTTTTTAAGGAACCTCCATACTGTTCTCCATAGTGGCTGTATCAATTTACATTCCCACCAACAGTGCAAGAGGGTTCCCTTTTCTCTTGTTGTACGCCCATATAATGGAATATTACAACAAGGACAAACCTTGAAAACATTATGCTAAGTGAAAGTAGCCATTCACAAAAGACCACATATGATATGGTTCCATTAATATAAAATGTGTAGAATAGGCAATCTACAGAGACGGAAACTAGTTAGTGGCTGCTTACAACAGGGGTTGGGGGAGGACTGACGGAGAATGGGGGATGATAGCTAAAGATACAGGATTTCTTTGTGAGGTGATTAAAATGTTGTAAAACTCACTGTGATGATGCTTGCAAATATCTATGAACATAATAAAAACTATTAAATTGTACACTTTAAAAAAAAAAAAGAATGACTAATACAGATTGAATTGATGCAGGATTATTTTCTTCTAATTTTTCTATTTAGAATAGGTTAGTGGGCAGAAGTGAAGAAGGCTTTTAATTGAAATGAGTGGACATTCTCACAAGAGTTAGAATCTGGACATGAAAATGAGGGTTCCAAAATGAAAGCCCAGGATGGAGTGTGAAGTTCTGTCTCTGATGTTTCACTGGAGCTGGGTCCTGGCCTCTGTGTAGGAAGATCTATTGCAAAGTAGTTCGGTTGGGAGCAGAGAGCTGACCCCTGGCCGATGACAAGCGAGGGTTTACAGAGATGAAACGTTCAGGCACCAGGCCTGCAGGCTTCAGAGCTGACACCTTGCCTGGCACCTGGTTTATGTCTTCTGCATCCTACTCCTTTCCATGGTTTCTCTACTTTATGAGAAAACTTGCCACTTGGTCTGCATATGCTGTGTGACCTTAGTGAAAAGCACGAGCTGAAGTTGTAAGGAAAAAGCGATAAAGGGAAGGACAGTGTGCTTTTCCTGTAGCTGCACTTGTGTGAACAATGAGACCAGGACAGAGGACAGTGCTGTGGACAGAGGACAGAGGACAGAGGACAGAGGAGCTGTGATCTCCCAAAAGACTTCAGCAACAGGGCTCTCCCCTGGCAGAAGGCAGGAGGTCAGAGAGGGAAACACGAGAATCTTGTTTCTCAGTGCACAAGAATCTTGTTTTGAAAGCAACTTTGGGAGTTTTCACCAACAGCCAGGGGAGACTTTGAGCAGCTGAGGTGCAGGAATCAAGGCAGTGGGTCCTGAGCTACCAAAAAGGTGGTACTTGATGAAAATAAGATCCTATTTTATTATCCCAGGTTTAGACATTTGCATTTTCATAGGTCTCAATAAAAGTCAGCTTCCCAACCTCTGGGTAAACAGTGGCTTTCTTAGCTTGAAATTATTAGAGACCCTGGGGGTCAAGGTTGTAACCGGGACCCTGATAACTCTAAAACCTGGAGAGGTTGAAAGAATTCACGGGGAATGCCAGCAAAATATGGGGACCTGGGCCACCCAGTTAATGTAATAAATGCTAATATCCACAGTGGCAGGGTGTTTGCTATAAGTCAGGTGCATTGCTAAGCACATTTATTATGGCATCTCATTGTATAGCAACCTCTGAGGTCATGAATATTACCTGTATTATACTTGAGAAGGAAACCAGGCCCTTAAAAAATAAAATTCCCTAAATCTACACCGGTAGGAAATCATGGTCAGATTGAAATTTCAATCTGTTGAACTGAAAAACCCATTCTTTTTAATCATCATTACATCACTACCCCTTTCAGGTATACTTTGCAGTCCTGGATGTGCTTCCTGGTGACCCCTTTAAGCTTGGGAAAGGCAAAGAAAAAACTATTATTGTTTCCTTGAGCAATAGCTACTCACCAGGTACTCTGATGGGTGCTCTCTCACACTTTGTCTCATTTAATTTTCAAAAAAACCAATGAGGAAATATAAAGTGTATATTTTACACATTTTAAACACCAAGAAACCAAGAGCCCTCTCACTCTTACTCTATCGCCACTAAACTTATTTCTTAGGAGGATTTCTCTTCTTCCATAAACCTCTGCAAACGGAGCATGTTCTGCCCATTTCGTTCCCCTACTTTCTTGTTCCTGAATTTAGATCAACATGAGGGAAGAAAAGCCTTGGGATAAAATGCTGGCTCTTTTTTCTGTACGGTGTCTCTCTCTCTCTCTCACACAAACATACACACACCCACACAATCACATTTTCTCAGTGTTAACCTGTTGGTAATAACAAAAAAGAAATATGCATTCTTGTTGATCACAGAATTTAACTCTAGATGTCTAGGTGGAATTAAAAAAGAACATAAGAACATGCTACAATTTGCTTTGCATATTATATTACAGAAGTCCTGTGGAAATAGTGTGTGTGTGCATGTGTGTGTCTGTATATATACATTTACAAATATATATATATATATTTATATATAGAGAGAGGGAGAGAATATATGTGTACATACATGTTATATGTGTATGAATGAATAAAAGTATATATAAGCATATATGTGTACAGTACCTGTGTATATATACATATATACTTACACATACATATATACTTTATATATCTATATACAATATAGATACTTTATTCATTTGGAAGGAAAATTAGAATTTTCTCCACGGCTATCTGTAGTGCTCCATTCCAGGTAGCATCTTGTAAGCAGGCCACATATATAATCACTTGAATTGACCTCAAGTAGGTGGAAGAATTTACACAGCTTTCAAAAGCCCCTGACTTGTCCCCATAAAAATGGATATCTGAAAATGGAATAAGGGAATTTACTCCAATGTGCAAATCAGTTCTCGAACAATTCCTAAAGCATCTTCAGCCTAGTCCAGGATTCTCTGTTCCTTTTTCCCTGTTGCCTCTGTGCTCCTCTCTCCCTCAGGGTCAAGCACCTGTGAGTTTGGGACGCATGGTCATTCCTGGCTGGGGCTTCTCTCCCTTTGATTATCTCATGCAATAGACCTTTCCTCTTCTCACCAACACAGTGTTCAGAGTGGGTCATGTTCTCAGTGCCAATCAGATAAAAATATACCATGATGAGATACTAATTAGTAAGAAACTGCTGGTTGCATGTGTAACTCAAGGGCCTTTAGTATCCCAATTTAAAGGGTGGAAATAGTCTTGGGAAATGTAGTTTTCATCAGGGAGCTCCAGGGAGATGATGTGGAAAAGAAGTAGCTTCCAGCAGCGTTACTTATATTCTGATTAGGAGACTCTTCTGTTTCATTCTAAATTGTTTTTTATTGCTTTCTATGAAATCATGTATTGGTAAAGCATCCTTATTGTAGGGTCCTCATCTAAAATATGATGTTATTATCACTTTTTCCTAAGATACATCTGTCCAGTGAAAAGTTTGAGGTGGTTATTTCATTCCTGCTTCAAACTCTCCCAATATGATCTCCTCATATACAAAATCATTATCTTTAAAATTTATAAAGTAACAAAGCAAGTATGGTTTTTCTGATTTATAAATTTGTATGCTTCTTGCAGAAATTTCTTACACGCTTCTTCATTTTTTTTCTCTGTGTCTGTGTGCAATCAGTTTGAAACCTCTAGGAGATTTTGCATGGTGCTCTTCCCTTGCAAATTGGTGGGACAAAATCTATTATGATAATAAAAATAACCTAATAAAATAAGTATTATTTCCTTCACAATAAAAATCAGTCTTAATATTATTTGAAAAGAAATGAAACAAATTGTTTATAATTACAAGAAAGTTTTTAGCTAACCATGTGGCACAGATAATTTTTTAATTATTTAAAAATCATACTATGTATGTGTCTATCTATCTATCTATCTATATCTCCATGTAATCACCATTCATATCCAGATGGCCATTTCTAGCACCTCAGACACCTGCCTTTTATACTCCTTCTCAGTCAATGCCCCCTCAAAAGGCACTCATAATGTTGGCTAAGTGAATAATGCTATAACATTTTTATTCTTTACATTGTACTGTCATTTTATATAATTACCAACAGAGTTGAAACTACATTTCAAATTCGTCTTACACACCAAATGATCATCTTTTATGAACATGATATAGAGATGACTGTTGTGTTATCTGACAGTTTACCTGGTAGAAAATGCTGGAAACAGGCATTTCTGATATTCTTAAATATTTTTATGTCAGAATCATAACTAATGCCAGAAAAGCATAACACCTAACAAACTGTGTCTGCTATGTAAAATACATCCAGCAACCGAAATGCTAAACTCCTTCCATCTGCATGTTATGCTTCTGTCAGATTTAGATAAGTAGCTCCAGGACCTAGGAAAAGCCTACTTTGTGTTACTACTTTACTTCAACAATTCTGCTATATCTAGCAAGTAGTTTGCACACAAAACTCAAGGCTGATGTTTGAAGGTATCTTTTACTCTCATGGGTAATGGCTCTATGTGGACAAAAACGCTTTTAATTCTGGAGTTTCCTCTCGGAAAGCCAAACCTCTGAAATATTTCAATGCTAGCAGGGTCACCCTCCTTTGCAAACCTCAAGATTTTGAAATGTTTACCAACCCTGACAAGTTTTAATTTGTTTGTAAAGCAAGCAGAAAGGAACAGAGGGTGTAATTTTTCTATTTGGTATGGATCAGAGGAAAGAGAGTGAATGGGTTCTCAAGAGCCCTATTCTGCAATGTGTCCAAAAGGAGGGGGACACTGGAGAAGTGCAGAACCACAGATTGTGTAGGAAGCACTAAAGCACCGAAGATGCAGTGCCTGGGCACCGCTGATAAGTAAATGGCTTTTCACATGAAAGAGAATTTTACCTTGTTTATTGATGGATACCCACTTCTCAGAACCAGCTTAATGTTGTCTAAAATTACTACCTGATTTACATGGTTCTAAGGTATGAGTACAGAATAAAATAGGGAAAAGTTTTCCTTGCTCAGTTCCTCCAAAGGCAGAATGAGCTACTTTGGGAGGCAACACATTTTAACTTTACTGCTTCTACTCAAAGCAGAATCATCAAACTTCTTGAGCAGGATACTACTACAAAAGACAAGGGAGAGGCTTTACGTCATAGGTCACAAAGAGGTATGAGAGGTATATAACACGAGAGTTTGTAAAAACTGGACTAAGAAAGATCTAGAAGACAGCAGCAGTATGGAAGGGTTGGTAGCTTCATAAATTGGTATATTGGTCAAGAACAAGGGTAACACGCCATCAGGCCATCACACAACAAGCTTTACTTCTTTAAAGGAATCATTTTGACACTTTCATTACGTTGCCTACTTTCGTGTTACCTCTGCTCACTTGCTGCTGCCTAACTCCGTCCTCCTCTCCCCATGCCTGCAGACCAGAGCATAATTGGATCTGTTCTTTTTTTTCTAAAATATCAGAAAAACAAAATAACATAGCATCCAGTAGAGAAGAAATATTCTGATATCCAATTATACTTCCGAGTAGATACAGATAGAATCATGGAGTATTATACCTGTTTACTCTTCTTTATTTTCTGACAAGAGATACTTCTCTATTATCCTTATACGATGTTCCTCCTTATACACAAGTCATGACATTTATCTTGGTGCTAATGTTTTTCTCTGCCTTTCAGATGTTTGCCTTTGGGGCTACTGGTTTAAAAAATATATATTTGGTGGATCTGCGTTAAAAATCACTTCTTTCCCTGACAAGATATTTAAAATGTCATTTGTGCCTTGTGAAGGCTTTTAGAAAAATCCAGAGACCTAGACCCAGATGACCCAAACTGTGTTTCTGCAAGGACTGCAATTTCCTTTTGAGGATTATGGTTCCAGGGAAGATTGCTTCTAAATATCTGTGAGAGAAATACTTTCCAGAATTAATGCTGTTGTTTACTTTTTGTGGATTTTTAGAACATCTCACCTCACCACATATAAAGGACAAGCAATAAAGTACAGTTTATTTACGGTAATATTAAATATAACAGTGCAATCATTCCGTAAACATATGACGTCAAAGCATATCTATTCAGGATGTGCTTTTTTGACAACTGATTCTCAAGTATAGGCAATTTCTATTGTTTGTTCTACCAGTTATTTTGCTTTAAAGATAAAAAAGCCTAAGGACAAGAATTAGTGTAGTTACCCTGCCCTAAACATCATCAAGTTATGAAATAAGAAGCTATAAGAGTGGTACTTTGAAGAGAATGGACTTTTGAGTTAAAATATGCATGTTCATTGATCACAAATGGATGAGAAATGTCAGCCAGTTATTACACAGAAAGGAGCTGATTGAAAATAGGTGACCTTTACCAAACGTGTGTGAACAATTTTTACTCTTCATTAAAGGCTAAGATATCTACATAGTCCATAAGATGTATGAAATACATTAAACAAATATCAGTAGTTACTGGCATGGCAAATTTTTGAATTAATCAAATTGTTACTATATTTTTGTGTTTCCTGACATTTCATAAAGGTGACATGGAGGAGCAAAATTCTCTTCAGAATGGCAGGAATTTAACTGCCCAAGTGGAAGGAAGAAGCTTATGAATAAATTATTGTCCTCGAATTCAGAGAAGTACATTACCTGTCCTTGTTTACAAATAATTTGTATATGTTAGTGTCTGTCACCAGGAATAAGGTAGTGAATGAAACACACATAGAGCCTGCCATCAAAGGGTTTGGAATTTAGCATTATTCAACGGTGTAATGAGTTCTGGGATTGGAGTAGAAGGGGCCTAAAGTGTATTACGGAAACTGATAGGAGGAGCATTTTACTAGACTGCTAGTGGCCAAAATCTGTCTGGATGAAGTGACATCTTGTGTTCTACAGGTCAAGAGATCTAGCCAGGCAAAAAGTTAACTTAATATGACAGGCGGTGAACGTGAAATCTCAGGAATAAGGAACCCAAGGTGGCTGGGAAATAAGCTGCTAGAGGTTAGGTAAGACTCAAGAGGATGCAGCATCCAGAACTTCCAGAAAAATGGATGCCTCATGAAGGTTGGAATAATATCCTAAAAGAGAGCAGAAATTACAAGGACAATCTTTAACACAGGAGTAATGTGATCAAGACTGTCTTAGAGAAGTCGAACTTCTGGCGGTAAGGAGCATTATTTTGTGAAGAAGAAGAGTATAACATAGAGATCATAAGCAAGTAACAGATGACGGAGGTGTGAACTGTGGGGAGGCAAGGATGCAAATACATGTGAGACAGATTTAAAGGGCAGAACTGAAAGGACCAGATGTTGATTGGATGTGTAAGGTGTGAAAAGTGGTAAGGCAAAGATGATAGCTGGATTTCTCCCTTGGCCCATTCGGTAGGTTATAGTGCCATTTGCTGAGCTATTAAAGAGAGGATAGCAAGATGGGAAGATGCCTTGATCCCCTCCTCCTTCCCTCTCTTTCTCTCTCTCTCTCTCCCCCCCTTCCTTCCTTCCTCCACTCCTTCCTTTAACACGTCGGTACCAGCTATATGATAGACACTGATCTAGGTGCTAAGGCTTAAGCAGTGAACAAAACTAGGTCCCGATCTTCACATTATGGTTCCTGCTGGAGATACCATCATCAGGGAATAAGCAGTAACTATCAGATTAACAGCAAGGAGAAAGAAACAAAAAGAGTGATTTTGGGTGTAATGGTAAGAGAAAAACTGTGAGTAAATGACATCTCCTATTGAATTTCAGGTATAGTTAACAACAACACAAAGTACTGCACAAAAGAAGCAGTTTCTGCTAGAGTTAACACCTAGTATTATACCTATAGAATGAAAGGGTCAAAATGTTAGCCTCCTAAAAATGTCAGGGACATTAAATTTGAATAGCTGAATTTGATTGTCTTACAAGTGTCCAGACAGAAATAGAGGTTTTTCTGTTAGGTCTTAGTCAGGAGGTAGGAGAGTGTGAATTCTATTTCATGTCAGTACTAGCAGATATGGCCATTCAGAGTCTGCCATTTTTCCTGAACTCTGAAACTGAAATAAATTTGCTCTCCTAATCCTGCAAAACAGAGCCCCTGAAAGTCACATATGGATACAACCTTGGCTAATTTCACGCTCATTCAACCTCTGGTTTGGTTTCAAGTCCTGCATATGAACTTTCACAGATCCTGGGTGCAGCGTATTAAGAATATCTTATTCTCTCTCCCTTCAGCCCACCAAAAGCTCATTTTCTCCCCTGATATATTTTTGTTTTAATTTTCATAGGTATTTTTAATGTATGTGTATACATATATTTTGATTTGAAATAGTGAAAAATATAACGCAAGATTCAGAATAGGGCACCAATAACTCTGTCTCTCCCATTCTCAAAATTCTTTAATGGATTCCCATCATTCCTGGGTTGGAATCCAAACACCTTTTCACATAGAAAAATAAAGTTGCCTCTTATTACACATACAACACTTTATCGCAACGTTATGTCAAACTAACGTGGTCCTGGAGGGGGTCAGGAATTCTCTGTGCCTTTGGACACAGTGTCCCTTCTACTGGCAGCTTATAACCCCTCCTCTTCTGTCTGTCTTAATTCAAGCTATCCTTTCATTTATAGCTCAGGAGACTTCTAGTAAGTTTTCCATGGCCCCTCCAAGTTAAGTCAGGAGCTCTCCCTGGGCATTAATAACACCCCATACACATCTTTTCATGATTACACACCAGAGTGTATTACAACTGGTCTTTCCCTTGTCTGCCCCCGACCAACAGGCAGAGAACATTATTCAAAGGAATTGGGGCTTGTCAACGTGTATCCATAGCATCTAGCCCAGTACCTGACGCTTAAGAGGGACTCATTAAAACGAAGTACATTAAGTGGATGAGTAAGTCTTTGGGGAAATGTGCTTGAATCTTACCCAGTACTGAGCAAAAGCAAAACTATCCTATTTTAGGTACATGCCTCAATCCTAACACATGGCCCATATAACTAAATTATTAGTTTGGAATATCTATTCATTCTTTGTTCAATAGATACTTTACGAAAATCTACTCTACGCCAGGCCCTATTCTAGGCACTGGGTTGCAGCTATGAATAAAACAAACAAACAAACAAACAAAACCCTGCCTTCATGGAGCTTACATTTTAATGTCTAATTAGAGTGTAATTAGAGAGGGAGACAAATAACGATCAAATAAATTTAAAGGTGTACCGTTAATAAAATGTTAAGCATTCTAGAAGAAGACAATATGGAAGAGTAACGGAATTCTATGGGCAGGTTTGTAATTTTAAAAATATTAATATAAATTATCCAAAATTTGTTTCCATACTAATGAAATATATTTCCCTTTGTATTGTGTAGATTTGAATAACAACCATGAAATGTGGCAGCTGGGAAGAGAAAGAGAGAAAAGGTTAAATAGAGGCGAAAGCTGAAATCTATATCCTTGCCATTTAGTTTTGAGAAAGAAGAAAAGTTGAAGTGACAAATAATGAAGCTTTAGGACAGCATTCCTAGAATAAAGAGAACTGAAATGCTGTTTGAGAAGTTGGCCTTTTGTGATGAGTTTGGAACCTTGGTATATAGCTATCTGGGGGAGTGCTAAAGTCCAAAACTTCTACCCATTGAGAAGTGGGACTGGGAAAGCAATCAATGATCACCCTGCTCCTGCTTCACTGCAAAGAATGAAACACGTTAGCAACGCTTTGAATTAAATATTGTTAGCAAGTGTTAGCAATGCAAAGAATTAAACATGCTAGAAATACGTTGCTTTCTAAAACACCCAGTTACTCTATATCCAGAGTGAGTAGTGGGAATCAACGATAGATTAAAAAAAATGTTTCTCAAATTTCACCTGGCTTATAACATCCCATCATCCTTCTATAATCAAAAGAACTTCTTGAGAAGTTTTATCAACCTTTAGTCCAGGTAAGCTGGGCTGTAAGTCATATCCTAGGTAGGTCCTTGAATACTTACCTACCAGGGGCAACCATAGAGCAGTATGGCAGAGAATGAGAGCAGCATTTCTCATAGACCAGCAGTGTCAGTATCCCTGGGAGGTTGGTAGAAATGCAGAATTTGGGCTCCACTCTGGAACCTTCCTACAAGACGCCCAGGTAATTTGCATGCCCATTCAAGTTGGGAGGTGCTGCTCTAGAACAGCAATCCTCAGCCTTGTCTGCATGTCAGAACTGCCTGGGAAGTTGTTTAAATCTCAGTGATTAGGCCACATTCCTATATATTCTGATTTTATCAGAATAACCTGCATATGTCTCAAAACTGTGTTTCCTGGGTCCTTTCTCAGACCTACAAAATCAGTACTCCAGGAATGAGCCTCAGGAATCTGCCACTTTAAGGCACAGAGTCATTGATTCCCATATAGAGCAAAACATAAGAATCCGTGGCTTGGAGGATGGAAAACGATGAATTCCATTGCAGAAAATACCTTTTATTTATGGGGATTACTTGAATCAACACACAAAATATGAAATACTTCTGCATATACATATACACATACATATGTATAAATGGTATTTGATAACTTTTCAACTTTATAACTAGAGGATTTAAATCCCATAGCAAGATATAGATGAGTTAGAGGAGGAAATGATGGGCTTGAATCTACCAGGAAATAGATTTTTAGGTAGTCATCTTCAAGATATTTTACAAATATTCCACAGAATATTTATTATGCTCATAATAAAATCATACAACATATGAATTAGTTTCATAAATTTGTTTCTCTTCTAAACAAGCAGTCAGCATACTTTTTCTGTAAAAGATAAAATAGTGAATAATTTCAGCTATGCACACACTACACTCTCTATGTTGTCAACTATTCAAGTCTCGTTTTATAGCATGTAAGCAGCCATTGACAAAACAGAAAGTTTTCTCTAAGCCAGCTCCCAAATTACTTTCTTTAAAGTAACATCCACACATCTGTCTAAATCCAGTAGAGGAAAAAGTGTATGTTCCTAAAATTCAAATGTACTGATATAAACACAGTGTCAGGACATGGTTCCAGCTTCTGGTAAGGCCCAAGTGTGCATTGTTTTAAAGGAGAAAGAACGTCCTGGATTTTCTCTACTTGACAGGTAAGGTGAGGGACTAAAAACAAGGTTTCTGGTTTATAATAACAACTATTATTTCCTGAGCACCTGAGTAATTGTAAGTATGTTATATTAATTGTCATTTTTATCATTTTATCATTTTTGTCATTTTATCATTTTATCATTATCATTAATTATCATTTTATCTCACAGCACTGCTGTGGGATTAGTACTATTATTCGCTCCAGTTTAAAGGTCATAAAAATAAAGTTTGGACACCTTAACTGACTTGTCACAGAGCTAGCAAGTACCCTCAGTGGAAGTTGAACCCAGGTAGCTGAACCCAGAACCTGTACTTTCCGCCACTACTACACATTTCTGCCTTATCCATTGTCTACTGAGACTATGAATATGTGTGATGCTGGGCCAGTTATAAGCTTTTAGTTTGTAAGAGACACAGATGTGCTCAGCTTGAATTGGTTAATGGAACTGAAACCACAGAGAAAAATGTGGAAAACAGGAAGAAGTCTCACCATTGCATGGTGTGTCTGTAATACCGCCCAGGATAACATAGTCTTTCTGCTTCTATACAGGGAGCACGCCTTTATTTTTGTGCTTAGCCATTATGGCGAGTCAGAAAATGTTTGTCTTCTAATTGACCTAAGGGAATTCACTTCTCTTTCCTTCCTACCAACCTCACGACTTCAGCTTATTCATGATTTCTGCAGACCATCATCTCTGTGTTTCTCAACTTCTGCTCCTGCCCATCTACTGCTGGTTATCCACAGTAGGCTGAATTTATGCTTAAGGTCACTAAATCATCTATGGGTTACATAAAACATTCTTTATTGACATGGTTATTTTGAAAGGCGACATGGTAGCCATTGGCTACTCTAGAGATGGCTGGCATAGATCCGGGTACATTCATCTCTGGTCATATCTGCTGTGGCCTGTGGAGCCTAGAAACACGGCATACTTTCCGGGTGGGGAGACCTGTGCATAGTGAACGCTCAGCATAACAAGCTCCTCTGAAATACCACTGTTTATAGATCATGTCCATTCTTTTGGAATAGTACTAAAGATTATCTATATATATACTTTGTTTTTCTGTTATTCTTATATACAACTAGAAAAAGCCAATAGCTTGCCATAAAATCTAGCGAATGGAAAGTAAACTGGCTGGTGGCTGGAGATTATACATTTCTTGATCATGTTTCTAATCATTGTTGAATCCATTATTTGCAGTAACTGGTTCAATATTATCTGTTTAAGTGTTTGAGAGCAGGTTGGAGCATAACAAAGGATCATATTTTATAACTATGCAGCTTCCGGTACATCTCAGCACATTCTTGGATATGAGAGCTCATCAAATTAGATCTTTCAGGTCAATCCTAATTTTATCACATCTCTCCCTTTTTGTCCTAGATGGGACCAGATTTTGCTTTGGATAACATTGTCACAATATCAACATAATTAGCTATAGCAAATCTCTGTGTACATATGGGAAGGCTTATGTAAAGTCAGTAGACCAAATAGATTCCTGTACATTTGAATCTATTTTTTTTCTTTAGTCTACTTTCCAACATTCAATTCTGTTCACTTCTTTATCTTTTCTAATATTATGAATGTATTTTGCCACGAACATAAATTCTCCGTAACTTCCTTTTAATTCCATTTCAATATAAGTGGCATTGAATTTATATCTCTACTCTTTATTTGATTTTTATCCTGAGAGTATATCTACCTCTCTTGGAAAGATGTTTATACTGCAGATACTAAATTTCCGTACTGATTATCCCTATAGTAGAGTGTTTTTTCTGTCAGTAGTAATCAGAATCAGCTTGATGCAAAGACTTGAGCACTAACCTCTTTCAGAATCTCAAAGAAAAAAATATATGCTTCTTTCAAACACTGGTGGCTATGGAGTTTACAAAATCATTTATTTTGAGTAAGCCAAGAATTAAACTATTCTAAGGGTGATATAATTAAGTTGCACTATCAGATATTCATGAGTATCAGAATAGGTCACCATGTATAAAGTGATAAAAAGTATAGTGTAAAGATTACAAGCTTTAAATACTGTCTGACCTGAACTTGAATTATAGGTCCCCAACCTGCTCTCCCAGCCTGCATCTCTTCATCTGGAAAATTGGGGCAAATTATCTCCAATGTCATCATTTTGACCTGATAATTATATAATCATACATACAAAATTTATACCCCAGCTGTCTGGCATTTAGGAGTCATGGTAAACACTGCCTCACCCCGTTGACTTTTATTGAAAATACCACCTACCTAGGAGCAGGTTATAACTCTTAAGAAAAGTTTTATAAAGCTTTAACAGATTTTTTTTTTTTGATTTAAATTTTGAAACTGCCTATTCTAAGTGAGGTTATCCTACAAGATGTTTTCTGATGTCACAGAAGGAATAAATTACCATCAAATAAATGAAAAACGGGATTCAGTTTAGAACCTAGAGGTAAGCTGGAACCTGGGGATAATATATGAAAAAAAGTCTGACTGAGGCAGCTACCTACATAAACAGCTCCCAATTCTCAAGTGGAACCAAGATTTTCTTCATTCTCTTTTCAGCCTGTGTAATGCAAATTAAGACAACAACTACACTGATAAAATCCCTTTAAAAACTTTAAGTATATCTTTTTAAATAAAAACTACAACTACCTTCATTTTTTAAAATAAATATCCCATTACACACTAAGCACATCCTTCAAGGGTCATAGACATCAACTAAGTACATCTAGTAAAAGTTCATTGGGTAGGGTATCACCATGGATTTTGAACTTGGCACAAGGAATAGTTTATAATAAAGAGATGTTATCAGCAATGTACAAGTTTGTTACTAATAAATGTGACCCGGTTTGGTTAATGTTGCCTCTTCCTGTTTATCCATGTTGCTTAAAATGTAAGAAAAGAAGATGCCAAAGACTCAATGACAGTAACTAGTCAAACACTTCTCTGAGGTATCTTGAATCAGTTGCAAAACCACCTCGCTGGAGAAAAGAGATAGAAGTCTCAGTGCAACAGAGGGAAATAAACGTCTTTAGGCTTTGGCTAAAACACACAGACAAACAGCTCGTACACATCCGTGCCTATGGGTATCCTAAAAATATGTTATTCCTGTGGGGGAAGCAATAGCATCAGCCTAGAAAGCTCTCTAGAGAATTTTGGAAGGCTAGCCAATTAATATAAACAATGTTCTGACATCTTTATAAAATGTCCCATCTCAGGATACCCATAGGAGGAGGGCAGAATCAATATTTCATGAAATATGAGTGCTCATTTTAAAAAGCACAGTTAAGATACCATTATAAATCTTTACACAAAAGCAGCAACATTTTACTTTGTGCGTTAGCATAACAGATGTTATTGAAATTCAATCTGTGTAAGTATTATCTCATGACAGTATACATTTGTATTTTAAATAGCGTTTGTCTCATTGTTAGAAAATCATTTTGAAGTATAAGTACTACATCATAAGAAGATAAGTGGTTGCTATTATTCACTCACGTGGTTAGAGCGCTAAGCAATCAATTGGTCATACGTAATTATATGGATAAAATCATTTTATTTTTTGATTGTATAGAAATTTACCATGATGTGAGAGAAAACCATCAGACTATATTTACACTTGCAAAGTAAAATAGAAAAGAAAAAGTTTGGATAATTAAATCTAACTTTGGAAGAGTTGCTTCCATTCCCTTTAGATATTTTAAACAAACTTATGAGGAAAAAGGGTTTAGAAGAAATAATGTGGACTAGTTTGTCTAAATTACATAGATAATTGCCCTAAGCCATGTAAAATACAAGTTTAACCTCAGTTCACTCTTGTTTGATGACAAAGTAGAACTTCAAACATAAAAGCCAAGATGTCAGTAAACATTTAATTTGAAGAATTCTCCCTTCAAAAGTAAGTATTTTAGAAAGAAAGTAATTTTCTTTACTTTTCTTTTTATTAAATTATCTCATTAAAAATTCACCTCTCATATAAAAACTATAAATCATATCAGTGGTATGATAATTCCTTTTGGTTCATTTTTCTTAACAGCTACATCAGAACCTTTATTAAAATTTTAATTGCTAAATGGTCACTATTAAAATATTCAGGGATTTAGTCCTAAATCCTTCAACCCACAGGGAGCTCAGGAACGTTGTTAAAGTAAAAAGCTGCACAAAATCTCAACTCTCATTTGCAAATGTTCTTTCCATCTGATTTAACTTTGAAGCTTTTAGACTGAGAGCTTTTGCCATATGACATCAACAAAACACTTCAATCAAAATCAAGTTACCTTAGCGCCGCACAGTTCTCTAGATTATTTAAAAAGGTAAAAAGAGAAATTCACTCTCTTTTCATATTTCCTTTCATTTTCTCTTGATGCAAGGCAGAATACTTAGGTTTCAAAAGCAATTGCTCTGTAATATCATCCCCAAACACCGGGTTTCATTCTAGGACAATTGCTTGTAAACTAAGGCTTCTCCTGACAGAAACAGTCACTTGCTGCAGTGCAGAATGTCAGTATAGTCAGTTAGAACTTTCAATGCAGAAATTCAGCGCGACGCAGTCACTCAGGTGAAGCGGCACTTACCTTAATTGAAATATTCACTGCGAAGGAGGTGAGAAATCAGTCGAATCAACCGTGAACGGGGTGGGGAGAGCGAAGTTTTCAGTCAACACCCTCCAAGTAGCTGCATGCTCGGCTGCTTTTTCCTGTTTATGCTGAGCCCCTCACTGTCTAAGAGAACAAAAAAGAGAAGCTGAAATCCTCCGAGGTTCCAGTGAGTAAATGAGGACTAAGCGGTATTTCTTAACGGGAGCTCCTCGGCGAGCATGCTGCGTTTGGTGGTTCCCTAACTGCTGTGATAGGCTGCTGTCAGGTCCCCGGAGCCGGGCGATAATCACTGACCTGATTAGCAGGAGACACTGTGCGCAGGCAACACACGCAGAGGGTTAGTGGGTCTCCTGGGAACTGGAAAAGGCACCGGGGCTGCTTGGGACTCTTGTCTTTTCCAGCCTAATGGATGAACTACAACTCTGGCTGTAATTTGCAAGGAGATTAGCTACAGTGTTCAGCCGCGGAAGGACTTAAATAAACGTGCTTTCTCCTGCAGTTCTGCCAGGTGCCTTCGTGTTACATAGCAGGTACAGTGAAACAATTAATCGACCGATAGAGCTGATTTGTAAGACAAGACGAAAGCTGAAAAATGTTCAAAGCAATGTGATAAAAGATATAGCTGGGCTTGCCTTTGCCCCAAGCCTGGTACATACTTCAACCTTTGCCTAAGTAAAATGTTTTTAAAGGTTGATCACAGCCCTACAGAGTGCAACTCTGATTTATGAAAGAAAGGAAGTATTCATACTAAATAAGCATGTTTGGCAGGTTCTTAACAGACGCAGGCATTCAACCCAAGACATGGAAAATACAGCGTTTCTTATGTAGTTTCTCAAATAGCATTTTAAATTAGCTTCACACTTGCGAAAAAATGTTTGCATTATACTATTAACCTGAGTAGCACAGGAGAATACATCAGTACACCTAACTAAATCATCTCTTCTACTATTGTTGAAATACTAATTTTCTAAAACAAAAATAAGCAAGGGCATGAGAGGATACAAAATGTCAAACAACATATTAAATGTAGGCATGCGCCGTTCACAACCTGCTGATACCCCTCCACTGACCCCCTGAGCAGATCTTCAACACCTCCGACCTCAAAAGTTACCACTTCCTCCCAGAGATCTAATTCTCTCAAAAAGGTCACCTAATTAAATGCCAAAGCCTCAAATGGTTAAGTTTTGACAATTCTCACTTCTATAGAAGAAAGTTATTAACATAAGAAGAACAGATGAAAAAAGTCCTTTGCATGTCTCGAGGGTGAGAAAAATCTCATTGCCAGGGAAAAAACTGACAAATGTCCTGTCACAGTGATACTGTGTGATGTGTTCAGCATTTCTGTTTTTCCAAGTAGGTCTCACTTGGGACATATGGCATTCCCTTGATGTGTGTGTGTGTGTGTGTGTGTGTGTGTGTATGTGTGTGTGTGTGTGAGAGAGAGAGGGCTCTTGAGAGAGAGAGAGAGAGGCTATATTTGCAATATTTACATGTATTTTTGAAAAATCCCTAATTTCAGTAAAGGGATGCACAAATCATACATAATGGAGAATATGTTTGCCTTCTATATTACCAAGTAAATTTAAAAAAAAAAGTATTTTGTTAAAATACAAGCTCTTTGATGGTAAGACTTCTCAGACAAAATAAAACTTCAGTGCAACTATATAGGGCAGACACTTGAATTTAAAACAGAGATGCACCAGGGAGAAGCCCCAGGAGAGCTGATCCTGTGTCCCATTCAGAGGAGGTCTCTTGCTCCCTCAGCTGGTGGAGGGTGAGAGCTGAAGGTGAGGAAATCCAGTCAATAAGATTCAGGAGAGGGAGACTAACTTCTGCCACTGTTAAGCAGGAAACCCGTTATTCAATTATTGACTGGCATTAGAGTGTTCTACTACAGATAGAAAAGAGTTGCTTGTATCCAAATTGATGCACATAAATAAATTGAAAATAAACAGTAAACAGGAAATATAACTGCTAATTTCTTCTGCAAGGATCCTGGCTAGTTGTTAGCCCAGCACTTGTGAATGAAAATGTGATGGATTCCAGTGTTCTGATGTTCTGATGTTTAGCTGGTCTTCCAGTTAAAACACTCTGGTCTTGTATTTGTCTAAGCTTCATTCTGAGCACCTTAAGTAGTGACTTACTTTTAAAACTTTTTAAAACCTTAAGATAGTGCTTATTTTCTTAAACCCCATCCATTAGCAATGATGGTCACCAACTAAAATGGGTACATTCTAAGTTAAGCTAATTTTGTGCCATAGTAGTTAGTTTCTACCTGGAAAGTCCTGACTACATCAGATTGCACTGATGAAGCTTCCAAAATAATGAGTCTTGTTGTTCTCATAGGATCCAATGGTCTTTAACTCTAAATATTTTCTACAGAGGGTATGAGTAATTCTGCAGTGGTTTTCTAAACCTATGTTGAACAAATAGCTGATTTTATGTGGCAGTACACTCATGAATAACAAAGCAGAAGAATAATACTATTTTGTAGGGAGCGTAGAGAGGAACCAGCAGTGATAATTATAGGTATTTTATATTAAGTGCTTGCTATGTGCCAGATGCTTTGAATATACTTCAGCTCTAGCCATTGTCCATGAAATCCTCAGAATAATCATATTAAGCATGCATTATTATCTTTTAAAAATTTTTATCAATTAAACTAAGGCTCTGAGAAGTTAAGTAAATTTATCACAGCCACAGAGCCAGTACAGAGCAAATACAGAATTAAAACTCAGGTCACATTAACTGTAAAATCTTGAAGCTTAGAAATTTCCAAACCGACAAAAATACTTGCTTCCAAAAGTATAGGAAAGTTGTATTGCTTTTATGATTTGCAAAACATTTTCATCCTTAAAAATGTGTTTTGTGACTGATAAAATATTACATTGTAACAGCTTAGTCACAATAAACAGTTATCTATATTTGAGCAGAAAATGAAATTCAACAAAAATAAACGTTAGCCTAAAAATAAACTAAATCTAGAACTTCCAAATGATGTAATTTCATTAGCTCAGGTTGGTCAATTTCAAATTTTTTTTCTCTCTTTTGCAATTCATTTACCCTTTTTCTTAAAACAGTAATTATTGGTTTTGTTTTGTTTTTTTTAAACAGGAAAATGACCTTACTCTAGTATATGGCTATCTCAAGAACATTTAGGCCAAAATTAAGATGATTTCTGATATATCAGTTCTCCAAGAGAAGTACTGTAATGTAATATCAAAGCTTAAAATAACTATGGAGTTGAAAAATTCATTTCTAGTTTGTTCAAGCTTTATCTAGAAGTTTTTTAAGCCTCACATGAATCTCACTATTTCATATGGTCTGTTGAAATTCTCAGACACATTCACAATCTTACAGAAAAACGTTGTGACCATGCTTTTTCAAGACTTCTAATAAAAATTCTATCTAAAAAGAAATGATAAGAACTCAAATTAATTCAGCCCTTAAACTGCCAAGAAATTTCCACCTAATGTCTTATTTGATTCTTACAGGAATCTTGTGATATGCATTACGATAAGCATTTTACTCATATTTTAATGATGGGAACTTTGGAATAAAAAGAAAGTGATTGTCCCTTTGGTCTTCGATGCTTAGTGGAAAACCTGATGTCTTCCTTTCCAGACAAGGCTATTGCTCTCCACCATGTCTAACAAATATGTTTGTTGGAGTCATGTTGTAGTCAAAAAAGAATTCAATGGATATCTAAGTGGAAGCCGCTCTTTATTTATTTGAGTTTGTTCTAAAGAGTCAGAACTGTGATGTAATGAAGGAAAAAGTACTCTTGAGTGGTAGGAAGCTTGTAATTTATACTTACAGGAATCTTTCCACTTGGATTTCTCATAGACTTTTCTTGATGTTAACTATAATTATATTAAGACAATTGTTCAGATATTGATCTTATGATTCTTATATGAATCTCCTCCTGCTTCTCTTTCAACATCAGATTCACATATTACCTCTCGGTTTTTTTGTGGTGATTTAATTATCAGGAGAGAGGAAATCTCAGAATGTTGGTGTTAATTATTTTCTTTTTTAAATTGAAGTATAGTTGGTGTGCAATATCATATGTTACATTTGTGCAATATAATGATTCACAATTTTTAAAGGTTATGCTCCATTTATAGTTCTTATAAAATATAGCCTATATTCCCTGTGTTGGGCAATATATCCTTGTAGCTTATTTTATTTTATTTTTTATTTATTTATTTTTTAATTTAATTTTATTTATTTTTTTATACAGCAGGTTCTTATTAGTCATCCATTTTATACACATCAGTGTATACATGTCAGTCCCAATCTCCCAATACATCCCAGCAAGCCCACCCCCCCACCGCTTTCCCCCCTTGGTGTCCATACCTTTCTTCTCTACTTCTGTGTCTCAATTTCTGCCCTGCAAACCGGTTCATCTGTACCATTTTTCTAGGTTCCACATATATGCGTTAATATACGATATTTGTTTTTCTCTTTCTGACTTACTTCACTCTGTATGAGTCTCTAGATCCATCCACATCTCAACAAATAACCCAATTTCGATCCTTTTTATGGCTGAGTAATATTCCATTGTATATATGTACCACATCTTCTTTATCCATTCATCTGTCGATGGGCATTTAGGTTGCTTCCGTGACCTGGCTATTGTAAATAGTGCTGCAATGAACATAGGGGTGCATGTGTCTTTTTCAATTATGGTTTTCTCAAGGTATATGCCCAGTAGTGGGATTGCTGGATCATATGGTAGTTTTATTTTCAGTTTTTTAAGGAACCTCCATACTGTTCTCCATAGTGGCTGTATCAATTTACATTCCCACCAACAATGCAAGAGGGTTCCCTTTTCTCCACACCCTCTCCAGCATTTGTTGTTTGTAGATTTTCTGATGATGCCCATTCTAACTGGTGTGAGGTGATAGCTCACTGTAGTTTTGATTTGCATTTCTCTAATAATTAGTGATGTTGAGCAGCTTTTCATGTGCTTCTTGGCCATCTGTATGTCTTCTTTGGAGAAATGTCTATTTAGTTCTTCTGCTCATTTTTGGAATGGGTTGTTTGTTTTTTTAATATTGAGCTGCATGAGCTGTTTATATATTTTGGAGATTAATCCTTTGTCCATTGATTCGTTTGCAAATATTTTCTCCCATTCTGAGGGCTGTCTTTTCGCCTTTTTAATGGTTTCCTTTGCTGTGCAAAACTTTGAAGTTTCATTAGGTCCCATTTGTTTATGTTTTTATTTCCATTTCTCTAGGAGGTGGGTCAAAAAGGATCTTGCTGTGATTTATGTCAAAGAGTGTTCTTCCTATGTTTTCCTCTAAGAGTTTTATAGTGTCTGGTCTTCCATTTAGGTCTTGAATCCATTTTGAATTTATTTTTGTGTATGGTGTTAGGGAGTGTTCTAATTTCATTCCTTTACATGTAGCTGTCCAGTTTTCCCGGTACCACTTATTGAAGAGACTGTCTTTTCTCCATTGTATATCCTTGCCTCCTTTGTCATAGATTACTTGACCATAGGTGCGTGGGTTTATCTCTGGGCTTTCTATCTTGTTCCATTGATCTATGTTTCTGTTTTTGTGCCAGTACCATATTTTCTTGATTACTGTAGCTTTGTAGTATAGTCTGAAGTCAGGGAGTCTGATTCCTCCAGCTCCGTTTTTTTCCCTCAACAATGCTTTGGCTATTCGGGGTCTTTGGTGTCTCCATACAAATTTTAAGATTTTTTGTCCTAGTTCTGTAAAAAATGTCATTGGTAATTTGATAGGGATTGCATTGAATCTGTAGATTGCTTTGGGTAGTATAGTCATTTTCATAATACTGATTCTTCCAATCCAAGAACATGGTAAATCTCTCCATCTGTTTGTATCATCTTTAATTTCTTTCATCAGTGTCTTATAGTTTTCTGCATACAGGTCTTTTGTCTCTCTAGGTAGGTTTATTCCTAGGTATTTTATTCTTTTTGTTGCAATGGTAAATGGGAGTGTTTCCTTAATTTATCTTTCAGATTTTTCCTCATTAGTGTATAGGAATGCAAGAGATTTCTGTGCATTAATTTTGTATCCTGCAACTTTACCAAATTCATTTATTAGCTCTAGTAGTTTTCTGGTGGCATCTTTAGGATTCTCTATGTATAGTGTCATGTCATCTGCAAAGAGTGACAGCTTTACTTCTTCTTTTCCAATTTGTATTCCTTTTATTTCTTTTTCTTCTCTGACTGCCATGGCTAGGACTTCCAAAACTATGTTGAATAATAGTGGGGAGAGTGGACATCCTTGTCTTCTTCCTGACTTTAGAGGAAATGCTTTCAGTTTCTCACCATTGAGAATGATGTTTGCTGTGGGTTTGTCATATATTGCCTTTATTATATTGAGGTAGGTTCCCTCTATGCCCACCTTCTGGAGAGTTTTTATCATAAATGGGTGTTGAATTTTGTCAAAAGATTTTTCTGCATCTATTGTGATTATCATATGGTTTTTATTCTTTAATGTGTTAATATGGTGTATCACATTGATTGATTTGCGTATATTGAAGAATCCTTGCATCCCTGGGATAAATCCCACTTGATCATGGTGTATGATCCTTTTAATGTGTTGTTGGATTCTGTTTGATAGTATTTTGTTGAGGATTTTTGCATCTGTGTTCATCAGTGATATTGGTCTGTAATTTTCTTTTCTTGTAGTATCTTTGTCTATTTTTGGTATCAGGGTGATGGTGGCCTCATAGAATGAGTTTGGGAGTGTTCCTTCCTCTGCAATTTTTTGGAAGAGTTTGAGAAGGATGGGTGTTAGCTCTTCTCTAAATGTTTGATAGAATTCACCTGTGAAGCCATCAGGTCCTGGACTTTTGTTTGTTGGAAGATTTTTAATCACAGTTTCAATTTCATTACTTGTGATTGGTCTGTTCATATTTTCTATTTCTTCCTGGTTCAGTCTTGGAGGTTATACCTTTCTAAGAATTTGTCCATTTCTTCCAGGTTGTCCATTTTATTGGCATAGAGTTGCTTGTAGTAGTCTCTTAGGATGCTTTGTATTTCTGCGGTGTCTGTTGTAATTTCTCCTTTTTCATTTCTAATTTCATTGATTTGAGTCCTCTCCCTCTTTTTCTTGATGAGTCTGCCTAATGGTTTATCAATTTTGTTTATCTTCTCAAAGAACCAGCTTTTAGTTTTATTGATCTTTGCTATTGTTTTCTTTGTTTCTATTTCATTTATTTCTGCTCTAATTTTTATGATTTCTTTCCTTCTGCTAACTTTGGGTTTTGTTTGTTCTTCTTTCTCTAGTTCCTTCAGGTGTAAGGTTAGATTGTTTATTTGAGATTTTTCTTGTTTCTTGAGGTAGGCTTGTATAGCTATAAACTTCCCTGTTAGAACTGCTTTTGCTGCATCCCATAGGTTTTGGATCGTCGTGTTTTCATTGTCATTTGTCTCTAGGTATTTTTTGATATCCTCTTTGATTTCTTCAGTGATCTCTTGGTTACTAAGTAACGTATTGTTTAGCCTCCATTTTTTTGTGTTTTTTATGTTTCTTTCCCTGTAATTCATTTCTAATCTCATAGCGTTGTGGTCAGAAAAGATGCTTGATATGATTTCAGTTTTCTTAAATTTACTGAGGCTTGATTTGTGACCCAAGATGTGATTTATCCTGGAGAATGTTTCGTGCACACTTGAGAAGAAAGTGTAATCTGCTCTTTTTGGATGGAATGTCCTATAAATATCAATTAAATCTATCTGGTCTATTGTGTCATTTAAAGCTTCTGTTTCCTTATTTAGTTTCATTTTGGATGATCTGTCCATTGGTGTAAGTGAGGTGTTAAAGTCCCCCACTATTATTGTGTTACTGTCAATTTCCTCTTTTATAGCTGTTAGCAGTTGCCTTATGTATTGAGGTGCTCCTATGTTGGGTGCATATATATTTATAATTGTTATATCTTCTTCTTGGATTGATCCCTTGATCATTATGTGGTGTCCTTCCTTGTCTGTTGGAACATTCTTTATTTTAAAGTCTATTTTATCTGATATGAGTATCACTACTCCAGCTTTCTTTTGATTTCCATTTGCATGGAATATCTTTTTCCATCCTCTCACTTTCAGTCTGTATGTGTCCCTAGGTCTGAAATTGGTCTCTTGTAGACAGCATATATATGGGTCTTGTTTTTGTATCCATTCAGCAAGCCTGTGTCTTTTGGTTGCAGCATTTAATCCATTCACGTTTAAGGTAATTATCGATATGTACATTCCTATGATCATTTTCTTAATTGTTCTGGGTTTGTTTTTGTAGGTCCTTTTCTTCTCTTGTGTTTCCCACTTAGAGAAGTTCCTTTAGCATTTGTTGTAGAGCTGGTTTGGTGGTGCTGAATTCTCTTAGCTTTTGCTTGTCTGTAAAGCTTTTGATTTCTCCATCGAATCTGAATGAGATGCTTGCCGGGTAGAGTAATCTTGGTTGTAGGTTCTTCCCTTTCATCACTTTAGGTATATCATGCCACTCCCTTCTGGCTTGTAGAGTTTCTGCTGAGAAATCAGCTGTATAACCTTATGGGAGTTCCCTTGTATGTTATTTGTCATTTTTCCCTTGCTGCTTTCAGTAATTTTTCTTTGTCTTTAATTTTTGCCAATTTGATTACTATGTGTCTCGGCGTGTTTCTCCTTGGGTTTATCCTGTATGGGTCTCTGCACTTCCTGGACTTGGGTGGCTATTTCCTTTCCCATGTTAGGGAAGTTTTCAACTATAATGTTTTCAAATATTTTCTCGGGTCCTTTCTCTCTCTCTTCTCCTTCTGGGACCCCTATAATTTGACTATTGTTGCATTTAATGTTGTCCCAGAGGTCTCTTAGGCTGTCTTCATTTTTTTTCATTCTTTTTTCTTTAGTCTGTTCCGCAGCTGTGAATTCCACCATTCCTTCCAGGTCACTTATCCGTTCTTCTGCCTCAGTTATTCTGCTATTGATTCCTTCTAGTGTAGTTTTCATTTCAGTTATTGTATTGTTTATGTCTGTTTGTTTGTTCTTTAATTCTTCTAGGTCTTTGTTAAACATTTCTTGCATCTTCTCGATCTTTGCCTCCATTCTTTTTCCGAGGTCCTGGATCATCTTCACTGTCATTATTCTGAATTCTTTTTCTGGAAGGTTGCCTATTTCCACTTCATTTAGTTGTTTTCCTGGGGTTTTATCTTGTTCCTTCATCTGGTACATAGCCCTCTGCCTTTTCATCTTGTCTATCTTTCTGTGAATGTGGTTTTTGTTCCACAGGCTGCAGGACTGTAGTTTTTCTTGCTTCTGCTGTCTGCCCTCTGGTGGATGTGGCTATCTAAGAGGCTTGTACAAGTTTCCTGATGGGAGGGACTGGTGGTGGGTAGAGCTGACTGTTGCTCTGGTGGGCAGAGCTCAGTAAAACTTTAATCCGCTTGACTGCTCATGGGTTGGGCTGGGTTCCCTCCCTGTTGGTTGTTTGGCCCAAGGCAACCCAACACTGGAGCCTACCTGGGCTCTTTGGTGGGGCTAATGGCAGACTCTGGGAGGGCTCACACCAAGGAGTACTTCCCAGAACTTCTGCTGCCAGTGTCCTTGTCCCCACGGTGAGCCACAGCCACCCCCATCTCTGCAGGAGACCCTCCAACACTAGTAGGTAGGCCTGGTTCAGTCTCCCCTGGGGTCACTGCTCCTTCCCCTGGGTCCCGATGCGCACACTACTTTGTGTGTGCCCTCCAAGAGAGGAGTCTCTTTTTCCCCTAGTCCTGTCGAAGTCCTGCCATCAAATTCCACTAGCCTTCAAAGTCTGATTCTCTAGGAATTCCTCCTCCCGTTGCTGGACCCCCAGGTTGAGAAGCCTGACGTGGGGCTTAGAACTTTCACTCCAGTGGGTGGACTTCTGGGGTACAAGTGTTCTCCAGTCTGTGAGTCACCCACCCAGCAGTTATGGGATTTGATTTTACTGTGATTGCACCCCTCCTACCATCTCATCACGGATTCTCCTTTGTCTTTGGATGTGGGTATCTTTTTTGGTGAGTTCCAGTGTCTTCCTGTCGATGATTGCCCAGCAGTTAGTTGTGATTCTGGTGTTCTCGCAAGAGGGAGTGAGAGCACATCCTTCTACTCTGCCATCTTGGTTCAGGGCCCCTTGTAGCTTATTTTATATGTAATAGTTTGTACCTCTTAATCCCCTACCCCTATATTGCCCCTCCTCCCATCCCCACTGGTAAGCACTAGTTTGTTCTCTGTATCTCTGATTCTGCTCTTTTTCATTAAATTCACTAGTTTGTCGTATTTTTTTAGATTCCACATATGTGATATCATACACTATTTGTCTTTCTCTGTCTGACTTATTTCACTTAGCATAATTTCCTCCAAGTCCATCTGTATTCTTGCACATGGCAGAAAGCTCATAATTTTTATGGGTAGTATTCCATTGTGTATATGTACCTTATCTTCTGTATCCATTCATCAGTGTTATTTTAAATATAAAAAACAAAACAAGCAGGCTAACAAAGTAATAAGAAATTGATCTTTTAGCAGCAGCACTGAGCTAATACTAATGCAGGAATGTTTGCTGAATGCTAATAGGGTCTCATATATTATGCATATTTCTGCCTTTGTGTAAGTCATGAAGACTAACAGGCTGAATTTACCAGTCTTTAAATTAAACTTTTCACATTTTTGAGGCCAGTTCTCTTTTTTCACTCATATATACTCATGAATTTGAGATACTATATACTTTTGGAAATAAAGAAAGCTAGATTGGATATCAGAAAGCTTGGACTATAGTCAAAATTCTGGTACTAATTAGCTTTATAACTTTGAGCCATTTAAAAAGCTTCCAGTTAATAATTTCATTGAAAAATGTGAAGAAATTTGGCTATATTATCTCTAATATTTCAGTCTGCTATAAAATTATGTTTTCTATTTGACTAAAAATTTGTGATATTCTTTCTACTTAATTCAGAAATAATCAGGCAGTGAAGAAGAAAAGATTGTATAAAGTTTTCTCCCCTTTCTCATCCTGTCACACCCCTAAGTTTTATTCTATAAATGACATTATGGAAAAAAGTATTTTGTTTTCATAGTTTGAGTATTTTAAGAATCAGTCAGGAGTCAGTGACTTGATATTGTACATGACAGGTGAAAACATTTGCTAAGGTCAAGAATATTCTTTAATTTTTTTAAAGTAACTATAATGCATTCCTTTTAAAGGACACAGCTGTTATATTGCATCTAAAATGGATCCTTAGCCTTTTCCTTTATTGTTCTGGCCAGTTAAAAGTGAAAGCTGGTTTAATTAAAATGACTGAGAATTAACTTAAGCTAGGGAGCATAATTTTAAAATGGACATATAATATTAATATATTTTGTATTTTAAAAATCACATTTCCACTTTAGGATACAGTTAGTTATTTTAAAATAACAGAAAAGCACATGCATAATTAAAAGAAAAGAAATGGCTTTCAGTAGACATAATTGCTTGGTATTTTACCCTTTTCCTGTTAGTTCATATTTAGTTTCTTTTAGATATGATTATTAAGTGCAAAAAAATGAAATAAATAATATATAAACTTTAAGAATTATTAAATTCACTTAAAGCTATTGAATATTAGTGATGACTAGAATTAGGCATTATAAAAACCAAACCACACACATTTTTAGCAATGATTAAAAAATAAGTTGCTAAACAAATATACATAAAATACTATTTAATGAACAGTATTACTTAATAGAAAAAAAGAAGGGCATGTTCATTTATTTATTGAGTAGATATGTTTACCCTTTTTGGAGAGTCAGAAAAGGGGTAAGGCAGAGTAAGTGTACAGTTAATGGGATGTAGAAAGATTGGGAAGCACTAATATGATAAACTATCAAATTAATTTGCTGTTCACCCAAAATTCCTAAAATTAAAAAAATCCTAATTTAGATGGACATATTAACTTGAAACTATATAATTGTTTAAAGTCCTTTCTACCAGCATAACCTATTAGCATAGTTAAAATTGAAAGAAAAACACCCTAATAATACCAAGTATTGACAATGATGCAGAACATCTATAACTCTCATATACTGTTCATGGAAATGTAAAATAGTGCAACCACTTTGAAACACATTTTGGTAGTTTCTTTAAAACTTAAATATATACCTATTGTGTGATGCAGCTATCTCTCTCCAAAGTATTTACTCCAAGGGAGAGAAAGCTTAGTACACAAATGATTGACTTTGTTCATAATAGCAAAAAAATGGAAACAATCCAAACATCTATCAACAGGTGAATGGATAAACTGTGGTACATTTATATAATGAACTACTACTCATCAATTAAAAGGAACAAACTAGTAGTATACTCAAAACTGAACCACAAGGTCATTGTGCTGACTAAAAAGAAGCCATTTACGAGGAGTTAAAAATATGGAAATAAAACCATAGTGACAGACGGCAGAAAAGTGGGGTTGAAGGATGGGGGTGGAATAAGGGATGGCAAAGGGGAACAAGAAGCCTTTTGGGAGGATGAAAATGTTCAGTACCTTGGATATGGTGGTGGTTTCGCAGGTGTATACATTTGTCAAAACTCATCTAGTTTATACTTTAAATATGTGCAGCTTATTTTACGTTATACCTAAAGTTGCAAAAATACGTCTCTTCCTCATTTATTCTTTAATTGAACATTACTATAATTAAACTGTCAATGCCACATTATATCCATAATAAGATAACAGTCTGCCTGCCTTTCATCCTATTTCCTATTTTCTAAAGGAACCAAATTGAAGATGGGATAAAATCACCTACTTTATATTTCTAATGGTTTCTTAAATTGTAGAGAGCATTTCCCATTCAATCAAAGTTTAAGACAACTTTAAACTTAATGTCCTAGTACCTATCCAGATAATAGTTCAGTAAAATTTTATATGGGGAAATAAAGTGCCATTCCATTTGAAACAATGACTGCTGTGAATTGCTTAATTACTTCTTGATACACATATATCATTGTCCATTTGTTTCTAAATTCTCTTTAATGCGTATTGAAATTTCACCATAGCATAACTTCAGCATGTTTGCCACAGCAAGTGACTCTATATAACAGAAAAATAATTGGACTTTCTCAGCCTCAAACTGCATTTGACAGACCTTAAGATGGAAATACTTTATATAGCATCATAAAGTTGATATTGTTACCAAGTGGCTCTAAAAGGATCTCCCTCTTACTCCTATCTAGTTATTTACTAAATTGAACTTTTTCTTTGGGTTTCATAGTGATTCCGTTAACTTCTGAATACTGAGTTTCATTCTATTCTCAGTTACACTGACTGTAATATCCAGTTTCCGCTCCTGTCAACTTGCTCCTTTTCACTCTAGGCCAAAGTCAATAATTTGCTTCCACAACATAAAGAATAGGTGACTTCTATCTGCCTTGCTGACTCTATTTTCCTTATTAAAAACAATGTTGGGCTTCCCTGGTGGCGCAGTGGTTGAGAATCTGCCTGCCAGTGCAGGGGACACGGGTTCGAGCCCTGGTCTGGGAAGATCCCACATGCCGCGGAGCAACTAGGCCCGTGAGCCACAACTACTGAGCCTGCGCGTCTGGAGCCTGTGCTCCGCAACAAGAGAGGCCGCGATAGTGAGAGGCCCGCGCACCGCGATGAAGAGTGGCTCCCGCTTGCCACAACTAGAGAAAGCCCTCGCACAGAAACGAAGACCCAACACAGCCAAAAATAAATAAATAAATAAAGTGTAAACTTTAAAAATAATAATAATAATAATGTTAACTCTCCACAGTAATACAGACTTTTAACATTTCTTAGACTGTTGGTGGATAGTCTGAAATAACACTTTTACTACTTCGCGTTCATCAAATATATGGAGTAAAGTTTTTGTAGTAATGGTGCAGCGGGAAAAATACGGGAAAAATATAAGGAAATTTGGTGACTCACTCCCTGAAATGGAAGTGATACAGCAACATGACAATAGCAAACAGCAGTTGTGAATCCTTGGACTAGTTGCTTTATCCATATTTGCTTCAGTTTCCTCAGATCAGAAAAGAGAATAAAATAATGTGAAATTAGTTCATGTATATGCAGAAATAAGATTAAATGAGTTAGTAGATATGTAGCACCAAGAAGGTAATGTTACAAAATACGGACTCAATAAATATTAGCCACTATTATTAGTTAAACGTGCAATATATGCAGTATGTAAACCCCAAATAAAATTTTGTTTTTAATTGTCATGATTATGTCCAATTGGACGTAGGCTAAATATATGTCATCCTCTTTATATTGTAAATTCTGAAAAGAAATTTCCCATTAACCATGTAAAATAAAATTATTCCATCCATGTTTAGCAAGAATGTTTCAAAGCACAATAATGAATTGCTGGTGGACATAAAAACTGCAACTATATCTCAGGGGAGCCACTTTGATATTTGTAACAAAACAGTGTGTATGTGTGTGTGTGTGTGTGTGTAACATTGTGCATTACATCATTGTTTATAACTGTGAAAAACTAAACATTAATTACAGTATTATTGATTAGATATAAACATGAAAATGTAATACATGAATGCAGATTTTTAATAGAAAAGAAAGATCATAATAACACCTAAGTATGTTTCTATATAGATTTTAAAGGAAGTTTATGAATCTTGAGAAACTAAACATGTTTTCTTTTCTTTTTTTTTTTTTAACTGACCTTTTTTTTTTTAAAATTATTTATTTATTTATTTATTTAATTTATTTATGGCTGTGTTGGGTCTTCGTTTCTGTGCGAGGGCTTTCTCCAGTTGCGGCAAGTGGGGGCCACTCTTCATCACAGCGCGCGGGCCTCTCACTATGGCAGCCTCTCTTGTTGCGGAGCACAGGCTCCAGACGTGCAGGCTCAGTAGTTGTGGCTCACGGGCCCAGCTGCTCCGCGGCATGTGGGATCTTCCCGGACCGGGGCTCGAACCCGTGTGCCCTGCATTGGCAGGCAGACTCTCAACCACTGCGCCACCAGGGAAGCCCAACATGTTTTCTTGACATTAGCATTTTGGTAGGTTAACTCACCATTTCTTGTTTGTAAAAATTGTAAGCTAGAGAAAATAAAAAAAAAGAATAATCCTTAAGTTGTTTTATTTATCATTTCCTCCTCTAATTCTTTCTGTTTTTTGTATATGTCTATATAAACAAAAGGAAAGGGAAGCTACAATTTAGACACTTTTATAAAATCCAGATTTAAGTACTTTAAATTAAAGAGATAGATACGTGACTTCTTTTAGAGTGGATGTTGATTCTCCCACAGATGAGTTTCAAATGACATTGTCAGTTGCATCAACTGAAAAAATATCAGTACCCACTCCTTACGGTTGATGAGGGGTATTACCTGTTTTCGCTCCATTTCCTTCCATCAAGAACAGGTAAAAATCAAGAAAACTGATTCCAATCCCACAGAGAAACAGATCAGCTACTGTGTAAAAGTGTGGCTTCTAGGAAGAAGACTGAGCCAGAAAAATATATTCTAGTATTGAGCAAAATCCCTTTTGTGTAGTCTGCTTTTCACTGTTGAAGGAGCTCGGAAGGGTCTTTGTATTGGAGGGAGGGAATCTGAGATTCATGTCGGGCATTGGAGTAGAAATAGACAAACTATTTTCTTCCATTCAGTTTGTAATTTTTCCAACTTTCTATTACAAAAATCTCAGACAAATATAAACAGTAAAGGAAACAGTATTGATGGACACCATGTTTCTATCATCCAGTTTCTTTATTTAGCAAATTGTGGCCAATCTTGTTTCCTCTATATTCTCTCACTTTGTCCTCTTACTTCCTCTTGGATAATTTTGAAGCAAATCCTAGACACTTATATTTTCCCATCTGTAAATATTTCAGTGGGCTGTGTAAAAGATAAGGGCTCCTTGCTTTTCCACTACAACATATTCATAATATCATTATCTCAGGATGTTTTCTTTTGCTTTGGCTTTAAGTGACTAATGCTAATACACCTAGTTTAACAATTTAATCTAGCTTATGAGATTTCAGTATATAGACTGCATTAACTCCCTCTAGTAGTATAGACTGTGGATGTTATTTTACAGCAGCCCTCACAAGGAGGTTAGCTGACCAATAATATCTTAAACTTGATTCCAGAAGCTACTACCCCAGTCTCCCAAAGTGTCCTATTGATTGTGGTCAAGAACAGTATCGGAAGATATATTAGTTATTACAAAGCTTAATAATTGATATATCACTCATTTGGTCAAGGAAACCTCAATAGTCCCCAGTTGCTTATTGTATAAAATGCAAATTTCTTGCCTATAATTAAAAAGTCTCCTTGATCTGCCTATAAAGTGATTTCCCACCATGTCAAAGATGAAAGCTGGTTTCTTTACTTTAATTGTTATCAGAATGTAATTTCCCAGTCTCTAGGTTTTTATTCCTGGGGCTTGTCTGATTTCTTGCCAAACTTCATATGTGTTTACGTAAAAGGACCTATACTGTTTGATAGCTTTCTCAATGTTTAATGCAAGTGCTAGATACAAACTAGACACTCAGTAAATATTTGCTGAACACTCAGTATAATGCCCGATTGAACAAAATATTGGTTTTCTGTTACTGGCAGATGTTTACCTGCTTCATCATTTTACTATTCTGCTTAAAAGCAGCACAGACAAAACCTTTGGGGAATTTGATTTCCAGATGCTTCTGTCCTGCTTGGAAATATGAAAACCTATCACAATTCACCACACCAGAACTATTTCATTCATGGCAGCTGTCTCAAAGGGGCTACAAAGTAAGGACCGTTTACCTTTATCACATAGTGTTATTTTTCTTATCTAAAGACCAGGAATTAGGTTCTTGATTTCCAAAGGAGGAAACACTAGTTATTTTAAGGTGTCTTTTTAGGTAAGTCATAGTTTATAATGATAAGCCAACTTTACAGTTTAATTGAATGTTTTTAAGTCTCACTGAGACTATACTCTTCTCCACTTTAAAATGAGTTGTTTTTCATTTCATAAAATTGTCATTTTAAGGTTTTTTTTACTAATTTTAAACTCAGTGAAATGAATATGAAAATATGAGAATCGTATATTATTAATAAATATTTCTTGAAAATATTAATAATTCACAATTTATATCTTCATTTATAGTCAAAGCATACAATTTATTATACTAATGACAGAGGACAAACATACTCGCAGTTAGTTGCAAAATGATGGATTGTGGTAAAACTAAGTTGCTACACTCTGATTTTACTAGCTTTAATTAAGAAAAAAATTCACATAACTATAAAAATCACTCTAAAGCAATATGATTTAGCAACAATTTAAATACATAAAAATTTTAATAAAAACAACCAGAGTAACCCTTTTATAAATAGCTTGAAGTAATTCTAATTATTCGAGAATCATTATGATGCAAAATTCATGTTTTCTCTCCAATACTTATATTTAATAGGAAAACTATTATCCCTGTTCTAGTGAGCTTTGATTGCTTTCAAAGTGAGCAACTTGATGGAAAAATTCAGGCTTTTCTGAATTGAGTTCTGACATATCCTTGAATGGACATTGTAGTTAATGATCTCCATTGAGACAGCCCTCTTAACGATCATCTACTAAATTCAGTCTGTTTTAGAAGAGCTAGAGAAATAGGCTGGTTCAAAATCATAGATGTGTTAACAACCTGATGTTTTAGGGGTAAATACTGAATGCTTAGCAGGTGTGAAATTTGGCAGTAAACATAAGTGACTCAGGGCCCTGAAGCTGTCTGAAGTGAGGGATATCCATTGAGTTGCCCTAAGATGAAAGCTGACATAACCTTTTGAGCATATAGAAGGCATCCAGAAAAACCAGGATTTTATTAGTCTAAGACAAATGTTTGTATTTGATTCGGTGCAGTAGGGTCGTTTTTATGAGGGATTTTTGCTAGTATGGTCCACAGACAAAGCAAGCCTAGGACTGCTGCTCTACCATTCAGTTTTGTGACCTGGCATAAGTGTGGAAACATCCACTAGAATGATTTCATTCCTAGGTTTTATGTTAGGCCCCGGATTATTATTATCATGCAAGCAAGTGAGATTTACGGCATTCACACAGGAAGAGTGGGATTCTTATAATAGGAAATCTGCCCTAATCTATTTGTAGTTCCATGTTGGGACCTGGCACACCCAAGCACTATATGCAATAGCTGCTCAGTATTCTAGGACTACTGGAGAGGAGAGTAAGCCACAAGAAAGACAGACCCTCAAGTTAGTGTAGGAGGGAGCTATGAAAAACTGATAACATCTATAAGAGGTGGCCTGAGAGGCAGTATGCTGGTGATAAAAGACAGAGCGACCAAATTGCAGGGCAAGATCAGGGTCAGGTGTTTCTCAGGCAATTGAACCACAAAGAAAGTCAATTCCATAAGAAGGAAATTCCAGACTAGATCAATCATTATCAGAAAATGTGTCACTGCCAGTGGGCAATGGAGGCAGATTTCCAGGAAGGAAGCAGATAAGAACTAATCAAGGGAAACAGGGACCTGCCAACAGCTATTTTTTAACAGAGCTTCAACTTGGGGAAAAAAAAAAAAAAAAAAAAAAAACATGTTATAGACAGTTCATTAGGTAGAATAATTTAGATTAATTTAAGGTAAATTTCCCTAAATCAACAATGTTAGGAAGTGGCTTATCTGGGATAGAAACTCAGCAATTACTCCAGAGCCTGCTCTTAAAGACAAGCCTTATGTGTATTCTAATTTCATAATATATCCATATTACAGTGTTATATGCTTTTCAAAGAGATCATATACAAATGATTTCTTTGGGAATTACTGCATGTATGAGGTGAGCAGATCATATTATTATGTTCATTTCACAGACGAAGAAATTGAGTCTAACATAACTGCATCCTGTCTGAGGTCACATAGATAATAATTTTAAAACAATAAACTAGAATTTAGGTTTTCTGTTTCCCCCTTGTTCTATCTTCATTTGACACAGAGGCTGGCAGACTCTTAAAGGACTAGATAGTAAATGTTTTAAAGTTTGCAGCAAAAAGGCAAAATTGAGGATATTATGTAGGTACTTATATAATAATTTTAGATGTAACCATTAAAAATGAAACAGCTGGGCTTCCCTGGTGGCACAGTGGTTGAGAATCTGCCTGCCAATGCAGGGGACGCGGGTTCAAGCCCTGGTCTGGGAAGATCCCACATGCCGCGGAGCAACTAGGCCCGTGAGCCACAACTACTGAGCCTGCGCGTCTGGAGCCTGTGCTCCGCAACAAGAGAGGCCGTGATAGTGAGAGGCCCGCGCACCGCGATGAAGAGTGGCCCCCACTTGCTGCAACTAGAGAAAGCCCTCGCACAGAAACGAAGACCCAACACAGCCAAAAATAAATAAATTAAAAAACCAAAAAAATAAACAACAAAACAAAACAAACAAACAAAAAATGAAACAGCTTTCTTTCTTTGTGGTCTATACAGAAACAGGCAGTAGGTCAGATTTGACCCACTGGCCATAGTTTATCATCCCAGATTATAGCAAGGCTTGCTTGAATGGTTATTTGCAATAGCAACTTAATCTAACAGTGAAGAATTGAATAGTGTTACATCATCATGCATCTCTCTGACTCACTTAAGTTGTGTTATATGTAGAAGAAACTTAAATAAATCTTGATTTACACAGAACACATTATGAAATAATATGGTGACATCCATAAACTTATAAAATAATGTTTCTAAATTTTATTTCTATATTTTGTATAGATTAATACACATTGATTTCAGTTAAAAACCTGTCAAATCCAGCTTCTCCCAAAATATAATTATCATGATTTCATTAAAATTGATTTAATTTTTTTCTCCATAGGTAAAATTTGTGGATTGAAATAATCACATAGTACATCTCATAGCATTCCCCAAAATAGACCAAAGGCATTAGCTATCTGAAATCTCCACCATAACAATATGATTGCATACTCTGTCTGTGATATTTCCAGACATTAATGACTTTGTGTCAACTTTAATTATGATATTTTCTTGGAGTAATGTAGAAAGGAATTTTAAGCTTATAAACAAAAGCTTAGCTCTTTAATGTATTTTTTGCTCAGGAAGAATTTGACCTCAGCATGTAAGCTTTGGAAAAAGATGTTTTACTCAAATACAAATAAATGGGAATAATTATTCAATATGAAAAAGAAATGTCAATATGCTCTTTCATATAACAATTAAAACTAGTCATTTTGTCCTCCCAGTTTTCCAGACCTATGTAACCTGCATAAATAAATGATGAAGACAGTGACAGCAATTATTGGTAACACAACTGAAATGACATTTAAAAATACCTAAAAAGGATTATAGCTCTGCAATAAGCTTTTAATATTTTGTATCTTGGAACATTCAAGACAATACCATAGTTTCTTAGAGAAAAGTTTATTGACTGAACATTTTTGTAAGTAAATGGATGACCTTTGCTTTCTCTTCTTATTTGTACACTTAGAAATTACCTAGGGGAAAGAGAGTGTCAATTTGTCATTCTATAGTATGATACATGAATTGAAGTAATCTTAGGGAAGGCTTGGAATCTAAGTCTACATGAAAAACCACAGATTTGCTCAGAACCAAGCTAAGCACAAAACTTTGCCAAGGTAATAAGCATTGCCTTTCTACACTGTAGCATCTTCAAGGTCTTTTGTCTGAATATGAGCAAACACAGAATTGAGTAGAAACAACATGCAAGAATGTGGCACTTTGTGTTTGACCTGAAACCATTTTACTACCCTGACTATGGACAACAATGAACAGCTCTAGAACTTAAAAGTATGAGTTGATTTTGAACTTACTGCAATGTCAAAATGAGGTTATAAAATATGTAGAGTAGTGTTATTTGTGCTATTCATGTCTACCTATTTTGTTCATCAAGATAAAATAGGCAAGTGGATGATCATTTCTAAACTGTCATGATGGTTGAGTCATGCACAAGGCCTCCACGCACTTGCTCACAACGCTTCTGGATGGATGTCTGACGGTCTAATATGCATTTGAGGAAATCAGTGTAAAAAGGAAGGGCTGGTTTCAATAGCGTGTGGTGTAATGACACTTTGGAAAGAAAGCAAGTGTCTTTGTTTCTTTAGAGACAAAAACAAGAACTAGTGATGGTGTTTTTTGTATGTCAACTTAATTAGGCTACAGTACCCAACTATGTAATCAAACAGCAATTGAGGTGCTGCTGTGAAGGTATTTATAGTTGTGATAATTTGGGTGGGCTTGAGGCTTCCCTTAAGAAAAAAAAAAAAGAAAGAAAAGGAAAAAAGAAATGCAACGTATGGACAGCAGCTTCAGCCTGTGCCCCAAAGTTCCAGCCTGCCCTCTGATAGCATATCCTTCAAATATCGGACTTGCCTAACCAAATCCTACATTTTCATAAGCCGATTCCTGGCAATAAAATTTTTAGTATATATACCCACTGGTTGTTTTTCTCTAGTGTAACCCTGACTGATAACACAGAGACACTCACTTGATTAAAGATTTTAAAACTTTCTGCAAAATTCCCCAAGAGAAAGTAAATCTTTTATAATGTTAACATCAAATACATATGGTTGGCTAACAAAAACAACAACAACATAAACAGTAGCAGCAATAAAAACTAAACACCTAGAGATCAAGAGTATAACATGAAACAGAATATGGAATAACAAGTTCAGAAATAGACTATTAAATAGCTTCAGTGTGGGAAAGAGAATCTTGGCACCCCCTTTAGCTACTTTCCCACAGTCTTCCTTTTCCTTTTGCTTTATAACATTTCTTTTTACATTTAGATGTTTGCATTACTGAGTAATGTGGCATCAAATTTGAGTGTAAGGTATCTCTGCAAAGGCTGTTCTCTGTAGTCTACTCCTGCGTTGGTGGTATGTAGAATTCTAAGATGATCCCAATGACCCTCACTCTTTGTAATAGCAAAAGAATTTTTCGAAGTTACAACGTTTTGTAACTGAGGTTACAACTCATAGTAAATAAAAAGATTACCCAGTGAGCCTAATCTAATTTAATGCACCATTTAAAAGCAGAGCATTTTTTTCCAACAGGGGACAGAAAAGGAAGTCAAAGAATTGGAAAAACAGGGAGCTCTTCCTGGCTTAGAGATGGAGGAGGCCATGCGGGAAGGACCTGAAGGTGGCCTTTACTATCCGAGAGAGACTCTCAGCTGACAGCCAGCAAGGAAATGGGACCTCAATCCTACAATGAGAACTTATTCTGCCATCAACCTGAATGAACCTGGAATCTGACCCTTGCTCCATCCCTCTGTTAAGAGACCACATTGACTTCTGCCTTGTGACACCCTAATGAAAGAGCACAGTTGAGCCTGCCCAGCCTTCTGGAATACAGAAATGTGAGATAAAAAATGGGTGTTCATTTATGCCACAAAGTGTGTAGTCATTTGTTTCACAGCATAAGGAAACTAACACAGTCCACTGCAAGATATTTGAGTCTCTCTAGTACTGAGAACACTTTTTAATTCTCGTTGAATCACAAATGCTCAGTACATTGCCCGGCATAAAATGTGTGTTCAATACATAGCAGTTAATTGTATGAATGAAGGGAATGCCACAGGGGACCTTAAAATCTGATCTTCAATGATTTTACTTAGACTGGCCTTTCCCCCACATTTTGATAAGTGTTGACTCAGTGTAACACATTTAGAACAAAGAGTAGGACTAGATATTTCCAGTTTTGAAGATAATGTTCAGAGATGATGTCTCAGACCATGTGCATTCATATCTCATTTAATTTTTGTTGTGTGACATATTGTGCAATTTAACATAACTAAATTAATCAGAACTAGGAAAACTGGGATAATATAGAAAGGCATCCCAGTGGCCTTCATGAATTATAAAGGAACTAGATGGATGTAGATTGGAGTTGTCCAGAAGCCTGGGCCTTCTCTAGTTTGTGTCAATCCCAATATGATAAGTGTTCTACTTATGTAGCAGGCAAACTCTATACACAACTTGGAGGCAGAAGGGAGAAGGGGATCATCTGGATACTCAGAGATCCAGAGGTTAAAGAATAAATGAATCAGTTTATGTAGGTGAATAAGGTCCCACATAGATTTCCTTTTAAAGTTAGAAACATATAAATTGTGACTTAATTTTGGACATGTCAGAAACAATTTGACCAAGAAAATTTGTGTGTGATTTTGTATTTCTTGAGGTTGATTAATTTGCAAATGACTCATAATGAGAACTTTGAAGAGTAGCTCCACTTAAAACCTTAACTACTATAATTTAGATCCTCTGAGAATATTCTTTTGTGTGACGAAACATAGGGCATCTCAGTACAACAGACATTTTATACAATTATTTATAATATATTCTCTTTCACTGTTCAAAATACTAAGAAACTTCAAAGATATTAAAACAAAACCTGTGGAAAGGTTATGTTTCTCTAGTTCCCTGGTTGCCTGCGTTCACTTCCCAACTTTAACACTTATGTGGCCATAACAGCCCCGTTAGGCTGCCTATGAAATGAGAACTCCATTCTCATCTGGCAACAGAGCAATTCCTTTGCAGTGACATGCCACCCCTGGTTATTTTTTCCATAAGTAATGTGGAATTCAAGTTCCTAATATTCCAACACCTGTCACTCTTTTTGCAGATAGTATAGACTTGGACAGTGTTAGAATTTTTTCAGGTCTCAGCTTTGCTACTTAATAACTGCAAAGTTGGGACAAGTGATTTAAACTTTCAAAACCTCAATCTTTAAATTTGTAAAATGGAGATAATAACAGTACCTAATTTAGGATCTTTAACTAACTTCAGTAAGACATTCAGGAAAGTCTCAGTAATACTTAGCTATTAAAAAATGATAGCTATTTACTACTGTTATTATTAATATTGTTCTAATAACAAGTAGCTATATTTTATGAAAAAATACATACAAATATAAAAGGATCTGAAAAGGACATTGTCCAAACTTAACTCTGAAATAGCATATAATATGTCCACATTTTAGACCATTTCCAGTCATCATTTTTTCCTGTTAAAAAAAAAATTGGGCTTTGCAGAATTTTAATGTTGCTATTTTAACATTTATTAGTGGGTAAAGTATGCTTCCAAAGGGAAACTGAGATTGTCTCTGTGTGTATAAACATTTTTCCTTCCTAGTAAAAATAAGTAAGCAAACTCATTTTTCATAAAGGAAAACTGTGAATACTTTACTCTTCTGACCTCTGATAATCAAAACTGGATCCTAACTTGATATCACGTAGTATACATTTTTTATCATGAACTTGAAGAATTACTGCTCCCATTAATGAAAACACAAGCATGATTTTAGCCTGAATGTGTCTTGGAAAAGCATAAATCCTTTAATCAGATGTGAGAGATGAATGCTGGTTACCACATCTCCTTGCCAAATTTATCCTATCCTAAAAAAAACTTATTATTTTCTCTAATTATGTCTTCTAATTAGAATTATAGCTTCCATAATAAATGTAACATAAAGATAAAATGAATTCATCAAAGAAACACCCTTCGTTTCTGAATATATAAAACTATTTTAATAGTTATATTAATAAAACTGCTTTCACATCTCCTTGAAAGGGGATATTTAAGTTGTCCATTCATAATTACAGGCACTCTAATTCTTGAATTGAGTAGCTCTCTAACCAAAACCACTAGTATTTTGAAGAATCATCTACTATCAAATCCATACTGGAATTATCACCCCCTCCTTGCAAGTCTGTAAATGTTTTCTCTTGTTTTAGTCATTGTGGGGAACTTTCTTCTTTCTAGTAATGTGATAGCAACTTCCCCCAGAATAATATTTATTATGGTGTGTTCCATTCTCATTTTTTGGAGTGAAAATTCATACTTATACCCATTTTTCTATTTAATCATCTTGCTATCACTTCTAGGACCAAGTACACTTGCAATTTAAACTAACTTATTTTCTCTGCTTTTGCAAAAAAATAAAAAATTACTAGGCATTATATCTAAAATAAGATTTTGGTTTTGTTCGCATGATGTTAAAAGGGCACAAAAGTAAATTAAAATCATGGAAATAACATGAATGTCTCAGATAGAATGCCAATTACTCAGTTATTTGGTAAAATATTATGTTTGTGATAATGTTTAAGATTTCAACAGAGTAACTCTCCCTTAATTTACAAACTTTCAGATATTTTTCCCCCAGTAATTCTAGATCATCGCTTTTTGATATTTCAGAAACCTTTGTTTAATTTACCTTACATTTCAAGCCTGAATGTGTGCCCTTGTAGTCGTTTTCCCTTCTTCATCTGTACTTTATCCTGTATTCCAGATATTCTTTTTATTTAATCTGTCAGCAGAGTCAAGAATGCCAAAGTCTTAATTCCAGGTAGTCTGACTTCTTCTGATTCCCACACACATACACACTTTACATTACTTTACATCCATATTTTACTTTATTTCAAATAATAAACTTATTTTTGTTAATTTTTAATATTCCCAAGTGACAATTTAAAGGTTAATAAAAAAATCAGTGAAAAAGTAATATCTATTGATAAATGAATGAGTGTGTGATTATGATGCTATAAAGATACACTAATTTAGAAAATCAATTTGAGACAATAATTTGGAAATTCAAAAGTATAAAATAATGGCTCAAAATTATTTAGCTGTTTTGGATAAGAGTCTCAATTTGTTAATAAGAATATGCAGAATATACACACACACATATCTCCCCCCCAAATTGAAAAGAGATGAAATAATGTTTCTTTTTATTCTGTACTTTAGGAATGAAAGGCAAATTGCCGAGCAGCTCCTAAAGGAACCTTATTTGGGCTACCTTATTGTTATGATACAATGCATAACAATATTATCTTTATTTTTCCAATATTCTTCATATTACATTAGAATTGGACAGATTGACCTGTTCATATTCTCACTATTTCCATTCACTAGAAAATAGATTCATGCCAAACTAGTTTCTGCTTTGTTTACGAACTATTGTCGCAAAAATGAGAGTTCATAATTCTTTAATAGCCAAGATGATTCATGGAAGAAGACTGCGTAAAGGATTGGCACATCTCCTTTACTTCCTCTACCCTATTGTAAGAAATGGGTGAAATGCTAACTTACCATCTTTATGAGATTTATGAATAAATAAAATGGAGTAATAACAGTTAGTAAATCACACTGAAATTGTCAGGTTAGCATCTTCTCTTATAGTTTCACAAAACAATGCCATCTTTTGTGACTTGAATTGCAATGTGTACAGAATATGGCAAAACAAGACTATATCCTCAATAACCTCAAGATAGTGATATTGATCATACTGGGAAACTACACAAACAGAACCATTTCATGACAAGCACGAAATTCTAATCTATAGACCCTCTTTACATTCCATTTTAACATCACTTTGTGTTATGTCAGTAAGCAACAGAATTACCTGAAAATCAAAAACAAAAAGGCAAATTCTCCCTTTGCAATAGTGTTATAGCTTATAAATTAGACCAAGAATTTTGAACAAAACAACGTCTATTAGCTCAGATTTGTATTTGTGGGATATTATTAAACACAGGTTAGAGAGAATTTATGAAGAATAGCTATAGTTTTCTTAATTATTTTAATGATTATTTCTATCTTTTTAATTTAATGGGTATTCAACAAACTGTTCATTAGGGGATTTAATGTTTAATACTACTAATGAAATTAAATAAAAAAGATGCATAGTATCATTAAAGTAGCACATAAGAAAAATGGTAGTGCTAAAATAACTCTTTACTAAGTAGGTACCAAGAAATACATATGAAAACCGTATTTTACAAGATAGTCCTTCTGAAAACTATTATACTCTGAGGCATACTTATTCCTTTCTCCCTATAGAGGTATAAACAGAAAGAATTTTTTTAAATTATAAATTATACTCTTTATGGGATATTAAAAGTTGTGGCTAAATAAACAGAGTAGAATATTTAAAAATTTTTTAGCTTTATTATATATGGAAATATAAACAAAATTTTGCTTCACCTGCTTGAATTGCACTGACAAAATCAACCACCATTATGCATACATCATCCATATACCAATCTAAAATAATTATTAAAATGATTGAAATGAGGGTGAGAATTTGTATCATACATGAGAAAACAGGCACATTTCTTGGAGAAGGAAGAGAATAAACAAAAATACAGCTAATTTGGAAGATATTTTAGAGATTCCCTACACTATTAATATAGGTACTTTTTTTGATAATAGTCCTTTATATATAGTGTTAAGGATTCGTCATTTACTTTCTTAAGGACCACAGAAAATTGTGTATTTCATTATATTTCATATATAAGATTACAGTGAAAAACTAAAACGAAAAATCACTATGTTAAATTTGTTTAGTTGGTATTTTGTGTTTCCTTTTTAACATCCTTATTGGAGTATAATTGCTTTACAATGGTGTGTTAGTTTCTGCTTTATAACAAAGTGAATCAGCTATACGTATACATATATCCCCATATCTCCTCCCTCTTCGGTCTCCCTCTCATCCTCCCTATCCCACCCCTCTAGGTGGTCACAAAACATCAAGCTGATCTCCCTGTGCTATGTGGTTTCTTCCCACTAGCTATCTATTTTACATTTGGTAGTGTATATATGTCCATGCCACTCTCTAACTTCATCCCAGCTTACCCTACCCCATCCCTGTGGCCTCAAGTCCATTCTCTACTTCTGCATCTTTATTCCTGTCCTGCCTCTAGGTTCTTCAGAACTCTTTTTTTTAGATTCCATATATATGTGTTAGCATACTGTATTTGATTTTCTCTTTCTGACTTACTTCGCTCTGTATGACACACTCTAGGTCCACCACCTCACTACAAATAACTCAGTTTCGTTTCTTTTTATGGTTGAGTAATATTCCATTGTATATATGTGCCACATCTTCTTTATCCATTCATCTGTTGATGGACACTTAGGTTGCTTCCATGGCCTGGCTATTGTAAACAGAGCTGCAATGAACATTGTGGTACATGACTCTTTTTGAATTATGGTTTCTCAGGGTATATGCCCAGTAGTGGGATTGCTGAGTCATATGGTAGTTCTATTTTTAGTTTTTTAAGGAACCTCCATACTCTTCTCCATAGTGGCTGTATCAATTTACATTCCCACAAACAGTGCAAGAGGGTTCCCTTTTCTCCACGCCCTCTCCATAATTTATTGTTTGTAGATTTTTTGATGATGGCCGTTCTGACTGGTGTGAGGTAATACTTCATTCCAGTTTTGATTTGCATTTCTCTAATGATTAGTGATGTTGAGCATTCTTTCATGTGATTGTTGGCAATCTGTATATATTCCTTGGAGAAATGTCTGTTTAAGTCTTCTGCCCATTTTTAGATTGGGTTGTTTGTTTTTTTGATATTGAGCTGCATGAGCTACTTGTAAATTTTGGAGATTAATCCTTTGTCAGTTGCTTCATTTGCAAATAATTTCTCCCATTCGGAGGGTTGTCTTTTCAGCTTGTTTAAGGTTTCCTTTGCTGTGCAAAAGCTTTTAAGTTTCATTAGGTCCCATTTGTTTATTTTTGTCTTTATTTCCATTTCTCTAGGAGGTGGGTCAAATAGGATCTTGTTGTGATTTGTTTCATAGAGTGTTCTGCCTATGTTTTCCTCTAAGAGTTTGATAGCGTCTGGCCTTACATTTAGGTCTTTAATCCATTTTGAGTTTATTTTTGTGTATGGTGTTAGGGAGTGTTCTAATTTCATTCTTTTATATGTAGCTGTCCAGTTTTCCCAGCACCACTTATTGAAGAGGCTGTCTTTCCTCCATTGTATATTCCTGCCTCCTTTATCAAAATTAAGTTGGCCATATGTGCATGGGTTTATCTCTGGACTTTCTATCCTGTTGAATGGATCTATATTTCTGTTTTTGTGCCAGTACCATACTGTCTTGATTACTGTAGCTTTGTAGTATAGTCTGAAGTTGGGGAGCCCGATTCCTCCAGCTCCGTTTTTCTTTCTCAAGATGGCTTTGGCTATTCAGGGTCTTTTGTGTTTCCATACAAATTGTGAAATTTATTGTTCTAGTTCTGTGAAAAATTCCATTGGTAGTTTAATAGGGATTGCATTGAATCTGTAGATTGCTTTGGGTAGTATAGTCATTTTCACAATGTTGATTCTTCCATTCCAAGAACATGGTATATTTCCCCATCTGTTGGTATCATCTTTAATTTCTTTCATCAGTGTCATATAGTTTTCTGCATACAGGTCTTTTGTCTCCTTAGGTAGGTTTATTCCTAGGTATTTTATTCTTTTTGTTGCAATGGTAAATGGGAGTGTTTCCTTAATTTCTCTTTCAGATTTTTCATCATTAGTGTATAGGAATGCAAGAGATTTCTGTGCATTAATTTTGTATCCTGCTACTTTACCGAATTCATTGATTAGCTCTAGTAGTTTTCTGGTGGCATCTTTAGGATTCTCTATGTATAGTACCATGTCATCTGCAAACAGTGACAACTTTACTTCTTCTTTTCCAATTTGGATTCCTTTTATTTCTTTTTCTTCTCTGATTGTTGTGGCTAAAACTTCCAAAACTATGCTGAAGAATAGTGGTGAGAGTGCACAACCTTGTCTTTTTCCTGATATAAGTGGAAATGGTTTCAGTTTTTCACCATTGAGAACGATGTTTTCTGTGGGTTTGTCATATATGGCCTTTATTATGTTGAGGTAAGTTCCCTCTATGCCTACTTTCTGGAGGGTTTTTATCATAAATCGGTGTTGAATTTTGTCGAAAGCTTTTTCTGCGTCTACTGAGATGATCATATGGTTTTTCTCCTTCAATTTGTTAATATGGTATATCACATTGATTGATTTGCGTATATTGAAGAATCCTTGCATTCCTGGGATAAACCCCACTTGATCATGGTGTATGATCCTTTTAATATGCTGTTGGATTCTGCTTGCTAGTATTTTGTGGAGGACTTTTATATCTATGTTCATCAGTGATATTAGCCTGTAGTTTTCTTTCTTTGTGACATCTTTGTCTGGTTTTGGTATCAGGGTGATTGTGGCCTCATAGACTGAGTTTGGGAGTGTTCCTCCCTCTGCTATATTGTGGAAGAGTTTGAGAAAGATAGGTGTTAGCTCTTCTCTAAATGTTTGATAGAATTCACCTCTGAATCCATCTGATCCTGGGCTTTTGTGTTTTGGAAGATTTTTAATCAGAGTTTCAATTTCAGTGCTTGTGATTTGTCTGTTTATATTTTCTATTTCTTCCTGGTTCAGTCTCGGAAGGTTGTGCTTTTCTAAGAATGTGTTCATTTCTTGCAGGTTGTCCATTTTAATGGCATGTAGTTGCTTGTAGTAATCTCTCATGATCCTTTGTATTTCTGCAGTATCATTTGTTACTTCTCCTTTTTCATTTCTAATTCTATTGATTTGAGTCTTCTCCCCTTTTTTCTTGATGAGTCTGGCTAATGGTTTATCAATTTTGTTTATCTCCTCAAAGAACCAGCTTTTAGTTTTATTGATCTTTGTTATTGTTTCCTTCATTTCCTTTTCATTTATTTCTGATCTGATCTTTATGATTTCTTTCCTTCTGCTAACTTTGGGGTTTTTTTGTTCTTCCTTCTCTAATGGCTTTAGGTGTAAGGTTAGGTTTTTTATTTGAGATGTTTCTTGTTTCTTGAGGTAGGATTGTATTGCTATAAACTTCCCTCTTAGAACTGCTCTTGTTGCATCTCAAAGGTTTTGGGTCGTCGTGTTTTCATTGTCATTTGTTTCTAGGTTTTTTTCGATGTCCTCTTTGATTTCTTCAGTGATCTCTTGGTTATTAAGTAGTGTAGTGTTTAGCCTCCATGCGTATGTATTTTTACCCATTTTTTCCTGTAATTGATATCTAGTCTCATAGAGTTGTGTTTGGAAAAGATACTTGATACGATTTCAATTTTGTTAGATTTACCAAGGCTTGATTTGTGACCCAAGATATAATCTATCCTGGAGAATGTTCCATGAGCACTTGAGAAGAAAGTGTATTCTGTTGTTTCTGGATGGAATGTCCTATAAATATCAGTAAAGTCCATATCGTTTAATGTATCATTTAAAGCTTGTGCTTCCTTATTTATTTTCATTTTGGATGATCGGTCCATTGGTGAAAGTGGGGTGTTAAAGTCCCTTACTATGTATGATTGTGGTACTGTCAATTTCCCCGTTTATGGCTGTTAGCATTTGCCTTATGTATTGAGGTGCTCCTATGTTGCATGCATAAATATTTACAGTTGTTATATGTTCTTCTTGGATAGATCCCTTGATCATTATGTAGTGTCCTTCTTTGTCTCTTGTAATAGTCTTTATTTTAAAGTCTATCTTGTCTGATATGAGAATTGCTATTCCAGCTTTTCTTGATTTCCATTTGCATGGAATATCTTTTTCAATCCCCTCACTTTCAGTCTGTATGTGTCCCTAGGTCTGAAGTGGGGATCTTGGAGACAGCATATATACAGGTCTTTTCCATTTATCCAGCCTATGTCTTTTGGCTGGAGCATTTAATCCATATAAGTTTAGGGTAATTATAGGTACGTATGTTGCTATTACCATTTTCTTAATTGTTTTGGGTTTCTTAGTGTAAGTCTTTTCCTTCTCTTGTGTTTCCTGCCTAGAGAAGTTCCTTTAGCATTTGTTGTAAAGCTGGTTTGGTGGTGCTGAATTCTCTTAGCTTTTGCTTGTCTGTAAAGCTTTTAATTTCTCCATCGAATCTGAATGAGATCCTTGCTGGGTAAAGTAATCTTGGTTGTAGGTTTTTCCCTTTCATCATTTTAAATATATCCTGACACTCCCTTCTGGCTTGCAGAGTTTCTGCTGAAAGATCAGCTGTTAACCTTATGGGGATTCCCTTGTATATTATTTGTTGCTTTTCCCTTGTTGTTTTTAATATTTTTTCTTTGTATTTAATTTTTGATAGTTTGATTAATATGTGTCTTGGCGTGTTTCTCCTTGGATTTATCCTGTATGGGACTCTCTGCACTTCCTGGACTTGATTAACTATTTCCTTTCCCATATTAGGGAAGTTTTCAACTATAATCTCTTCAAATATTTTCTCAGTCCCTTTCTTTTTCTCTTCTTCTTCTGGGACCCCTATAATTTGAATGTTGGTGCTTTTAATGTTGTCCCAGAGGTCTTGAAGACTGTCCTCAATTCTTTTCATTCTTTTTTCTTTATTCTGCTCTGCAGTAGTTATTTCCACTATTTTATCTTCCAGGTCACTTATCCTTTCTTCTGTCTCAGTTATTTTGCTATTGATTCCTTCTAGAGAAATTTTAATTTCATTTTTTGTGTTATTCATCACTGTTTGTTTGCTCTTTAGTTCTTCTAGGTCCTTGTTAAATGTTTCTTGTATTTTCTCCATTCTATTTCCAAAATTTTGGATCATCTTTACTATCATTATTCTGAATTCTTTTTCAGGTAGACTGCCTATTTCCTCTTCATTTGTTTGGTCTGGTGGGTTTTTACCTTGTTCCTTCATCTGCTGTGTGTTTCTCTGTCTTCTCATTTTGCTTATCTTACTGTGTTTGGGGTCTCCTTTTCGCAGGCTGCAGGTTCGTAGTTCCTGTTGTTTTGGTGTCTGCCCCCAGTGGCTAAGGTTTGTTCAGTGGGTTGGTAGGCTTCCTGGTGGAGGGTACTAGTGCCTGTGTTCTGGTGGATGAGGCTGGATCTTGTCTTTCTGGTGGGAAGGACTGCATCCAGTGATGTGTTTTAGGGTGTCTGTGACCTTATTATGATTTTAGGCAGCCTCTCTGCTAATGGGTGGGTTTGTCTTCCTGTCTTGCTAGTTGTTTGGCATGGGGTGTCCAGCACTGTAGCATGCTGGTCATTGAGTAGAGCTGGGTCTTAGCATTCAGATGGAGATCTCTTGGAGAGCTTTTGCCGTTTGATATTACGTGGAGCTGGGAGGTCTCCTGTGGACCAACGTCCTGAACTTGGCTCTGCCTCCTCAGAGGCACAGGCCTGACACCTGGCAGGAGCACCAAGACCCTATCAGGGACATGGCCAGCCCAAGTTCAACCAAAGTTGTGATACTTATTTCCCTTGTAGGAGTCCATGTGGTATTAAGAGGCACCATGGGAAGAGTATATTAGTAGCTACCATGTCTTGGGTCCTGTGGATTACTTTTTCCTTCAGCCGCACCACCTTCTGGCAGGTCCTGAGGAGACGGGGCTCCCGTCAGCATGAACTGGACCCCACAATGTCCCAAAGCTGAAGGCCCAGCAAGTCCTGAGGAGACTTGGCTCCCATTAGCATGGACTCGACCCCGTGTTGTCCCGAAACCCCCAGGCTGTTAGCATGGACTCAGCCCCGTGTGTTCCAGAAGCCAAAGCCTGGTATTTTGTCTTAACAAACATATGTCAATCATTTTGGGGTTCTTTTTGGATTTCAAAGCAATAGCAAACCTTTTTGGTGAATTTTAATTATTTCCCAGAGGGCTGTATGTAATAATATTTTTTAAAAATCTATTTGGAATCATTTTCTATACAACCCTGAAAGCAACTTTGAGCTATAAAATCATAGAACTATAAGTCATTTCCTGGAAACAGTGGCAAAATAAAAATTTAAAGAACTATAAATGATAAAAGTATTTAGTACATTAACTATAAATGCCCTTATTTTCTACCAATACCTGCCTAATCAACAGAGATCCATGGCGTCTAGCATTTACCTTTGGGAGAACATCAATAACACTAAAAGAATGGTTAGTAAAATAACATTACAAATTTTTAATGACTGGTTATTCTTAGTGTCTAATGAAATTGTTTTTGTTTTGTAATGTGCTGAAAATGATTATTTTAATTTCTAGATGATTCTAATACATTGTAAAAAAAGAAATACTTTATCTTCATAGTTGAGAAGCAAGCCTCTCTCCCTCCCTCTCTCAGCATCTCTCTCTCTTTCCCTTTCTCCTTCTTTCTTGGACTCCTAGTAATTACATCTGTATTTCAATGTATATTTATTGAGGCTCTACTATAAGAAATATCCATCTCCTTCTGTATATGGCTACTTTAGATAGTATTTAGGGATCTCATGGTGGGGTTAAAAGGAAATTTTATTCATGTACAAGCCCCTGTATGGTTCAAACACTCTAACTCGTTAGCTTGGTACCCTGTCCAGTAAACTCGAAGCATCATCTCAAGTCACAGTTTGCTAATAAAAATGTCATCAGTAATTCAATGTTACTGCCTTTTTACTGTTTGATATAAAAATAAAACAATATTAATGCGAGTGATCAAACACCAAATGCCATTCTTCAGAGTCAGAATGGTGTTTTAAAGAGAGACTTTCCTAAGTTACGGTATTTTTTGAACAACGTGAACAGCAACATTTTATCAGTGTCATGGCCATATTTTTGATAGTCAATGATATAAACTGGGACAAGGAAAACTAGATAAGGCCTATAAATTTTAAGACAATATACAGAAATGTGGCTCATATTTTACAGAAGTTTACTTGGAATTAAATTGGTTGACACTCTTCTGTCCTATAATCCCAGTAAGTACACTGACATGCAACCCAAGTAACAAAATTCCATCAGTTAAAATAATTGTTAATCTATAGTCTCAACAGTGCCATTTATTATTAAACTTATAAGATCAATTTTAATTAGTTTACACAAAAGAAAGTGCACCAAATGTCTACAATTTTATAAGCTGAAATGAAAATTTTTAAATAAAGTAAAAAGTGACGGTTACTAACGTCTCTCCTTTTAAAAAGTAAACCTGTAGGTTTGAAAACTCATTTGTTTATCCGCAAAAAAAAAAAAAAAATCTTTAAGTATTATTGTAAGATATTTAATTTAATTACCTTAAATAATACTTACTTTGTAAAAAATAAAGTATAACGACAATATAAGGAAACATTACACATACAGAGCGAGGTATAGCTATACCGCCTTGAATCTATATCTATATATCTATGAGTGTGTGCATACATGTATGTGTATCTCTATATATTTCAAACCTATCTACATTTTTCTAAGAAAGACAGAAAACTCAGATGCCATAAAACACAGACACGTAGACAAATACATCAATATAAAAATCAAAATCATAAATTAAAAATATAAATGAAAGTAAAATATTTTCTTCCCATTTGAAACACAAAAGGTTATATTTATTTATTTTTACTATATAAAAGTTCCTACAAATCAACAAAATCAGACAACTTGATCAAAAACTTGGTAAAATACACAAGTATAGTACATGATGAAGCAAAGAAGATTCATTCAAAATGGCTTGTAAGCATATGCAATAATGTCTGAACATACTCCAGAAATGATGCGTTATTATTTACACATATCTGAATTTTAGGTCATCATCTTGCATATATGCTATATAATCTGCTTTAATCTGTCAAAATTTAAAACCTCACGATTCATAAAGGAAAATGAACATATGCATTTACACTAAGTCAAAATACATCAGTATAATATGACATGCCATGTGATAATTAGTATATATAGTAAACAAAAACAGATCAATATCTTCAGTTATAAAACAAATTATTGTATAAATCTTCCTTCAAATCAACTCTTCTTGTAAACATTAATTTGAGCAATATTTTTTAAATTTTAAATTTCTATATTAGAAGAAATGATAGCAGGTATAAAGAATAGATGAAGATAGTATAAAATAAAGGAATAACAGGAGAAAAAAAAGAGAGTGGTACATATTGAGTTTGAGTAAATAAAATAATGCTGATGATTTGACTTTTCAAGTGACTTGCCCCAAATGTTTTCCATTTTATACCTCTTGTGAAAATTTAAGGGTGAAACCATTTACAAAACACAATATTGACAAGTACACATATAGTTTAGAAATAGAATTCACTCAGAAACAGAATAAAGTGAAGGCAATATGCCGAGCAGACACTTTATAACACCAGGTATCCCTTATTATTATATATAAATTTTTGACTTGATTCTAATATATTTTTCCCATATGATGGCAAACAGTCAATTACACTGCTCTCCTTAATTCTGGTATTTGTAGTATAGGTAGTCTGGACACAGAAAAAATTACCTCCAAGATACAGCTAACGTAATTTCTGAATGATTGACCTTCTCGTCTCACTGGCATGTTTTGTATATTTGAATCTAATGGAAATAAACATAACAGAAGATTCAGGCAAGGAGCCAGAATCCTTCATGATTGACCCTGTACTGAATGCCAACTCCTGAAGGAGCTTCAAGAGCAGACCAACCCCTCCAGGTGATGTTTAAAATAGAGTCTGCTTCTAAGCAGCACAACACAGCTAGACACCTGCTGCAAATGGGAAGAACTTCTCAAAGAGTTTACACGTGTTTAACAGTTGGCAAACATTGCCGTTTGTCACCTGTATGACTTTTCCTGGTAAAGTCTGTGCAACACATTGAGTTTTCTTAGAGAAAGCAGCTGGAGTACTAGTCAAACAATCCACCTTTTTTCAGGGCTTGATAATTATGAGAATTCAAATCAATAATTAACAATCTTGCGTGACTTGTAAACTTTTCCAACAATTCTCAGTGTAAACAAAATCCTCAAGAGCATTTTTGAGTCCTGAAAAGAAGACCATGATTTAAAGCAGGTGAAGCTGTAGAAGACCTTACTATGAGAATTACTTTGAAAAGAGGGAAGATTGTGGAAAAGAAAAGGTATTGGGAAGATTTTTCCTTGCAAGGACTAATGTAAGAAATGTCATCAAAAATGTTTTTATCCAATAGATGTGAAAGAAGGCTTTTGATAATTTTAAATCAAAATGGCCATACTATTTCCAAATGTGCCAGGAAGAATATATATGTTTTGGACGGAATACAAAATTCATGGAATACAATATCACAGTAATATCCCTGTTGCATATATTTTCAGTTAATTGCACAGCGACGGTCATCTTGCCCATTTTGAAAGAGAGCGCCTGGCTATTTAGCAAACTCCAAATGCATATCAGCCTTAGGTATCAAGTTATGCCAAAATTTTTAGGCATTAGACAAGATCCTGAGAACATTTCTTCTCAAAATAACTACATATTATATCTAGATGTTGAGGAAGGAAATACATTTTTTGAACTTCTTTAGAAAATATTATTTGGTGAAATGCTAAATGACATAGAAGAATTTCTAGCAATAAATATAGAGTTTTGTACCAATTTGCATCATCATAAGAAATATGCACATTAATTTCAAAAATTAGTAAAAATGTTAATTCTTTGGGAGGGCGATATATAGTCCTGAGATGCACCCATATCTGTAGAAAGAAGAGGGATGATTTATTCCTGCAGCTTACTCTCTTTCTCAAGCACTGATATTTCCTCAGTAAACTCCCAACAGATTCCCCTAACAACACTAACTGATTGGAATTGGGTATAAGTCCTTTCTTAAACCAATTACTCTCCAGGAAATAGGATTACTGTTAGACAAAATAATCTGAGAGATGTGCATTGATAAACATCCACTGAGGCACAGAACCCTGTGGGGGAAAGAAGAATAATGAGTACACTGAGATTCTGGAAGGAAGAAGGAAGAGGGGAATCAATGCTACGTAGGCCTTCACAGTATGCACTATACTAAGATTTAAATGTTAAAGTATACTAAAATTGAAATTATGATTGAAGGATTCACTACGTTCTAAGAATATATGTATATATGTATATATCTATATCTATCTAGATAGATAGATAGATAGAATTGCCAGCATAGGTATAATTTCAAGATAAATTAAATTTACTGTGTCAGGAAGTAAAACAATCCAATATTAGAGAGTGAGGAGCCAACAGGTATTAGATACACAGAATACCTGAAAAGACTAACATATTTTAGTCATTTTTAAAAATTTCCTTTTTACTTTAACTAAAACCTTAGGATTCATGTCAATTAATAGGAAACTATTTCCTTCTGCAACATTTGCAGAAGAATATCAGAACATCTATCCTAATACTACTTCTTACAGTCAATATATTATTTTCCTTAATATAAAATGTGGTAGCATGTACCTATTTAAAGGAATTTTAAAAATTACTTCCCCTCATTCTTTTTTATTTTATTTTATTTATTTTTTTAACATCTCTATTGGAGTATAACTGCTTTACAATGGTGTGTTAGTTTCTGCCGTATAACAAAGTGAATCAGCTATACATATACATATATCCCCATATCTCCTCTCTCTTGCATCTCCCTCACACCCTCCCTATCCCACCCCTCTAGGTGGTCACAAAGCACAGAGCTGATCTCCCTGTGCTATGCGGCTGCTTCCCACTAGCTATCTATTTTGGTAGTATATATAAGTCCATGCCACTTTCTCACTTTGTCCCAGCTTACCCTTCCCCCTCTCCATGTCCTCAAGTCCATTCTCTACATCTGCATCTTTATGCCTGTCCTGCCCCTTGGCTCTTCAGAACCATTTTATTTATTCTGTGCATAGTCACATGTGCAGTTCAAGAGAATTCATTTACTCATAAAAATTCAAATACCAGTCTAAGATCTCTTAACTCCAGAGTGAGCTCCATCCACTCTTTCTGGAATATTTAGGTACTCATAATAATAATAAATATTTATTTTAAAATGAGATTTTAAAAAAATCTATAAATCATCATGTTTTGTTTAGATAACTGAATTGTGATTGTTTTCACCAATATTACTTTCATATACACAAAAATGAGCACTAGAAAGAAAAATAATGCAATATAAAATATAATTTAGTGTCATGTAATTATATTTTATTACAGACACACAACTGATAAGCTAAACGTCACCAAGCTTGTGATAAACAAGAAGAAAACTCAAAACCTAGAAGCCATACACAAAAAAACAGAGACAAAATCCTCCAATTCACTGACGTATTTAAGCGGAATCTGTATCATTATGGGTAAGAAGATGGGTAAATAACATTTCTAGAGTAATTATTGTTAACATAACCCTAGGGCAGTTATTTTTCACACCATAGGTTATGATCAACTCAGAAGAAAAAGAAACACAGAAGGAAAGGAGAGGAAGTAGTAGAGGAGATGGAAAAGGACGTGAAGGAGATGGAGAGAGAGGAGGAGATGGAGGTTGGGGAGGGGGAGGTAGGAAAAGAAGGAAGAGGTAAACAATGTAAAGAATAGAATAGAATAGAATAGGATAGGATAGGATAGTAGATAGGATAGGATAGGATAGGATAGGATAGGATAGGATAGGATAGGATAGAATAGAATAGAATAGAATAGAATAGAATAGAATAGAATAGAATAGAATAGAATAGACATTTCAGGAACAGTTCTATAATGCTCTATTTCAGAGCAGTTCTATAATGGCACGGTGTTACACATGTTAAATGGTTGCATTATTCTGGAATTAGAAAACACAAATACAAATATTTCCCACATATTTAATGGTCTGCATTTTGGTAATTATGACGTTAAAAAATAAAAATAGTGTTTTAAAAATGTATTTTATGTAATTATTATATTTTCTCCACTATTTCCTAGAGTTTGTTGTGCTACAACTAAATCAGAGTAGAAGAGTAAAGACCCTCTGATTTAAATTGCTTTGTATTAATATGACACAAATGATCTTATCTATGAGACAGAAACAGACTCACAGACATAGAGAACAGACTTGTGGTTGTCAAGGAGGAGGGATGCATTGGGAGTTTGAGATTAGCAGATGCAAATTTTTCTATACAGAATAAACAACAAGGTCCTACTGTATAGCACAGGGAACAATATTCAATATCCTGTAATAATCCATAATGGATAAGGAAAAAAAAAAGAAAATGCTTTGTATGAGAACAATTACAAGATCTGTTATATGAGAAGGTTAATTAAAACAGTGATAAATATCCACAAATATATATTATAAATAGTTTAAACTAAATTCAACCAAATTTATAGCCTTCGAATTGCAATAAGAAAACAAACAATAGGACTTTTGCATAAATTGTGTATTTAATTTTTTGTACTTAATTAAAAAATTAAGTCTGGAATTAATTTTTTTTGTGGTTCATTACAAATTTGCATAGTGTTTACTTAATATATGGAAAGGTTTCACTGTAGTTATTACTGTCATTAATGGGTATAGGTATGGTGATAAGGTCTTTACCAACATTTTCTCACCTATTTTTTTAAAAAAATGAATCAAACAGTGTCGTTTCTATAATAAGCTCTAAAAGTAGCACCACTGACATTCATTATATGTTTTATTTGTATCTCTTTTTATAAATTATCATACTCCTAATCAGAAAGTGAGTATTTTCCTACATTTGTATTAAATATTAGCAAATCAGGAAGAATATTTCAAAGAGTATAGAATGGGTGCTCAAATATGAATAATTATAAAGCTATTCCAATATTTATAAAGATATTTAAACACCACTGGATGGTAAACCATTTTACCAAATTACATTTATACATGGATTCTCAGATATGTATGCATGTATTTACATTTATCCTAAAATGTCACTGCTACCTCTTTCATTTTTTTTTAAATTTGAGACTATTATATTCAATCATGAAACCCTGCATTCATTTTAGCAAGGGGCAGAACTAACAAATTTCAGGTACTTAGCTTTCTGATTATTTAACTTAACATAGTCGTGCCAAAAGAACAGACAATGAAGATGTCCATATTCTAATCTCTAATCTCTTGTCTCTAAATCCACTCTTCCATCGTCTGTACTGTGATGTTAGGACAAGGTGTCATGTGTAAACCTCATTCCCTGACTCCTTTGCCAGCTGGCTTCCTAGCTGATGATTGGGAGCATTAGAGGGCTTTGGCAAGAAGTAAAATGACCTCTTCCTTATTTTTGTGCCAGCAAAAAAGTATATCCAGCAGAGGGAGTATATCCCAAGCAATGTGGCTGGTTCTAAACTCCAGCTTCTCTTAGCTCCATCTGAGCCAATCATATCATGCTATCATGCCTCTCAAAGGCTCCATTCACATCCAGGGAAAGCTCTTTCCACAAATAACAGGGCACCAACTCTGTAGGACCCTTCTGCGGAGCTACTGACTTTGATAAAGCTAACCACTTCTCCTTTTCTCTTCAGTCTTGTCTCCTGTGGTAGATGCTTCCTGCTGCATGTTTTAGTTTTTTTTTTTTTTTTCCTTCATTTTTTCCAGTTGTCTAGTACCTATAATTCTCTGTATTAAATGCCCTCTGTTAAGATTTACTCATCTTTGTTTTATTTCTTGACTGAAGCACTACAAAAGATTTTCTCTCTCAAATATTAATCTCTTAAACTTTCTTTCTATCCTTTGTTTAATACATAAGAATGCATAATCCGTTCGTTTACTCATAACAGTATTTTGAATTAGGTGGACTGATATGGAAAAGTGAACAGCTAAATGATGGAAATGTGAGTTCAGTGAATATCCTTCTTACCATAAATTTATTAGAGTTTTTCTAGTAATGAATATTTCAAAAGAAAAAAATCAAGTTTGTTGAAGGGAAGTTACTCACATGTGTGCAAAACATGCAAATATATGGAGAAGAGCACTTTAGGCAGAAGGAACAGTAAGTGCAAAGGCCCTGAGGCAGAAATAGGTCATTATGTTGGAGGAACTGTAGTGAAGTCATTGTGGCTAGAACACAGTGTGTGAGAGGAGGTGCTAGAGAAGACGTTAGAAAAAGAGCAGGATGATTACTATGCTGAACCTTGTTGGTTATAGTTTGGATCTTGGATTTTAGTCCTGGAGAGATGAAAAGTCATGGAAGTGTTTGAGAAGAGGATGGATGCATTCCAGTTTAAAATCCAGCTACTGTGAAAACATGAATAGAGAGGGTCCAGAATGAAAGCTGGATGATTTTGGAGACTATTTTTCAAATAAAAGATGAAGATGGCTTTGACCACTGTCCATCAGTAAATGCCAGTCCTCAGGCTTTATTCTGGAAGTGGGGTTTTTGGCAAGAGTGTATCTCAGCTTTTCCTCTCTGTTTCAATGCAAGCATTTTTTCAGTCATCTGATGTGTAGGAATCACTCAACTAGTTTCTGGATTTCTTTCATAGGGAATTGATCAGTGTATACCTGTATAATCAGTGATTCCATGGGATGAGGGAAATTCAGGAATCTTTTATGTCACCATTTTGGTGTCATCAATCACACAGGGGATATTTTATGTTTTAAAGAAGAATCATATTTTTGAAGTCCATTGGACTAGTTCTGTCATTATACTTCCGTGTTAATTAATTCAAGTAAAAATGGCTGTTAACAACATACTCTGTATAAGGCATTGGAGAAAATAACATCTATCAGTAGGATATAATGCCAGCCTTAACACTGTTTTATAGTCTAAAATGATTTGTTCAATTTTCCATATAAAGCTAACATCAAGCTCTAAAGTCTGGTAATCTGAATAACAAATACATTACAGAAATTAATAGAATATAATTGAACTAAAACTAGAGATAAAACCCGTTCCAAAGTGTATGCTTTGAAATTTCAGCCCTACTTTAAGGACTCAAGTTTCACACTTCTGAAGAAAATCATGAAATAGGAAATGAAGAGAGTACTGAAAATGAAGTATAATTTCAATCTCCCAGGCATTATTTCAAAGATAAAATGCTTAAGTCACTTTAGATGAATCTTTGAAAAGAACACAGAGAAATGCCCAAGAGCCAACATTTTATTTTTATTAAAACAAAATCTGCATTTCAGCTAAACACACAATTTCTTAGGAAGTGATTATTAACTGAGCTCCATAGAATACCCTTATGATACATGATCTCAATAAGGAGTTATGAATCTGGCTTTGGTAATGACATATGACAGGTTTTCAACTAAAGTTACTTCAAAATGAAATTACAGGTATCTATTTATTAGAAATATTGTTTACTTATAAAACTTTGCATAAATTTATCCTAATTTTTTTGTATTCTTCAAAAGAATGAGTCACATTTTTATTTAATAAGGTTGGCATTGTTATAAAGTAATAGAAGGGTAGCTTTTCGTATTCCAAAGCCTTTAATAGAGTTATTAAGCTCTATGATGTAATCATATCAATCATCTCAATTATATAAATAAATTTCTGGACTAAATTTAAGGCATGCCTAGGGTTATCCACAGTTAAGAATCTAAGATGTATATGATTTTAATGCTAAAAAGACTATCGATATTGGTTCAGAACAGTCCCAGGGGATGTAAATAGGTCTAAAGAGTTTATATGACTTATTCAATGAAATTTAGTGGTTAGTGCCAGAATCAAAACTAAGGGGAAAATTACCTACACCCTAATAGGGTTAGCAAATGACCAGTAAACACACAGCTAGTTCTTCTCTTTTCCTAGAATCATTAATCTAAGTGACTACGGTGTTAACTCAGACTAAGAAAAACTTCATAATGCTTCACATCACAGTACATCAGGTTCAACCACCTCATTCACACTGGTCTAAAGAAAATTTTGGCAAATTTGAACTATAGCTTTCCTCCATATTAATAAACTCTGTGACTGAAAAACTTCTATAAGTCTTTTAGTATCTAGTGCATTCTTTTATTATAGAAATGAATAGTTACAAGGAGCAAAAATTACATGTAAGCTTCAGTTCTAAACAAATGCACAGTGGTATGTGGGCAGATATATGCTTGACATTTAAATGAACAAATCTTGCACGGGTCCATGAAAAATTCAGCATCTTTACAGGAAGCCCCAAGAGCTTAAACTTGATAATTCACCTTTTGTAAGATAGGTCATTTTAATATCAGGAATATCCCATTTTCCAATTTTGGTTTATTTTTAATCATTAATATTTCAAACCCTAAATACCAAGAGACTCCCAGGAGTATTTTCAGACTTCTTGAACAATTTCAGGGTATATTTCAAATCAGAGAGAAAATTATGTGTCTGCAACCTCCATGGCCCTTTCTCATTTTACACAAAGTGTACTTGTGCATAAATACATTCTGAAAAGTCTATTTTCACTTGATTGCATGGACATGATCATTTCTAGATACCACACTTGTGGCTAAGCCCAACAAATGAAATATAAACTGAAAATAAAAAGAACTTTAAGATATGGGACCAGAATACTTATTTGGGGGATCATACTTGCGTTATGTTTGCGAAGGAATTTACCCAATAGTATTTCAAGGTTTTTTCACATTCTCTAAGTTTGATAGCTGTGTATTAACTGTGGCCAAATTTATAAATTATCATGCACCCCAAATTCGGACTTATGCTTATGAGAAAAATAACTAAACATGATTATAAAATACTGTTTTCTTTAATCATTTATATTTCAAATAAACATAAGAATGCTCTCAATAAAAATGTTATGTTATGCAGAAATCTAACCTCTCATTAGTCACAACTTTACTCAACATTTTCTTTTTCTTTTCTTCCTACAATTTGCCACTCCGTAAAGATGACATTTAAGACTCTGGACTTAGATGTAGTAATAAATCCATAAACTCTGTACAATTTTTTCTGTGATACCCAAAGAAAATACTATATCACCATACAATTGTGATTACCTGACTGATATCTCTTTTACTGAGGAAAAAAATGACAGAAAGTATCACTGAAGAATACTGTCAATTAATTTGAAATTCATAGAACAGCTGTGAATGTTAGAACCATACAGCTCTTTCCCGGCTCCCTGTGAATTATCTGTCATGGTTAAAGGAAGCAGAACAATTTGCCACAGGTAGACCCAGAGGGTATGGACTCCTAGGAGAGCGAAGAAGATAGAAAGTGGAAGAGTGGAATAGTCTCAAAAGAGTGTGATTGGAGATGGCCACATGGGGAGAGGAGATAAGGTCAGAGAAGTGGAGGTGGGGTGAGAGATAATGAAAGCACTGACAGAAAAGACCAACTGTGTAGAGATTAGGGTTACAAAGCAAGATCTCTACCCATAAGTCAAACCTGGGTGAAGAACATTTCTACACATCAAAGAGCCTCAAGGAGATGGTTTACTTTTTCATACAATTCAAAAGCAACAATAAAATGCCAGTACTGTCGCTGCTTCCTAGGTGTCTGAAATGATACGATTACAATTCATGGATGGAATCATCAAACAACTGTGTTTCCCCAAAGGGTAGAAAACACAAACACAGCAGAACTAATGCTACTAACGCTATTTGCTATTGTCAGCTCAAATTAAAGATTCTGAAATTAACATTAGTACCTGAGGTTGACTTTTACTAGAAGGGTAGCAAAGACATTTCTCTCAGCATTTTTATTATATCTTGGTTTATTATGTATATTAATTGCAATGAAATGTATCTACAGCTTATTAATTTATTCCTGTATTAATCCAACATCTATATAGCATTATCTATGATTCTAAGGCAAAAGAAAGAATGGAATTCTAATGCAAACAGGGAGTAACGAGAAACCACTTAGGAGAAGTGTCATGAATTTAGCCTTAAATAATAGCTCCACTCAAAAAAGTGGCGTGGTTGGGAGGTATTCCAGGAATAACCGAATATACTTTGCAAAAGCCTTCGAATCTGAAAAAACACGGTTATCTATAGGGAATTTCAGATAGTTTAATATATTTGAGCTAAGGATGCATTAGATAGCAGTGGATTAGGCTAAATTTTAAAAAAGAAAAATATTTGTTTTGTTTATTACTGTCTAAGAAAGAGAAAACACAAAACTTAGTGGCTTCAAACAATGAGAACATTTGTCTTGATGAATCTGCGATTTGGACAGGGCTAGGCTGGGACAACCCATCTCTGCCCCACTTGGCATCATCAGAATCACCTGAAGGCTCTACACTCATGTATTGGGCAGTTGATGTGGGCAGTCAACTGAGACCACAGTTAGGGCTCTGATCAGAACCCCTACAGGTAGACGCTGGGTTCAAATGATGGGCATTGCCTTTTATTACCCAGCCTTAGAAGCCATGCACTGTTACTTTTGTCACATGCTATTCATTAGAAGTTAGTCAATAAATCCAGTCTATATGCACAAGAAGGAAAATTTGGCCGTCTCTCAATGTATAAATGTGTAAAACGCATTATAAGAAGAGCATATAAAAGGGATATTTTCCCATACCTGAAACATAACAGGACCCTATGGTCCTTGTCCCCCATGTCCTCCGCTTGCCTTTTGTCTGTGGAAAAACTTTAGCCAAAGAATAAGTTTAGTCAGAGAAGTGAGAAAATACAGAAACCAAGAAAAACAGTCAAAGGAGGCCAAATAATAATAGTTTAGTCATTAAGCATAGTCAAGCTCCTTCTTTAGGAGCTTTAGCTCCTTCTCAAGGGCTATAAATAATATCCTGAGCCATATCCTGTGAGCTGTCTTGTGGATACTAAAATTCCCACCAGATGGAAGAAGTTAACTACATGATGACCAGCCTGTAGCCATGACATAAGGTGCCACAGCTCTGAGAACTGGCCTCAAGGAAATGGGAACAAACTGACCCTGGAACTGAAGGTTAACTGTACTTAGAACAATCAAGATGACGCTGATCAGATCACCAGTGACCAATTTCAAGATAACTGTCAGAGCTGACCGTGCTGTTTCTGCATGAGCCCCCTCCCTATGCCTATAAAAACTCTTGCCCCCTGATTGTCGGGGGTGAGGGAGTTGGCCTCTGGACAGGAATCCGCCCTCCCCTTCCCCCACCCCACTGCCCGCGTCCCAAATAAAGCAAACTTTCCTTTCCACCAACTTGCCTCTTTAATGGCTTTTGAGGGGCAAGCAGCCTGACCCCCGCTTTCGGTTACATACCGTCTTTGAAAAATAAAACCTGGCACTATTGCTTTGCTTCTCAACTAAAAGTGGTAAAATGTCTTCCAACGACTTTCAAACACACAGGATGCACTACCAGACACCTGGTTCAGACAGCACTTTCTGGCAGCTTTGGGGAGAAATGACCAGAGGGCGTGTGTTTAATGGAAGGGAGACCAGTTCAAAAGCCATTGCAGAAAGTAACAATGACACATTGGATTACAGCAGGGAATGTGGGGAAAAGGCCAGATGACTTTCAGGAGAGAGGAAGGGACCTTCAAAGGCAACTGCTACAGAGAGGAAGAGTAAAATAAGGAGTGAAGTTTGTCATGGAATTTGGAAACAATCTCAGAGCAAGTGTTAAATGCTGAAGGAGGAAAGCCGGATTGAAACAATTTCCAACACTAATGGAACATTAGAAACTTGAGAACTATAAATAAAGAGGTTAGGGACTCAAGGGGTCAGAGAAGATTGGATAATAAGTAGCTAGAGGATACAGATTAAAAGCTAATACTTCATTTGTTTTTTTCTCTGTTTTAAAATGGGTCAGTTTGAGATGTCACTGGAAGAGGCTGAAGTTATATTGGAATGGCAAGACTGGAGAACGTAGGCTCCTGTGTGTCCTAACACCAGAGGAAGCGTCAGCTGTTGGACACTCTTCTACTGTGACTGATGGATGCTGGTAAGGCTATGCACAGGTTCAGAAAAGGTATAGGTGAGAGAGGGGCATGATTTGTTGAAGTGGGGAATCTGCTCAAGAATATCCTGAAAATTACTGAGTTTGGAAAAAAATATCAGTATACATTGAAACTAACGTATATCTTGAAAAGTAAGGTGCATGAACAGGGAATTTTCCTTATCTCTTACATAAAAATGGGTTCATTTCTTACCTTCTCTTTGTCTCAGTTTCCTTATCTGTAAAATGGGGATGCTGTTTATTAAATAATTTAAGGAAAACACTTAAGCTGGTGCCTGACACACAGTACATCCATATAGACATTAGTCAATCTTATTAAATCAAATAATTGTATAAAACCAAAAGTGCTCTGACCACAGGAAAGGAAGGCATTGACTATTGCTGCCATCACCTCTACATCAGAATAATCTTAGCAGAACTGTGTTAATCCTGCCCTTTGGAGAAAATATTACTTAACAAAATATTTTTTAAATGAGCTGAACATTGTCTAAACAGCAGGAAAAAATAGATATATTTTCCTGTGATTAAAATATTTTAAAACATTCCCAAATATACCATATAATAATGAACATATGAGTAGTTTTTAAACTTCCACAGATATAGTCTTAGCTTAAAATAACATATTTTCTTTAACACACAGACATATTGCTATTAAATTTCTTCTTTAAGACACTACCTAAGCAAATATATTTGGTGATTTCTATGATCAACCCCTCATTATTCAAAGAAATTGATAAATAATTTTCTTGGTTCCCAATTGCCATATTTCCTAAAATATGACATCCATAAGAACATCTTTTCAGGGATAAAAGATAACAGAAAAAGAGAAAAATATTATGGAGAAATTACTATGATAATAATGTTGATTATCTAGTGTTAGATGCATCCTAATTTTTAAAAAATAATGTTAAAATAAAAAAATAGAATGAGGAAACATAGTAAGTGAACAACATTATTTTGTCTGTGTATAATGAGCATAATTTTCTGTAGCATCATTGTGGCTATGTCCTGACTGCCTAGTTAAAAAAAAAAAAAAAAAAAAAGATTAGAGGTCGGAAATGGGCTTCCAGCACTTTCTTTCATTGAATACAATTTTCTATCCAGATTTTTAATTTTTATTTGCCCCTTCCAAAATTGTTATTTCAATATTCCTCTCTCACTGAATGGTATAGTCAGTAGTCCAAATAATCAAAAAAAAGTGTAGGGCTTATCTTTTATATTACTCTCCCTCTCACAGCCTATATCTAAATCAGCACAAGCTTTAAAAACTTTCCCTTCATAAATCTCCCCCAAAGGCCACCATTTTTCTTCGTCTCCAGGAGAACTGTCAGTGCCCTTCCTGGATTATAGTAACAGCTTCCTGCTGCTACATTTGGACACATTGCTCTTTCCTAATTTGTGCTCCTGACTTTGGATGGAATGATTAATTTATTTATTTTTCAAATGTAATTCTCATCCTGTCATCTCCCTGCTTGAGCTACTGCCTGCCTCCTTCCCCAGACTCTTCAAACTCCGCTCATCTCCGGAGTCTCTTGGCTGTAGCCACACTGGCTTCAATCCCTGATCTAGACGATTATTCCGCCTCTCCACGAGGCTGTGTGCTTGCTCTTGCCTCTCAGTGGAGTATCGTTCCTGCCTCTCCTTTTCTGAATGACTCTTTCCCATCTGTGTAATCTTTGTTTCTTTACTCAGTAATTTTCCCTGACCTTGAGTTACCAAATTTCAGCAGAAGAGTTCCAAGAAGTTTTTCACACTGTACCTTCATTTAGTCCAGCTCCGGGAATGATGGTAGTTTTCTTTCATGTTTATCTAACCCTAATTCTTCAGGCATGTTGCCAAAAAGGTTCAGCACAATCAGGTTACATGAAAGAGCAAGAGAAGAAACGAGCTGGAGCAAGCCTAGAAACAGTGACTTAATTTCACTGCAAAGGCAGCCAAGCTGCTTCTCGATTTCATTTTCCTGCTCAAATTCCTTTCCAAAACAATCATCTCCAGTACCTGATTTCTCCCTGGGATCCTAATTTGTAGATGATTGAGAGAGACCTGAAATATTTGTAAATGCATAGTACATATGTTCAGTGATACTACTTCCATTCAGTGATTCCGAAACTGTCTTCTTTAAAAAGTTCTGTTCTTATTTGTATGCCTCATTGTTTCCTAACCATCATTCCATTTACCTCTACCCAGAGAGAATAGCCTAAGAATTCAAAGAAAGAAGAAGGAGGAGGGGGAGAAGGGGGGGAGGAGGCGGAGAAGGAGGGGGAAAGAGGGGGAGAGGAGGGGGGGAGGGGGAGAAGGGGGTGAAAGAGGGGGAGAGGAAGGGGGAGGAGGGGCAGACGGAGGGGGAGGAGGGGAAGGAGGAGAGAGCAATTGGATCTCAGAAATTTTGGAACTAAATTGAAAAAGAACGTAGAGAAAGGCAAGAAGTTAGAGTCAATATTTTGCAAATTAATGTAAATAAAGTGTGTTTGTAGGGACTATATGAATAAAATATGAAAGAAGCCTTTGAGCAAAAGGATAAAATGCACAGGAAGAAATGTAAATGATTTGAAACATGTCATTTATCACATTATTCAGATAAGTACTTCTGTAATAAATTATAATTATTTCAATTAGGTTGGTAGCTGTGTCCCTTATTTATTTCAATTAATTTTTGAGTATCATTAATGAAATTTTTCTAATTTTAGATTGAGAATTATAAATATGTAAATTATATACAGTTTTGTTTATTTATCAGCTATAAACTAAAGCTAAATAATGATATTTCTGAAAGGAATATATTCATCTTTCTTTATACTATACTGTATTTCAAACATCATGTAATATTCCAAATATTATATTTTATTTTTAAAATATATATACTACTGAATCACCTAATGTTAAAATATCACATCACATACTGTATTATTCTAAATCAAATCTCAGATATGGTTAGTGTCAATGTGTTCATCCAATTTGAATATTTTTTTCTCTACACACAAATGTAAAATTTTAATGTACTCACTTGGACGTTGTAGGTAAACAGCACAAGTTACAGTGATCAGTGGTCTTGTCTCATTGAACAGTATATAGATCCAAATTTTAGCCAATGATTAATTCGAAATTAGAACAAAAACAAGCAAAATGTCCTTCACCCAGATAACCTGAGAAGTATTCATCTAATTAATTTTGATCCTAAAATGTCCAATTCACGAGTTCTTGAAATTAGATATATGCATATTCTACATAACCAATGAGTTATTTTTATTATGATCTGCAACAATAAGAAAATTTTGATGGGGAAAATATATATTACTGTTGGTTTTAAAATGTTCTTACCATGCCCCAGTAGGTTGTTAATACTCCTACTGTTTGAAGACTGGGTCGGGACTAAACCAATAAATAAGTTGGTTTTTTCAGATTGAAGAAATACTTTCCCAGCTCTGAAACATTTCAAAACGAGACGTTGAGAATGTCAATAGTCATAATTTTAATTATGGCCAGTTTACCCAGTAGCAAAGGAATACTGTATATATCAACAGTATCAATTTTAGGTTTTAATTGATTGAGCCCAAAGAAATCATACTCTTTTTTAATGGCCTGAAGTTAAGAATAATGAAACAATCAGTGACTTTTCATAAATATATCTAAAATACCTGCTTTGTTGCTGTTTTTCTTTCATATTATTCCTTGATCTGCAGGTTATTTAAGATATGCAAAGAGCTTTTTTTTTTTTTTTACTAGCACTGATGTATTTTTTAAGTTATTTGCCTTGGAGAACAAACTATTCAAGTGTAATTAATTCAGTATCTGCTGAAATAATCTTTGAAGTTGACCGAATTGAGGATCCTCAGATCAAAATTCTGGCACATTAATAATAAAACATACACAAAGATTAGTAGTAGAAGACTCTAAAGGTGAGCAGGACTGTTCTTTAACAGATGGAAAAAACGGGGCAGTAGCACCATTAAAAATATACGGTTTGGAATATTTCTGCCCAAAGTTAGCATGTGTGTCCTTTTAAATCCAGAAAAGACACCATCAAACACCATCTCCGGTTGTATAAGAAAATAAACATGGATTATCCTTTACATTATGTCATATAGATTTCTTTAATTTTATTGTTTAGTGCAGATTCTCCCTAAATTTGAACTATATGTGAATTTTGAGCAAGTGACATCCACCTTCCCTTTTAAATCTGTTTGTGTGTGCAGGTGTGTGTGCACGGTGTAAAATTTAATATCAAGAGAGTAGTTTACACTATGTAATAATAAAATAAGATTATCCAATACTGCTTTATTTATTTGAAACTGATCATTTTGTATAATGTGGCTCCACCCCCTCTCTTGCTAGTATGTATTCTTTTTTTCTTTTTATTGAGATATAATTGATGTATAGCATTATATTAGTTTCTGGTGTACAACATACAACATGATTATTATGTATATTATGAAATGATCATCACAATATGTCTAGTTAACATTCATAACCACATATAGTGACAAATTTTTTTCTTGTGATGAGAACTTTTAGGATCTACTTTCTTAGCAACTTTCCAATATACAATACAGTATTATTAACTACAGTCACCATACTGTACATTACATCTCCATGACATTTAGTTTATCACTGAAGTTTATACCTTTTGACCACCTTCACCCAAACCCCCTCCTCTGGCAACCATCAATCTGTTTTCTGTTCGTATGAATTTGATTTTGTTTTTGTTTTGAATTCCACATATAAGTGAGATAATGCTGTATTTGTCTTTCCAATGGATTAATTTCACTGAACATGACTAACACCAAACTCCTGAGGCTAAGAAAATTTTTACAACCCACATTTTAAATAAATCTTTAGAAACTTTTATTCCAGGAAGAGACACATGAAAACAACAACATCAAAACAAAAATCAGGCTACCTATTCTTCTTAGTATTAATAGTTTTGCTGGAACTATTTATAATGTAATTCTTACCAGCATAGAGTTAATTTTCAATTTCTGGAGATTAGATTGAAACAAGGCAGGTATCAGTTACTACCTTCAAAGAAGACATTTTAACATCACAAAAGAAATAACAGATCAAAGAGATCACTGAGTTAATCCTTCAAACAAGGTTTAGTTTTTGCCTTTTAACGATTCTTTAATTTTTTAACGTCAAAGAGTATAGTATGTCTGTGTTTATATTAAGAAATGAAGGTGCTAAGAAAAACACATTATAGGCAGAAATTATATTTGCATCCTTACAATTATTTCCAGTTTTCATATATTAAACACCTGTGGTTAATTATAATATATTTGAAAACTTAAAAGATGCTTCATTGTTCCTGGTAAATGTCTTTAGTTTTCTCAGCTACTGAGAGTTGAATGTTTAACAAACCATCTATACTATTTTATGGATAAAAAAAAAAAAAAAAAAACTTACAGCGTAGGAATGAATAATCAATGCATATTAATTAAAATCTAAGCAATCAATACCAATCTACAGTTGTATGTCTTGAGTATATGATGAATCTACTCTGGACTTAGGCTTCTCACTTTCAAATCCAAGGTTATTGTGAGATTTAAATAAGATAACGTTTATCAAACAGGAATCATTCTGCCTGGACCATGATAGGTATTCAGTAAATAATAGCTGTGACTAAATTTTTTAAAAAAACCTTTCAACTTCAAGTATGATGAAAAATGTATCCTTTGGGTGTAAAATCAAGTGCTAATAGTCATATAAACACTGAGGTGTATGCATTTGCTTAGTATTTATTCAGGTCCACTTATTTAGGTATCTATAGCAATTAATTATGATATGCTAATTGGAAGAAAGTAAGGGATTATGAGATTTAACGATTAAACGACTGAAGATTGAAAAAGTCACTTTTGCTAGAAGTGTGCAAATGCTAGAGAGTTAAGGGATTGACTAATTTAAGATACTTAAGCCTTAGGATTATGATATAATCCATATCACTTAATAAAAATCAAACTCTATAAAGTGGGAAAAGCCTTCATCCATAGAATTTAATTCTAAATTATTTAGTAGCTTACTTCTGTTCTTGTAATAATAGCACAACAAAAACTGAGAGTATATTTTGGCTAGGCAAATCACCATAAGTGCACAGACAAATTTATATCCTGCAAGAAAATATGCGTACATGTATTCTACTTAAGTAAAAAGGTATATGTATAAAGCAAGGGGCATTGTGACAAATAATTTAATTTACTGTACAAATGCTAAAAACTTAACGCTTCTATGCAAATTTGAAACAATCTAATGTGTTACATGCTACAGAACATTTTTATCACAAACTATAAAATGACCATATTTCAATAGAACCCATACAAAATACTACATATAACACCACAAAAATTGAAGAGTATAGTTCATATGTATAATCTGGCTTGGCAATAAATATCTAAACACTTGATTATTTAACCTCTGAATTATCTCCTTTTTCTCAATAATTTATTTTCTGTGATCATTTCTCTTTTCAGATTCTCCCCCTCCACCCTCCAGTATTTTACTTTCAAGATGTTCTGCTTGTTAATAGCTACTTTACCTGTATCTGTTCTTTAACAAAATTATAGCCGGATCATTCACACTGCTACAATAGAGGTAGTCAGCACTTTCACAGTAAAAACTGCTCTTCAGAGGTCTATAACTCAACTGTAAAAATTCATACCAGGCTCATCTTGGCATAAAAGGTCATAGCCTGAAGCAAATTTGCTTTACCAATTTTCAAGCAAATTAATGTAGTCAATATTCTAAGTGATGCAAACATAAACGAAACACTAAAGAAATGTATTCCCCTAAAATAATCATAACCATTTGGCTGATACTTATTTTCAAGTTCTTTAGTTGTTGTTAAATTTGCATGTGTCCCACGCAGGTGTTGAAAGAATAGTTCTAGGAGGGAGAAGGCAAAAAATGATGGCTTTCTTCCAAGAAACTAACACTAACATATGTGGCTATAAAATAAATAGCCTTCATGGCAGATGGCTTACCCTCAAACACCAGCTCGATCTCTCAGTATTTTACATACACAACTATGTAAAATATGTTAAGGCTCTATTTAGAGGTAGAAACTGTCATATCAATAACCTTCCAAAACCATTTGAAAAATACTATAAGAACTTACAAATGATTTTCTCACTTTATATAATATTAAAATTTCCACACGGTAACAATTTATATAATAGTATTGTATGGTTTTATATCAATGGTGATACAATTCTCATCCTGTTTCTTTAGACATTCTTCCAAAAGTAGAAAAAAAGAGACAAACAGAAGTGAGTTTATATCTTGATTGGATCCAGAAACTAAGGCTTTGGGAAGGAAAAATGTTGTGTTCCATCTCAAGACATTTCCTACTAAAATCATTCACAGAATCTGTAGGCGACTATTTTCAAACCACACTAATGTTTTTGTGTAAAGCAACACCAGAAAAAAATAAAAAGAAAGAAAAGAAAGGAAAGAAATAAAAAGGGTAGGAGAAATAAAAGAAAAAGTATTCCATTGCAATAGGAGTACTGCCATTCTGGAAAATTCAGGACAAGCCACTCATATAGAAGAATCATTATAAAGAATTTAAGCTCAGGTGTTTATTATTAAATACAAGTCAGGCACTATAATATATGCTAAAAGTCAAATAAAATCTCATGACCCTAATAACATCCTGGCCTTTTTATAATTCTATTCAATTTTGGGAGTACATGCATCCATGTTTTTATCAGAGATGTAATGATACAATTTTTATTTTGATCTTATTACATTCTTATATTAAAACTTTATAGTGTTTACATAGCCATAATAATGATAAAAAAAACACAATCATCATAATAGTTAAAACATCCATAGCTCTCACTATGTGCTTAAAGTAGTATTATTTTATGGTCAAAACAACTTTCAAGTTGAGTATTATTATTAACTCTACTTTATACACAAGAGGAAACTTTGAGTTAGTTTAAGTAAGTGGCTCAAGGTCTCATGATTATGAGACAGTAAACGGAAGATTCAAAGCCAGGCAGCATATCTATATAATGTGTTCCTCACCACTATGTTAGATATTTCTCATTTCAATGTCATTTGCTAGTTTTTTTTAAAACTTAATTTCTCTGCTATTAGAAAGAATGGTTGTTTCCTGTCATTTCTTTTAAGAAACCACATTGCTTTGAACATCTTTACATATGGGTTTACTGGATATCTATTACTTCTTTGCAACTGATGATTGATAGTGGTATTATCGAAACAAAAATGTATAAATTTATTTTACATATATTTTGATTGTATTCTATTTACCTAATGTAACTTTTTTTTTAAACTTTTTATTTTACATTGGAGTACAGCAGATTAACAATGTTGTGATAGTTTCAGGTCCACAGCAAAGTAACTCAGCCATACACATACATGTATCCATTCTCCCCCAAACTCCCCTCCCATCCAGGCTGCCACATAACATTGAGCAGAGTTCCCTGTGCTATACAGTAGGTCTTTGTTGGTTATCCATTTTAAATACAGCAGTGTGTACATGCTGCATGTAACTATTCATCTATATCCCTGTCAATATAGAATTAAGTATGTGTATGTGTACACACACATGCAAGCGCACATTTCTACTTGAATAGTTATAAAATGGAACCTCATTCATTTTTTAATCATTTGTGAAGTTGAACATTTTTAAACGTTTAAGTAAATTTAGTTGTTCACTTTGCTTATAACCAAACTTCCTATTGTTTTGTTAATTCCATATCACCTTTAGTAAATTAACTTGCATTTGTGGTAAAATTTACTAGATTTAACGGCAGCAAAATTATATTCATAAACAGAGAAATCAGTATAGTGGTATAAAAATGTTCAGTGCATACAAGAAAAAGTCAGAAATTTAATTTGGCTTAAACTTTATTAAGTAAGGTGACTTAAATTTTATTAAGTATTTGTCAGAGGCCATCATTAGGAGATATGATTGGGAAAGACCATAATGGCTAGATCAGGAATTTTCATGTGCTAGTAGTTTTGAACTTTGAATATCTTGATAGCAAATCACACCTCACTGAGCTTATTAGAGACACAATCACAGCTCAGATCTTGAATAGTGAATCTGGCTGCACTGGGGAAGAGAACTGGTTCTAGATGAGAATCTAAATGCAAAGGATTTGCCTCCCACTCCAGGGTACACAGACCACCATTGCGCGTTCATAAATTTGGGTGGAAAACACATCTTTGTTCTTCCCAATCTCCAACTGAAATTTAGTGCTTCTTTCAATTAAATATTTAGGTCCCAAACCACAGCGATAGTGTCAATACCTGTGACTTTCATCACTAAAACAATTTCAGTTATTTTGATTTCACCTACAGTTGTTGTAAATATCTCAAAATACTGTTTATACTTACTTGTAGTAATTATTAGACCCACCATTAGGACTTGTTTTTTAAAACATATATTAATAATGACATGCATATATTACTATGTCACATGTTTCAAATATTGATGAATTTATTTCAGATAAATCTGCCTTAAAAAAAAACTAAGTATTTCATTTGATGAATTTAAAAACATTATTTTGAAAAAAGGATGGAGCCCCTGAAGGTAAGAGACCCTGAGGAAGTATGCGATTTAAATAAAATTCAGACAATAAGGACCTGACCAGGGTAGAAGTATCGGGATGGTGGAGACTGATGGGAGCACAAGAGCTGATTATCTCTCTCATTCGATATCCAGTCAGTTCAGGAGGTCACAGTAGGCATCGGGGGTCTTAATTAATTCCAAAAGGCTAGATCCAATCCTATTTCATGCCTAGCTCCCAAAGGGCTGTTTTTTTCCCAGAAATTTACTTATACAAAGAGTATTACCACTCATGATACCATGGCTACAAGTGAATGCCCTCTGTTGTATATGATGGTACATTTTGACCTGAAATTTGATAGCAATTTGACTATGAGATTATGTTTCACTTATTTGGTTGCAATACAAGATTTCGCTTCCCTGATATCACAAAGAAATTTCTTCCTCCTCAACTGTAACATTTCTGGGATTGCTTGTTTGAGGCAAGAAGTGTGTGCTGGCATGGGGCCTGCTGGGAATCCAATCTGTGTCTGCAGTGTGTTATAGGCCTGTCACCCCAAATCATTTATGGTGAGACATTCTTTGACTTGTGGACATTTGTAAAGGCCACGTTGCTGTAAATGATCCTCACTTTGGGAACTGAAAACAATGTTTTCACAGTAACTTTTCTCTGAATAGCTTCTGTTAGTCTCAAGTTTTCTTAGCTACCTGAGAAACTAGGCACCAACTTCAAGGACAACAAATTAAATCAGGCCAGAGTTCTGGCCAGAGAACAGCAGAGGTATGGGAATTGGCCTCTGACAAAATGCTACATACAAAATATGAATAGGGAATCCATTCTGTATAACATTAATCAGCAGAAGTTTAAAATACTTAAGAGAAATATATGAGGAAAAGAAAATCAGAAATAGGAGAAACACAGGCTTCTTTTTAAGCAGAAATTATAGTGACTGATCCTAACACAAGCACTTTTTCTTCCTAATTAGTGCAGAAATCAGGACCTCTGGAAAATCTGAAATAATCAGTTAATATGCAATTTTGTTATATTTTAACAATCTAGTTATAATTTCCTCAACTTCCGGAACACTTCAATACTAGCCTTGTTATAATTACCATTCAACTTTCTCTTTAAAGAGCAAAGATCTTTTCTCTCATTTTTAGTTTTCTTATTTAGGAATAGAACTGATAGTGAGAATATTTAGCCTCTTTTATCTGGCTATACTATTTTGACAACAATCAATTAATTCATTGAAACCTATTAATTTTAAAGGATACAAGCTGTAGATTAGAAGACTTGATTTCTCTTTTCCAGGAACTCTCAATCAATTGGAAAAGAGTGATATGAAAGCAACTTGTTTAATGCAAGTTGGTGTCACCCTTATTCTGGACAACAGCCTTCACACAAAAGAAGTATTTTCTACCCTCAAGGAATTCTAAGATAGTACAGAAGGTAAGATACAAATATACATAAAACCATATAAACTTTTATAAAGCAAAATAAAATACACACAAACAAAATTAGTGAAACTAAAACTTGAAGAGCTTAAAAAAAGGGCCACATAAAAATCCTCTTAGTCACTGGGCCGAGTTAACTTTGGAGGCCAAGTCAGTGAAACATTAAACGTGTTAATATATTATTATATCTCGTGTTAAATATAATGTGTGCACTACCTAACTGACATAATGCTATCTACACTTTCTCACCTTTTAATTAAACATTAATCTCCATTTCAATTTGTTCTTCTTCAAGGGATGAAATATGTCGTTACCCCTTGCAAAGCTGTCAGGCGTCTGTGCCTGCACTGCCCAGTGGATGAGACCCATCTGAGGATACAGAGGGCTGGCATGGTGATACTCTGGCCTTTAATTCAGACTTTGAGATTTCTGAGATTCTATGGAGTTGTCAGTAGATGCGAAGTTACCCCAGGGCATGGGCAAAGCTTCATAGATGGCACACTGTGTTGGTGGAGGAATGTGTAGTCCAGCGAAATTGCCAAACTACGGAGTCTGTCGGCCATCAGGGCATTGTTGAGATTTCAAAGGAAGAATCGTCACTATCTAAAAATCTAGTCACTTACTGATTTTTATTTTTTTTAATTTTAAATTATTTTAATTAATTAATTAATTCATTCATTTATTGGCTGCTCTGGGTCTTTGTTGCTGCACGCGGGCTTTCTCTAGTTGTGGCGAGCGGGGGCTACTCTTCGTTGCGATGTGTGGGTTTCTCATTGCAGTGGCTTCTCTTTTTGCGGAGCACGGGCTCTAGGCGTGCAGGCTTCAGTATTTGCAGCACTTGAGCTCAGTAGTTGCGACACACAGGACTAGAGAGCGCGGGCTTCAGTAGTTGTGGGCGTGGGCACAGTAGTTGCGGCGCGCGGGCTCTCGGGTGCACGGGCTTCAGTAGTTGTGGTGCATGGGTTCTAGAGTGCAGGCTCAGTAGTTGTGGCGCACGGGCTTAGTTCCTCCATGGCATGTGGGATCCTCCCAGACCAGGGATCGAACCCACATCCCCTGCACTGGCAGGTGGATTCTTAACCACTGCACCACGAGGGAAGTCCCCACTTATTGATTTTTAGCTGCAAATATTGTTAACTATAAAATCCAGCATGGTCCATATACATCTTTTTAAAATTAATGTAATCGTAAGCAGCTATTTATCTGCAAAATATTCTCAGTAGCTGGGCTTAAATAAATGTGAGGAATTAGTATTTCCCAAATATGGTCCAAACTTACTTTTCCTACAAATTAAAATTCATGTTAGGCTTTAAAACAACTGAAGAAAAAATATTTGAATCGGATCGTTTCCAAGATTATTTTACGTTTAATAAGTCGCATGATGTTGCGTTATGAAAAATGAGTCATTCTTAATTGAATTTGTCCCTTTTTTCTTCCTCCCATCTTTCATGTCTTGCACAAACATTTATTTCACAAACATAATATATGTCTGATATTGTGCTTTGAGTGCTGTGGAAACAATGATAAACAGTATACAGCTAGTGTTATCAAGGAGCTCATCTTCTAATAGTGGGGGTAGACAGGTTATAGTAACTAACACATTGTTTCAGGAATGGTTATATATAAGAATACAGCTAGTGATGATTTGGGTGGCCTATTGTTTTGTCTGGGAGAGGGTATTGTTCCAGGAGTTTTCATAGACTATAAATGACAGGATATTGGAGACCTTTTACTATAGAATTAAATTCACTTCAATATGCACAAACCTACTATCTTTTCCTGCATGTCACAACTACATACACCCATTTTTAGAGTGGGGAAATATACAAAAGTCCTTGCAATTCACCTTGTCTCTGGATATTTAAGGTATATATCCATTTTATCTTAGAAATGAAGTGAACATTTGAATTATAGAGTATACAATTTAATCTGTGTGTAAAACATATTTTATATATTCTACTGATTAATGGATATTTCCAATAGAAAAGCACTTATATGCAACTTAGATAAAAGTAAAAGCTTCTTTTACAAACTGAATTGTTTTGACTCACTACATTTCCATTTACTCTGGGGGGAAAAGAAGGATTTCATTATCTGAAAGAGCCACTACATTTTTTTCTTTTGTCAAACATAATTTGGATTTCTGTGAATCATATTTTAGACTGCCTAGGATACAGGCAGAGTAAACCACATCTATCATTGCTCTGCATTTTCCTTTCTAAGCTACACAAATTGGAAAAAAAAAACCCTCACAAATTACCTACATTTCTGCAACTTCTCAACTGCAAATGCGACACTTGTGGTGGGGACATTTTAGACAATTTAACTCCCTTTCCACCACCTCCTCCAGTGTACATAAAGCAGCTTTGTTTTGTGACATGTCCTATCACTACTAATGCATGATTATTGTATTTGTGTTTGTAGAGAAAGGAAGGAGAGATTGAAAAAGCAATAAAGGAGGAAAACCCATTATTCTTGGAGAAACTAGTTGAACAATTTTATTCTATTGATTAACTGGTCATAAGTAATCTGTTTTAATTCCTCAGCACTCCAGAGTCTATACTGAGTGTTGGGCAATAGGCCATGACTTCTGGAATTCAGCAGGACCAGGTGAAATTGAAAAATTCATGCACTGGTTATTTTGTCGACATGATTATGCAATGGGACTGCTTTGCTCCAGATCAATACAGACAGCCTTATTTCAAATCTCTTAATACCACTGAATAATTTCAGACACTTTATGCCTCCTGCCAAATAGTCATCCTCATTTATTTATTTTCCTGAGGGACCTCGGTTATATTCAAAGGAAGATCCGTCAAGTGATTCAGGGTAAAATGCACTTGTGTCAAGCTCCAGGGGAAATTCTGATTAACATCGACCAATCTTAGAGGGCCCCATTTACAGCTCTAACCAATGAATGATGAACAGACAGATGGGGATTTTTGAATAAGGTTCCCTTCCTCTTCAAAAGAAGGCAGCAAGAAGAGAGGCCTTTTTATTCTCTGGGCATTGCCAAGTCCACCTTGATGAAGACACCAAAATATAAAGGCAGATAAAAGGAAGAAAACAGAAACCAAGAAGCAGAATACAGAGTTGGAGCCTGGAGGTGGACTTACTGTGGCCTATTGCATGTGAAAAACAAAATTCTTTACTTTCAAGTTGCATTTATTTTGTGTCTTGCAGTTGTAAGCTTCATAACCATTACAAACGAAATTTATGCTTATAGAAAATCAATTTGACACTTTCTAGAACCATCTAAGGAAGTGGAATAATCAATCCTCAGTCACTGCTTAGGAGTGATTAACATATATGTGGTAAGTAGGGAGAGTGTAGGGGTATGAGGGGGACATGAGGGAAAGTCTGTTAGAAGCATAAACATTGCCTTAAACCTACCAATGGTTATTCAGAATGAACCCAATTAATGCTTTGAATTGAGGTTTCAAAGCAACCACTCTCTCTCTCTCCTCTCTCACTTTCTCTCTATTTCTCTTTCTCTTTCTCTCTCTCTCACACACACATTTGCATATATATTCATATGTGTATATATATATGTGCATGTATGTGAATTTACACACACCTTTTGGAAAATTATATTTCAGAGGATAAGCATTTCCTAAGGACAGTTTTCCAATATTGTTTGCTAAAACTGCATGAAATAGAAAACTCACAGTTTTAATTCTGGTTAATAAACCAAAGGAAAAAGAAAGAGAATACCCAACTCCAGTGAAAACAGAAATGTTGCCCTGTACAGTTGGAAAACCTTAATAAATCTAGTCCAAATTATAATGTAAATAAAAGAACCTATTGTGTCTAAATTAAAGAGGATGAAACTCAACACATACTTCTGATTTAACTTTAGAAAAAAAAAAAACTATTGCTTATCGTAAGATGTTAAGGTAGAGGTAAAAACCAGTTTTAATTATTCAAGCTGTACATTGTATGTTGCACTTATTTTTATAATTATTTAACTTTTATTATTTGCAGAACATATATGGTGGTATTATTTGGTAGGTAGATCTATCCTTTTAAAATAACTATTTTTTCAGGAAAATGATAGCCTTTAATTATAGAGCATCTCATGTGATACCCTGTGTTTTTAATTATTGAGTATCTCTTACACACCATACTGCATATTATATTAGCTGTGATCTTTTTATAATATTTTTATGATGGAGTGAGTGGGTGCAAACACGAATATTACAAAGATTGGCTAGCATAGCGGTTGAGACCATCAGCACTGGAGCATCTTCCCTCGACTCAATCTGGTTCTCCCACTTAGATGCTCTGTGACCCTGGGCAAGTTTCCTAACCTGCCTTTGTCTCAGCATTCTCATCTGTGAAATGGGAGTAGTAATAGCATCTCCCATGCAAGCTTGCTGAGAGTATGGGATGATTAAAAATGTGCTTAGACCCTTCTTGGCAAAGAATAAGTGTTCAATAATTCTATTATTTTAGCTTTTGTTTTAATTGATGCTATTATTATTACTTGGTGAAAAATAAAACAGTGTTTTGGGAAGACACAAAACATAAACACATTTGTTTTCTTTGTGTAATTTGGTTCCTTCCATTCTTCAAAATATCTAACACAGAATACATTGTTGATATCTGTATCTGTATCTATGCTCTCCCCACATTTTTAGGCTATTTACTCTCATTTTAAAGTAGTTTTAGTCTTGTGTTATTGAATCTATTTAACCTGGTTGTTTGTACTCTGAGTAGGGTTTCTCTTTAAACATACAGTATTTATCTAAAATGAACATGTTGCTTTTAACTTCAGTTACATATAATTTTCCTTATATTACCAATATTAGAGCAATATATTTCATTTCAAGCAAATGTAAAACTAGCCACAAAGAACAAATTGGAATCCAATACATTGGTTTTAGATTGGACCAAGGCAGGCAGTTAGTTGATGACATGTGAAACTCCAAAAGTTTCACCATTTATCTGAAATGACACACTGCTTACAGAATCTTATGAGATCAATTACACATCGCTATATGGCATGAATAATTTATATTTTTGCATTAAGTCAAAAGTTAAAAGGTACCACATATATTTAATAGAAATAGCTTTAAAACACTGAAGTTTGTACCATATAAATGTCTAGCACAAGCTTGGGACCAATTTTAATTTTCATTTAAAAAAAACACTAATCAGAGAGGACCTTCAAGATGGCAGAGGGCTAAGACGTGGAGATCACCTTCCTCCCCACAAATACATCAAAACTATATCTGCATGTGGAACAGCTCCTACAGAACACCTACTGAACACTGGCAGAAGACCTCAGACTTCCCAAAAGGCAAGAAACTCCCCACGGACCTGGGTAGGGCAAAAGAAAAAACAGAGACAAAAGAATAGGGACGGGACCTGCACCTCTGGGAGGGAGCTGTGAAGGAGGGAAAGTTTCCACACACTAGGAATCCCCTTCACTGGCGGAGATGGGGTGTGGGCGGGGGGGGAAGCTTTGGAGCCATGGAGGAGAGCACAGCAACAGGGGTGCAGAGGGCAAAGCGGAGAGATTCCCACACAGAGGATCGCTGCTGACCAGCACTCACCAGCCTGAGAGGCTTGTCTGCTCACCTGCTGGGGTGGATGGAGGCTGGGAGCTGAGGCTCCGGCTTCGGAGGTCAGATCCCAGGAGAGGACTGGGGTTGGCTGCATGAACACAGCCTAAAGGGGGCTGGTGTGCCACAGCTAGCTGGCAGGGAGTCCAAGAAAAACTCTGGACCTGCCTAAGAGGCAAGAGACCATTGTTTTGCAGTGCGCAAGGAGAGGGGGTTCAGAACACTGACTAAACGAGCTCCAGAGACGGGCGTGAGCCGTGGCTATTAGCACAGACACCAGAGACGGGTATGAAACACTAAGGCTGCTGCTGCAGCACCAAGAATCCTGTGTGCAAGTACAGGTCACTATCCACACCTCCCCTCCCGGGAGCCTGTGCAGCCCGCCACTGCAAGGGTCCCGTGATCCAGGGACAACTTCCCCAGGAGAACACACTGCATGTCTCACACTGTTGAATGTCATGCTGGCCCCTGCCGCCACATACTCGCCTCGCGTTCCATACCCCTCCCTTCTTCTGGCCTGACTGAGCCAGAGCCCCCTAACAGCCACTGCTTTAACCCCGTCCTGTCTGGGCAGGAACAGAAGTCTGAGGGTGACCTACATGCAGAGGCGGGGACAAATCCAAAGCTGAACCCCAGGAGCTGTGCGAAAAAGAAGAGAAAGAGAAATTTTTCCCAGCAGCCTCAGGAGCAGGATTAAATCTCCACAATTAACTTGATGTACCCTGAATCTGTGGAATACCTGAATAGACAATGAATCATCCCAAAATTGAGGTGGTGGACTTTGGGAGCAACTATAGACCTGGGTTTTGTGGTATGAGACTGACTAGTTTCTGATTTTTATGTTTATCTTGTTTAGTTTTTAGTGCTTGTTATCATTGGTGGATTTGTTTATTGGTTTGGTTGCCCTCTTCTCCTTTTTCTAATTACTTTTTAAATTTTAATAATATATTTCTTTAATTTTTTATTTTGATTATCTTATTTTTTCTTTCTTTATTTTTTTTCTCCCTTTTCTTCTGAGCCATGTGGCTGACAGGGTCTTGGTGCTCTGGCCGGGTGTCAGAGACCTCCCAGGCCCATGTAATATCAATCAGTGAGAGCTCTCCCAGAGATCTCCGTCTCAAAGCTAAGACATACCTCCATGCAACAACCAGCAAGTTCCAGTGCTGGACACCCCATGCCAAACAACTAGAAGGACAGGAACATAGCCCACACATTAGCAGAGAGGCTGCCTAAAATCATAACAAGTTCACAAACACCCGAAAACACACCACTGGACATGGTCCTGCCAACCAGAAAGAAAAGTTCCAGCCTCATCCACCAGAATACAGGCACTAGTCCCCTCCACCAGAAAGCCTACACAACCCATGAAACCAACCTTAGCCACTGGAGGCAGACACCAAAAACAATGGGAAATACGAACCTGTAGCTTGCGAAAAGAAGACCCCAAACATAGTAAGTTAAGCAAACTGAGAAGAAAGAGAAATATGCAGCAGATGAAGGAGCAAGGTAAAAACCCACCAGACCAAACAAATGAAGAGGAAATAGGCAGTCTACCTGGAAAAGAATTCAGAGTAATGATAGTAAAGATGATACAAAATCTTGTAGAATGGAGAAAATACAAGAAACATTTAACAAGAAACTACAAGAACTAAAGAGCAAACAAACAGTGATGAACAACACAAAAATGAAATTAACAATACTCTAGAAGGAATCAATAGCAGAATAACTGAGGCAGAAGAACGGATAAGTGACCTGGAAGATAAAATAGTGAAAATAACTATTGCAGAGCAGAATAAAGAAAAAAGGATGAAAAGAATTGAGGACAGTCTCAGAGACCTTTGGGACAATATTACATGCACCAACATTTGAATTATACGGGTCTCAGAAGAAGAAGAGAAAAAAAAAGGGACTGCAAAAATATTTGGAGAGATTATGGTTGAAAAATCCCCTAACATGGGAAAAGAAACAGTCAATAAAGCTCAGGAAGTGCAGAGAGTCGCATATAGGAAAAATCTAAGGAGAAACACACCAAAACACATATTAATCAAACTATCAAAAATTAAATACAAATAAAAAATATTAAAAGCAGCAAGGGAAAAGCAACAAATAACATACAAGGGAATTCCCAAAAGGTTAACACCTGATCTTATAGCAGAAACTCTGCAAGCCAGGAGGGAGTGGCAGGACATATTTAAAGTGATGAAAGGGAAGAATCTACAACCAGGAAAACTCTACCCAGCAAGGATTTCATTCAGATTCGATGGAGAAACTAAAACCTTTACAGACAAGCAAAAGCTAAGAGAATTCAGTACCACCAAATCAGCTTTACAACAAATGCTAAAATAACTTCTCTAGGCAGGATATACAGAGATAGAAAAGACTTGCAATAACAAACCCAAAACAATTAAGAAAATGGTAATAGGAAGATACATATAGATAATTATCTTAAATGTAAATGGATTAAACACTACAAGCAAAAGTAGACTGGCTGAATGGATACAAAAACAAGACACATATATGTGCTGTCTACAAAAGACCCACTTTAGACCTAGGGACACATACAGGCTGAAAGTGAGGGGATGAAAAAATATATCCCATGCAAAAGGAAATCAAAACAAAGCTGGAGTAACAATTCTCATATCAGATATAATAGACTTTAAAATAAAGACTATTACAAGAGACAAAGAAGGACACTACATAATGATCAAGGGATCAATCCAAGAAGAAGACATAACAATTGTAAATATTTATGCACCCAACATAGGAGCACCTCAATACATAAGGCAAATGCTAACAGCCATAAATGGGGAAATCAACAATAACACAATCATAGTATGGGACTTTAACACCCCACTATCACCAATGGACAGATCATCCAAAATGAGAATAAATAAGGAAGTACAAGCTTTAAATGACACATTAAACAAGATGGATTTTACTGATATTTATAGGACATTCCATCCAAAAACAACAGAATACACTTTCTTCTCAAGTGCTCATGGAACATTCTCCAGGAGAGATCATACCTTGGGTCACAAATCAAGCCTTGGTAAATCTAAGAAAATTGAAATCGTATCAAGTATCTTTTCTGACCACAACGCTATGAAACTACATATCAATTACAAGAAAATATCTGTAAAAAATCCAAACACATGGAGGCTAAACAATACACTACAATATAACGAAGAGATCAGTGAAGAAATCAAAGAGGAAATCAAAAAATACCTAGAAAAAAATGACAATGAAAACACGATGACCCAAAACCTATGGGATGCAGCAAAAGCAGATCTAAGAGGGAGTTTTATAGCAATACAATCCTACCTCAAGAAACAAGAAAAATCACAAATAAACAACCTAGCTTTACACCTAAAGCAATTAGACAAAGAAGAACAAAAAAACCCCAAAGTTAGCAGAAGGAAAGAAATCATAAAGATCAGATCTGAAATAAATGAAAAAGAAATGAAGGAAACAATAACAAAGATCAATAAAACTAAAAGCTGGTTCTTTGAGAGATAAAACAAAACTGATAAACCATTAGCCAGACTCATCAAGAAAAAAAGGGAGAAGACTCAAATCAACAGAATTAGAAATGAAAAAGGAGAAGTAACAACTGACACTGCAGAAATACAAAGGATCATGATAGATTACTACAAGCAACTACATGCCAATAAAACTGACAACCTGGAAGAAACGGTCAAATTCTTAGAAAAGCATAACCTTCCGAGACTGAACCAGGAAGAAATAGAAAATATAAACAGACCAATCACAACCATTGAAATTGAAACTGTGATTAAAAATCTTCCAAAACACAAAAGCCCAGGATCAGATGGCTTCAGAGGCGAATTCTATCAAACATTTAGAGAAGAGCTAACACCTATCCTTCTCAAACTCTTCCAAAATATAGCAGAGTGAGGAACACTCCCAAACACATTCTACGAGGCCACCATCACCCTGATACCAAAACCAGACAAAGATGTCACAAACAAAGGAAACTACAGGCCAATAACACTGATGAACATAGATGCAAAAATCCTCAACAAAATACTAGCAAAGAGAATCCAACAGCACATTAAAAGGATCACACACCATGATCATGTGGGGTTTATCCCAGGAATGTAAGGATTCTTCAATATATGCAAATCAATCAATGTGATATATCATACTAACTAAGTGAAGGATAAAAACCATATGATCATCTCAATAGATGCAGAAAAAGCTTTCAGCAAAATTCAACACCCATTTATGATAAAAACCCTCCAGAAGGTAGGCATAGAGGGAACTTACCTCAACATAATAAAGGCCATATATGACAAACCCACAGCCAATATTGTTCTCAATGGTGAAAAACTGAAACCATTTCCACTAAGATCAGGAACAACACAAGGTTGTCTACTCTCACCACTATTATTCAATATAGTTTTGGAAGTTTTAGCCACAGCAATCAGAGAAGAAAAAGAAATAAAAGGAAACCAAATTGGAAAAGAAGAATTAAAACTGTCAGTGTTTTCAGATGACATGATACTATACATAGAGAATCCGAAAGATACCACCAGAAAACTACAAGAGCTACTCAGTGAATTTGATAAAGTAGCAGGATACAAAATTAATGCACAGAAATCTCTTGCATTCCTATACACTAATGAGGAAAAATCTGAAAGAGAAATTAAGGAAACACTCCCATTTACCATTGCTACAAAACGAATAAAATACCTAGGAATAAACCCACCTAAGGAGACAAAAGACCTGTATGCAGAAAACTATATGACTGGTGAAAGAAATTAAAGATGATACAAACAGATGGAGAGATATACCATGTTCTTGGATTGGAGGAATCAACATTGTGAAAATGAATACTACCCAAAGCAATCTACAGATTCAATGCAATCCCTATCAAACTACCATTGGCATTCTTCAAAGAACTAGAACAAAAAATTTCACAATTTGTATTGAAACACAAAAGACCCTGAATAGCCAAAGCCATCTTGAGAAAGAAAAACGGAGCTGGAGGAATCAGGCTTCCTGACTTCAGACTATACTACAAAGCTACAGTAATCAAGACAGTATGGTACTGGCACAAAAACAGAAATATAGATCATTGGAACAGGATAGAAAGCCCAGAGAGAAACCCACGCACATATGGTCACCTTATCTTTGATAAAGGAAGGAAGAATATACAGTGGGGAAATGACAGCCTCTTCAATAAGTGGTGCTGGGAAAACTGGACAGCTACATGTAAAAGAATGAAATGAGAACACTCCCTAACACCATACACAAAAACAAACTTAAAATGGATTAAAGCCCTAACTGTTAGGCCAGACATTATAAAACTCTTAGAGGAAAACACAGGCAGAACACTCTATGACATAAATCACAGCAAGATCCTTCTGACCCACCTCCTAGAAAAATGGAAATAAAAACCAAAAAAAACAAATGGGACCTAATGAAACTTAAAAGCTTTTGCACAGCAAAGGAAACCTTAAAAAATAGGAAAAGACAACTCTCAGAATGGGAGAAAACATTTGCAAATGAAGCAACTGACAAAGGATTAATCTCCAAAATTTACAAGCAGCTCATGCAGCTCAATAACAAAAAAACAAACAACCCAATCCAAAAATGGTCAGAAGACCTAAATAGACATTTCTCCAAAGAACATATACAGATTGCCAACAAACACATGAAAGGATGCTCAACATCACTAATCATTAGAGAAATGCAAATCAAAACTACAGTGAGATATCATCTCACACTGGTCAGAATGGCCATCATCAAAAAATCTAGAAACAATAAATGCTGGAGAGGGTGTGGAGGAAAGGGAACACTCTTGCACTGTTGGTGGGAATGTAAATTGATACAGCCACTATGGAGAACAGTATGGAGGTTCCTTAAAAAACTAAAAATAGAACTACCATATGACCCAGCAATCCCACGACTGGGCATATACCGTGAGAAAACCATAATTCAAAAAGAGTCATGTACCAAAATGTTCACTGCAGCTCTATTTACAATAGCCAGGACATGGAAGCAACCTAAGTGTCCATCATTGGATGAATGGATAAAGAAGATGTGGCACATATATACAATGGAATATTACTCAGCCATAAAAAGAAATGAAATGGAGGTATTTGTAGTGAGGTAGATGGAGTTAGAGTTTGTCATACAGAGTGAAGTAAGTCAGAAAGAGAAAAACAAATATAGTATGCTAACACATATATATGGAATCTAAGGGAAAATAAAGGTCATGAAGAACCTAGTGGCAAGATGAGAATAAAGACACAGACCTACTAGAGAATAGACTTGAGGATATGGGGAGGGGGAGGGGTAAGATGTGACAGGGTGAGAGAGTGGTATAGACATATATACACTACCAAATGTAAAATAGATAGCTAGTGGGAAGCAACCGCATAGCACAGGGAGATCAGCTCGGTGCTTTGTGACCACCTAGAGGGGTGGGATAGGGAGGGTGGGAGGGAGGGAGATGCAAGAGGGAAGAGATATGGGAACATATGTATATGTATAAGTGATTCACTTTGTTATAAAGCAGAAACTAACACACCATTGTAAAGCAAGTATACTCCAATAAAGATGTTTAAAAAAAAAAAAAAGAACACAAATAATAAATGTTGGTGAGGATGTGGAGAAAAGGAAAAAACAAAAAAACAAAAAAAAACTACAATGAGGTATCAGCTCACACCAGTCAGAGTGCCCATCATGAAAAAATCTACAAACAATAAATGCTGGAGAGGGTGTGGAGAAAAGGGAACCCTCTTGCACTGTTGGTTGGAATGTAAATTGATACAGCCATCATGGAGAACAGTATGGAGGTTCCTTAAAAAACTAAATATAGAACTACCATATGACCCAGCAATCCCACTACTGGGCATATACCCTGAGAAAACCATAATTCAAAAGAGTCATGTACCACAATGTTCATTGCAGCACTATTTACAGTAGCCAGGACATGGAAGCAACCTAAGTGTCCATTGATAGATGAATGGATAAAGAAGATGTTGCACATATATACGATGGAATGTTACTCAGCCATAAAAAGAAACGAAATTGAGTTATTTTTAGTGAGGTGGATGGACCTAGAGTCTGTCATACAGAGTGATGTAAGTCAGAAAGAGAAAACATACACCGTATGCTAACACATATTTATGGAATCCATAAAAAGAAAATTATTCTGAAGCACCTGGGGGCAGGACAGGAATAAACACAGAAGTAGAGAATGGACTTGCGGACACGGGGAGGGGGAAGGGTAAGCTGGGACAAAGTGAGAGAGTGGCATTGACATATATACACTACCAAATGTAAAACAGATAGCTAGTGCGAAGCAACCGCATAGCAGAGGGAGACCAGCTCAGTGCTTTGTGACCACCTAGAGGGGTGGGATAGAGAGGGTGGTTGGGAGATGCAAGAGGGAAGAGATATCGGGATATATGTGTAAGTATAGCTGATTCACTTTGTTATACAGTAGAAACTAACACAACAATGTAAAGCAATTATACTCCAATAAAGATGTTAAAAAAAAAAAAAAACCAAATCACCATCATTGAGACACAAGCATTTCCCGGAAAGATACTTCAGAATTATAAAATTGTGATTGGTTCTACTTATTTCAGTATGGATAATTGCATACATATTCATATTTTTTAAAGTCATTTTTTTTCTATGTCATGTGACTCATCATTTACATAAAGGTGTCTTTTAAATTAAAGCCATCTGTGGGAAGGGCTGGGAATTTGGTATTCTGCTCATTGTTTAAACGTCTTCTTATTTGTCTCTTCCTGTATCTCACTTTACTCACTTACAACATTACATTTTCAGGATAAAAACTATAGCATGAGTAGTCCTCTTTCCATTGAATTCATATCTTTCTGGTGACTAAAATTTTAAAAAATGTTATAAATTGGCTTCAAGTATATTTCCTGTCTGATAACATAGTTTGGAAAATATTTTAATTTCATTTTAACTTTATTTCCTCTCTGCTGTATGAATAGCACCCCCTTTGTTCTGGGAACAAATATTTTTTTCATCATATTTTTCTTTAATAAGAGGAATTTACTTTTAGATTCAAGACCAGGTTTTCAGTTTGAGAAAAAAACTCATTGTATTTTTAATTAATGAGATGGTGGTGTTGTGAACTCCACTAGTACTTTCTTTAATTTAAAGGCAACCTGTATATTGAATAACAGATGAAAAGTACTTGGAGAAATAAAAGGAGCAAATTATGGTATGAGACATCTGTTTTTGCTCCCCAATACTCTGCAAGTTGACCATCGAACATAAACAAAGAATATCAAACAACCTGCAGAAGAAATGAAGAGAAATCAGATTTAAGGCCTCATGGAAGATTAGCTGGTACATATAATCTACATCTTGCTAAAAACACATAGAACATGCTCACTAAAATATAACATATACAATTTTAAATATATAGCCAGATACAAAAGACAGAAATGTGCCCTGGTGGTGGAAAGGAAGAAAGATATCACAGCCAGCCCATGGTGACTTCAGAACATGTGAAGTCTCTAAGAATGGGACATAGTACTAACACCCATGCATGGTCTGCAGAAGCAGACGGGGCTTTCACTCGCTAAGACATCAGCAACAAGCTGGTGGATTTGAAGTATTTCCTCCTGTCCCCACCCCCAGTAGTAGTAGTATGACACTTGTGAAAATAAACTATTTAAAATGGAGTCAGGAAGTTCTCACACTTGTATCACTCACTGCAGCTTACTGACGCTAGCAGAGAGAAAGATTTCCTTCTGATCCATCAACAAGTCGGCCACCACCTGCAACCAACAAGAACCACCACAGCCCTCCTGATTTCCTCCAAAAACCTAATAAAAGCTGACCTTCCCATTGTCTCCTCGGACCTGCCTATGGTTCATCATAGTTTGCACGTCCCAAATTGTAATTCCTCTGCTATTCCTAAAATAAACTAATTTTGCTGGTGAAATAAATGGGTCTTTTGCTTTTTTAAGGTCAACAAAATGAATTTGTACCAATTTTATTTGGTTTAAGTGGACTGAAAATATGGTTGAGTGTTTCAGACCTTATTTAGATGATTATCTCATTTATATTTGATATTTTTTTCAGTGTTTACTTTAAACTTTGAAATAAAATGTACTTTTATGCTCTGAATCATTTTATATTACTGTTATGGATTGACTTGTACCCCTTCCCCCCAAATTCATATGTTGAAGCCCTAACCCCCAATACTTCTGAATATTACTATATTTGGAGATAGGGTCTTTCAAGAGGTAATTAGGTTAAAATGAGGACCCAAGGATGGGTCCTAATTCAGTCTGGTTGGTGGCTATATGGAGCGGAAATTTGGGCATGCATAGGGACACAGGAAAGCACATACGGAGAAAACACCGTATGAAGACATAGCACGATGGTGGCCATCTGCAAGCCAAGGAGAGAAGGTCTCAGAAGAAACAAAACCTGCCCCCACCACCTTGGTATTGGCCTTCTAACCTCCAGAACAGTAAAAAGTTTCTGGTGTTTAAGTCACCCAGTCTGTGGTATTTTGTTATGAAAGCTCTAGCCAACTAACATAATTATCTATATGAAATTGGAGAAAAGTTTCATAGTGAAACCATGTCTAGATGACTTGACTTTTAAATTTGTTTATGGTGTTTTCTTACATTGAGTTTACCATTTTAATGAATCTTCACTTTATATCATTCTTTTACTGTGGCCAAATGTGTTTCTCTCTTTTTTTTTATTCTTTTCATTTAGAGTTTAAACTTTCTGCTCTTTTAAGAATTCTTCCCTATTCAAAAGTTGTAAAGAACAGTGTATATTCTGGGTAAACTCAGTTTCTCGCCTTGAGAAAATCCTTGCCCTAACTGAAACTCCACTTATCAAAACTTAGAAAAAAAAAAAATTTCACAAAGAAAAGAATTTTTCACAATTGACTAGTTGGTTCAAGTCTATGTTACCTGAATTTTTATAAACTGCTTTACAAAATATTTGTACATTTCTCATGTGATGTGAACACCTCAAGCAGTAAATGAAAACTGTGGCGATCTGACTCCTTATATAGGATGAGAAACTAAATAATACCACTTAAGGTTCTGGAAATTGTATGTGTATAACCTCACTAACTAAGCCTTACCATAACTATGATATACCTTGTATATTTCCAATTGATCAATGGAGATTCTTTTTTTTTTTAACATCTTTATTGGAGTATAATTGATTTACAATGGTGTGTTAGTTTCTGTTGTATAACAAAGTGAATCAGCTATATGTGTACATATATCCCCATATCTCCTCCCTCTTGCATCTTGTTCCCACCCCTCTAGGTGGTCACAAAGCACCGAGCTGATCTCCCTGTGCTATGCGGCTGCTTCCCACTAGCCGTCTATTTTACATTTGGTAGTGTATATATGTCCATGACACTCTCTCACCCTGTCACATCTCACCCCTTCCCCTCCCCATATCCTCAAGTCCTTTCTCTAGTAGGTCTGTGTCTTTATTCCCGTCTTGCCACTAGGTTCTTCATGACCTTTTTTTTTTTTTTCCCCTTAGATTCCATATATATGTGTTAGCATACTGTATTTGTTTTTCTCTTTCTGACTTACTTCACTCTGTATGACAGACTCTAACTCCATCCACCTCATTACAAATACCTCCATTTCATTTCTTTTTATGGCTGAGTAATATTCCATTGTATATATGTGCCACATCTTCTTTATCCATTCATCTGTCGATGGACATTTAGGTTGCTTCCATGTCCTGGCTATTGTAAATAGAGCTGCAATGAACATTCTGGTACATGACTCTTTTTGAACTATGGTTTTCTCAGGGTATATGCCCAGTAGTGGGATTGCTGGGTCGTATGGTAGTTCTATTTGTAGTTTTTTAAGGAACCTCCATACTGTTCTCCACAGTGGCTGTATCAATTTACATTCCCACCAACAGTGCAAGAGGGTTCCCTTTTCTCCACACCCTCTCCAGCATTTATTGTTTGTAGATTTTTTGATGATGGCCATTCTGACTGGTGTGAGGTGATACCTCATTGTAGTTTTGATTTGCATTTCTCTAATGATTAGTGATGTTGAGCATCCTTTCATGTGTATGTTGGCAATCCGTATATGTTCTTTGGAGAAATGTCTATTTAGGTCTTCTGACCATTTTTCGATTGGGTTGTTTGTTTTTTTGATATTGAGCTGCATGAGCTGCTTGTATATTTTGGAGATTAATGCTTTGTCCGTTGACTCATTTGCAGATATTTTCTCCCATTCTGAGGGTCTTAGCACCTTTCCTCTGCATTTACTGCCCAAAGAAGAAGTTGCACTGATAAAAATTAATCTTTTACCTCCACTTCTCAGATGTGCCAGGAAAGTCTCCAAAATGTATTGCTTCACTTTGGATTTTATGAGCAAAATAGGAAGATTGATTAGCTTGTTTCCTCATCTCTACTCTACCTACTCAGAAATCTTCCTTCCACAGAAGATCAGAACTTAAAGAGTTCTGATCCTTAAAGGTGAGGAAATAGAAATCTATTGCAGTGAAGCATTCGATCGTTCTTGTTTTAAGTTGTATAAAACCGTAGCACTAAAGTGGTATAATAAGAAATACTCATCAAAAATAATTAACCTGTAACTTTTAGAGTTTATATAAACTCTTTTTAAATTAATAACCACAGCTATAAATACATAGGGCTTCAACAAATAAAAAGATAATAGTAGCTAGTATCTATTGAGAATTTGTTATGCCAGGTACTGTATTAGCCAAATGATATACATTATTTCAATTATTCCTAGTTATAATAGCACTTAAACAAAAATAGTGAGCAATCATTTAGTTATTATACTGTTCCAAGTATTGTGTTAAGTATATGTCACATATTTTTTAATTAAAGTACATATTTTAAGATAAGTAGATGAAAAGAGTAAAAGAAAATCATTTGATTTTACATGAAAGGAGTAAAAGAAAATCTGTTTGAATATTTCCAAGGTAATTTTAATAATACAAACCGTAACAAAATAAATACTACAATTTTTGTAATTCAATTTCATTGAACTCCTTGTCTAATTAAAAAAGGATTTGCCACATACTGTCTTTACGTTTTACTGTTTAGAACTATCCCTAAAATTAACTTATAAGGTTTATTGGACAGACTCATTTGGGGAACTGGATACTTGGATTTTTGAGAAGAGCCAATGGGAGAGCTGTAACTCTCTGCTTGTATTTCTCATCGGTGGTCCTGCTTTCATCTTTCTAGCTTGACAGCTTTGGAAGCCCAGCTGGGGCAGTGCCCCTTCACAGAGATTCAGGGCTAGCCTGGTGACTGAAGGCCTAAAGTGTGGAATTCTCTTGGAGAAGTGCTGTTGGGATGGCTGGGATGCCCAGGTAATGGTTCCTGCCACTTCATCAACGAGCTGTGACAAGAAGTGGAGAGCATCGTGCCTTCTGCCTGGGTACTGTGAATTTTGCTGACACAAAGGATGCCCTCTACCTGGTGTTGGACAGACCCTCAGAACTTCGCATCTTTCCTGCATTAATCTGCGTGAGCAGCTGTCAACCTCCTAGGGGTGAGGGGAGGGAACTGCCAAAAACTTGCGGGCCAAAATCAATTAGGTGGCCTTTACCTGGTCTTATCAAAAGGACTCCAATAAAATATTTTAAAGCAAATAAAAAATAGATTGGTGTCAGTGAAAACAAGATGGTACAGAAAGGTTTAGGGACATGAAAGGTTAACAACCAGTGAATGAGCATCACAGTTGACATCTAGCTGTACGTCTTTTCAGTGACATACAAAAAGAGATTTGCCACATATTGACACCTATGTTAAGGATTTCTACATTGACTGTCATAGTATTCTAATATTTGAGGTTTTTATGATACCATTAATAGAGACATCCAATTTGCCTTTTGATCAACTGGTGAAAACAAAGGTTGTCCAGATATATTTTAAAAGAACATACTCCTGGTGGTGGCCAGGGGCAGGCAATGAGGAAATGAAGAGTGACTCTTCAATGGGTATAGAGTTTCAGTTTTAGAAAAAGAAAAGAGTTCGTGAGGATGGATGGTGGTGATGGTTGCTCAATGTCATGAATGTGTTTATTACCACTGAACTGTATGCTTAAAAGTGGTAAAGATGGGGAAGGGGATAAATTGGAAGATTAGGACTGACATATACATGCTACTATACATAAGATAGATAACTAATAAGGAGCTATTGCATAGCACAGGGAATTCTACTCAATACTCTGTAATGGCCTATATGGGAAAAGAATCTAAAAAAATAGTGTGGTTATATGTATAGCTGATTCACTTTGCTGTATACCTGAAACTAATACAACATTGTAAATCAACTATGCCCCAATAAAATTTTTTTTTTAAATGGTGAAAAAAAAATAAAATAAAATAAAATATTTATTGGACAACAAATTCTAACTGAAATCTTGGCACAATTCTGTTTTGGGCTTTAGATTTTGAATATCAGTTTTTTAAATGGATAGATTTTACAAAAAGCAAGTATTTAAACATACATATAAGTTTACGTGTATTCTTTTTTACTATTTTTTGTGTTACCATTTTCAGTAACTCAGGCACACACACATCCTTATTCATCCGCATTTCATGTTATGTATCGCACACCCATATAAATGCAATATAGAAACAAAAGTCCATATAGATCTGTAAGATTAATTACATGGATACTCCAATAAGTGTCTTTTAGTCTGGAAATAGATTTTATCATCTCACTGCCCAGAAGTGAATTTACCTGATAAATTACAATAAAATTCAGAAGTGAGACTTTAAATTTATATGCATCTATGTTTTTCATTTCTTGAGCTAAATTTCAGGTGCTTTTTGAAAATAAGTCTTAATCAAAACGAATAGCCAAACTTAGATTTTACAGTGCATCGTATGAGATCCAATATGAATGAATCCCTTAAGAATCTTTTTTTACTTTAACTCAGTAAAAGAGTAAAATTAGACATTATGAAATGTGCACCAACTTCTGAATCCTAATATGCAGCAGTATCTCAAGATAAAACTCTTCCTTGAATAACATCTACATTTTAAAAACACTAAAACTAAGAATTTACTCATTTTATTTTTTAGTAAACTCAATCATGTTATGGAAATGGAAGAAATACAAAAATATTTAGCCATGAGAAGAGCAATATGTACAATTAGTTTTTAATCATGGAAGTATGGGGTCTGTATTAAAAGACTTAAAATCGGTGTCAGAAGATTTGGAATCAGGGTCTGAAAAATATTCCAAATGTAAGCATCTTAGATCATTTGTTTTTATCCCTTCATTTCAATAACTAAAAATTAGCTTAAACTCATTCATGTTGCTGAGTAATGGAAAAGCCATGTTGAGACCCCTTTCATTGTGTGGCTTCCATTAAAGTTATAGAAAGAACTATACATATCGGATTTCGTGAGGCTGGTAAAAAAAGGTGTGAGAGTTGGTAGAAGTTCTTTGAAGACGAGGAAAGGCCAATTTAGATGAAGAGAAATCCCTACCCCTAGTTTTTTGTCCATTTGGCTCCTTTCACCAAGATAAAGAAAAATTCTACATAGCAAATGTATTCGATACCTAAAATTAACTTGTGTCATGATGAAATATGGAGAAGTCTAAAAAGATCACATTGTTTTTCAGATCTTCAGTATGACAACTATTCTTGGAATTGAATAGTGAGTTTGGACCACATCCGTTGCTTTTAATCATTAACTAAGTTATTTAAACTGAGGTTGTATTAAGCTTTCAGTGTTCTAAAATTGAATTATTTCAAAAAGCAACATTGCACTTTCTGACTGCCATTTGAATGATTCCCTTTATCCTGTTAAGTGTAAGCAGAATCTTCGGACAATAGGGCATTAAAGGAAAGATTCTGGGGATAGTTAAGAGAAATCTCATAATGTATCTTAAATTTAAATACAAATAAAGGTTTAAAGTGTAGGAGAACAAAAACAGTCAAAAAAAAGCCATGATATGTTTATCAGCTCAAAATGTCTTGAACTAATATTATATATAATGGGGTATCTGTTTTGGCATAAACAAATATTGGTGTCAAAAGAAGCAATAGCACATCTACTAGTTACAACCCATGCTCTTGAGGAAAGAACTACAATTTGAAATGCATCATGTAGGTGACATGATTCACTCACCTAGAGGAGAAATAATCATTTATTCTGCAAATGAATATTAACACTAGGAGTGCTGCATCTGAGCAAATAATAATTATTATATTTATTTAGTAATTATGATATATCAGACACTGCTGTAACACCTTATCTCAATAATTTGTCTCACAATAATCCTGTGAGTTACAAACACTGTGCCCATTTATAGATGAGAAAAAGGAGGCAAAAGAGATAAAATCACTTGCCCAAGATTGGGCAGCTAATTTATACAGCCAGAATTTCAAGTGAAGAAATCCATTCTCAATATTTATAATCTTACTCGGGTCTCTACGTTCCCTTAATCTGAATCCTGGTCCTGGCTGCTGAAGTAGCAGACTGATTCCAATAACCCCACTTGGACAATAGACTTTGAAACCTGCTTCCCACCCATAGCCATCGGACCTTGCCACACAGCTCTGCCGAAGTTTGTTCTGCTTCCCTAAAACAATGACCTGTACTCCTCTGCCAGGATTACTGTCAGTGGCAGGCCTACTGGCTCCAGCTGAGCTTATGTCTCTGCTGTCACCCAACCACTCAGATGGCAGAATCCAGAACTTTCTTCAACCCGTTCTACTGGAGAAGTCCTGGGCTATGAAGGTCCTGGCTAGTTCGGTAGAAGTCTTGCATCACTGAACATATCCTGGGAAGGTGGGGAGGCTAGGACAGGACGGACCATTCCGCCTAGAGATTCTCCGAGAGACACCTGGTGTTGCTCCGCCTTGGCCCGTGACTTTCATGACAGACAGATGCTCTGATAAAATACCCAACTAATACAACACAGGGATTCCCTCCCTTATCCTGGACACGAGTGAACAGCACAGCAGTTTAGTTGGATATTAACACTTACAGGAATGACCTTGCAGAAATAGAGACTGCGCTTCTAATGGTTGGAATGTGGGAATTTGAAGACTTAACTCTGGAAAACAAGGTATTTCACTTATAAACAGATAAGAAGGACTATTTATTGACTTAATCGCCAAATAGCAAATGATAGACCAGTACAATAGCCCTTACTGAGAGGAAAGGATATATATTTTTTTAATTAATTAATTAATTTATTTTGGCTGCATTGGGTTTTCGTTGCTTCCCGCGGGCTTTTCTCTAGTTGTGGCGAGCGGGAGCTACACTTTGTTGCGGTGTGTGGGCTTCTCATTGTGGTGGGTTCTCTTGTTGTGGGGCACGGGCTCTAGGCACACGGGCTTCAGTATTTGTGGCACAGGGGCTCAGTAGTTGTGGCGCACGGGCTTAATTGCTCAGAGGCATGTGGGATCTTCCCGGGCCAGGGTTCGAACCCGTGTTCCCTGCATTGGCAGGCGGATTCTTAACCACTGCACCACGAGGGAAGTCCCAAGCAGAGGATATTTTATATATTATAACTAAAAATAAGAGATTATCACAGAAACCAGTAATGCACAAGCCAAGTGACTTCTCATTTAATTGAATAAAGCAAATCAGGTCAATGAAAATACAGGTATGACATTTAAGATTTGAGCTTTGTTGATTTTGCCAACATTTACATTTACATTCTACTGAAGATTTGTTGGCTCCACCACCTGGCTTAGCTACTGAGCCTGTGTCAGCCAGAAGGATGGGAAAAATGAATCAAATAAATGAAACAATGTAGACAGTGTTCAAATGAGTATCTAACTCTTCCTCCTTGCAAAATGCTGAGTTACACAAATGACAAGACAGAAATCACCTGACTCGGCTGAAAGAGAAGTAGGGTGGTATAAAGCATTTTAGAAATCTTCTAGCCATATTTTCTTTAGTCAGATTTCAGCACTTGAAAGGATAATTTCATGTTATCTGAAAATTCACTTATGTAGAATATCTTTTTTCTTAAATATGATATAGATATTCACTATTACTCCATGATATCTTAACTCTTTGTGGTTTTAATCTTAATATACATAATTCTGGATGGGTTATTTAACATATACCCCAATCTCAAAGTGTGTGTTTTCCTGTCCTACTTTTGAAGAGTAAATAACCTTGCTTTCCAAAGAGCAGAGGGGAAGGTAGCTGTAGAGGTCATTACTAAAGAGACCAGGGTAAGCCAAAATTACAGCAAAATAAATGTACAAACATTGTTCAAATCTCTTTAGATGAGTTAACAAGATCTTTGAGTGTATCTCCAAGGATGCTACAAAGCACAAATTACAGAAAAAAATTATCTAAATATTTTCACTTCAAAGTTCCCAAACTTTTGTTATTTAAAATAATCAGCAAAAAAGTAATCGCACATATGAATGTGGTATCTATTATATCCATACTTATAGACAAATATTTCCATACCTATAGACAAATATTTACACATTTGCAATATGTATAAATATTTATCTGTACTTAAAATTCATATGTTTTTCACCACCCATAGAAATTCAGGCATTCCAACTAAAACCTGTAAACAACCGAAAAGTAATGTAAGTATAATAATAAGTTGGGTTTAGGAGACATTTTAGGCCCCAGGACTGTTATGTGATATGTTAGCTTCACATATTACCTTCAACAGGTTTTAGGTTCAAAGTTAGTAGAAGTTATGACTTGTTGAAACTATGTGGTAACCTCTGATGTTATAAAATTTTACTTAGAACATTATTTTTAATAATTTTAGTTTTTTTCTATTTATTTTTCTTTCATTTCCTATGAACTAACGTAGAGTCAACTTAATTTGGATGGTAAATTACTACAATTTATTCTATTATATTGAGGTGATGAAGAATAGTTTTTTCTATACCTTTTAAAATATGAATTTAGTGTATATGATTACCCTAAATCCAAAAGAAAAAGAAAAAAATATGTTGATTACATCTCATTAATTCCTAAAGGACATAATTGTGATGATTATACATTTCATCATGAAAAGAAATAGTCACAAAACACATTACATATGCTACATATGCTGTATATCATAATTTTAAATGCATATCAATGAAAAGTTATGCAAACATGATATTATAGACAAGGAAGTTACAGTTAAAGAAAACTAGTAAGGAATAAACTTTCATCTCCTAAAGAGTTTTCAATTTTTTATGGAACAGTGTAATATTAAAAAAAATTTGGGTTCGGGACCTAGATAATCTAAGTTCAATTCTTAGCTCTATTACTAATTATCTGATGGATGTGTGGCTTCTCTAAGATACTTGCTTTACTTGTAAAATAGGCATAATAAGACTCACTTTCATGAACATCATAAAGTACATTTTGTGTGACTGGGTCTATCTTTGTTTCTGCCTGTTGTCATGGTGTCCTGTCTGATTTAGCATATTTGAACCAGGTTTTTAAACAAAGTATTATTGGTAATAATTGCAATAAAACAATCTAGAATGGTTTGCATCTCCTATGAACAAATGAACTTTGTACTTCCAGGTTCTACATGGGCTTGTCTAGTAGCCCGTGAGACAAACGTATCAGGAAGAGTTCTCACCTTAACACATGGCTGAATGTGAATGAGGACCCACGCTAACCCACATCTCCTTTTCCTGACCCTTTCTAAATGCTCTGGGCTTTAAAGGACAGCATGGAGGACACATGCTGATAAAACAAAATACACACGGATAGGTACTCTCTCTGTCTCCAATGATGGTGAGCAGATATCTGATGCTCCTACAGACAGATCCTGCAACCCACGCAACAACTTCCAGGTAAATTAAGCAGCCAAGGTGCTCACCGGAGTAGTCAGTGGGCAAAGTGTGAAATTTGTATGTGTTTTATTGCTTGGTCCCACATTTTAAAAATTATAATAAGCCATTTGCCATTTAATAAGTTAAGCATGCGCATGTCCAGTGAAAAATTAAGTATTAAATTTCTATTTATTAAGCAAGGTGGTGATGAATAAAAAACTTGCACAAAATATTTGTCCAGTATATGCCATGGGTTTGATAATAATGTAACATGGAAAATTGAAATTAAGCATTTGTTGAAGAGCCATTAACATCGACTTAAAAGTTACTGGCTATTTTTAAGAAGATTATGCCCCAAGACTACATTTAAAATGTGCATCCACAAAAGACGTATTTATATATTGCTTTGTGAATGAGTCTATATTTTACTAAATAAATACTTCTTCTAAATTAAATGCACTGTTTTTTTTTCATGATTTCTGATACATGTACAAATGCTGAAGCAATGGTAGTTAATTATAGACTCTATAATAGAAAAAGATCATCTCACTCAAATGTGCTTATGCAGAGTCAACACCTGCATGATGCTTAGAGCAAGTGTCTCCTTAGATGTTATGCCCTAAAGCACCTCATTTGCCTCACACAAGTCTCAGCTCTGGTGGTTATATACTTCAAAAAAAAAAAAAAATTGCTAATTCCAATAAGTTTTCAATATTTTCACTCGGGGCATGGTACCAAAGGAAAAATTTAAAAATTCAATCTGTCATGGCAAACATACCTAATATTATTTTATATATTCTGCCATTCAAAGTAAAAGCCATTGCTACTTTCAAAAATGTTTTAATATATAAACTGAGCTACTGACTACATTTTTAATGGTTACAAAGTTGATGTTCAAACTAATGTTGAGTACAAAAAATTAAAAACTTAAAACTTGAGCATGACAGAGCAACGAACTTCCTCTCTTTGCTTCTATAGGACATATTTAAAAATATGTCTTTGAAGGACTGTTTATCTTTTAAAAAGATGACAGGAGAAAAAAATTTAGCAAGTAGCACAGGAAAACATATATATTTATTATTTGTTGCTGTTTAAAAATTGCTGCAAAACTTAGGATAAAACAATAGATATTTATTACCTCACAATTTCTTTGGGTGGGGAATTTAAGCACACATTAACTGGGTCCTCTTACATGCTCTAATCAAAACACGCAGTCTCATTTTCAGTCTGAACTGGGTATGGATCTACTTCTAAAGCTTTTTAGCACTATTGAGTTTCTCAAGGGATATTGGACTGAGGGCCCCAGTTTCCACCTGCTTTTAGCTAAAGGCTGCTGCCATCAATCCCTTACTACATGAGCCCCCTACAGCAAGGCAGCTTGTTTCGTTAATGCATGAAAGCCAAATAGGCAGTAGAGAGCGTCTGCTAGCAAGTGTAAGTCACAGTCTTATGTAACCTAACCATGAAAATTACATTTCAAAACGTTTGCCATAGTTTATTGGCTAGAAACAAGTCCCAACGCAGTCCACATTCACAAGGAGAGGATTCCACAAAAGGTGTGTTTCAGGAGGTGGGAATGATTGAGAGACAACTTAGTGTCTGCCTGCTATAACTTAAGCACATTCTATTTAAGGATCTGCTTAAGTAATGAAAAACAGAAAAGAAAGAAACAAGGAATAAAAAAAAAAAAAATTAAAGGCCAGGAGAAAGAGAATTGGGGGAGAATAGAAAAATAAGATGAAAAGAATAAAGGCAAAGGAGAAAAAAGAGAAAGGAGAAATGAAAAACGAAATGAATGGAAGGAAGTACAATTAAAGCTAAACAGAGAAAAAAAATGATTCATTAAATTTTAAGTCTACTATTGAGGCTGAAATAGCATGCATTGAGAAATATCTTACAAGGTCATGGAATAAAGCCACCAAAATATCAATTAGTCCTCACTCAAAATGGGAGAGGGGAGAGGCAGTGGAGAATATTTTATAAGTGCATAAATATTTCTCTACTTGAATAATAATGGAGAAAAGGATACATATTTTATACCTCTCACAACCTCTCATGACCATTGTTTTAAAAATTGAAAAAATAAATTATTTTTCCTGGAAAAAAATCTTTGGTCACGGTTACATGAATAATAGCTTTTACCAAAATTTATAAAATAAGTGAAGATTTGCAAGTGGTATATATTTGTGCTCTGTTCCTAACTCAATGTCAGAATTCCATGTGCATGAATAGCTACATTGTAGGAAGGCTATACATGCATTTTCTCAATATTTTAATTACACAATTCTTTGCAAGTAATTGATGAATTCAGTGAAGCTTTGGAAAAGATATGCTGAGCCTTATTCCTTAATGTTAAAGGATGAAAATCAAAAACGATTTCAGAGTATTATGAGAATTAACAATAAAACTACTTAGAAGTTTGTTGAACACTTAAGTGATGCGCACTAAACATCTGTTGAATGAATAAAGTAGTATTATATGGAGTTATATAAACCCCATATCAAACTGAATTAGAGGGAAAATTTTGTTTTTTAAAATCTCAATCCTAGTTTCAAAGTCGATTTTCAGTTGTGAAAAAATTTTATTCTTTTAATTTGTTGGTTTTTTCTTTTGCTATAGCTGAAAACTTTGGAAAGGGTATTAAAAGATTGTCAGGTCCTTCATGTATTCACTAATTACTGGTTGATGTATGAGGCTGCCTTCTGAGGACAAAGCAAAGGAGAAAAAGGAAGCGCTGTCTCATGGAGATGACATTGTGTACATGTGTAGGCATGCATGGGATAAACGCATTACACACTCGGAATTATCTTTATACATTTATCTTTACCTTTATAATTTTAATTATCAATTATTATGTAACATCAATAAGCAGCTTTGGGCTTCCCTGGTGGCGCAGTGGTTGAGAGTCCGCCTGCCAATGCAGGGGACACGGGTTCGTGCCCTGGTCTGGGAGGATCCCACATGCCGCGGAGCAACTGGGCCCATGGGCCACAACTACTGAGCCTGCGCGTCTGGAGCCTGTGCTCTGCAACAAGAGAGGCCACGACGGTGAGAGGCCCACGCACCACGATGAAGAGTGGCCCCCGCTCGCCGCAACTGGAGAAAGCCCTCGCACAGAACCGAAGACCCAACACACCCAAAAATAAATAAAAGTAAATAAATTTTTTTAAAAAAGCAGCTTTATACCATTTTGGCAATATAAATATTCTTAGTTTGATTTATAATATAACATTGATAGTTACTGATTTCTTGTAGCCTAAGTGATTTCTTCCTGGATTTTATCTTATACATCACTTCCCAATTTCTGTAGAATCAAAATGTCGTAGATGCAATGTTCCAGACAAAACAATACAGATAGAAATTAAATAAAAAATATAATTCTCACAAAGGCAAGTCACGTAAAACAGAAAGAGAATGAATGGCATGGTAGCAATTTTTGCAATAATTTTCCCTCTTCAATTAATCAGACACTCAATTAGCTTGAAAAAGTATATATCATCGAAGACAAGCCATCCGTCTTGGTTGGCACCTAAAGTAGATGGGCCATCCTTTACCTTGCAGCACTTCTATTATATAAACCTAAAAGTATAAAATGAAATTCTAGACACACAAGGCTAAGGAAAAGCAGAGTCAGGTTTCATCTTCTGCAAAAATGTTAAATGGTCAAGGTGAGGAACAAAAGTAATATCCTTGTTTCATGAAATATAAGGGAAATGTGAAGCAGAATGTCAAGAATGATGAATATAACAGAAATCCTCTCATAGGAAGAAGTTTGTCTACACAGCATTTTCAACAAATAAATCACACGATTTTTTTCTTTTTTCGCTCTTACATTGAGTGGTGAGTCACTGATTGGCAGTCAAGCGTCAACTTCAACATTTGAACTGATAGGACCACATATTTGACATAGTCATTTGAAAATAATTTGAATCAGTTCTAACAAAAGCACTGTTTATATATATTTTGGATTTGGTGATACTGATACATTCGTGACATAATGCAGTTTGTACTGGACGCTTTGCCTTGCTGTCTCTGTGAGTTAGAAAGTCCCTTGGTGACTCATTAGACATTAAAGAAAACAAAAATACAATTTGTTTTATATGTTTTTAAACTTTTTAAAAATAAATTTATTTATATTTTATTTATTTATTTTTGGCTGCGTTGGGTCTTCGTTGCTGCGCGCCGGCTTTCTCTAGCTGCGGTAAGCGGGGTCCACTCTTCGTTGTGGAGCACCGGCTCTAGGGGCGCGGGCTGCAGTAGTTGTGGCTCATGGGCTCTAGAACGCAGGCTCAGTAGTTGTGGCGCACGGGCTTAGGTGCTCCGCGACATGTGGGATTTTCCCGGACCAGGGATCGGACCTGTGTTCCCCGCATTGGCAGGCGGATTCTTAACCACTGTGCCACCAGGGAAGTCCCTCAATTTGTTTTAATAACCATTTGGACCCCCAAGAAAAGTCTGAAGATTGAACAAGCATTACAGTGGAGGAGGCCCTATACTGGTCCCAGAGGTTATCCTTCTCACTGTGTAGATCAGAGGACAAATGAAGTCAATTCCCTACAAGAGAATAATGAAGTAGAGGTACAGACAGCAGTGCAAGTGAAAAACAGTCTGGTTCTGCCTCTAATGTTTTGCTCCACCTTTCAGATACTTAGCCACATTCCTGCCATTGGATCCTGTAACACATCCCTATGTCCTTATAATAGTATTTTCCTTCTGTTAAGTCTGGTTGTTTTGGTGCCTTTCACCTACAGCCCAAAGGAAGCTAAATAATAGGTTTTATTAACATTCCACTAGGTGTTCTGACATTATTTTGGTTTAACTCAGAAAGAGGCTTACATTTGATAATATAAATGGCAATTTATATTTCCAAATATAAATTTTGCATAATATTAATAAATATGAAATTAAAACAATGATAATTGTTTTGTTAATTATGAATTAAAACAATTTATAATATAAAATAATGTTTTATATAAAGTATACCATACTATATAAAATATAAAACAAATTACTTACAAATTAATTTGGGTTTGAGATTCATATGATATTGTTTATATGTGGAATCTAAAAAAATGATACAAATGAACATATTTACTTAGCAGAAAGAGAATCACAGACAGATAAAACAAACTTATGGTTACCAAAAGTAAAAGGAGGGTGGTGGGAGGGATAAATTAGGAGGTTGGGATTAACATATACACACTACTATATATAAAATAGATAACCAAGAAGGACCTACTAGATAGCACAGGGAACTATACTCAATATTTTGTAATAAGGGAAAATAATCTGAACATAAACATGTATATATATCTGAATCACTGTGCTGTACACACTAAACATGATATTGTACATCAACTATACTTCAGTAAAAAATAATACAAAAAGAGATTCTTTACAATGTTATATTCTGAGAAAAACTGTTATCAAGATAATGATTAGTAATGGGTTTCCAGAGAACCATGCTCAGTTCCTTTTCTAGGATATAGCTATTGCCTGTATTCAGCCTCTATAGTTTAGCATGTTTGAATGTTTAGTTTGAATGTTTAGTTGAGTGGGTAGAATACTCAGTATTCAACTAAATGCATCCTAGATGGTACACAGAGTGTTATGTGTAAGTCATACTTAATTATGACTCTGGGTAATTTCAGATTTTATTGTGAAATAAGACGGTCTCCTTGGATTCCATAATTAAAATGTTTGATTGTTGGATAAAAGCCAGATCCATGCTCTGGTTCATTGACAACACATACAAATATGCCTCCTTACATCTCCTGTAGGAACCTTACTTGTCTTGACTTGAGGATGGGAAGGATTAGGAAAACTCTATTGGTTAATAGGGAAGTGAAAAAATATCTGTGACAATTTTAAAAATTATATGTGAATATAAATACACAGCTATTAATGTTGAATGCATTTTATATAACTGTAGTTCACCAGATGACTCTTCAAAAGAGGGGTGGGATAGGGAGGGTGGGAGGGAGGGAGACGCAAGAGGGAAGAGATATGGGGATATATGTATATGTATAGCTGATTCACTTTGTTCCAAAGCAGAAACTAACACACCATTGTAAAGCAATTATACTCCAATAAAGATGTTAAAAAACAAACAAACAAAAAAACAATATCACCATACCTTGTTTGATGAAAAATGAAGCTTCATATCTATGTCTGTATCTGTATCTCTTTTCTACTCTATTTATATTATTAGTTAGGCTCGACAGATTGGATTTTTTGGGAAAAGAGAAAGAGAATAAGGTAATGACAGATCTGAATGAGTTGCCTTTTTGTGCACAATTTGTGTTTTTGAGCAAGATGCTGAGATATACAGGACAGGAGCTGTTAGAGAAAACCTTGCTGTTTAATGTCTTGTTCCAGCTTAAAATTGTCATGGTTTAAACTAAAGATCTAATATAACCCTGAGTATTAGAAATACCTCTATTGCATTTATGCTAAGTTGTTTGAAAACTATCACACATCCATTTATATTCTAACAGAACCCGTATGACAAAAAGCTGACCATTCTATTTGCCTTGCTTTAAAAGAAAATTCCAACATTAGTCAAGAAAAATCCTCCCAACCCCACTCCAGTAAACATTTCCAATATTAAAATGGTAATCTGGTTTCCAGACGGTAAAGGATGGAGTGAGATATTGGTGACTCCCTTTTCTTCTACTGGTGGGAAATGTGGCAGAATATAAAAGGCATATACCAATGTTCTCCCTGGAACCAGATAAGGATTGAAAATCAGAAGGAGAGGAGGGGATTTTTCTGAAGGTATAAAGAACAATCTCACGCTTTCTAAGGACAGCGGGGGTGAGAACTGCCACCTGTGGAACAGCAGTTGGTTACACTAGGGACTCTGGGAGACTTTTCTGATCTTGCTGGCCGGGTGCTAAGATGGTGAACTAAACTGTCTACATTCCTGGGGGTGAGGAGGCGGCTGCCATTTTTACCTGGAAGAAATGGACCAAGTATGTAAATGTGATATCTAGTCTTAATAAACTTTGAATTTAAAGTATCTTTAAATGAAAATAGAGGATAATCACAGCTAAAAGCTAAATGATGTTCTGCAGAGTCAGAGAAAAGAAATAGCACTTAATGTTGAAGAAATATAAAAAGGAATGGAAAGCCATAAGGAAATTCTAAGAGACTTGTACCACAAAGCAGATGTAATAACGGGGGATGGAGGAAAGAGTTCCAGAAAGAAAAAAGAATTAAAGAAAAGGAGAACCAAATAAAAGATGCATTTTCTCTGAGCCTGGAGACTTAAAGTGCTTATCAAGTCCCAGACAGGATTAATTTAAAAATCACATACAATTCATAATACCCTGATACAAATCCTCAATTCAGAAAAAAAAAAAAGAGAGAAAATCTTACAATCTTCAGAATAGAAGGAAAATTTCCCTTAAAAGGAAGAGAAAATCCGCCAACCATAGAACTTCTCATCTGTATGGTAGAAATTGAAGGGCATTGGAATAAAATCCGTGGGTGATGGAGAGAAGGTATCTGTTGTTCAAGAATGCTAAATACTGCCAACTGTTACAGTTCCATTTTTAACATAAAAAGTAAGATAGTATCAAACATGTGAAAAGTCAGAGCTTTTGCCTCCTGGGTGCCTTTGGACAATTCTAGAGAAAGTACAAAGAGTTATAGAATCAGAACACAGTTGTTGGTTGTTTTTTTTTTTTAATGGAAAATAAAAAGAAGAAAATATAGCAAACACATTTTGTAATATATTTATAAACATACATTTTAGTTAATAGTAATGTGTTATTTAAAAATTATTGAGCTAGATGAGTTATACTCCTAGTAAATATATAATAGTCCAGAATTAAATTCTTATGAGAGAATAAGTTAAATAGATGATTGATAGATGATAGAGCTATAGGTAGGTAGATAGATAGATAGATAGATAAATAGATAGATAAATAATCTCAGCAAAATGCAGAAGGAGGGCAAGGATTAAAAGCTACAAATTTGTCATGCAGGTGGTAGTTGAGGGGAGAGGGTTAGGCAAGTAAACTGTCTCTGGAGGAGGTAGCCACAGGCACAAGTTACTTTGTTTGTAGAAATCAAGATGGCCTTAAGGTTCTCCTCAGCTTGACTAAATTTTAGACAGGCTTCTTCCTGACTATGCACTCCCTGACCTCCCTTTTCTGAGAGCATTTACTTTAGAAAACGTGCACCTGTAAATTATTTCTCTACCCCTTTGAGATATAAATCTTCTCTCAGCCTCTTGCCAGTTTTACAACCCAGCAAATATTTTTTTTTTCTTCTCAAAGTCCTGGGAGCCATTTCTTTGAAATGCAATCATCAAGAAAGATAGAGGCCTGACTTCCCAGTCTCTGTGGGAGGGTAGGAGGCTAACTTCAGTAAGCACCAATTAGTAAACACAGATGATGTAACCACATGGACCAACCTCCTTAGAAATGTCCTCCAATACTTTTCAATTAGCTCACTCCAGCACTGAAAAGTCCCCTGCCTTTTGTTTCAGCAAAATTGAATTCAATCTGTCTTTTCTATTGAATAAAGTCTTCCTTGTCTGTTACAACTGGTGCAATTTTTTCTTTTTTTTAATTGATAATAAATTTCAAGGCAAGTATATTAATTCATGAAGATAATGAGTGATATTATAGTTTGCATCACTCCTAATTAAGACTATATAAATTAAAATCACAAGTTTTCTTCTTCCAAACGTTGTATTGGTTAAAGATTCGAGTGTTAACTATGGTGCACAAATATGTAGGGAAATGGGCATCACTGAATGGAGTCTAAACGGCTACACTGTTTTTGAAAGTAAATCTGCACTATATATCAAAATTACAGATTCACACTCATTGACTCAGCAATACCGCATTTAGTAATCTAGGCTATAGAAATAAAAGTCTCAATGCTTATAGGCATATATATAAATATATTTATTAAAATGTTATTTTAGTGGCTAGAACATGTAAATTAACTGCTCCATTCAATGGCAATATTTTGCATAAATATGCATTGTATCTACATATGGATAGACTGAAGCTAATAAAAATAACAGATGATGTTTGGTACCCTGTTAAAAAATAAATACTAAAAACTGATCTGGAGGGATAAATGAAATATTCAGAGAAATAAATTGCTGCATGTTATATGTTATATGCAACTCAGTCAAGTTATACAAGAATATCTATGTATGTTTCTACAGATGTATAGAGGATAGATACCAGAAAGCTAATACTGGTTTCCTAAGGCATTGAGAAGTAAGGGAAACAATAGAAGGACCAAGTAATAATTGCATCTTTTAATAAAAATTTGTATAACTTCTGTAGTTATAGCAAAACACATATTTTAGTATTTTAAAATATCACAAAACATTTTTAATGAAAATCCAATTTTGTTGGGTAAAATATGGGAATATTTAATGGAAACTAAGTTTATGATACCTATAGGAGAAAACTGGGCTTTAAAAGGGGGAAAAAACCAACAAGGTATATTTTTATAAAAATATATATGAAAAATTGTAATATGTGTTTGTTTCATAACACAGCCTACTATCTAATTCATTGTTCATCATAACAGTAGCAAAATATCAAACTAATAACTTACGAGACAACAGGGCACATGAACTAATTTGCTCATCTGTGTTAGAGGATCTGTCTCAGAGGAAACTCAGAAACTAGAATCCTATTCCAAAATATATCCTTGGAAATAGACCTATTAGTTAAATGCTTAATTTATGTATCCATTAAATTAAGAAAGATGTGAGGGTATCACGTAATGGCCATTTTGTATTAACTTTCCTCAATGCTTGTGAAGCACTTATTAGGAACCAGGATCAATTGAATATGATTTTGAATCATATGATTCAAATATGATGATGAATATTAAAGTAAATATTTTTTAGATGTAATGATTTTCGATTTGTGATGGATACTTAACCAAATTAGAGAGAAACTTTATTTTGTAGTTTACTACAAGCTCCTATAATTAAGCTCCAAAATAGTAAAACAGTATTAAAACTACTAAGTATGAAATATTTCTAAAAAAGAGCTATTGAATAGATATTATTAGAGTGTCCTAATTAATTTGATTTCTATAGATTCAAGTACATGTGTTATTTATTTATTTTATAGAAATGGAGTTTCTAGTAATAGAGGAAATTCAATTGTGCTAATCTGAAGAGTGAAGTTCATTCTCGTTTAAGAGCTTACAAATGATTTCGGCAAACCTTTCTCTGTAAACCTTTCTAAGCAATAAAGTTTTGCCACCTTGTTCAATAAACAATTAAATATTGAAGACAATGCAGCCTATCTTCACTCCTAAGTACAGTACTATTAAAGCATGAACACAGAGCTTTACGAAAGCATGCAAGATGGCAGTACTCTCTTTTAAAAAGCAAAAGATTATCACATATATTTATATTTTAATTGCAAAGTGAGGGATGTATGTGCATCTGTTTGTATGTGTATTTCTAAATGAGTTAAATGACACCATATACTTAAATTGTCTGAAGCTTTTAAAAGATATGTATTTATGTTGATATCTGATTAGAGTACAATCACAATTCAGTACTTTATATGCATTCCTTCCACACTCCTAGATTTTATCTGTTAATCCATAACGTATATGGTGAAAAGTGCTCCCTTACTGTCTTGCAGCTGCTTCTAAACCTGATTTATGACATGCAAATTATATTTGCATTCATAATTTATGCTCAATTATTAAGTACATTAAATGGGATAAAAATATTTTTCAAACATCATTTTAGATTGCTGGATTAAAGGTAAATATGGAAAATGATTTTAAAGTGGAGATAACAGACTGCTGATTTTAAATTAAATAATTTAATCTCTGTGTAGTTCCTGTTTCTCATCTTCAAGTTTTGAAATAAATCCTTTATGCAAGCATAGATGGGAGATGTTGATTTTAAACAATGTAATTATTCCTTGGTTGTTGACCGTAAATAAGATAAAACCTAGTTAATTGCTCTTCGGTGTCTAATGGCCACACTTCCATTGTATGTGGTTACCTAGCTTTACATCTCTCTCTGTAAAAATAATGGCATAAAATTAATTAAATATTGATTAATTTGTATTTCATAGTATTATTTAATATAAAACTAACAGTTAGAATCTTTACTCCCAGAATAAGTTTTAGTGCTTAGAAATTATCAACAAACTTAAATAATGTGGAGTTTCTTTACAGAACCATAACCTTTTCAACATGGTGTACCTATATCCATAGGAAGAAACTTAGAATTACAGGGAGCTGGACCAGAGAATTTATGGAGGAAATATACCATTCCTAAACCAAGAGTTTTATAGGATAGAGAAACTTTAATGGAATCAGGATGTTTTTACCTCTGTTCTTGTTTTCTAAGAATCAAGCCTATTTAGTTATTTCCTCCACACATGATTAGATTCAAGAGACACATTTAAACTAACCAAATACAAAAGATTTACATATTTTTTCTTTTTATATACAGCTATATACCATAATTTGACTTAAATTATTTACTTTTCAAAAAGAATTTACTTTTTTTTTTCAGAAAGTATATTTCTATTTTGTTAACTTTCATAAGACATACTCTATGAGGGCAGGGATTTTGCAATTTTTTTTTTTTTTTTGGTGTTGTATCTCCAGTGCCTAGAACCTGAGTTCATATTGTATAAAAGTGCTTAATATATATTTGTTTATTGTGTGAATGAATGAAGAGTTCAACATGTAGAGGAGAATGTTACTGCTATAATTAGCAGTGAGGAACATCACTTCCGTTCTCAGATTACCTCTTCCTCTAACAATAGTCTGGTAAAACTTTTCCTTTTAAATTATTATGTCTGTAATAAACAGTGGCGCATAAGGTTAACACCTGAGCTATTTTACCTGTCCCCACTCCCCTAGCTGTTTAGAATATTCCCTACAAAATGATATTTTCCAGTATGGGCAGATGTCATATATATATATGAATCTTAAACTAAATTGATCCCAGAATTTTGTTTTCTATTTCTCTTTTTGAAACCTTACTAAATTGTATGGACCAGTAGTTCAAAAAAAAAAAGGACAGGAAACTTCCCACATTTGTTTTTGGGAAGCACCAATAAATTTGGAAGTCATTGTCTATGTTAAGTATTTAATCACAAAGTAATAATAAATTAATAAAAAGAGTTACAAAATCTACATTAGTAGCAACTTTGGTGTAATACACATCTAATTCATTCAATTAGAATGTGTCAAAAAAAAATGAAAAATATTATTAAAGTTTTGCTGTACTGTTTTTAATAGAAATGGCTTTGACAATGTAAAATTAATATACATTTGATATTTTCTCTCCTAGACATAGAAATATCCTAATTGTAATAGAAACCTTGATTATTGACTGATCTTAGTTGATTATTCTCATAGGATCAGGGCACATTATTATCATTTATTATTGAAATGTCCTTTTCTTCATTTGTTCATTTGCTTATTCATTTATCTCCTCATTTTCTGTTTCTTTCTTTAATCATTGGTAAACATTTTCATGTGTTTAACACTATATTTTGTTTGTATATATTTTTTCAAAATATAAATTCTGATTGTTATCCACATTTTTAATTGATATGCATAAAGGTTACATATCTATATATTTGTCTATATGAATGTGTACATATGCTTGTTAAACATGCATGTATACAAACACACACGTATATATAATGATCTTTCTTACTTTTCCAGTAAGCACTATGGGTTTACATACATATGTACACATGTATGTATATACACATATATACACGTCATATATACATATGTATGTATAATGTTATTTTTTATATCTTTAATAACTATTATTTGTTTAAGTTCTACCCATGTTTCTGTGCATCTAGGGGCACAGCTGATCTGTTGCTCCGTACTGTTGTATAGTACTCCATTACGTGTGGCTACCACATTTTGTCTATTTACTCTTCTTCCAGGGATGGATACTATAGATGGAAGATGTGAATTAAATTTGAAGCTATTTTTATCTCCAAGTATCAACCTAAATTTCACAGAGTACATCTAGTTTTTAAATATAGATATAACTAGTGTCCTCTTAAGAATAAAGATTTCTTTAAGTATTCACTGTCTCATCCATACCACTAGTTGATTATACTAGTGATGACAAAGAGATTTGAATATCACTTTGCTGCTAAAATTATTGACTAAAGGAAGCAGGAATGCTATAAAATGGAATGAAACAGGAAACAGTTTATTCAGGGAAAATAATATTGGTAGGGTTTCAAATATGCCAAGATTTTTTTGTGTTTTGCTAAAAATTCACTATATAATCTTTGGCATATCTACAAAGAAGTATTTGATTCACACTCCCACTTAGCCTTATATAATTTATGGTTTATTCTTTGGATAAAGTAATAGTTTTTTTATTCTTTTATTTATGAATTCAGCAACAAAATGTTTGATGACCTCATATGATTGAGTTACCATTTCTGAAGGTAGGGATATGGCAGTGTATTTTTAAAAAAATCAAAACGAAAACACACAAAACAAACACTTTAAGTAGCCTGGTCAGGAAAAGATGCATTTAGAATGTGAGATTTAAACAGACTTAAAGAAGGTAAGGGACTGAATCATACCTATACATGGGGGTAGAGCATCCCAGGAAAAGAAAAGAGGAAATGCAAACCCTAGGAGTGGGAGCATGAGACAGTTGTTTGCTGGGAGCTAAGGAAGCCAGTGCAGCTGGAGCAAATTGTTATGAGAGGGAGAAATAGGAGATGGGGTAGAAGAGAGCAGGGGTAGAATGGTTCCCTTCAGACCATGTCGGCGCTGGATAAACCTTGGCTCTATCTGAATAAGATGGGGAGCCAGTGAATGGTTTATTGCAAAGAAGAGGTAAGGTCAGACAGAAATTTTCTGGAATACTCAGGCTACTTATGGACAAATTAATAAAAAATATGAATTGCTGCTGCTAAGGAAGCATTTAAATATTATTTATATAAATCATCATGTAGTGTAATGCAAATAACTTCCTTAAAAGAGCTTGGAAATTTTTGCCATGGGATTGCCATGTTTAACACTAATTAGTTCTGTGAACCCTAAAAAGTCACTAAGCGTCTCTGGCCTCAGCTTTCTATTGGCTGAAAGAGATTGCCAGGTGTGATTTCTAATGTTTCTTCCAGGTCTAAATTTCTATGACTCTGAACTCCCTATGTCTTGTTCAAGTTGTTAGACAGATAAATCCGTAGTTGTATTTTACTTGCTTTGTCAAACTATCCTTTGTTTGGGAAAAAGGCATTTTTCTTTCCTTTTTTAAAATTCTTGACACTAGGTTAGGAAACAATTTTAGTTTGGTAATAGGAGATGGTATAGTAATAATTTTAGATAGTCATTTTATTTCTTCTTTCTGCTCTTTTGCAAATTCACACACTTTTTCAGAAAATTAAATCCCAAGCAAATTAGCTAAAGCTTACAGATGACTTTCATTGAACTGCATAGGTACTGAGAATGGTAATAGATTGAGAGGTTATAATCCCATATTTTAAAATCCATATATATATATATATATATATATATATATATACATATATATTCATTTAAGCTAAGGTAGATGGAATTCATTCTTTTATAATATAGAACAGTAGTAGGAGTGAATAAAAGCTGAAGGGAATGACATTTGGATGAAAATGAAATTGCTCTCCACAAAAATAGCATTGTCTAAAATGCACAACTATTTGCATTAAACATGTGGACAGCCAGAAGCCACAAAATAAAAGCTTGGGTGCTACTGGGTCTGTGGTATGCACTTTGGCTGTGTAAAAGCTACAGCTATGACAACAACATTTATTAAGAACCCACAACATGTATACACTGGTTCTTCTCTCTGTGCAAAACTTAGAGTTGGCTCCTCTGGATTTTTTAAATGGCTGTCTAATATTAGCCAAGGAAAGAAGATGTTTCTTCCATCTGTGGTTCCAAATTAAATCCCACCTTAAATCTATACCTTCCAAAGGTCAAAATCATGAACTACTCTGAGAATTCCCTACCAGGTTATTACATCTGTCACTTTTGGAGAACTGATTGTCAGCCTGTTTTATTCCAGTTTTCAATTGAAAAACATGAATCATAACAATTTTGCAGGCATACATTTTTAACTTTCTGCAATAAAGCTCAATTCTCAGTACACCATATTTTATCACAATGTTGTGAAATGTTATGAAACATTTCTCAAATGTAAGAATGTGGCCATTAAGAATCTGATTCTGTATTTCACATGTGTAATGCTGTTTCCATACAGAATCCATAATGGTCATGTACAAAACTCATCTATCTCTTAAATAGGTTTAGTGTTGTCCTGATGTACAGAACTGAAATAGAAAACTAATAGCATTCTTGACTTTTTATCAATTTTCTCTCAAAAGTTATTTTCCAAGGTACAGAATTTGAGATTAAAAATATATATATATATTCAATTAAATACTACTTGTGTAATACCTTTTATATGAACCAATAACAAAATCTGGTTAATATTTTGCATAGGATTAATAGTATTTTGGCATCACTAATCATATTCATAAAATGATAACTTAAATTCATTTCATTCACAACAGCAGGTAGAAAACTTTAAAGAAATTTTGCTTAGATTTCATAAATTTTGCCTTTTATTTCAGAGATTAGGTTCAGTAATATAATTTTATTGAACAAGATTTTCTATCAGGACTATTTAAATTCTACTCATGACTATTAAAAAACTGTTAGGCAGGTGCTAGAATATAGGGACTATTATGGCATGTAAAAATATTGACCTTGTCCTCAAGAGAGTTTCTCTGAAGAAAAACATCATTCATTCACTTATTCCACAAACAGTTTTCAATGGCATCCCATGCACCTGAAACTGGTACAATGCCATGCCCAGAACAGATTTAGTTCTTTTTGATGACAAGGATAATAAGAAGCATTTACTATCATCAAATATGTAGTGTTTGATGCATAAACAAAAATAACTAAAGTGCCAGGTGAAGAAAGTGTCATTAAGAGATGATGAAAAAAATCACTTTCTATAAAACAGTCAACTAAAGTTTAGCCAGTGACAAAATATGCTGCAAAATTCCAGTGGAACATAGAGATGTGACTGGCACCTCTCATTTTACAATAATGGAATTTATTAACTACTTAAACATATTTCATTCACTTTTTGCAAGTGTGTATGTTAAAATAATTTATTTAATTTAAATAATTGAATTCATAAAATACAAAAATTATCTTGTGAGTTTTTTATTTTATACATAAAGATTGTGATTGAATTTGAAAAAAGGGAACTCAATTGAGACTCAAAATTAAAAATGAACAAAACAAGAGTAAAAAAGAATGTAAAAAAGAAATTTACAAAGTTCTCTATAGAGTGTATAAGTAGAGGGGGAAATACACACCACACACACACACACAGACACACACACAAATGGGAATAGGCAAATCTGTCCATGTTTCAAGAAGTTAGAAATATTTAAACCAGACACTGCAAAAATTGAATATATATATATAACTTGGCAACCAAGTATATGTAGGGTGTGAGAAAGAAGGTGTCATCAAACATTACTCCAGCAGGGTTATCCCAGGATACATTTTTCTGAGAAGGAAGTATTTATTGAATTATTGGTGTGTTGAATTAAAGCTGTTTTCAGGGACTCCAGATGGAGATGTCAAGGAAACAGTCAGAATGCAATTCCCGTTTTAGGAGGGTCTAAAAAGTGTGGAATCATCTACATAGAAGTTCAAGTCATTGGAATATATAAAATCCTTAAAGGAGGATAATTTATAAAAAGTAAAACTATTGTCACAGGACAATTTCTCAGTAAGATGTATACCGAGAGAAAACGATCAGATGGCTTTTGTCTACAAAATGACAAACCTATAATTATTTCAGTATAAAAATCAATTCACTAAAAATATCTATTACCTAAGTTTATTGGGTATGTGTAAATTAAGCAACTGCTTGTTCACATTATTTTGATAACAACATGAAGCTACCATCATAGTACACTGAGAGTGCTTATAATGTCAATGCAATGTTTATTTTAAAATTTAGAAAATTGTAATACACATACAGTCTGGAAATAGAGCATATTTCTCTCCGGGAAGTGATGACTATATAATTAATGGAAGAAATGTGAATAAATATATATGATAAAGATACAATTTTTATTACCAATATCATGATTTCTACATAGTAAAGTCAGAAGTAACAAAAACGAAAGCCCATATAGGTTCAGAAAAGCAATGAAATTTATCATCACCCATATCTTCATTATCCAAGTACTCCTAGAATCATGGATATTTTGAAGGGATCTGTGCAACAAAAGTCAGCTCATGGCTGATTATCAAATGGATATATAACCTTTTGGATCTAGACACTACTTTAGAAAATAGTATTTCGACTACATTTAATCATGTTTTTAGAGCATACTGAAGTCCACGACCTCATCAAAACCACATAGTAAATTATAATATTGCTGAGATCAGGGATCCCACATTGCGAATCAGGAATCATGTTATCACACCATGTTGATGAAACAATATTCATGAACTGATATATTTTAAGACCATTCTACTTTTTAAATGAAAAACTCCATATAAAATTAACTATAATAAACATTTTACAACAATCCCCAAAGTATTCAAATCACTATATCCTCCTAGGATTAACAATTGATTAATCGAGTAGAATTATTTAATAAAAGTTTTATGACAGGTCACATGTTACCCAGCATATTGATAAGCTAAATTATTTAATAATCAAAAAGTACTCTCAGGAGGACCTTCAAGATGGCAGAGGAGTAAGATGTGGAGATCACCTTCGTCCCAATAAATACATCAAAAGTACATCTACATGTGGAACAACTCCTACAGAACACCTACTGAATGCTAGCAGAAGACGTCAGACTTCTGAAAAACTGTGTGTCTGACAGGGTCTTGGTATTCTGGCAGGGTGTCAGGCCTTGTGCCTTTGAGGTGGGGGAGCCAAGTTCAGGACATTGGTCGACCAGAGACCTCCCAGCTCCATGTAATATCAGATGGTAAAAGCTCTCCCAGAGATCTCCATCTCAACACAAAGACCAAGCTCCACTCAACGACCAGCAAGTTCCAGTGCTGGACACCCCATGCCAAACAACTAGCAAGACAGGAATACAACCACACCCATTAGCAGAGAGGCTGCCTAAAATCATAATAAGTTCACAGACACCCCAAAACACACCATCGGACGTGGTCCTGCCCACCAGAAAGACAAGATCCAGCCTCATCCACCAGAACACAGGCACCAGTCCCCTCTACCAGGAAGCCTACACAATCCACTGAACCAACTTTAGCCTATGGAGGCAGACACCAAAAACAAAGGGAACTACAAACATGCAGCCTGCAAAAAGGAGACCTCAAACACAGTAAGTTAAGCAAAATGAGAAGACAGAGAAACACACAGCAGATGAAGAAGCAAGGTAAAAACACACCACACCAAAAAAATGAAGAGGAAATAGGCAGTCTACCTGAAAAAGAATTCAGAGTAATGATAGTAAAGATGATCCAAAATCTTGGAAATAGAATGGAGAAAATACAAGAAACGTTAACAAGTACCTAGAAGAATTAAAGAGCAAACAAACAATGATGAACAACACAATAAATTAAATTAAAAATACTCTAGAAGGAATGAATAGCAGAATAACTGAGGCAGAAGAACAGATAAGTGACCTGGAAGATAAAATAGTGGAAATAACTACCACAGAGCAGAATAAAGAAAAAAGAATGAAAAGAATTGAGGACAGTCTCAGAGACCTCTGGGACAACACTAAATGCACCAACATTCGAATTACAGGGGTCCCAGAAGAAGAAGAGAAAAAAAAAAGTGACTGAGAAAATACTTGAAGAGATTATAGCTGAAAACTTCCCTAATACGGGAAAGGAAATAGTCAATGTAGTCCAGGAAGCACAGAGAGTACCATACAAGATAAATCCAAGGAGAAACACGCCAAGACACATATTAATCAAACTATCAAAAATTAAATACAAAGAAAAAACATTAAAAGCAGCAAGGGAAAAGCAAATAACATACAAGGGAATCCCCATAAGGATAAGACCTGATCTTTCAGTAGAAACTCTGCAAGCCAGAAGGGAGTGGCAGGACACATTTAAAGTGATGAAAGGGAAAAACCTACAACCAAGATTACTCTATCTAGCAAGAATCTCATTCAGATTCGAAGGAGAAATGAAAACCTTTACAGACAAGCAAAAGCTAAGAGAATTCAGCACCACCGAACCAGCTTTACAACAAATGCTTAAAAAACTTCTCTAGGCAGAAAACACAGAGCAGGAAAAGACCTACAATAACAAACCTAAAACAATTAAGAAAATGGTAATAGTCACATACATATCGATAATTACCTTAAATGTAAATGGAATAAATGCTCCAACCAAAAGACACAGACTGGCTGAATGGATACAAAAACAAGACCCGTATATATGCTGTCTACAAGAGACCCACTTCACACTTGGGGACACATACAGTCTGAAAGTAGGGGATGGAAAAAGACATTCCATGCAAATGGAAGTCAAAAGAAAGCTGAAGTAGCAATTCTCATATCAGACAAAATAGACTTTAAAATAAAGACTATAACAAGAGACAAAAAAGGATACTACATAATGATCAAGGGATCAATCCAAGAAGAAGAGATAATAATTGTAAATATTTATGCAGCCAACATAGGAGCACCTCAATACATAAGGCAAACGCTAACAGCCATAAAAAGGGAAATCGACAGTAACACAATCATAATAGGAGACTTTAACACCCCACTTTCACCAATGGACAGATCATCCAAAATGAAAATAAACAAGGAAACACAAGACTTAAATGACACATTAAACAAGATGCACTTAATTGATATTTATAGGACATTCCATCCAAAACCAACAGAATACACCTTCTTATCAAGTGCTCATGTAACATGCTCCAGGATACATCATATCTTGTGTCACAAATCAAACCTTGGTTAATTTAAGAAAATGGAAATCATATCAAGTATCTTTTCCGTCCACAAAGCTACAAAACTAGATATCAATTACAGGAAAAAAACTGTAAAAACTACAAACACATGAAGGCTAAACAATACACTACTAAATAACCAAAATATCACTGAAGAAATCAAAGAGGAAACCAAAAAATACCTAAAAACAAATGACAATGAAAACACAACGACCCAAAAACTATGGGATGCAGCAAAAGCAGTTCAAAGAGGGAAGTTTATAGCAATAAAATTGTACCTCAAGAAACAAGAAAAATCTCAAATAAACAACCTAACATTACACCTAAAACAATTAGAGAAAGAAGAACAAAAAACCCCCAAAGTTAGCAGAAGGAAAGAAATACTAAAGATTACATCAGAAATAAATAAAAAAGAAATAAAGGAAATGATAACAAAGATCAATAAACTAACAGCTGGTTCTTTGAGAAGATAAAGTTGATAAACCATTAGCCAGATCATCAAGAAAACCAGGGAGAAGACTCAAATCAATAGAACTGAAATGAAAAGAAATGAAAAAGGAGAAGTAACCACTGACACTGCAGAAATACAAAGGATCATGAGAGATTACTAAAAGCAAGTATATGTCAATAAAATGGACAACCTGGAAGAAATGGACAAATTCTTAGAAAAGCATAACCTTCCAAGACTGAACCAGGAAGATGTAGAAAATATAAACAGACCAATCACAAGCACTGAAATTGAAACTGTGATTAAAAATCTTCCAGCACACAACAGCCAAGGACCAGATTGCTTCACAGGCGAATTCGATTGCTTCACAGGCAAATTCTATCAAACATTCAGAGAAGAGCTAACACTTACCCTTCTCAAACTCTTCCAAAATATGGAAGAGGGAGGAACACTCCCAAACTCATTCTATGAGGCCACCATCACCCTGATACCAAAACCAGACAAAGATGTCACAAACAAAGAAAACTATAGGCCAATATCACTGATGAACACAGATGCAAAAATCCTCAACAAAATACTAGCAAACAGAATCCAACAGCACATTAAAAGGATCATACACCATGATCAACTGGGGTTTGTCCCAGGAATGCAAGGATTCTTCAATATACACGAATCAATCAATGTGATACAACATATTAACAAACTGAAGAATAAAAACCATATGATCATCTCAATAGATGCAGAAAAATCTTTTGACAAAATTCAACACCATTTATAATAAATACCCTCCAGAAAGTAGGCATAGAGGGAACTTACCTCAACATAATTAAAGGCCACATATGACACCCACAGCCAACGTTGTTCTCAATGGCGAAAAACTGAAAACATTTCCACTAAGATCAGGAACCCACTCTTACCACTATTATTCAACACAGTTTTGGAAGTTTTAGCCACAGCAAACAGAGAAGAAAAAGAAATAAAAGGAATCCAAACTGGAAAAGAAGTAAAACTGTCACTGTTTGCAGATGACATGATACTATACATAGAGAATCCTAAAGAGCTACCAGAAAACTACTAGAGCTAATCAATGAATTTGGTGAAGTAGCAGGATACAAAATTAATGCACAGAAATCTCTTGCATTCCTATACACTAATGATGAGAAATCTGAAAGAGAAATGAAGGAAACACTCCCATTTACCATTGCAACAAAAAGGATAAAATACCTAGGAATAAACCTACCGAAGGAGACAAACGACCTCTATGCAGAAAACTATAGACACGGATGAAAGAAATTAAAGATGATACAAACAGATGGAGAGATATACCATGTTCTTGGATTGGAAGAATCAACATTGTGAAAATGACTATGCTACCCAAAGCAATCTACAGATTCAATGCAATCCCTATCAAACTACCAATGGCATTTTGCACAGAACTAGAACAAAAAATTTCACAATTTGTATGGAAACACAAAAGACCCTGAATAGGCAAAGCAATCTTGAGAAAGAAAAACGGAGCTGGAGGAAATCAGGCTCCCTGACTTCAGACCATACTACAAAGCTACAGTAATCAAGACAGTATGGTACTGGCACAAAAACAGAAATATAGATCAATGGAACAGGATAGAAAGCCCAGAGAGAAACCCACGCACACATGGTCAGCTTATCTTTGATAAAGGAGGCAAGAATATACAATGGAGACAAGACAGCCTCTTCAATAAGTGGTGCTGTGAAAACTGGACAGCTACATGTTAAAAATGAAATTAGAACACTCCCTAACACCATATACAAAAATAAACTCAAAATGGATTAAAGACCTAAATATAAGGCCAGACACTATAAAACTCTTAGAGCAAAACATAGGCAGAAAACTCTAAGACATATATCACAGCAAGATCCTTTCTGACCCACCTCCTAGAGGAATGGAAAGAAAAACAAAAATAAACAAATGGGACCTAATGAAACTTAAAAGCTTTTGCACAGCAAAGGAAACCATAAACAAGACGAAAAGGCAACCCTCAGAATGGGAGAAAATATTTTCAAACGAAGCAACTGACAAAGATTTATCTCCAAAATATACAAGCAGCTCATGAAGCTCAATATCTAAAAAATAAACAACCCAATCTCAAAATGGGCAGAAGACCTAAATAGACATTTCTCCAAAGAAGATATACAGATTGCCAACATACACATGAAAGGATGCTCAACATCACTAATCATTAGAGAAATGCAAATCAAAACTGCAATGAGGTATCACCTCACACCGGTCATAATGGCCATCACCATAAAATCTACAAACAATAAATGCTGGAGAGGCTGTGGAGAAAAGGGAACCCTGTTGCACTGTTAGTGGGAATGTAAATTGATACAGCCACTATGGAGAACAGGGTGGAGGTTCCTTAAAAAACTAAAAATAGAACTACCATATGACCCAGCAATCCCACTACTGGGTATATACCCTGAGAAAACCATAATTCAAAATGTTCATTGCAGGACTACTTACAATAGCCAGGACATGGAAGCAACCTAAGTGTCCATCAACAGATGCATGGATAAAGAAGATGTGGCACATATATACAATGGAATATTACTCAGCCATAAAAGAAACGAAAGTGAGTTATTTGTAGTGAGATGGATGGACCTAGAGTCTGTGATACAGACTGAAGTAAGTCAGAAAGAGAAAAACAAATACCATATGCTAATAATATATATGGAATCTAAAAAAAAAAAAAAAAAGGTTCTGAAGAACCTAGGGGCAGGACAGGAATAAAGATGCAGACGTAGAGAATAGTCTTGAGGACACGGGGAGGGGGAAGGGTAAGCTGGGACAACGTGAGAGAGTGGCATGGACATATATACACTACCAAATGTAAAATAGGTAGCTAGTGGGAAGCAGCCGCATAGCACAGGGAGATCAGCTCTGTGCTTTGTGACCACCTAGAGGGGTGGGAAAAGGAGGGTGGGCGGGAGATGCAAGAGGGAGGGGATATGGGGATATACGTATACGTATAGGTGATTCACTTTGTTATACAGCAGAAACTAACACACCAGTGTAAAGCAAATATACTACAATAAAGATATTACAAAATAAATAAATAAATAAATAAAAATTAATTAATTAATTTTTTAAAATGTACTCTTGGTAAGGTGGCCACATGATTTGATTTGCAAGCCAGGATATTTTGGAGAGTTAATGAAATGCTATAAAGGACCGTGTGGGAATCATGGTAAGCATGAAGCAGGACTGTTCTAGGCAAACTAGGATACAGTCTTCCTAAATACAGGGCACATTCAATTGAATATCTTTGCCTGTTTTACTAAATATAAGAGAACATAGCATTGTTTACATTAATTCTTTCTGTAAAATATTTAACTACCAGTGTTCTTTATGGGAGCAACCTCTCTATATGCAGTTTTAAGATAGAAAGGATGTAGTGTGTGTGTGTGTGTGTGTGCACGTGAGTATGTGAGTGCACACTCTCATTTTCATTTGATTATTAGTAGTAGATGCCTCTTTTTTGATGCCCTCTTAAGTCTAACTCCAAAGTCATATGTGTATATATTACTTAGTTGGCACAAATCCAGTACTATTAACTAATGAAATGTGAAATCAGAAGAGCATAAAAGGGCTAAAGGGAAATAAAGAAGCCTGATGATTGCATTCAGCATTCAAATACATATGTGGGAGATATGAAGGTGAAGAAATAAACTTTCTTGTGTCTCTTCCTGTGTTTATAGACGATATGATGTGAATAATCACTAAGTGTTCCCATTTAAATGTGCAAGTTACCCTTGGGCATCAATTATATCCAAACTGAGGACATAAGCAACAGCTAAAAGCTGACAAATGTGTGTGTAGAAAGCCCCTTAAAACATAATCACTTTCCCATCAAAGAAGAAGCCAGGATATCATAACCAGGCAATTGGGACACCTTGTCAGTTATGTATAAATTGGGCAATAAAGAAAATTGCTTGACATAGGGATGCCACATTCTAAGAAAGCTGCTAAGGGAATGGAAGCTTGACTTCAATTTGGACTTGCCTGCTCTAAGTCTTCAAGATCCCTAGAAGATGCCAAGTCCTACAGCAGAACTGATTGGAAGAATCAGTTCAAATAGCCAAACAATAAAATGACTGCTAAAATCTGCTCATATTACAAACAAAATAGTTTTTCTTAGTTTAAAATTAGAATCTTGGGGAAAATAGGCTCTGAAATATATCTACAACATATGAAAAACATGAAAGATATTTTGGATTTGTTATAAAAAATTTCCCCATATACAAATTTCTACTCACCCTTAACTCCTGAGCTACAGTCCGGAATATATTTCTCCCCTCAGGAGATTTTCACCTAGTTTATCCACTTTTCCCTCCAACACAATATATTAAAACTGAATGTACTACTTTTCACCACTTTCCCCTTTGATAAGGAAGCTTCAGTTCAGATACCTGGGCAGAATCACAGGTTGGGTTCTCTGACAGCAGATATTGAGATGGTGTTTGTGGTGTGAGTTTTTTTTTTTTTTTCAAGGATGGTCCTCTGTTAAAGGAAAGGAACAAAGCAGCACTGGGCAGAGGGAGAAGCATGGCAATGCCTTGCTGGTGGATGGAGACTCAGGCAAAGCTCTGGATCTAGAATAGCATCAAATGGTTCTCAGCCAGCTTCAAATGTCTGGACCTTTCTACCCCCTCTTTGGTTAGTCACTAGATTCATGCTGCCCTTGGGAAGGGCGTGATCTCAGGGGAAGAATGTTCCGTGCAGCTAGGGTAGCCTGAAGGGGCTCTCAGCTGCAGGCAGTCTACTGGCCACAGCTGGACAGCAAGTCCTTCTTTGAAGGGAGTCTGGGAACACGTCACCGAGTCTACTGCATTTACACCTCACTCCATATCCAAGCATGCACTCACTAGGTCTAATAAATGTTGAGGCTTTAATTTTTCTTCTGCTACATCTTTTATGGCTTCGCTGCTGCTGTCTTAATCTCAGCTGTCTTTTTTCTTTGTTCTTGGTATTTGTGCCCATTTTCTTGCCCTCATTTATGCGTGAAAGATCTTCTTTGATGCATTTCTTAAACTACATGCCAACGCCCCCCTGCCTTTTAGATAGGTCCACACTGGCTTCAGCTAATTAAACACCTGTTCTTGGAGAACAGTTGAACTTTAATCCTGTCTCTGTGCCATGATCTTCAAGGTCTTCACCCTTTTGTTCAGGCTCTTTCTTCTGACACTAATGTTTTCTCATGCCACCTTCACATCAGCCTGGTAAAGGTGGACTCTCTTATAAGAACACTTCCGCCCAACAGCTATAGTTTACAGTTTTCAACTCTGAACCAGCTCCATACCAAGCGAAAACTTCAGCAAGTTAACTTGTCTCTTTAGTAATACTAGTTTAACATCTATGTGAACAATGCCTAGTGAACTACCTGGTATATGTGGGCACTGACATGACTTGAGGCTTAAGGAAAATAAGATTCAGAGAGCATGAGAGAGAGAGGGAGAAAGAGAGGAGGTTGGAAATGGACGTACAAAAAATCAACTGGTTCAAAACGAGGTGGGTTTTTTTGTTTTGTTTTGTTTTGTTTTGTTTTTGTTTTGGCCTCGCCACGTGGCATGTGGGATCTTAGTAGTTCCCCAACCAGCGATTGAAACTGCACCCCCTGCAGTGGAAGCAACAGAGACAAACACTGAACCACCAGGGAAGTCCCCCAAATGAGGTGTTTTTAGTCATTGAAAAATGTTAAATAATCTGCTTGCCAAATAACCATCTGTGTGACATCAACAAAGTTACTTTACCTCTCTGAGTTTTATTTACCAAACATGTAAAACGTTGCTGATCATAGGAATTAAATGGGGATTCAAGTCATTTACAGTTTCTGGCACACAGTTTGTACTCAGTAAATTATAATTATTACAACTCTTGTTTGTGGGGTCAGATAACTGAGACGTCTGGCTGCTTTACCTACTGGCAAAATAATTAACCTGTTTTAAACAAGTTATTTCAAAGATTTATATGAAAAATCAAGTACCTCACTGCTACATAAGACAATATGCTAAAAATGAGGGATAAGACGGTAAGGAAAACAATTTGAAATGTACTTGCACTAAAAATCTTAGAGTTTTAAAATCTCAGCCACATTTTTAAATTTGGCTATTTTTTCATAAAGAAAAATATCACTTTTTAATGTGAAATTCTGTCGGTGTTTTATTAAGGTGCTGTTTTCATTCAAGCATATTTAGTTATGCACTACTATAAATACTATTTCTGAGCGAAACAAAGTTGCTTTAATGAATGGATCTGGAATCCTTGCTCACCACAGCTCTATGGGTGAAGCTGATTCAAAACAATTTTCTCAAAAGAAGTTGAGCTCTGAATGTGGACACCCCACGGCTCACCCCATATGGCTTTACTGAGATTTTAAGCCTCCATAAAAGGATTAAAACCCTAACCCCACCTTGACTATTTCTAAGGAACATGGCTCTGAATTCCCATGGCTACATAAAAGGGCTCTATTTCTGGCATTTGCCAAGGAGTTAATCTCAAATCAATGTCGGCCAAAATTTACTAAAGGAATTATGACGCTAAATGATTTTCAAGGACGCAGTCTGGTCTGTCTTTATAATTGGTTTTACTAAGTTGTGATTGTAGGGTGGTGCTGCCAGCTTTAGGTGACTCTGCCAAATCTCTTTAAAGGACTTCACAGTGGCTGCCAGAAGGGATCTGGGGGCCTTGAGTGCAGGGGACTTTATCTGCATCTTCTTTAATGCATCCCAAGCACCTAGTATCCATGTCTGGCACATAGTAGGCTGAATAAATATTTGTGGATGAATGATTCTACTTTATTAGAGTGCCTTCATCAGGTGAGCATTCAGAATAAATACTTTTCTCATTATGATACCAAAAAGTATCATGTTTTCCCTGGACAATTAGCTTATTTTTATATCAGGTTATTTAAGACTGTGATGAAAAAGAGTTCCCTTTCACATTAATTTTCAAAAGTTTGGTGACAAACTTCTGTTCCAACTCAGGTAACTAATATGGCTCACTAAGGTGTGAAGTTTCAGCTTGAGTCCCTGCCACACTTTGTAGTGAAATTTTAATTTCTATATGTTTTTCCTGCTTTTATTTTGGATTCTTTGGGAGACATCTGAGATTCTTTTTGAAACAAGCAAGATGTATAGAAAAAGATGTTGCCTAAATTTACTTTCTATTCTAAGATTAACCTGGATTTATAATTATTAGTGGGTGTTGTAGATGAAAGAGAATTACTGTAAGTGGCCCAGGACCACAGGGATTTCCCTAGAGGTTTTTATTCACCTTCACCTCCATACCCTTCCCTACTCGATTCCTAACAAAAGCTGAATTATTTTGCCTAATTATTCATGGGGTGCCACCACCTATGTTAAGCAGCAGTTATGTTATTTTTGATTAAAAAAAACCATATTCTTCAGAATAAGCATGGGATTTCTTTTAAGGGTAATAGCATTGTTCTAAATTTAGATTATGGTGATGGCTGCACAACTCTGTAAATATACTATATTTAAATGTAATATTTATTTAAATTTCAATAAAGGCTTTTTTCCTTTTATAAAAAAATTATGCTTGCAGTAGTTTCCTGTTGCTACCATAACATGTTACCACAAACCTAGTAGCTTAAAGCAACAGACATTTGCTCTCTTAGGGTCTGGAGCGCAGGAGTCTGAAGGCGGTTTTGCCAGGCTAGTGTCAATGTGTCAACAAGGAGGATGCTTTCTGAAGACTCAGAGGAGAATCCCTTTCTTTGCCTTTTTCAGCTTCTAGTGGCCACTATTATTCTTTGACTTCCTGCATCTTCAGAGTACATCACCCCAATCTCTGCTTCCCTCATCCCACCACCTTCTTTTCCAACTCTGACTCAGCTTTTTAATTATGCAGATAATTCAGGATAATCTCCCTATCTCAAGACGCTTAAGTTAAAAACATCTGCAAAATCTCTTTTTCCAAATAAGGTAGCATTCACAGGTTCCAGGAATTAGGATATGGACATATCAGGGAGGCCATTATTCAGCCTATCGTAATGCCCTGAGTGCAAATATTCACACACCCACACAAAAAAATATTTTCTAAATGAGAGAAAAGCGGATATAGAAAAAGTATTATATTATACAATATAATAGAACATATTCAATAATGGGAGAGATGCAAGTCACTTAACAAACAAGGTTTATAGTACCACACCGTAACTCACACGGAAATACAAAGGTCACTGCCGTTTATGTACTGAGGTTGGCCTGAAAATATAGTTCCAGTAACAAAGAGAGTAGTCAAAAAAATCTCCCTGTTCTCTAAAGTTGTTGTGTAAGCCTATCAGTTTAGCAAAAATCAGAAGACAATGCATGTTTCTAAATATCTCAAGAATTTAGAGGATTAATAAAACAAAAATGTATATGCTTAAGAGTCACAGATATATAATAGAGAGAAAGTGAAAAGGGAGAGAAAAGAGAGCAAAATACAAGAAATAGTGCATAAAAGTATGTAAATCTTGGAATATTTAAAACACAAATGTGAGTAAGCTTTCAGATATAACCAATGAGCCTTAAACTATAGTTTTTGAATGTACAATGATTTACGGTTAGAGTAGGTCATCAGGGAATTCTCTTTCGAAGTGAGTTCCCCCAAAGACCAACAAGTACCTTGTTAGATAATTTCTGTTGGTCAACATTCTTCCAAAATTAGCCATTTCAACAAGATTTTTCATTTGAGGAGACTGAACCAAATAAAAAAGCTATCATAAATGCTCTGGCTCCCAAGTCCTCCCATTAATAAACAAACAGACAAAAATAAATATCAAGACTTAAAAACAACAGACCAAAATATAATAAATCATGGTATAGTGTCTCATTTCACCAAAACTTTTATATCTAATTTGGTAATACCCCAGTTTGACATTTCCTTTTCGACATGTTGAAATTTCCTTTCATTTTAAGCAAGCCTGTCCCATAGCATGCATCTAATAGAAAAAATTTGATCTTGTGATCCATATGACCACCTTGAGGGCACACTGCAGTTTGCAGAGCAATGGTGATACTCATGGTGCCAATAACAATGTCTAAATAACACAAGTTTTAATCGTAGTCATCTTTTATCGTCATGGATGCTCCCTGGGTTCCTTTTAATTGGATCATATTGAAATGTGCTGTCCTGATCTTCATGAATTAGAGCAAAGTCACCCTTACTCACCATCTGAAGTCTCAGATGTTCCTTCTTACCCAGTAATGAAAATGAAAATTATTTTCCTTGGCAACTCAGATGGTATTCTGGTTAATTATGTAATTCTTAGATTATTTGCATATTTTATAGCTGAAAAGCCCTCAACTTTATTGCCAGGTCTTTTTTTAAACTTTCTTAAAATATTATTTCCCTAGTTTATGTTATTTTGTCACATTTTAAAACATACTAAATTTGCCTGAAATTCTTTTTGGAATAAGGCAGGCTGTAATGTTTTAAAATACATGCCTGTTTTGTATTCATTTTACAAGACTTATAAGTGGTGTCTATACATCCAAATATGATGTGTCCCTAAAAATTTTATGTTCACGAAGGGCCAGCTTAGAAGATGTAAGCGAAAAAGAGCAAATACACAAATAACTGGATTAGTTTCTTTTTTGAAACATTTTAAGAATGGCTCCCTAACTACACTGGATTTAGAAGTAGATATGCACTCCTTTTCTCAAAAAAAGTGGGGGGGGGGGGTGGAGGAAGAGAGTTCATTCAGAAATACATCACTGCTAAAATATTATATATTGTAGTTAAAAATAAACTGTGTGTTTAGAAATCATGAGATAACATAGATTATTCTGAGTGGATATGCTGTGGAATCAGATGCTCTTTACAAATATGTTGACTGGTTTATGGGGCAGGTATACCCTGAATGAATGGGGAGGATGGATTTCTACGTTGTAAAGTAATTTCTTTTTAATGACAAGCTGAACAGCTGGTCAGTGTCAGTGCCTTGTGGTGACCTATCACGTTATCACATTTTCTTACCATTATGATAAGTCCCTAGAAAATCAATGCTGAGGAAAAAAATGTTTTTTCAGGGTGACTTCGTATCATTAACTTCTGCCAATTTATGAATCCAGAAAATTTTTAAAACTTCTCATAGCAAAAGCACATACAGATTCAACCAAATGTACTATTTAAAAATGTTACAAACATCTTACAGTCAAACAAAAGCTTCTTATATTATGTATCATCTCACTTTCCAAATTAAAAAAAAAAACCCTAAAATGACTATAATGTCTGATATCTGCCATTTATTACATTTGTAATTTTTTCTATGGGCTTAACAAACATCATTTCATTTAATCATTTTAATAATCCTGAAACAGTCATTACTGGAACCTTATGGAGAAGAGGAGTTCATAGCCTGCACAACAGCCATGTTTAAACCCCACACAGAATGAGATCTAAAATCCAAGTCTGACAACACTACCTTCTATACCGTGCTTCCAGAATCTGAAGGGGTAAACCGATTGGGCTATGTTGACCCAGTAAACGTAAATACCTTTGTATGATACTGCTTATTTCCTACAGATTAAGAAACACTAGAAGCTTGGCTTTATATTCTCTAGTTTCAGGACCCAGGATTGCAGGACTAACAGTTTTCTTAAAGGTTTTAGTAATCAGTTGTTTGCATCACATAACTACTCTAAGCGATGATGAAGAGGACTAAAAAGAAGAAAGAGAGAGAGAGAAACAAAGATGGCATATATGAATCTGTGCAATGAAAAGTGACTTTAATAAAACTGCACCATTGTCTATAATTAGCTTTATCTTAAATTTTAAAGAAACAGGATGATATAGAAAAAAAATTATTAAACAATGTCATGAACTTTTCTGTTAACAAGTTCCCCTGAGACAGGGACTAGACAATTCACTTTACTGCTTGGGTTTTCTAAAGTATAAAATGACCTTTTGCAGCTTTTGGAGTGTTGAACTTTTAAAGTGATGTCAAGTTTTAAAATTAAATGATTTGATCAGACCTCTGATTCCAGAAAGGTGGAGTAGATGTGTATTTCCCTATTCCTCCCACTGAGACCAACTAAAAATCCCAAGCATTTATATACAAAATGAACATAGAAGATTCTGAAGGGTGGAGAGAAAAGCAAGATAAACTAGGGATCTCAGACCCACAAAATGACACAATGCTATGTTCTCTAGGTTTTTCTTTTTGCCTTCTGTATTACAGACTGGAGCTAAGGCAGTTGGTGTTCCAGAAGTGCCAATGGGTACAGAGAAAAATCCTCAGCAAAAGCCTGCATTTTCCAACCAAAGGACCAGAAAAGGGTCAAGCGAGAGAGAAACTTTTAGGTAAAAACTGCTGTAATTCAGCAAAATACCACAGAAAAAAAGTTATTGCCTCATCTCACTCATCCCAGGAAAGGCTGAGTGGGTATTCAAGACATCTACACTTGTCAGGCTATACCAGGTGCCCCAACCCGTCTGGCACAATTATGTCAGAGAAGGTCAAGTAGGGAGCGTGGATTTCATCCTCACTGATGGTAATGAAACTGACCTTTACTCCACCCACAGTCTCAGTGGAAACCTCTGCTATTTTAGGAATGAAAAACACAATAAAAAAAAAAAAACTTAATGGGGATGAGCTGAACAGCAGAATGGAGAGGACAGAAAAAAGAATCAGTGACCCGGAACACAGAACAGTTGTAATTATGCTATCTGAATGAAATGCAAAGAGAAAATAGAGTAAAAAATGTGAAAAGAGCCTCAAGACCCCATGGACTATAACAAAAGATCTAGCATCCACGTCACTGGAATCCCAGAAAAAGAGAAGAAAGAGGATAAACTGAAAAAGTGCTCAAACACGACTATAAACTTCTTAAATTTGGCAAAGAATATAAACCTATAGACTCAGTAAGCTGAATGAACTCCATACAAGATAAGCCCAAATAAATCCACCTGAAAACACATCATGACCAAGCTTCTAAAAACTAGAAACAAACAAACACAAACAAAAAATCTCAAAAGCAGCAAAAGAGAAATTATACTTTACCTATAAAAGAAAACCAAGATGAATAACAGTGGGTGTCTCATTAGAAACCAAAGAGGCCAGAAAAAAAGTGACACAATATTTTTCAAGTACTGAAAGAAACAATTGTCAACTCAGAATTTTATATCCAGTAAAATATATCCCAGGAACTATAGAGAAATCAAAACATTTCTGGATGAATGCAAAGTAAGAGAATTTATCACCAACAACCTATCCTAAAAGAATGGTTAAAGAAACATCTCAAATAGAAAATAAATGATAGAAGAAGGAATCTTCAAACATCATGAAGGAAGAATACATGATAGAAGGGTAAGAGCGCATGAATACACATTTACCTTTTCCTCATTAGTTTTCTAAAGCATCTTTGATTGTTGAAGCAAAAATTATAACATTGTCTGGTGTAGTTCTATTACATGTAAATATTTAAGACAATTATAAATGGAGGAAACTAAGGCACATGAAGGAAGATTTCTACATTTCATTTGAACTGATGAAATATCACACCAGTGATAAGTTATGGATAGATAGTGAGATACCCAGAGAAACCAATACAAAGCTATACAAAGTGACACACTCAGAAACACTGTAGGTATATAAAAATGGAATTGTAAAAGATGTTCAAGTAACCCATAGAAAGGCAAGAAACTAAAAGAAAGAAGGAAAACCTGAGAACAAGCAAACAACAAAAATAAAATGGCAGCGCTAACATATCAACAATATTATACTTATTAGTATGTTAAATATAAATTACCTAAATACATTAATTAAAATACAGAGGTTGGCAGAATGGATTTAAAAACATTGCATATATGTTACAAGAAACCTCCTATATAATGATTTAGGTGGGTAGAAATTAAAAGGCTAGAAAAAGAAGCATCATGTAAATATTAATCAAAATAAAATAGCAATTGCTATATTAATATCATATAAGGAAGATTTCAGAGCAAATAAAGTTACAAATGACAAAGGGATATTACATAATGACTAAAGGGTCAATCCAACAAGAACACGTAGTTATCCTAAATTGGTATACAACAAACAACAGAGCTGCAAAATATGTGAAGCAAAATCTGATAGAACCAAAAGGAAAAATTGATAAATCCACAGTTAATGTTAGATAATTCAACATTCCTTTCTAAACAGTTGATAGAATATCTGAACAGAAAATCAACAAGGATATAGAACTCAACAGTACAATCAACCAACAGGATCTAATTAACTCATATAGCATGGCATGTAACAACAGTAATACACCATATTCTGGGCCATAAAATTAACTTCACCTAGTTTAAAATAATTAAAATCATAAAGGGTGTGTCCTCAGAACACAGTGATCACAGAAAAGCTTCAAACATATGGAAATGAAACAGCACACTTCTAAATAATCTGTGGGCTAAAAAGGAAGTTCCAAAGGAAATAATAAAATGTTTTGAATTGAATTGAAATAAAAATACAACATATCAAAAGTTGTTAGAAATAGCTAATGCATTGCTGGGAGGGAAATTTGTAGCACTAAATAAAAACTTTAAAGAAAATGAAAAGTCTTGAATTGATCACCCAAGCTCTATTCTCAAAAAAGTACAAAAAGTAAAATAAATCCAAAGCCAACAGAAGGAAGGATATAATGTAAATAAGAGCAGAAAACAATGAAACTGAAAACAGAAAAAAAATATAGAAACAAATGTAGCAATGAGCTGATTCTTTGTAAAGCTGATTGACAAATATTCTAAATTTTTATTTAGAATATATTCTAAATAGACAAAAATTTCTAGCAAAACTGACAGAAGAAGAGAAAGGACACAAATTATTAGTATCATGAATGAAACAGGGGATATCACAACAGAACTTGCAGACATCAAAAAAAAAGAAAATGCTATGAACTCTAAATACATACATTAGAAAACTTAGATGAAATGGATGGTTTCCTTGAGAAACACACCCACCACAACTCATCCAACATGGGACAGATAATCTGAATAGCCCTCTACATTTCTAAGGCAATTGAAATGTACTTTTGAAACATCTCCCAAAAAGAAATATCTGATAGTTTCGGTGGAGAAATATAACAAATGTTAATAAAACAGCACTAATTCACAATCTCATTAGGAAATGAAAATTAAAATCACAAGTTATCACTATAAAACTATCAGGAAAGGAATTGTTGTTCAAGGGGTATAAAGTTACAGTGATACAAGATGCATAACACCTAGAGATCTGCCACATAAAATAGTGCCCGCGGTTAACACTACAATGTTGTTCACCTAAAAACTTATTAAAAGGGTAGATCTCACGCTCAGTGCTCTTAACACACACACAAAGCTAATGGGACACAATAAATCTTCTGGCAGTGATGACTACGTTTATTACATTGATTCTGGTGATGGTATCTATACATACCCATACTCATCAAAATGTATACATTAAATGTGTGCAATTTCTCATATATGTCAATAACGCTAAAAATAAAATTATAAAAAATAAAATAAAACATATTGACAACACCAAAATTTTGGCAAGGCCCCCAAGAAACAGAATCACTCAAACACTGCTGGTGTAAATGTGAAATGGTACAGACACTCGGGAAAACAGTTTGCAAGTTTCTTAAAAAACAAAACCAAACCAATCATGCAACTGTTTTATGACCTGGAGATTGCACTCCTGGGCATTTGTGCCAGAGACAGGAAAATGTACATTCACACAGAAATTTATAAATAAACATTCACAGCATCTCTATGTGTAATAGCCCCAAACTGTAACAAAACCTAAATGTTCTGCAAAGGACGAATCACTAAACACAATACCGTACACCCAAATGATGAGATATTACACAGGAAATACAAAGGAACAGACTATTGATGCATGCCACAGCTTAGGTGGATCTCCAGACGATTATGCTCAGTGAAAAAAAAATAAAAGCCATTTCCAAAAGTGTACATATTTCAGATTCCATTTAGACAATGATCTTCAACCTTAAAATGATAAAATTGTTGAAATGGAGAACACACTAGTGGTTGCTAGGGGTTGACTAAGGAAATGGGGGGCCGGTGGGAAGTGAGTATAGCTATAAAAGAGCACCACGAAGGATCCTTGAGGTGAAAGAAATGTTCTGAATCTTGTCTGTATCAAAATATATTGTCATATTTTATTGCAGTTTTGCAAAATGCTGGGGTAAACTGGGTAAAGGATCCATGGAGACTGTGTACTGTTTCTTACACTGAATGTGAATCTGAAATCATCTCAAAATAAAGACACTAATTTAAAAAGTTAGATGACTCCATGAAATAAGAATTAAAAAAATAAATGGATCTTCACTTTTTTGTTTTCTTATTTTAATTTCCTATTTATTCATTAATATATACATTCACTATTACTCATTCATTCATGTGTTCTTAGGCTTTTAGTTTTATTTTCACTCTACTTATAGGTGTGTGGATTGAATAGGGGTATTTTATGAAGTATATTCACTGGGATTATTTCATTCACTGTGCTTTATTATCCATTTGGAACGCTGCAAGAATCACACACTGATAATAATAATGATAAACTTATAGACAGTATCTTGTCAAGCTAGAGGGGAAACGTCTGTATTTACTTCTTTGTAAATGTTATTTTCTGATTTCTACCAAACACCACCATACCCTTTCTGTCTCAGTTCATATATTCAGCAGATACTGCTTGAGCACCTATTCTGCAGTACTTGTTGTTCCAAACACTGAACATTCTACTGGTGAAAATATAGTCTCTACCCAGTAAGTGAGATATGTAATACACATCACACCTGCAAAGCCAAAAGACATTGTATATATCCGGAGCTAAGAAATCTGAACCTAAGTTTGAGAGTAATCAGGTTTTTCAAAAATGACGGTGTTATAGGTGGAATTGTGCCCTCCACCCCCCAAGATTCATGTGTTGAAGTTTCAACCCTCAGTACCTCAAAATACAAGCATATTTGGAGATAAGCTCTTTAAAGAGGTAATTCAGGTAAATGAGACCTTTAGGGTGGGATTCTAATCAAATATGACTGGTACCCTTATAAGAAGAGGAAGAGACACCAAGGATGCACTTGCACACAGGAAAGGCCATGTGAGGACACAGTGAGAAAGTGGCCATGTACCAAGTCAAGGAGAGAGGCCTCAGGAGAGACCGACCCTGACAAACCCTTGCTCTTGGACTTCCAGCCTCCAGAACTGGGAGACAAAAAATTTCTGCTATTTAAGCCACACAGTCTGTAGTATTTTGTTATGACAGCTCTAGCAAACTGATATAGGTGGTATTGGATGGTATTCCATCTAGAGAGAGTTTGCGGCTATGGGAGGATGAGAAAAGGGTACTCCAAAGTGTACACAGTGGGAATAGGGGCCTAAGAGGATTGAAGAGTTTCACCTGATGAGATGAAATAGAAACCTAGGGAATGTAGATGCCAAAAGAAGAGGTGAAGAAAGATCATAAACATAAGAGGTCACTGAGGTCATGGGAAAGATTGCAAGTTGGTAGGGAAACAGGAAGTGAAGTAATCAAGGACGTCATTCAGGTTTTGCGCTCAAGGAACTGGGTGACTGCATTGCCAAGCATCTTTTGCAAACTCCATGAATGAGATTTGAAACAGAAATTTAAAATTCCATTTTTTCAAATCCTGTTGAAGACTGCTAATCTCTCTCTCTTTCCATAGTATTAGGGTTTCAGTGGGCACAGAACCACCCACCTGGAGGTTACATTTCTAAAGCTCTTTTCTAGCTAGGAGTGACAAAGACAATGTCCTGACAAAAGAACGTGATGTATGCCACCTCCAGATCTTATTATTAATTATTTAAGGCTTTTTAGACAGGTAGGTCAATATCGGTAAGTGCACCAGCCAGAAATGAATGACATGAATTGAGGATGCCAAAATTATTAAACTATCTCCAACACATACTCACATAATATTAAGATTTTAAGCAAATGCTAAAGAATTTCTAGTTTTACTATTAATATATGAAATAACTCACAAACTCATTAGTATAAGGTTCACATAAAAAATAATCAATTTTCAAATGAGCCTGTGTACACACACACACACAAAACCAAATACATATAAACATCGTAGAATATATTTAAAAGGGATAATTTGCAGAAGGACTTCTTTACATTGAAAAATTTATAAAAATATATCTTTGCATTAATTTCATCTATCTTACTAGCTCTAATGTAATCTCTTAGCTCAGTTTAACTCCAATATCATTTTAGTTTGTTCCCTTAAGACTGACTGAACGATGCTTTCACTGAACTAAAGGGAATTTTGCTATCAAATTAAAAGACTGATTCATGGATAGCAATCTAATATATAATGCGACTGATTCTCATTATTTACTTTTGAAACCAGTGCACTACTCTATAAATATACTTCATGTTTTCAGATTTCAGAAATTAATTCTGTATCTATCATACTCCATGGAATTGACTCTAATGATGTTCAATTTTTAAACATACTAAAACAAGAAGGACAAAGAAATGATGTACCACTATATAGATCTGTGCAAAGTCTATAATTAGGTTATTTTCTATAATCATGATACATAATTGTGTATAAGTAGGGAAACAGACAGAAATTAAACAAATAATATGTGCCAGATACTATGGGTGAATTATATAATTTATTATTATTCCCTATGTCTTGGGATATTCAATTTTGTTTTTTAATTTAAAGATAATGTTAGTGGAACATTATATGCGTCCAGATGCCAGGAAGCATATTGCTACTCTATGGAAGAGACCCGTACCACCTTAAAGAGTTTGGTGCACAGTTTCAGGACATAGACCAAGTAGTAAACGAGAACCTAAAAAATATTTTATTACAAATATTATTTGCACCTTTTAATGGAAACAAACTCAAATCCACAGATATATATATTTATGTATGGGTATATATATGCATATATATACACAATGAAAGTATATATACACATACATACATATATACACACATATAATTAAAAAAATAGTAATATAGCCACAAATACCAAGAAAGTCATAGAATGTCACACATTTGTACTGTTTTTTTAAACTGATTATAATCTAGACGGGAATTCCCTACAATGCTGGTCATTTTAATTTAAAAACTCAGTGTAATAAGCATTTGGGCAATAAATAAGCCTCGTTCTGCCATTGATGACACTAATAATAGAATTATAATAAAATTAATGATGTATAATATGTCCAGATGCAAAGGCATACACTTAAATTTGGTTTCTATACACAAAGCAGTGAGTGTACTTAAGACAGCTGTGAGCTGGCACCAGAAAATTCATTTTTAATCAGTGTGTTTGGTCAGAACTGCACCTCAGTGTTTAGATAGTAAGTCCCATAATCATCCAAGAAACTAAGGCAAATGTTGCATTTTCTGAACCTGTCCTTACAAGTTCTTCTTTCTCCCAGCTTAATTTACTGTGTCCAGCATGCCTTAATAGGGAAGAGTCGTTTCAGTTGCTTTGAGGAAATCAAAGAACTGAAATAGCCTTCATTCTGAAAACAATCAGCAGAGTAACTTCTATGTGCCAAGCAGACTGTCAAATCAAGTCACTTTAAAAAGCACTCCTTGTGAGTTTAGGGCTCATTTGCCAGTGGGAACAAAGAAATTCTTGTTAATATGTATATACAGCTACCTTTGGTGCTGGTATTTCACAATCTGCAGAGAAATCACAAGGCGCTAATAAACCTGGCCAGTTTGCCTTCTCAGGCTGCCTCTGATATCACCAGCTCCTGACTTCCTGCCTCCTGCAATGATTAGCCCATGGTTTTGCTGATGTACCATTCAGGAAGGTAGGTGGCCTGCTGCCCTCAAACTGTCAGCTCGGAATCCAACCTCATTTACCCCCATGTGTAAGGGGAGGGTCTTTTAGTCCTCTATGAGTATTATTTATCAAATTTCCATCTGAAGATTGCATGGCCTCCAAAGTATTATAATTTTGTTCTCCAGCGAATGCTTACAAAAGTTGAATGTGTCTGGATTGAGGCAATCCGAGTAATAGGTGTCATGCTGTACCTGAAGCCATTGTCCTCTCAGCCCTCAGGCTATGGCAGGTCATGACAGATTTGATTTTTACCCAGGGTAGATTTTCTTCTAGGCGACCTGCAAGGCCACCCTTGTAATTTGCCTTTAGAAGGAATCCCTTTCAGTTTTTCCTGTCTGTCCACACACATATGCCTGTATAATTACATCTGTATTTATACAGGAATATTTCTCAAATTTTGAAACTATTTTAATTATTCATCGATGAAAATCCTCAGGCCTGTGTAAATCAATCATGAAATATATATGTCCAGTAGGGAAAGAGTTGTTGATGGCTTTACATACTAATTTTATACTTAGATGTCTCTGCATAGGGAAAAATTTTCTTAAATTTTTGAGGTTCTGGAAAAAAATGTATGACCATTTATGACAATCTTATGTAGTGTGAGTTCCTATAACCTCAGTTTTCGAGAGAAAATGGACTTTTCACCTCAAAGCCAGTCTGTGTTATGCAGCAAAGTCATGGAAATATTAGAGCTACTTAGCTTTTAGATTTAAAGTCAGGAAATATTTTAAAGATGCTAAATTCAGCCCTGTGAGTTAAAGGAAAGCTAAGGAATGCAGATGGATGCTCCAGTTATATGAATTAGAACAGAACTAGAATCATTGGTGACACTCTAGAAGCAGGAGAAAACAATGAGTGGAATATAGAAGAAGCAAAAGTTTCACTAGAAAGCTAGGCCATCGATTTCTCTTACCTTTTTAGAAAGGGAACAGTAGGACTCACAAAATACCTCAGGGCCAAAATTCTACTTGGGAAAGGCAGGGATGAAAGAGAACAGACTTGACACAGATATTAGCAGTACTCTGTGGAAATTTACTTTCCTGTATCTGAATGTTCAACTTCTTAATTGCTAGGAATATAGTTGGCTTCACAGGGTTCCACTGCTTGGTGTGCTGCAATAGCTTACAGTATGATTGTGGATCAAGAGAACTATATAAAATCATGAGTTTAATTATGGAAATGAAAATTAATAGAAACTTATGTGATTAGGCTAATAAAATGTTCTTCAAAATATATACAAGCTCTATTTGTGAATCCTTCAGTTTAATTTTAATTTCATATGAAAATAAAGGGCATATGAACTATTAGACTAATAAAATATCACCTTTTCATTGAGCTCATTCTAGGGTTCCTACAGAGATACGGTTAGAGAGGAGGAGGAAGAGGGAAGGGAAACTGAGGCTTATATCTGTTGAGAAGTAGGAAGATATTTGAGGGACCAGATTCTCACGCCTTCAGCCTTAAACTAAAGCAACTCTTTCAGAACTAAACCCACTTGGGTCCTCCCTTATTCTGACCCAGGAGGAGAGTTTTGAGTTCTTTTCCCCATGATTAGTTTCTGACATGTGACCTGAAAAAGGAGAAAAGTGATGAAAAGAGAAAGTATAATACAATAAACAGAGTCAACCAATGCCTGAGAAGAAAGCAGAAACCATAAAATAATGAAATTGAGAAAATTAACTATAAGTAACTTTATGTTTCACACGGGGGAGATTTAAAAAATAATATGCATCTTTAAAATAATTAAGAGATGTTATACATCAAAGTCACTCTAACTACCTTGGATGGAAAAATTGCAGTTCATGTAAATATATAAATACATTGTTTTAAAAATTGCCTGGCTTTTTTTCTATTTAATATAACAATGAAGCATACTATAAAATAGAAGTCCTTTGTTTTTATTTATAAATTAGAATAACTATATATTGAATATTCTTAAAGCAAATCATATTAGGTGGAATGCAAGCAAACAAACAAGCAAAACCCCAGGAATAAAATCCATTATATTTATTTGCTGACTATTCATGTACTTAGTATTCAACTCCATATGAGAAAGAGATTTAAAGTGAAAACTTTTACATGAGCTCTTTAACTTTTCTCCCGGTGTTAATTAGCTGAGGCTAAATTGTACGATCTCTGGGGCTTTTCACCACCAAGGCTTATTTGCTGCTTACAGCACCTGTTTATCTCCTCACTCCGGGTTCCAGGCTGGTGAAAGAGTCTCCATCTAAGAAGTTGCTAGTGCATAAAGGGACGGAGATCATATTTTGAATAATAGTAAAATAAAGCATTATAGTCCAGCTATATCATATGTTCTCAGAGAGCAAGAAAATTATTCTGAATACTTCTGTGCTGCTCCATAGTAGCTGGCATAAAATAAATAGTAAGTAAATATTTTTGACCAATGATTCACAATAAAATAACTTTCATTTTATGAAACTTTAATTTTAGTAAAAGGGCCACACAACTGATAGGAGCCAAGAAGAAATTCATTGTCTTTCAAAACAAAGCATTCAATACTAAAGGCATTACTACATTATTTGCATTTTAATATTTCAATAGCATTTTGTTGTTCTATAGACTGAGTTAAAATTTTCACTTTATTTTTTCGGTAGCTCAGTGCAGATCTTTTATTCACATGCCCTCCTGGTATAGAATAGCAAGCGGTGAACTATCATTAAAGCACCCGTAGGTTAAGCACAGAATTAGAAAGTCCTTATTATGATGATTAGGAGAGACAAAAAGTGTAGAGAACTTAATATCAGATCAAAAGCTGTGTCTCCAGTCCTGACAGAACAATCAGTCTTTGACTTTTACACAGTAAGCAAATACAGTGTGCATTTTATAAACAGCAAATAAACGGGCAACCTCAGAACATCACTTTAATGAGGGTGACCTTCCTGACTGCAACCACACTTCCCGTATTCACTGACGCTTCCTGGGGAAGATGCAAGTCAGGAAAACTTGCAAAGCACTTAAAAACCATAGCAGACAATGAAAACTAAAAAGGCCATTTAGGTTTTCTGAAAGAGAAGCATAGCAGTATTTCTTCAAAAGCTTCTCAAAAGGCATCAGCTTAGGATTCCACTCATGGAGCTAAGGCCACTTTTCAAAAGGCAAAAATATCGGAAGCAGCAGAAAAAAATTCTTTAAAAAATACTGGAAGTTTCATAAATGTATTTTAGTTTAAAAAAAACGATAATCTGCTTTGATTTAATATTATTTATGAATGCATGAAATAATACTCTCGTGAAGGTGAGCACTCTAGAAATAGTTTATATCATTATTTGCTCTGCTTAGTCTACTCCAGTGCCAAAAACCAAGTGGGAACTCAGTAAATATAAATTGATGATGACAATGATAACTTCTCTGAGATGTACACACAGGTTGAAAAATCAGTTATTAAACCCATATGCATTTTCACTTTGAATTTGTCTTTCTAAAGAACTTGAAATCAGATTTATTTCAGTTTTGTCTCTGCTATATTTTGATGAGAAATGAAGAAACTGCAGACACAGACCTTTTATATTGATGATGCAGGATTTATTAATTAGGCTCATTCACTGGGCAGGTTAGGGAGCTATCGTTTCTGAAGTCACCCACTGCATTCTGGGGCAGTGAGCCCTTGTGAAACTACAAACTCAAGTATAGCATGAATTAATATTTTATACATTAAATTTCATAAGTTATACTTGGTTGAACAGAGTAACTCAATTAAAATATGATTTATAATTAAATCCTTATCAATCACCCTAAGAGTGCAACCAATCTGTATAGTTGGTCCTCGGTTCTCATTTAAAATTGTGAAGTGACTTGTCAGGTAATAAGAATAATCAGTTTTAGGCAAGAGACAATTGCTTGCTGCAATACAATCACATCTGTAATTGATCAGCAACGGTGTGATGATTTATCATTCATGAGATGTGTACCATCTCAGAAAGCTTAACTTATAGAGTGGAGCATTCAGCCTCAAATTTGCAAATATTTCAGAATTAGAACAGTTCTATACTCCATACGTTTCATGTTTTTTACCCCTTAAAAATATAGAAATTAAACTAGATCTACTTCCAATCATCATATTATTCATTGTATTACAATTAAAAATTATATTAGATGCACACATTTGTGCATGTGTGTTGCTACTCCTATAAAAATATTTTCCAACCACTCATGACATGGAAAAATGTCACCTTGGGCAATATTGAAGAATGGTTACTTCTTTACACTGATTTTTTTTTTCTCATTAAGACATTTTTTAGAGTAGTTTAGGTTCACAAACACTGACTTTTTCCTTAACAGAAAAATCAAGTAAATTTTATCCATCGGCCATTATTTGACTATAAAATGCTCATCTTTTATTAGAAATCCATATAGAAGATTATAAATTTTGCTTATGGCGTAAGTTACTTAATAGGAAGCATGGAAAATAATGGTGTAAAGGCTCAAAATTGAAATGGGTTTCCATACGAAGAATCAAGACACATACCCCTATATGGCTGGTGGTGTTCTGTAAGTACAGATCCAGGAGAGGCAGAAAGTGAAGGAATAAAGAAGTGGAATTAAAATGAGAAGACAGAGTTGCAGAGTGAGTGTGTTTTGTTTGTTTTTGCTTTAGAGAAGAGGAAAGAGGGCAGAAACACGTTATACATCATAGTCTGGAGTCTAAATCTCAGGGCATTATTCTACGCTGGCCAAATTACTTGCTCTCTTGCCACCTTCATTTGTTCATTTGTAAATGTACATAAATAATACTTTACTTAGCTCAGTCATGAGGCTCACCATATTAATAAATGTGAAAGAAATTTCCTAGTAATGTAGTTCAAGTAAAGCATGCTATTATTGTAACTTTTTATCCAGTAGTCAAATTAAATGGTGTTTTTCTCACTTTGCTATTTTTGCATAGCCATAAAATGCATTTATTTTCTCAATACAAAGCACAAAATTTCACAATAATGAGCAGATGATGTCAGTGAAAACAAGTTTTGCAATGTTGATCTTAATTATAATAAAGAAATGCTATCTAAATCATAGGTCATAAAGAAGCAGGGATGCAAATTTTACTAAAAAATTATCAGTAAAAAGGAAAACAGGTAGTATTTCAATGAATTCCACTATTTTGTTTAAGATTATAGAATTTTTATCTTATTGGTTAATCAACACACACACACACACACATATATAAAATTGAAGTGAACATATTTTTTGTGTAAAGTAAGACCATTTATACTTTATGAGAAAAACATAACCTAGGTAGGTTTATGTCCCCATATGCAATATTTTAGAGTAGTCTTAGCTTATAATAACTCATCATGGGGTGATACTTATAAACTGGAATGTATAACATAGAATTGTATAACTCAGATTTTGAAAAGTTGCTAAATTATCAAGCCCATAGATTACCTTTACTAAGAATAGATCTCAGGTTCCAATCTAACCAAAAAGAGAATACATATGAAAAACTTTTAAATATTCATATTGCAACAAATAATCAAATATTATTTCATAAAATATATTTAAATATTTTATCTGATCACTTAATTTTAGACCTCAGAAATACATATGTTTATATTTATTATTTTCAGCTTAATGAGGCTTTAAAAAGAAATAAATGGACTTATATTCAATTATAATTATCACAATGCTCTCTTTTGTCTGATATGTCCTTTAATAACAGAACACAGCAAGTCTCTTCATCCCAAATCTGAAAATGAGGTTTCCATCACTCTAACTTGTGATCAAATATAACAGTTTATAAGGAAATTAGAGGTCAGTTTACATTAAACAGCATAAACCAAACCTGTAACTTAATAAAGCATGGTGGGAAGACCAATATCTAAGTGGGAGGCAGGCTTAATATATGCTGTACCTGTAGAATGCCATTCATAGGAAATTGACTCAAGATTTATAGCTGCAGGTAATGTTTCAATGTCAGTGAAAACCAGGGCACATGCCTCAGCAGCAGAAATTAACCCTCAAGAAAATAGTAATGTTATATTTGTAGGTGGGAGAATCACACTGGCTGAAGCCCTAAAAATTATATCACTTAGAATTTGGCAAAATTCAGAAAAAAATTTGTATACACAAATAATGTTAACATATAAATCATAGCCAAAATATAGCCCTCTTTTGATTGTACTGAAACCTGTATTCATTTGATGTTATGACATAAATAAAAATCATAATATGAAACAACAAAAAAGAAAGCTAGAAAGTGTATTGGAATATTTGCTTTTAGGAGACAAAAGTTCAATCTGATGATACTTAGAAATATAAATGATGAGACTTTTACTATGTTGATTTCATATGACTGTCATGAAAAAATATATTTTTATCTGGAAAGGAATCTAAATTTATATTTCCACTATATTACATTAACTACACAAAACAAACTGAAAGAAGTAAATTTACAGTATCACTGATCAGAACCCTGGAAAGGTAGAACTACACTCTCCAATCTAGGTGAAGCATTTCACATGTATAACTAACTTCAAAACAGTGGTAATCAAAAGCAATTGAGCTCATCAAGATACACAAACTGAATTAACAAGTGTGAAATTCATAGTGAATATTATCCTACAAGGGAATGAGCATTAATAAATTCAATTGCAAGTGGTTAATATCACATATACTACTGTGAATTATCATGTTTTTCAAGATATTAAATGCATTTAGGAAAAAAATTATCCCCTTTCACTCCTAATGTCAGTATTTGGAAACAAAGCAAAAGAAAATTCATGCTCTTAATCAAGGATTTATCTATTTCTGCTGTATTCTAATTTCCCAGTTGGCTTTACATCTCATGAAACTACAAAGAATAACTGCATCAACATTCTGAGCATCTAACAACACACTGCATCAAATACATGCTCAAAAGTGTCCTAGACAAGCTGGATTGTAGAACATAGACATAAGGAAAAATGTTTCCTTTTCAGTTGTGAAAAATTGTACGTGTAAAAACCCTGTCAAATTCTGTGTCTATATTTGACAGTGAAAATATACGGCACATCGAGTCATTTTTTTCTAGCTCCATCAGTGATACTGTTTGTACAAATGGGCAAGGTTTAATACTGCAAAATATTCAAAAGACACTGCAACATATGCTGAATTTCACTTATTCCAGCTATGTATTCATTGTCTCAAAGCCTGACTGTGGAAGCGATTTTCAAGCATGCAAAGCAGCAAAAGAGTTAAGGCAAACTGTATTGTCTAAGATATCTTGGAATCTTGTTCTTTCTGAATAGTGAAGAGAGAAAAAGAATACACTGAGGGGGGGAAAACAAAACCTTTTTTTATTAAGGACCATTTCATTTCATAGTGCTTATATCTCATTTTGTAGGAAGGACATCATTCTCTTAGAGGGCAGAAAAGAATAGAGAAAAATGTATTTTCTGTTTGACATGAGACATTTAATACAATAGAAATGTCTAATTGGTGTCACAAGGTCAGATGACTTTGTCCCCACAATCAGGGACACCTGTGAAATGAAAGGTCAACATGTAATGTCTCTAAACCTACCAAGGAAGAATTATATTTTTTTCCCATAATACACACATAAGTCATATTTTTATTATAAAAATAAGCAAAAAAAGTGACACTCATTAAAATGGTAATGGTTTTCATGAAACAGTCAATATTTTATTATTTTGTATTAAAATGACAGTAGACCCAGATGGTTACTAATTGGGAGATAAAATATGTGTGTCTATGTGTGTTTATATGTGTATCTGTGAGTTTGTAAAGCAAAAGTCTGTTTTCTATTGAAAATTACAGTTGTGTTTTGGAGGTGATTTACATAAAATAGAATGACACTTTCTATATATCCATAAGATTTATCCATGTGGAATAAGTTATTCCTTTGCAGGGTCAGAGAGGGCCGATCCTAGGCAAAAATAAAGGTGTTGCCATTTCTCCTTTTACCTCTTATCACTTCATTACCTCTCAAGTTTTGAAATCCTATAACTCTTCTCTGTCTGACTATTCTATTGTGAGTCATTTCCTGCTAAAATTCCTTGGATCATTCCCTCTCCCCAGGCCACACATCAGATGCCGAGTCTTCAGAAGCTTTTTCGTAAGCAAAATGACCTTGTCCTGTGATCTGCCTTTAAGAGGTTTTGTTAGTTCTAATCTGATCAATAGATTACAAAAATATGTTTCTGTAATAAATGTAGATGAATTATAATGTTTTAATATGATGGCTGGCTGTATGTACATTTGAAAATAGACTTACACACCCAAATGAAAAAGCATGAGTGCCTAATCTAAGAATATAGTCACTGTACCTTAATTTATGGTACTTGGGAATGGAAGTGGTGGTATTGGGTTTAGACAGAGAAAAGAACAAAGGCTTAACAAGCATTGCTTTCCACAGATTATCTTGCATCACAAAAATGTAGAGGCCCACAGACTCTATACTTTCCAAACTTCAGTTTGAGATTTGCGACTTAAGTGGTTGATTCTACCTTTTTTTTTTTTTAGTATGTCATTAGCGTTTTCAGCTCTATTACTGTTCATACATGGTTACTAGTTATTGTCATATTGTTTTATTTAAGTTTTACCATGTATGCTTTTAAAGGTTGTTTCTACAAGACATATCAGGCATATAAATGAGGAGCTTATATAGGAATCTCTTCAACGCATTTATTAAAAGTAACTCATGGATGTATCATATCAATATACAGCCCTAGAGAGCCATAAATACAGTCAGTAATGATTGGGGAAGACTTTTGTTTATGTTCATGTCCTAAAAACAGAACCAAATACTTAAATGTGGACAAAAATGTCTAGCATTTTTTGACGTCGTGTTTGTATGTACTAGGTGAAAGTTTATGGGAAAGGCAGAAGTCTCTGAATGACATGGGAGAAGACTGAAGAGCCACTTGTGTGGTAAAACCATTGGACTTGATGTCTATATAAATGTAAATAGGAGAGAAATAGAAAAAATGCGGAAGGCTTTGAATATCTACTTCTGGCAACAGAAGCCCATCAAGGAATGTTCCAGGAGAGGAGTAGGTTGTGAGAAGGAAAACAGAGAAGATGTTGAACTGGATTTGGGATGAGCTCTGCCATGGACTTTTAAGAAATCTGAATTTAGAGCTTGCATTTCAGGAATCATTGCATATGGAATGTTCCAAGGAAGTAAAAAGAGTGAGAAGCCACAGAAACTTGGGAAGAAAACTTGAGTCCACTGATATTTAGATGGCACACCAGCCTGCTAGTAAAGAAAACAAAGGAGTGTTAGAAGGGCAGATAAACCAAGATAAGAGAGATGAGAATTTAAAGAAAAAAACTTTTCAAATAAATAAAACTTAGTAGTTAATATATTCCAGGATCAATGAAAGTTAACATTCAATTTAGAATAAAATTGACCTTGATAATCAATTCTATAGCATGGTCAAATACTATCACAAAATTAACTAGAGGAGGTTAAATAGAATGTAGGATAAAAACAAAACAGATTATGCTACCAAACTGAGAGTAGGGATTAGATTTAAATAGGAGGAAACTCACAGAGATGTTCAAGAAGTTCAAGACTGCAAATAGTGGCTCTTCCTTTAAGAGGCTGAACTAAAAACAGAACAAGAAAGCACAAAGCTTTGGGGGACAGAGAGGTTGGTATGTCAGGCGGAATTCTAAGATGCCCCCCATGGGTTGTACTTTTATACAATCCCCTTCCCCTAAGTGCATGTGCTTTTTCTAGCCAATAGACTACGGCAAAGATAATGAGATGTCACTTCTATAATTATGTTAAGGTATATGACTCCGTCTTAGCAGACCGGTGAGGGAAATTCTCTTGCTAGTTTGGGAGAAATAAGCTATGTTGTGAGAGGGCCTGTGGAAGACCATGTGGAAGGGAAGTAATGGCTAATAGGGCCTCCAGAAGCAGAGGGCAACACTCGGCTGACAGCCTGCAAGAAAGCAGTGGCCTCAATGCTACAACAGCAAGGAACTAAAATCTTCCAACAATCATGGGAACTTGGACGAGGATATAGAGTTTGAGAAAGGAACAAAGTCCTGTGACACTTTCCTTGCAGCCTAGTGCAGAGAAACCAACCGAGCTGTGTCCAGACTTCTGACCCATGAAAAGTATGACATAATAAATGTTTCTTATTTTATACTACAGTCTAAAAATAAGACAGTCTGGAAAGGAATCTTCTTTTTTTTTTTGCACTGGGGACAGAGGAGCTAATTGACCCAACACACAGAAAATGCACCTGAGCCTGGTTTCCAATCCTGGCTCTGACAATTTTTAGTGTTGTAAGCAGTAATTAAGTTCTCTGTATCTCAATGAGTTTATTGGTCAAAGAGGGCAATACTATATCTATTTCATAGGATTGCTGTGAAGGTTAAGGGATTTAATTCAGGTTAAGTGCTCGACACTTAGTAAGTACTCAAATAAATATGAGTTATGCTTATAAATGTTTGGTTTGGGGTGGTTTTGTTTGTTTTTCTTTAAAAAAAAATTATTGAGCTAGCTTGTAGAGTGAGACAAAGGGAGAGATGGAACTAATGATTCAGGAGAAGAGACTGTTAGAGAGCATAGTCCTGAAAGAAATTGGATCCAGAGAACACGCAAAGTAATGAATGAGGTAAACAAAGGTAACGATAAAAAACATATTCTGGTTTACTTCATTTGAAAAGTGACAATATAATTCAATGATTTTAGTGAATAGAGTTCACAAGCCTCCCACAGTTTCTCAAAAAACAGAGGAAAGAAAACAGATGGCCAGTATCAGAACATCTTTCAGCATTTATTTTTCATTCAAAATAAAGAGCAGAAGATCAACAGATAAACACTACATATATATAGAGAGAGAGAGAGAGAGAGAAAATATTTTTCTTAATAATGTTTTGGAATTTCTTAAAATTTCAATTTATATCATATTTATTTATCATTTATATTCTCTATATATGTGAAAGTGTGCGTCTGTGTGTGTCAAAGACAAGTATCATATGATATCGCTTATATGCAGAATCAAAAAAAAATGACACAAATGAACTTATTTACAAAACAGGAACAGACTCACAGACTTAGAGAATGAACTTATGGTTACAAGGAGGTAAGGGTGGGGAGGAGGGATAGATTGCGAGTTTGGGATTGACATGTATACACTGCTATATTTAAAATAGATAACCAACAAGGACCTACTATAAAATAAATAAAAATATAAAGGTATCTGTTCAATTATCCTCTTTTAAACACAAGAAGGAAAGATGTTAAAATGAATTTACGCTAGAGAATTTTAATACTTACAGAGTGTCTTTTGAGCAAATTATTTGGGACTATTAGAATATTATATGTTTATTAAGCATTAGACACTTCAAGGAAAAATGGTTTTTTCCCTCAGTCTTCCTTAAGTTATTAAACCTAAATTTTTTAGATCCATGGGGTGGTATCTTTCATGATATTTTCTGAAAATGCTGGTTTTCAAACTCTAGTGAATTTCATAACTAGAAAATGTTCTTCGAAGGATCTTCATTTATTGGAATTATGTATTTACTTATTCATTTATTACCAAATATTCACTGAAAACTTACCATGGCTGTTCTGAGAAACTCAGTCATATATTCTATAGACAATAATTTTATTTTGTATCTTAGTCTTATAAAGTTTTCTAAAACATTTTAATCTATTGTAGATGCTAATAGTAAATATCTCTGAGAGCTTTTCCATCTCTGTTTACTGAAGGCTAAGTGTCTGTTTCATTTACCCTTCAGAATGACTTGGGATACTGAAGAAAAATACCTACAATTTTCCAAGAAAACCATTATTCAGAATCTGTTGTGGTCTTAATAGTCAATTCCTTGGTTTCCTTACAATTGTGATATAAATGAGAGATTTTATTTGAGGGGGTAAGTTTTGGGTCTAGATTTTCATACAGCCTGTCATCTGGTTTACAGACCTGAAAACATTTTATTAATCTATATGGATGACTCTTACTATAGCCTGTGTACTTTTTGAGCTTCAGCAAATATAAATTGTTCCTTTTTTGAGAACTGCTTAATTTCTTAATAATCAGAAATTATAGTATCTCCCTCTCTGTCCATGAAAAAAACAGATGGCCTTTCAATTTAGAGAATGATAGATAATATAGGCTATGTTGGATTTGAGTAGTTACTGAAAAGATAAAGAAGCATGCTTTAGAACTAGCAAAACTAAAATATAATGACTGTCCTTTGGGCTTCTAGTAGAAAGGATGGTGCTGGCTATATTAAAATGTGATATAATGGCAAAAAGATATGGTTTTCAGTATGAACCCAGAATAAAAGGCCATGATGATAAACTTTTCTAAGAGTAGGTGTCGGCTTGCTATTATAATAGTTACCATTTGTCTCCCTGTGGCTCCTTCAGTGAGCAGTAGTGGGGTGTGTTTACTAAGTAGAGGCAATGAATATCCTGAACACCGATGAGCCTACGATTTTAGATAGAAGTTGTTTAACGCATGAAGCTTTTACCTTTAATCACATTAAAAACTTACTGATAAGATATTTTCACTGTAAGATAATCACAACTCTCTGTAGAACCAAGAACCAAAACACAGGATTCTTCATGTAACAGTAGCATTTTCTTCTCTGGGTCTTTTCATTCTACAGAGACAGAGGGATTGTTGTTGAGTTTGGGAGCAGGAGTTGGGGGGAGAGAAGAAGAGAATTGTTCCCTTAATATTGTATCATAAATCTATCAGAACTGCTATACAATACTCGGAAACCCTAAAATGTATATAAGAGAGTTAAGCAATATTATTAATTAATACATCATCTCTCTTCAAATCCTATAGGAAGTTAGGACTTTAACAAATCCCACAGCATTCAGTAAAATTTATCATTGTTTGTTCTTGAGACTTCAGGAAGCAGCTTTGCTACTTCTGAGTTTTATCAAATTTCTACATCTCAGTATTTTCAAGGCAGGATGTAGATTAAAATGAGAAGTTTTCAATATGCTTTCACTTTTTCATCCATCAGAATTCTTTTAAGAAGTATCAGTCAGACAAAAAATAAATCTCAGAAACTAGTTTAAAATGAAAATATAACACACAAAAAAATAAAACAAAATAAAGGGTAATGAGAGGCGAAAGAAGCTGCATACCTCTCTCTTTCTTGGTGAGAATTGCTACTGGTCAGTTGAAAACCTAACTACACATATATAAGTTTCAAGTCTTTTCAAAGCATATCTTGGACATACTTGCCAATCACTTCCAATTTTTCAGGAATATCCAGCCACAGTAATATCTCAATGCCAAAATCTAGTGTTAATTGCTCAATTTACCATGGCATATGTTGTAGGTTCATTTTCTCCTAAATGTACTGAATCTTTATTTCATTTAAGAGGATAACAAGCTGAAACTCTTTATACTTTGTAAATATGCAAAGAAATGTTAATTTGGGATAGGCCAAATATAAGAAATCACCTGAGAAACAACTTGAAGGGCTTGAAAAATGGATTATCGTCTTTTGCTTGAAGGAAATAAAGTTCTAATATATTATGACAGGGGAAAATGTCTAGAGGAAGTCATCCAAAACTAATTGCCCTGTCATAAGCAAAAATTGAGCCTCAGGTCCTTGACATCAAAGATAGCTGATTCACAAATATATAGTTACCATATACATTTTCAATTATTTTTATGAGCCCCAAGGAAATAATGTTTGTTTTCTTGTTGTATGATACATAATAATCACTTTAAATCTCTACACCATGAGAATATTTTGACCGCTACAGAAAAAAAATTTAAAAACAAATTATTGTTTTTTTACTCCAATGATGAAAATGTCATATATTGTGACTAATTTGTATGTGAATCAATAATAAAGCAAGGATAATATTAATGTACTGATTAATCTGAAAATCAATAATGAAATTAATTTGGCCACTTAAACTGTAATAAAATTTAAAATGTTTCCATTCATTATTGGATTTTAAAGTAGCATGAGACTCAGATTTAATCTATAGCAATAATCACGCAAAGCTGACAGTTATGTAGCTATGACAGCTATGTACTAGCAAGTGAGAGTTGCAGATAAGAGAGTTACAGATCAACTGCTTACTAGATATGTCATCATGGGAAAATAGTTTAACTTCTTATACCCTAAGACTTCATTTAAAAGTAAGCATGAAATTCCATTCATTCAGGCTCTGGATAAAGATGATGATAAGGAAGGCTCCTGAATTTCCCTCTTCCCAAGGACACGGAATATACAGGTACACATGGAACATTTCCCTTTGAAAGAAATGCAGAAAGTACTTGAGTGATCCCTGCATATCGAGTGACTGAGAAAATATCCACATCAAAACAGGTAGGAAAAGCTGAGAAATACTCTTCCTTTAATCCCCACCCCAGCACCATGCCATGCAGTCAGAAAAACACAAAAACAAACAAACAAAAAATCTCCCAGCTCCTTTCTGAAGAGTAAGGGTTTGGAGCACACATCAGACACACCAGTTTTTAAGGCTGCCACCCAAGGAATGGACCTCCAAACCACTTAACTCTGATAGCCAATGAGGCATGCATTCATGAGTCCCACAGTATATATGGGCACAGAAGCATTCACCACTCCTCTCCTAACAGGGCTCAACAAAATGCCCATCTCAGTCTTTCCTGGGCAAGGTCTAATTGCATACTTTCCCACCTGCTGACTGAGAGTCTGGCTTCTAATCGGAGTGCATTTAGATGCTCAATGAGATCCTCCTATTTGGGACGTCAATGGGTCTTGGCCCACTCTCAACTCCTGGGAGCCACTAAGAATTACGACAGTGGCTTAGACAATCACAAAGGTTTGAGAGTCAACCGGGAGCTTGGATAGGGATGATTAAAGAACGTCATCTTTTATATGAAAGTAATCTGTTAAGATTAGAAGTGGCTGTTTTATTTAATGCATACAACCCAATACAGAGATACAAGGAAAATGAATAAACAAAGAAATGCGTTCCAAGCAAAAGAACAAGATAAATCTACAGAAAACAATCTTAATAAAATGGAGATATGTGACTTAGCCAATAGAGAGTTGTTGACTTAGCCAAATATCAGTCATAAGGATGTTCACCTAAGTCAGAAGAGCAATGCATGACAAAGTGAGAATTTCAACACAGGTGCAAAAATATTGTAAAGTACCAAACAGAAGTCAAAGCTTAAGAATACAATAACTGAACTTAAAAATTCAATAGAGGTGTCCAACATAAGACAGTCAAGTGGAAAAAAGGATCATTAAACTCAAAGACACGGCAGTGGAATTCGATGAATCAGAGAGGCAAGGATGTCAACTCTTGCCACTTTTTTCAACATAGTACTGGAAGTCCTAGCCAGAGGAGTCAGTCAAGAAAAAAAGATATAAAAGGCTTCCATACTGGCAGGAAAGGGTAAAACTGTCTTTGTAGATGACATGATATTCTATATAGAAACCTTAAAATCTCCACCAAAAACTATTAGATTTGAAAAACAAATTCAGTAAAGTTGCAGTATGAAAAATTCATATACAAAAAATAAGTTGTGTTTCTATACACTGACAATGATATATTAGAAAGAGAAATTAAGAAACAATCCTATTTATAATAGCATTAAAAACAGTAAAATACTTAGGAATAAATTTAACCAAGGAGGTAAAAGATTTGTACACTGAAAACTATAAAACATTTATGAAACAAATTGAACAAAACACAAATAAATGGAAAGACGTTCTGTGCTCATGGATTGGAAGAACTGATATTTTAAATTGTCCATATTACCTAAAGCAATCTACAGATTTAATGCAATCTTTATCTAAATTTTAGTGGCATTTTTCACAGAAATAAAAAAAAAATTCTAAAATTCCTATGGAACCACTAAAGACCACAAATAGCTAAAGCAATCCTGAGAGTAAACAGCAAAGCTGGAGGCATCACACGTTCTGATTTTATACTATATTACAAACTCTGGTAAGCAAAACAGTATGGTATTGGCATAACAACAGATGTATAATCAATGGAATGGAAGAGAGAGCCCAGAAATAAACCAATGCATATACAGTCAATTGATTTTTGACAAAGGCACCAAGAATGTACGATGTGGAAAGGATAGTTTCTTCAACAATGTTGAGGTTGAAAAATTTGAATATCCACATGCAAAGAATGGAACGGGTTTCGTCCCTCATACCATTTACAAAATCAACACAAAATGCATTAAAAACTTAAACATAAGACCTGAAATAGTAAAACTCCTAAAATAAAACATAGGTGATAATCTTCTTGACGCAAAGCAAAGACAACAAAAGCCACAATAAACAAGTGGGATTACATCAAAACTAAAAAGCTTCTGTACGGCAAAGGAAGCTATCAACAACAAAAAAAGGTAACCTACAGAATGGGAGAAAATAATTGCAAATTGCCTATTTGATAAGGGATTAGTATCCAAAATATACAAGAAACTTATACAACTCAATTAAAAAAAACAACCCAATTAAAAAATGGGCAAAGGACCCGAATAGATATTTTACAAAGAAGACATCCAACAGGTACATAAAAGGTGCTCAACATCATTAAAATTAGGGAAATACAAATCAAAACCACAATGAGTTATCACCTGTTGGAAAAGGTATCAAAAAGACGAGGAATAACAAGTGTTGAGGGTGGGGAAAAAAAGGAACACTTGTACACTGTTAGTGGGAACATAAACAGGTAAAGACATTACGGAAAACAGTATGAAGACCCCTCAAGAAATCAAAAAGAGAACTACCATATGATCCATCTATCCCACTTCTGAGTATATATAATGAAATCATTATCTTGAGGAAATTATCTATACTTCCATGTTCATAGCAGTGTTATTCACAATCACCAATGAATGGAAACAACCTAAGTAACCATTGATGGATGAATGGATAAGGAAAATGTGATGTACATATATATATATGTGTGTGTGTGTGTGTGTGTGTGTGTATGTATATGTATATACAACACACATATATGAATGAAATATTATTCAGCCTAAAAAAAGAAGGAAACTTTCCATTTTTAAGAACACGGTAAACCTGGTGTACATAATGCTAAGTGAAATAAGCTAGACAGAGAATTACAAATACTGCATGGTACCATTTATAAGTGGAATTTTTTTAAAAAGTTGAACTCATAGAAACATAGAATAGATTGGTGGTTGCCAGGGGATGGGGGCTGGATAGGAAGAGGTTGACAAGAAGATACAAACTTTCAGTTATAAGATGAATAAGTTCTGAGGATCTAATGTGTATCGAAGTGAATATAATTGACAATACTGCATTATATAATTGAAATTTGCTAAGAGAGTAGAAGTTAAGTGTTCCTACCCCACAATAAAGGTAAACATGTGAGGTTAGTGAGAATCATTTCACATTGTATACATATATCAAATCATCATGTTGTACACTTTAAATATATTACAACTTTATTTGTCAAATATAGCTCAATTAACTTAAAAAAAGACCCATGAAAAACAGCATGTATTTCCTGGGGTTATTTTGACTCTAGAAAAAAATACCATATAATTGTAAAGATATATCATTAACGTCAATGATCTTTGTAGATATTTTCAGGGACAAACAGTTCACAAGGTAATGTGCTACCTCATCCCTAAATAGATTATATATATATATATATATATATGTGTGTGTGTGTATGGATCACCCAAATTTAAACCCTTTTCATCTTTTCCTCACTAAGGTACTCTGAGAGTCACTTAGATTAAGTTATCGAGACTCTTTTTATAGGATCTTTCCCAAGACAATTTATTTATCTAACTGATATAATTTCAAAATTTGAAATTTGCTAATTTCAAAATAAAACAGGATATTGAACTTAGCAGCACACTCTAGCCAGGCCGCGATGAGGACAGTGTGTAAAGGTTCATGACATTCCTATTCTGACAATTAAATTATTCTTTCATTAATGCCACCTAAATGACTGTAGTTTTTTCCCCCGCTTCGTCTGGCACTCATATTGCAAGCTCAATGTAAGCTGTTGGCTTACATTGAGCTTGCAATTAAAGTCAGTACGTGTACAGTGCTTTTTCACAGGAAATGCTGTTAAACTAGTTCTTTCCCTATCCTGTAACTGTCAAGTTAGACCTTTTGAAATTTAATACGGACAGTTCTCTCATGCCCTGTTATTTTCTACATTACAATTCTAAAATCCAAGGAACCAGATTCCTAATCAGACTTGTGTCAGCTACAGATTCTTGAACTCGTACTGCCATCTTGACGTAAGTTGCTAATACAAATACTAAATGTATTATTTAACATTAATAAATATGAATCTATTAAATAGTTTATTAACAGATTTATTACTGGAATTTCATTAATTGGTTCTTTTTTGATATGCTTGCTCAACCAATTAAAACCATCTAATTATACTATTATAAGTTCACATTCCTCTCTTTTTTTTTTGAAGAGAATATTGAAGTAAACTTTGACAAAGGTTTATTGAAATCAAGATACACTACATAGAACCGCAGCAATTTTAATGTTGTATAATCTCCTAATTATATAAAAAGGGAAAATGGGTCTAGTTGTCATATTGCTCTTCTGACATCAAGATTGGTTTTAGTGATTACTGTGGCTTGTCTTTTTTTTTTTTTAAGGTTATAATCTTTCTTTTATTTAGCTTGTTGGCACACCAAAGAGAGTTACCAGTGACTGTTGAATAATTACCAGCAAATTAGTTCAATAAGGTCACAACATGTTTCTTAAATATAAATCAAGAAACAAGGAGAAAAACTGCTACCTAAACATTTGGTTGGAGAGGCATTTTTACTAAGAAAGCAACTAAATTGCTAAAATTGATTTTATACTGCCATTTTCTTGCTCTTCGGATATTTGAGAGTTCTTGTTCACCTAGCTCTAAGTATGATCTTTTGGTAAAACCAAGTGATTTCCAGGAAAGTTTTAACTGATCATTGGCTTTATTGATGAAATGAAGTGGTGATTTCTCTGTAATTGCTGCTGTGTGCATTTAGGTCCTTGTCAAAGCTAAGTGAATGGTATCCATTACAAAATACTTTCTCTCACATGCCTGTGATTGTTCCACACATGGTACAGCATGTACAGTCTGTCCCAGTTGATCTGGTGCACATCTAACAACATCTCTGACTGGACCTTAAGGAAACCATGGTTCTCCTTAAACTAAAGAAAAACTAAAGCTGCCTGTCTCTTAGTTACAAATTTTCAGGACAGCTGACCGAAGAGAATTACCATTAAATTGCCACTTAATGGTCAATGCACTGTAGAAAAAGCTTCATCTTCATTATATTACTTCCTTGCCCTGTAACTGGGCTTTTGTTTCATGAGAAATACTACCAAGCAAAATTTAGCTTTGTTGCCAATGATAGTAGCATTAGTACTTGAAAGTTTTCTTGTTACAATGTACTCATTACCCCAAAATGTCTTTTGCTTGCATTTCTTATCTTCCTTGTCACAAAAATTTTTCCTTATTCCCAAATTGATACAGACTTAAATATGTGCAATAGAAGAAAAGAAAAGGAGAATCACATTCCTTTTTTTCAAGTAAATTTTGACTGAAGAGACTCCCTTAATAACTTTTTCTATGTTTCTAAATTAATATCACCTTTCCTTTGCCTCTAAAAGGACTTCCCTAATGCAACACTAGATGCACCCCCCATTTTGATTTTATCTTTACCATACTGATAGTTGTTTCTATAAAAGTTTGTCCAGGAAAATTTTTCGGAAAACAAAATTAGGCATCTCTCTCTCTCTTTTTAAAATTTGTTTCAGTCATAGGCAACATAGGAAAACATAGGCAGACTACTCTGACATAAATTGCAGCAATATAATTTTTGATTCGTCTCCTAAAGTAAAGGAAATAAAAGCAAAAATAAACAAATGGGAACTAATTAAACTTAAAAGCTTTTGCACAGCAAAGGAAACCATCGACAAAATGAAAAGACAACCTCCTGAATGGAAGAAAATATTTACAAATGATATGACCGATAAGGGATTAATATCCAGCATGTATAAACATCTCATACAATTCAACATCAAAAAAACAAACAACCTGATTAAAAAATGGGTAGAAGACCTGAACAGACATTTTACCAAAGAGGAAATGTCAATGGTCAACAGGCACATGAAAAGATGATCAGCATCGCTAATCATCAGGGAAATGCAAATCAAAACCACAATGAGATATCACCTCACACCTGTCAGAATGGCTATCATCAAAAAGAACACAAATAACAAATGTTGGTGAGGATGTGGAGAAAAGGGAACCCTGGTACATTGCTGTTGGAATGTAAGTTGGTACAGCCAATGTGTAAAACAGTATGGAACTTCCTCCAAAAACTGAAAATAGAACTACAAAATGACCCAGCAATTCCACTCCTGGGTATATAACTGAAAAAAACAAAAACACTAATTCAAAAAGATACATGCACCCTAATGTTCATGGCAGCATTACTTACAATTGCCAAAGTATGGAAGCAACAGAAGTGTCCATCAACAGATGAATGGATAAATAGGAGTGGTATATATACACACACACACAATGGAATACAGTCGGCCATAAAAAAGAACAAAATTTTTCCATTTGCAGCATCAGGGATGGACCTGGAGGGCATTATGCTAAGTGAAATATGTCAGACAGAGAAAGACAAATATTGTATGATATCACTTACATGTGGAATCTAAAAACTACAACAAACTAGTGAATAGAACAAAAAAGAAGCAGACTCAGGTACAGAGAACAAACTAGTGGTTACCAGTTGTGGGTGGGAAGGGGCATTATAGGGGTGGAGGGGTGGGAAGTACAAACTACTGGGTGCAAGGTGGGCTCAAAGATGTATTGTACAACACAGGGAATAGAGCCAATATTTTGTAATAATGGTAAATGGAAAGTAAACTTTAAAGATTGTATGAAAGTAAAAAAACTTTTTAAAGACTGCACTGTTTCTTAAACTCTTATGTATACCTTAAAATAATATGCCATTCTGGAAATTTGCCTTTGATTAACATCAATCTTCACTATCCCTAGTTCACAGAATCCCTTTTATTTCACTTTTGAAAAGGGTATCATTTTCATCTTTAGGCTTGTTTACGTAATTTCTTAAAGAATTTCTAAAAGGCCAAGCTTATTTTCTCCCCAATTACCCTCAAATACTTCAGTTATTGGCTCACTGTGGTCCAAATTTAAAACAAACAGTTCCTATCATTAGCTTTGAGAGAGAACATCACCTCAATGACTGTTAGAAATGACAGAGATGTGTCACTTTTCACACAAAAGATGTGAATGCAATCCCCAGGAAATAGTTTCCAGGTTTTAATGATACAAAAATAATAATTCAATAATGTATTGAAATTAACTTGTGCAAGAAAATTCAACCTGGGAACTGGTGCCTCACATGAAAGTTGAAAATGAAGGAGTACTCACTACAGGGGCCCTTGACATTGCTTGGTAGTTGAAAGTTGTTCTGGGGTTGATTGCCCACTATGAGGTCTTTTTAAAGGGATCTATTCATATACAGTACAACCTGCTGGAAAAGGTCAGTGGAAAAGTCAAAACTCTTAAAGCTGGGGAGTTTTATATCTTAGTGATTCTTTGAAATATTACTCACTACAGAGTGGAGTGTGAATACTTCAGATCACCTACAGGTAACTGGGAAGGAACCTAGATGGATGGATGGATAGGTAAAAATATAGATTAAAAAGAACTGAAGAGAGCTGGATTTGAATTACCCACTTCCATTTACCAGTGATCTTACTTTGAATAATACAGAAAAACCAGTTTCAAATGGAATTTCCTCATTTAAAAAGTGACCTTACTATCTAAGGATACATATTTTTTCCAAAGCATAAAAAAATTTGTGGCTGTAAAAGCCATGTTTAGTGTTGGATAAATATTTAATGTTATTATTGCTTATGTACAACGTACAAATTATTTGAGACATATAGTAGTGATTATTATTATTATTTATAGTATTAGTATCAATAGATTGTCATTTGTGTTACCATTAGTATTAGTTGTAGTACTAGTAGCAGTACTAATATTACATGATAAATGCTTTATGATGCAGTCATAAAATGCAGTCATATAATGTATGATGCAGTCCATAATGGAATCAGAATTAGTACCCCTTGTGGATTTCAATCACTTAACAGTAAGTTTTTCTGAGGTGGAGATCATGGACATGGGTTAAGCTTTCTGCTTGTGGGACCTTTTGGCACTCTTTAGGATGCGTCATCTTCCAGTAACCAAAACTGAAGTTCATGCCCAGGAAAACTCAATGTGAGGGGCAGAATCTGAAAGCTGTTACTATGGAGAAGGCTATTTGTGCAATGCTGTTAAATCTGGCACTAAGATTATAGGCACCAGAAACTACCACAGCCCCAAAAGAGTAAAGATCTGGGCAATATCACCTGGCTGCCCCCAGCACAGGCTCCTGTCATTTTGCTGAAATAACTGTTATGACTTCCTTTAAGACTGAGAGCTTCTAAAGCAGAGAAGAGACAATGAAGTCCCTACTCTAAAGCCTTAGGGATGGCATGAAGATTATTGTCAATTTCCTGAAATCATGTATCCTGTTTCATTTATTTCTGGTGTGGGAAGTTGTTTTGTCTGCTGAATCAAGGTAGTGCAACACTAATTTGATTAGAATAGAAAGGGCTTTATTTTTAAATTAAGTTCTGTTCACTTTTAAAGTTTTAACTCAGAAATGTATTTTTTCATGAGACTATATAGTGTGGGAATAGACTGAAAACATTAAATGATTTTTCATATAAATATGGATTATATATTTTATGCATGTGAAACCATGAAGAAATAGCATTTTATACTTGAAAGCAAGGATGTCTGGAATGAAATAATTACTCTGGGATTTGCTAACTCTATTACCCTGTGTTCAGCTTCAGTTTTCTCATCTGTAAACTGTACTAATGGTATCACACTAGCAGAATACTATATGGATTGAACTAATTCACTTATTTAACAGATATACATGGGATATCCATTATGCTAGACACTCATCAGAGACACAGAATTCAGCAGTGACCAGACGTGCCCTGGACCTTACATTTCAGTGATGGAAATGAGGGGAGTATAACTGACATAGAGTAAGGCAAATAGCAGGTACTCAATAAATGCCAGTTTCTCTCCTCTGGACTGAACCAACGTGTAGAGGTACTACGAGATTAAAAGAATCATAATCTCTTGTTAATGCCATAAAACATATTATACCTGAATCTTTAGCAATCTGAAATTATAGTTTCCTTTTCTCTATTTATATATGCCTTATTCATATCTCAGTTCTGTTTATAGTGCTTATTCCTTTGGTGTCAAATTTTTAAATTACATTTTACTCGGTGAATATGATTCTTACACATAATTTTAATTTCCTTCTCTCCCAGTTAAAAATGACATCAATATGATTTCTTAGCCTGGCCTTCAAGGCATTTCTCAATTGTTTTGCTCTTTGTATCTCTCCATCTACTCCTGTTGTACTGGACAAAATTAATGGTTTATGCATCCCCAAATTTGTTCACTGCTGTCCTAAAACTTTGCATTTTTTCACTTGCATGTAATTATTTTAGAATCTCTGTCTCACTATAGACCTAATCCAGCTAATCTTTATAGAATTTGTAAACCAGGAGCGCAATAAAAGATTAACAAAATGAACAAAGAGGTAAGTACGTGCACAGCTCTATACTGTGAACCTCCTAAGACCATGGGCTCTTGTATTATTATTTTTCTAACATATGGGCATATTTACCATATATATGATTTATACATTGTAGGCTCTCAATTAATTTAGTTCAAATAAATTGAGGTATTAGTTAACTCAGTTTAAGTTTATCGTTTCAACAATGGGTGAAAAATAAAGAGAAAATAGTAAACTCTATGATTCCAGACATTTGATGTACTTGATATTAATGTTTCTATTCAACAAAATATGTAAATCACAGGTATCAAAATAAGAGAATTAAATTTATTAATTGACAAAAATATTTATTTATATTATTATTCTTAAAGATTGTAGAAGTTAGAACAGTTTTTAAAAAGACATCGACCTATTTTATTTACACACAAATAATAATCCTATTACTTTTATTGAAATGTCTGTCAGACTGGAACTACACAGTTAGAAGTGGATTGACAAATGTGCTAGAAATAAACTCATGAGTAATAGAAGATACTGAAAAAAAGCAGGAAGGGGTTACTTGTTCCTTTTCTTCTTTTTAATTGTAATATCGTAAGACAGCTTAGTTGCACATTTTTATTCAGTAGCCAAGTAGCTTTACAAGGTTTACCCAGTGTCCAACTGAATATTATATAATGTGACCTTATTTACTAAGAAAATTTGAAGAAAACATCATATTCATCTTATCTGTAAAATACTTCTTGGTAAATATGCTCCCACCTTTGCTTATACAATTATTGATAGTCATTCACAGTTGTAATAATTTGATAATCAAAATGCAGACAGGCAAGTGGCTAGGCATGCATGCAAGATGATAGTCAAAATATTGTGGATTACTGTTAAATCTAATTTAAATCCAATTTACTATTATTGGATTATCCACTTAAGTTGCTTTAACTTTTACATTTATAGGCAATGGTGAGGGAATCTAGACAGAAGAGGATCGGGTTTCTACAGGGCAGTATCATAGGTTCTGAAGGCTATTACCTATTGTCTCAAAAGAAGCTTTGCCTAACTTATGTGTTAAATTTTTAATACTAGGCTCAAGTCAATGGAGTTTAGGCAGAGTCTGGCTTTATGGTGTAATGTTTTCAGCTTCAATCATTTTCATCCTCTAACCTAAAGGTATATTATGTCCAAGTAGTTGTAAAATCTCAGTGGCAGTAAAACTTCACAGAAATATTACTGCGTGTCCTATAATAGAAGAGCTTCCCAAGATTATATTGTGATTTGTTTGAATGAAGAAAAACACAAACCGATAAAGACAGAAATAGGTAAGGACAGGTCTTTAGATACGTTAGATTGATAGTCAATGAAAGCAAAGAAAAAGCAGTAATGGGGATAGGCTACAGTTGGGCTTTGAGCACTGATGCAGAAGTGAACCAAAGATGGTGTCCTTGCCCAGCCACTGAACTCAACTGAAATAGCTAGGCATGTAGCTTCCTCAAACAGCAAGTTGACTTAGCAGAAATAAAATAAAAATGGGTGCTTAAGCACATTGCCTCAAGCTCACTGGTTCTCATTTGAGGATAAGGTGAAGTTGAGTCAAAAACTATAATGTTTCATAATGTTACATATCAATTATGCCTCGATTTAAAAAACATCTATAATGTTTCAAAATGGTATGCCATTTGCCATTTTGAAATTAGTTAATTTAATAAAATGCCATCATACTTTCTAAAATGCAAGTCTATAAGGTTACAGTGTGTGTTTATGATTATATATATGTATATATATACATAAATATATTACCATTTTATACACATTGTAAAAATATCGTTATGAAACTGAGCAGGACCCTGTGGGGACCTCCTGAGTCCAAAAGCATTTCCGTGTACCCCATTTCTTGTTTGTAGGAAAAAGTCTTCAGCCTCCTAGACCTTCCCTGAGTTCCAAAAGGCAGATTCAAACAGCTAATAATTAGAACTATAGAGTCACAGGACTCCTAGTTCCTCCTGAAGGGACATATGTATTACAATCTGACACATATCTCTGAGCTCTTATAAAGGAACTAAGGCCCTGATGCAGGTGGAGGATGGTAACTTCAGGCTGAGCCGAGCACATGGACCTCAGACTCATTGGAACCAGAAGGCTGATGACTGAGATTCCTGGAGCACCACCCAGTTACCTCACCACCAACCAATCAGAAGAAGGTCACATACCCTGCAGCCCTCCCCCCATATTTGCCTTTAAAAATTCTTCCCTCAAGACCCACCCTAGAGTTAGTGTCTTTTGATCATGGAGCCACCTGTTCTCCTTTGCTTCACTGTTTCTTTGGCTTCACTGTGCATCGGGCACATAAACTTGGGTTTGACAACAGTTATTGCATAAATTGTGAAATTTAAAGTGTTAGCAACGACTTTTTAATACTTATATAAAATATTATTTTAAAATATTTCCCCTATTGAATTCTACTATGGTCATTTAGTGATATATGGTCCATGAGGGCAATGATTTTTGTCCTCTCCAGTAATTTAATGTGTGTAAATTATTTTAAAGAATGTGCTCAGTTTAGAATTGTGCCATTTACACATAGTCATGGTAGGAACGAAAGGTTCTAGACTGTTTTGACAGATAATATCCTTCCTTACTACCAGATTCAGCGTCCTAGATAGTACTAACTGGAGAGAAAAATAAAACATTTCACTTGGGAAATAAAGATAGTTAATTCTCTGAATAAAATAGAGTATATTTTATCTCACCACCATATCAAATTTGATTTTTGATGTCATTTTTTTTCTTTCCAACTTTACAAGTAAAAGCATATTTTAAAAATTAAATTCATCCAAAATATTTGCTATTTAAAGCCCTGTAAGGTGATTGGGATGATACTTTTAGGCATGTTCTTGTACTTGTAAATCCGGCAGATTTTTTTTTCTCCATTATTTAGCTCTCCCTTTAAGTTTAATAAAATTAAATCCATTCTTGTCTACTAGTCTTCTGTTACTCAATGGTTTGTGTTAGTAGTTGCTTATCCACTTTTCCTTTCATATTTTTGACCCTTTTTTCTTCTTATATGTTGCCTAGCATTAGGAGACACAGTGATGCTGAAAATTGTAAAATATAATAAAATAAGAAGAAAGGAAAGGAAAACTACACTGTAGAAGTTGCTTTCTGGCAGCAATAGAATTACAGAGAAAAAGAAAAAGTTGAAATCTGACAGGATTAGTCTGCTGACTTGTTGAGTTTATGAGTCCTGTAAAGAATACCAATGAGAGAAAAAATAGAAGATAGAAGACAATGTTATAAATCTTACCCACAGATTTCTTCACTGAGAGTTGGGAAATAAAATCAAGTTCTGGATACCATTAATATTTGGTTTGTCACAAAAGACAATCAGTTTGCCATCTGCTTCTCTGTTCAAGATTAATAGAAACTGGAGGTGGAGCTCTTTGTGAAATAGTTACATCACCTCCAGGAGAACAATGTGTACCTCTTATCCCCTCTGACATCTGGACATTATACTAACTGCAACTGGAATTGCCTGTAGATAGACATTTGAAAACTGTTGAGTTAGTCTTTTTAGTGTGAAAACTAGTAACACAATCTACTGAGGATTAAAATGAAGACTAGGACTAGATCAAGGAAAATAGTGATTATAACAGCTCAACATAAACTAGAGCTCAAAAGCAAACCTGCAAGCCACACAATACACATTATGGAGTAGTATTGCCAAAGCTGGGTACAAAACGGGTTCTCATTTATGCTATTTAGAGGGATGAATTGTGTAGATGGTTCCAAAGTGCCATAACACAGTTGGAAAATAAAGGTTGTTACAGTCATCGAAAGACCTACACCATCACGGTGACCCCAATAGTGTTTATATACTTATTATATCAAATAGATGCGCTTCCTAGAAAAACAAAAACACATAATTTATTTTAAATATCTGAAAATTTGATGAAATATGGAGAGTCTGTCTAGGAATAAACTACCTACGCACAGACACAAAAGTTTTCCACATAATCAACAGGGAGTGAATAGACCCACTGAAATCTGCTTAAAGACCCTAATTTAACTATTCTTAAGACTTACTTGTATGTTCTAATGGTTTTCTATAACAGTTATAACTTATGGAAACAAAGATATGATCTTATAAAAGCAAAATAGATTGTCCCTAATGTCCCACATTATGGGATTTGTTAAAAATATTATCATATAGGGGCTTCCCTGGTGGCGCAGTGGTTGAGAATCTGCCTGCTAATGCAGGGGACACGGGTTCGAGCCCTGGTCTGGGAAGATCCCACATGCCATGGAGCAACTAGGCCCGTGAGCCACAACTACTGAGCCTGCGCGTCTGGAGCCTGTGCTCCGCAACAAGAGAGGCCGCGATAGTGAGAGGCCCGCGCACCGCGATGAAGAGTGGCCCCCACCTGCCACAACTAGAGAAAGCCCTCGCACAGAAACGAAGACCCAACACAGCCAAAAACAAATTAATTAATTAATTAATTAATTAAATGCAACTGCGAAAAAAATATATATATATTATCATATATCCAAACAGTGGGATTTATTCCATCTTTAAAATGGGTATTTTTTATTTAAGAGTTTACTATTTTAAATGCATACATGTTACTTGTTACTAACCACAAAGACAAGTTTCAAAATTGTGGATACTATTAGAATCCATTATTATTTTAAGAAAACATATTCATATATGCAAAAGGAAAGTCTCTGAAGAGTATACTCCAAAAACTTGATAGTTATTTTCTGTATTTCACTTATCAATTTTGCTTATCGCAATCTTCCAATTTTTCTACACTAAACGTGTAGGAAAAGTTTTTCTTATGCAAAATCAAACTACATCAGTGACACACATTTAAACTACAGATATTTCTGAGAAGCATAATGCGTCACACGTCTACAACCCTGGGTATATAGATTTTAAATGAATTGCTTGACTAGAGACAGAACTAATTTAGGAGGAAATGAAAATGTGAATGGTGGAAAAGTTACAGATGCTGAAAGCTTTATTTCATGCCCTGCCACCAACACAGAGGAGAAACCGATAAGCAAGTTCCCTTGGGGAGTGATGACATTCACATTCAAGTCCTGGAAAGCACCGTCCTCTGAAATGAATTTTATCTGAAAGAGAACTATCTTCCTGGATTCAGGAGTTTAGAATAGTTGTTATCAGATCATCAAAGGCAAAATTGGATCATGTATAGTAGTCTCCTAGAGAGCAGATGAGGGAAAAAATGGAAATGAGTTTGGCAAAATATAGTAGGAAATCATTTTTCAGTACTTAAGCACCAGAGACCCAAGCAGCTGGGTGTTGTCAAAGAGCTGAAGGAGTCTTTAGTGAAAGGGAATAAATTGTCTCTGGCCACTCCTCCCCTCATACCCCTCCCTATACCCTACCAAACCACCACCATTAACTAGCACCAGCGGCTGGAAAAGAAAGTTTGGAGTCAGTAGTTTGAAGAAGTTGCTATCCACTACATATAAATGTTTGAGCACCCAAAAAGAAGATAGCAGGTGATTTCAGAAAGCACATATAAATTAGGAGAGAACCCCTGACAGCAGAACAGCATGTCCGCTCTTACTCCTGGAGGTAAGCAAAGCTGCCTGAAGGTGCCTGGATGTCAACATCAGAGTCTAGGGATATCCAGGACATGGTAGAGTTTTACCATGAAAGCAGGAGTAGTGAAAGAGTTGAACAGTACCCATATTTCATAGCACTGATAAGAGCCAGCTCCCAAGGCAGCACTGACATATGAATTATGTCGGGAGAAACTCTTTTTTAAGAGATAAGAAGAAAGAGATGTTTATAGATGCTTACTAAAGGTATTTAAAACTCTTTAATCTGCCCACTATATTTCACAGTCTTAGAGAGAACAAACAAATATCATCTATGTAATCGTTTATAATTTTCAAACAGCTTTTACTTGCATTATTTCTTTGATGTTTATCACTAGGGTTAATAACATCACCATTTTACAAAGGGGGAAGCTGAAGCACTGGAAATTTAACTGAATTGATTGAGGCCATCTGAGTTCCAACAGAGCTGGAACTCACACCACAGACATCCCAGTCTAATTGCCCTTACTCAGTCCATGAACCATGCTGTCTTCCATACTATATAAACCTGTAAAGAGAGCAATGATTTATAGCCAGGTATTTATTTTGAGTATGATTAATTTCATTGTTGTAAGTGATTTTAGATATCTGCTCCATTTGGGCATTATAATGACTTTCATTACTAAACACATATGCATTTTGAAGTAGAAATGACATGGATAATATTTTCCTTTTTGCGGGTAATTTACTACTAAGGGAGGATTCTTTCATTATACAGTAATAATGTTTTAAGTGTGCTCTGGCTGGAAATCAGAATCTAGCTTGTTTTCAGTGAACTGAAATTGTCACCTAGGAACAGTCCTGATGTTCTGAAGTCCTAAGAAAAGCAATTAAAGGATAGTAAATATTGGTTAAGTTTTTGGGTGTTTTTTCTATAAATTTCACATATTAAATACTGGTATCCACCCAGTCTTTTTATTTAAAAAGACACTATCTTTTTCACTATATTTTGGTATCTTTTAAAATAAAAATATACACTACCTTTTTAAATGAACTGGCTCTCGCATGGAAATGTTTGTAAAATCTGTGGTCAGAAAGAGGATCCTGGTTCCCGGTCTTATCCAAATCATCATTTAGTGCCCTATCTCCCACAATCATGGTATTCTTGGCACCTCACTGGATCCCTTAGAGTGTCATCTGTGGGTTTGGATGTGAATCAAACAACAAGCACAATCTTGTACTAATGCCTACATGTGCACATAAACATACATAGGCACAACTTCATAGTTTGAAAGGAATCATGATTCTCTATGACTAAACAATAGAAAGTGATGAATGTCTTTATATAAAGGTACAGGAATAATCTTTGGAGTGGGTTATCCCATTAGCTAAACAGATGATCAGTCGATATATCATACTACTGGCCTAGTGAGAATGTCCCATTAAATAAGCAAAACATTGATCATTCTTTGAATTTTAAATTAACCAAATAAAAATTAAAAGGAACTAGAAAGACCAAACGTACTTTTTCAGCATGGTCAAGTGGGAAAACATTCTCGCCCAAAGCCTAAGAATGAACATAGTCAGGTGAACAACACAGGTTTGAACTGTGCATGTCCACTTATACACTTCTCTCACTGAATAAGTACTACAGTCCTTCATGATCTGAGGTTGTTTGAATCCCCTGATGTGGAACCTTGGATACAGAGGGCCAACTGTAAGGTTATAGGTGAATTTTAGACTTTGCGGAGATCAGGCTCTCCTAAACCCCTCCTTGTTCAAGGGTTAACTGAATAAACAAAAGCCAAATCCAAGAATATATTTGTTTAAAGCTCAGTAAAATCAAGAAAATCTATTTGTGCTGTTTATGTAAACATGGTGGGAGAGTAGTAATATTGCCTAAATATGAAATCCCATAGTAACGGTCGATGAAACCATACAGGTTTGAAAACTTTACTTATATGATACTATAAATCAGAAAAAGACAGCTCATAGAATATTTAGGTGAACACATGTTTCATTATACTGCTTACCTGGATTCAAAGCCAGCGAAGTTGTCATTTTAAAATATTTCATCATTCCCTTTGGGATTTAAGTGGAACTGTCTTGAATCTCCTATCTCATTTTCTGGAGTAGCTAGGGCAGGCCTCCGTGATATGTTCATAAATCCTCAGACTCATCAGTGTTCATGGTCACTCATGTTTCTGAGCCACAGCAACTGCTGAGCTCCTAATCTCACTTCTACCTCTAGCATATAAGTGACATAATGATTTTTAGCCATTCAACCCGATTGATCTAGAATTTCTAAAAAACCAACCAGATGAAAAACATTCATATTTGATATGTAGTAAAATGTACCTATCTGGGAAGATGGATGATGAAGGCTACATGGGCTATATGGGGAAAGAATCTAAAAAAGAGTGGATATATGTATATGTATAACTGATTCACTTTGCTGTACACCTGAAACTAATACAACATTGTAAATCAACTACTCCAATTAAAATTAAAAATAAAAACACACAAAAAAAAACACTGAGGAAATTTTGACTTTTCAAAAAAAAAGAGAAAGAAAAAAAACAAACAAGTTAAAATTAAATGTTAGATTTGCTAGTGGTTAAAATTCCTTTGACCACTTATCACTGACCATCTGTCTGTATTCTTATTTTTGTGAACCAGTCTCCCACTATATAACTGCAACTCTCTTCACATATTTTGTTATCCATTTCCCATCTCCTTCCCTTGTTTTGCTGTCTCCAGCCAAACTATGCTTTCAGGTCATCATCTGCCACCATTAAATGGCTCACCTAAAAGTAAGCCATATGACTTCTTGAATAATTGGTCCCAAATGTTAAAGTCATCAATTTTTTACCTGCTATAAGCACATGGTATTTATTTATTATAAAGCACCATCTGTGTTGGGCAAATATACACAAAATTTTATCACTTATTAACAAATAGTTATTGAATATCTATATCAAGAGATAATAACATTTAGGAAAAGAAAATAATAAAATTAATAATGATTACTCAAAAAAAAATTCTTATATTTGACTGCACTAAGCACTTTACCCAGATTTTTTTCATTTTCTTCAATCCCCAGAGCAATTCTAGGGGACTCCCATATATACATATATATGACTGGCTCTTAAATAATTTACGTATATTGGTTTGTTGGTTCTGGTATATTACAAATTGTGTCCAACCATGATGAACCCCGAACATATTGTCTTGGTACATATTTCATACTTTTAACAATTTCAATACTGTTTTAAATAAGAGATGGAATTTCAGACCTCAAGGACCAAATGATTCATTTGGTAATATGAACTGTATACACAAATAAATAAAAACGAGATTACATATGTGTCAAATGATGGCATGAGGGAAAAAATAAAGATTGCTTCTAGTGGAGAAAAATGACAGTGGCAAGTAAAATAATTAAGAATAACTTCAGTGGAATTATTTTATAATTAATTTCTGAACATTGGGAGATTTGGTTTAATGGGTCTTTTCTAAATATGTAGCTATGTGTAGATAGAAAGATAAGTACATATATATATTATTTATATTTCTTCTTCAATTTAAAATAAGACAAACTGATAACATAGTTATTTCTGATAAGCCAAGAGTGAGAATGGCAGAAACAGATAAAATAAGCAGAATTACAAAACTGTCTAGATTGGGTATTCCCATGAGAGATGAGTGCATTATTTACTTTTGTAGCTACTGTCAATTATTTCTGATTTCTGCTGTTTATTTATACCTGTGTTTCTATCTAGGTGGACAGTTGACAACTATTTTAAAACTGACATATCAAAAGTGACTGCATAGATTTCGAAGATGTCTGCTCACAGAGCTTCCTTATTAAGTATGAACTCAATATTTCAAATAGAAGATAACATAATCCATAAAATAATAATTACCACCATAATTATAAAAAAAGAAAGAGACTCCAATTAATATAAAAATGCCCTCAGTTTAATAAGGGAATGGGAAAATTGTTGTCAATATTGTCAATTTATAACCACATTACTCCTTTTTTGTATTGTACAATGGAAAAAAAAGAAGAGATTAGTGTCATACTAATTCAAGCAAAAAGCTTTGGATTGATCCAAGAAAGTGCCCCATTCCCAATGGGGATATATAAGTCAGTAAGCAATTAATAAATTTATGTTTATTATTAGCAAGTAAACATTGAGCAATTTCTCCTTCAGTTGTAGAACAAACACAAAACTCATACTACTTACATTTCAATATGAGACATATACAGAAGACAAAATAGACAAAACGGGCAGAAGACAAAGTATGGTTGTAACAGCAGGCTTTGTCCTGATAAAAGTTCCTATTTAAAATGCATATTTTCTTGTAAAAACATTCTAACCTTATACAAATTCAGGAGCATTTCTGTTTGTTTTAATGCATATTTCTTTAAATATGGGCTTTGAAGCTATGAGCAATGTTGTTAACTACAGCTGTTTCCATACTGTTAAAGTGCATTGAAAAATCTAAACAGCATTACTTTCCTGTTCTGGTACATCAATCATTTTCTCAAGTTGTCTATATGCCCATCGTTGGGTAGATTTGCTTAATGCTAAAAGCAGAGGGACAGACTCCACCTTGAGAAGACTCAACCAAATTCAGTGTTCTCAGGTCTAGTCTATGTTTAATACTTCCCTGACAATCTGGAGTGTCATGAATCTGGATAATTCAGCAACAGAATACACATAAGTGAATCAAAACAAAAATTGATAAAAATAATCAATCTCCTATTACTTTCTCAAATAAAATATGATGTGGTCTGGAGTCTATTGGTACCGAATTAATGAATTTGGTAAAGTTGTAAAAAGGAAAAAGAATTTACAGAGAAAATTCATTTACAATGTAATCAAATATATTTTTTGTCTCGCCAGTGGGAACAATAAGACTAATTAAGCAAGATTCTCATATGCTGCTTTCCCATGCCAATAAATTGATTCACTGAATTCTACTTCTACTGATGATGGTTCATAAAATTCCAAATTAACAAAGCAACTATTTAATGTAGAGAATAAGTAAATATTCAGAAAAAAATTTCCATGTATTTATGTTTCCACCTGGAAGACATTTAAAGAATTTTTTAAAAAGTGTAATATAGAACTAGATGAAGCTGTGATAAATAAATACGCATTTTCAAATGAAAAATTTTAGTGACTGTAAAGAGAAAATTAATAACTAAAGTAAAATACTTAAAATGTAACACTTAATCTGTACATGAATAATGGAAACATCCTCACAAGTTTCTTAAATTTATCAACAAGCAAAGTTAATGGAGAAATGCAGATGGGCTTTATTGGCATATGTTTTTCCAGGTGTATTGAAATTTTTATTAAATATTTTGATCTGTAAATGGCAGTTCATTTGAGAAACATTGAACTTAGGGAATGAAAGCAACCATTAAATTATACGCCAACTGGGCCAGTTATATAGGCAGAATATGAAAAATATTTGTGTGATGTCTGTTAAATACATGAAGAAGACACTTCTGCTCCTCTAAAAAGCCTTTCTCAGAGCCAGTATCTATTGACTGAAATTATCTTCAAATATTAAAACATTGAGATTTAATAAACTCTTTCTTTTACTTTTTCTTCCTCCAAATGTCCATGTCCATGGGAAGCTAAAGTATCTAATGGCAGAAAACCTTGATTGCTATCTTGTTCATCTAGGGCTGTGACAAAATACCATAGACTAGGTGGCTAAATAATAGCCATTTATGTCTCAGAGTTCTGGAGGCTAAGAAGTCCAAGATTAAGGAGCAAGGAGATTCAGTTCTTAGAGAAGATCCTCCTCCCAGCTTGAAGATAGCAGCTTTCTCACTGCAGCTTCACAGGGCAGAGAGAGAGCTCTGGTTTCTTCCTCTTCTTACAAGGAAACTAATCTCATTATGAGGACCCCACCCTCATGATCTCATCTATTCCTAATTACCTCCCAAAGGCTTCACCTCCAAATACCAAAAACTGGAGCTTAGAGCTTTGATATATGACTTTTGGTGGAACAAATATTCAATCTATAGTTACTGCATTTAAATGTGTACATACACTTGTATGAATAATCCTTCAGTGAAACAAGAACCTCACAGATCTAAAGCTTTAAAAAAAATGCATCTTTTGGGAGCTGAAGATATTATGTTGATTTAGGCAAATGTATTGAGTAGAAATAGAGCTAACACCAGTATCATTTTAATCAAACCTAGTAAAACCTGATCATGTATTATTAAATAACAAAGAGAGTAAATTAGACAAAAGAAAATAGATATTCCTTACGAGGCTCCTCATATTCTGCCAACCATCAATCTGTCTTTTTTTTTTGGCCACGCCATGTGGCCTGTGGAGTCCTAGTTCCCTCACCAGGGATCAAACGTGAGCCCCCTGCATTGGAAGCACGGAGTCTTAACCACTGGGAAGTCCCCAATCTGCCCCTTTAGAGTTGCCATAAACAGTGCCTGCTCCTGCAGCTTTATAAAGGTGTTGCCCTCATGCTCCTCTCTCTTCTCTCCCCTACCCCACTAGGCTGCCAAAGGGTCTGCAGTTAGCAGTAAAGCAGATGTTGAAAATGATACCAAAAAAGGTATCTGTAGTTTCCAATTTAATAAAGTTCAGGTTTAAAAGATAAGAATATAAAGCTTTGTGCCAAAACAGTATTGCATGACCCAGAAGAAGTGAAATTATAAAGTTTTTTTTTTTTTTTTTTTCAGTATATTATCCATTATGGGTTCCAGAGGTTGGGGAGGAAAGGAAAAGAAGAAGGCAAGCCCACGTGCCCTTAATAAGAGTGAATCCCAATGTTCACCGCAGCTCTGTTTACAATAGCCAAGACATGGAAGCAACCTAAATGTCCACCGACAGATGAATGGATAAAGAAAATGTGGCACAAATATACAATGGAATATTACTCAGCCATAAAAAAAATGCCATTTGCAGCAACATGGATGGACCTAGAAATTATACTAAGTGAAGTAAGTCAGACAGAGAAAGACAAATATCATCTGATATCACACATATGTGGAATCTAATTTTAAAAAATGATACGAATGAACTTATTTACAAAACAGAAACAAACTTACAGATGTTAAAAACAAACTTATGGTTACCAAAGGGGAAGTGTGGAGGGTGGGATAAATCAGGAGTTTGGGATGAACATACACACACCACTATATATAAGATAGACGACCAGCAAGGACCTACTATATAGCACAGGGAACTCTACTCAGTATTCTGCGATAACCTATATGAGAAAAGAATCTGAAAAAGAATGAATATATGCATATGTATAACTGAATCACTTTGCTGTACACCTGCAACTAACACAACATAATAAATCAACTATACTCCAATAAAACTAAAAAAAAAAGTGAAGGGAAGAAAGACTATGCTTTAATAAATGGTGCAGTCTAAGGGACTAAAATATTAACCAAAAAGTTTTCTACGTGAATCGTATATAACACAAGAAGATCTGATATGCAATCTGATTTTGTGTATCTCCTGGGAAATCACTTACCTAGCTCATGATAGATTTGTAATGAACCTTCAGCAATTAGGGTTCCACATGGGAGTTTTCCTACGTGGTAATTTACAGCAGGAAATAAGGAGGCTTGCATTAGCAGAAGAAAGCTATAGGTGAGAAAAATAAGTGTAGAAGAATGGGTGGATCAAACCAAGGCATAGTAGTAACATAATCATGAGGTGGGAAGAAATATGACTGAGTCATCTTGGTACCTAGAAGAGTGTGTCACATAGCCGTAACTTAATAATTGATTGAGTGAGTGAATGAATGGACAGCTTCAGAGAAATTTATAAAAGAATAATTCATCAATGTTACTTATCATGCCATCTCTGTATAATACTTTTATGAATTTGGTTGGTGGTCAGATGGCTATATTGTGAATGTGAGGATGGGGCAGAATTCGAACATGACTGTATCTGGGGCAAATGGAATACTTAAAATAGAAGAACTTAGGTCAATAACAAAATCCAAGGGTTTAAATATGACATCAATGTAAATACTCATCAAGGAGAAAAAGCACCAATAGAAAATCCTAATTTACTCACTAAATATAAACATATTAAGCAACATTCTAAACTAAAGGGTATACTAACAGTGGAACTGATTCCCTTTCTTCACTATGACTGAGTTTAATCAACTTCAAACACAAATATTTGTATTCGTTTAACAATAACTGAGCATTCATTTTTAATCATATTTGGTATATTTCTCTCTCCAGGGGTAGATACGGCCAGTGATTAATTTTCTAAGGATATAAGCATACACAATTTTGAGGGTGAAAATCTTGTTTTTCCTTATTAATGGATGATAACTTGAAAAAAAATAGTGAAGCTCAGGACCTAATCTCTTGAAAACATTCAGAAATTGAGTCTACCTGATAAATGCTACTTACTTTTCTAATAAATTCATCTTACCTCTAGTTTTTTGGCGATACACTCGGTTTGTAACATTTAGAAAGTAATTCTGTCCCTGAGAGACATTCATTCAATGCTATTATTAAATAAATTCTAGTGCCCAGCTCCTGGATTACACAAGATGAATCAGATATCTATATCATTTTCAAAGAGGTTATACTCCTTAAGGAGTTCAATAATAGATGTAAATAAGCATATGATAGTTACTAATAAATGTCACAACATGAGAAAAAGGAAAGAAGTTCTATGAATGCACAAATTAGAGAAAGTTAACTGGGCAGATTAATTAAATCTCCATGGAGAAAAGCTATCTTCTTAATGAAATCCAGCATAACTTTGATTTCAAAATTAATTGATCTAAAAATTCAACAATTCCCTTGTATCTCCTATTTTTAACTGCTTCCCTCACCAAGGAAAATGCTTCAATGTCATCATCCTGCCATTTAATTTCAATTTGTCAGATCCAAGTGGAGAAACAAACAAAAATTTAGTCTAGCTCTTGTACTGGTTAGCAGGAAAAAAAAAGGGGGGGAAGGGGGAGAAAGGAGGCTTGAACATTTCATTTTTTATTCTATAATTATTCAGTAATTATGTTTAATCAAAGAAGTTGGAAAAATGAGTTCATAATACTCAGTCCATCTATCTAGAAAATGGTACTGAATGAACAGCTTCTAGAAACTAATATAAAGGGAACTGTTAACCACTTTCGTTCATTTGTTTGTATGTTTGTTCAATTTTGTTTTTAACCTTCACACAGTGAAATCTCATTTTGTCCTTCCAAAAGCTTGTCCTTCTCCTTTTTGCGCTACCTTTACTGCAGGCACCTAGTGATCTAATTGATCTAATTATAACTATGTCCTTTGATTCAGCAGTTTGGGATGGGCAGGAGGAAGTACTAGAGAGTTTTTTTTTTTTAACATCTTTATTGGAGTAAAATTGCTTTACAATGGTGTGTTAGTTTCTGCTTTATAACAAAGTGAATCAGCTGTACATATACATATATTCCCCATATCTCCTCCCCCTTGCATCTCCCTCCCACCTCCCTATCCCACTCCTCTAGGTGGTCATAGAGCACCAAGCTGATCTACCTGTGCTATGTGGCTGCTTCCCACTAGCTGTCTATTTTACATTTGGTAGTATATAGAAGTCCATGCCACTCTCTCACTCCGTCCCAGCTTAACCTTCCCCCTCCCTGTGTCCTCAAGTCCATTCTCTACATCTGCATCTTTATTCCTGTCCTGCCCCTAGGTTCTTCAGAACCATTTTTTTTTTTTTTAGATTCCATATATATGTGTTAGCATACGGTATTTGTTTTTCTCTTTCTGACTTACTTCACTCTGTATGACAGACTTTAGGTCCATCCACCTCACTACAAATAACTCACTTTCGTTTCTTTTTATGGCTGAGTAATATTCCATTGTATATATGTGCCACACCTTCTTTATCCATTCATCTGTTCATGGACACTTAGGTTGCTTCCATGTCCTGGCTATTGTAAATAGAGCTGCAATGAACATTGTGGTACATGACTCTTTGAATTATGGTTTTCTCAGGGTATATGCCCAGTAGTGGGATTGCTGTGTCATAGGGTAGTTCTATTTTTAGTTTTCTAAGGAACCTCCATACTGTTCTCCATAGTGGCTGTATCAATTTACATTCCCACCAACAGTGCAAGAGGGTTCCCTTTTCTCCACGCCATCTCCAGCATTTATTGTTTCTAGATTTTTTGATGATGGCCATTCTGACTGGTGTGAGGTGATACCTCATTGTAGTTTTGATTTGCATTTCTCTAATGATTAGTGATGTTGAGCATTCTTTCATATGTTGGTTGGCAATCTGTATATCTTCTTTGGAGAAATGTCTATTTAGGTCTTCTGCCCATTTTGGATTGGGTTTTTGCTTTTTTGATATTGAGTTACATGAGCTGCTGGTAAATTTGGCGATTAATCCTCTGTCAGTTGCTTCATTTGCAAATATTTTCTCCCATTCTGAGGGTTGCCTTTTCATCTTTTTTATGGTTTCTTTTGCTGTGCAAAAGCTTTTAAGTTTCATTAGGTCCCATTTGTTTATTTTTGTTTCTATTTCCATTCCTCTAGGAGGTGGGTCAAAAAGGATTTTGCTGTGATTTATGTCATAGAGTGTTCTGTCTATGTTTTGCTCTAAGAGTTTTATAGTGTCTGGCCTTACATTTAGGGCTTTAATCCATTTTGAGTTTATTTTTGTATATGGTGTTAGGGAGTGTTCTAATTTCATTCTTTTACATGTAGCTGTCCAGTTTTCCCAGCACCACTTATTGAAGAGGCTGTCTTTTCTCCATTGTATATTTTTGCCTCCTTTATCAAAAATAATGTGACCATATGTGCACGGGTTTATCTCTGGGCTTTCTATCCTGTTCCAATGATCTATATTTCTGTTTCTGTGCCAATACCATACTGTCTTGATTACTGTAGCTTTGTAGTATAGTCTGAAGTCAGGGAGCCTGATTCCTCCAGCTCCGTTTTTCTTTCTCAACAGAGTTGAGATGTTGATGGGAAAACAGACTCAGTAACAGGCAGTGGAGAAGATAAACCTGGGGTCAGCAATGTCTGCATGGGATATTTGATGGTTTTCTGTCCAGAGTATCATATATTCCCTCATTCTGTGTTCCCACAAATACTTAATATAACATTCATTAGTGTATTATAGTCTTAGAATTGGATTTGTGTTGCTTGAAATAAAACATACTGCTGAGTCTGACCCCAAGGCAGATGTACTTTGTGACAGTAGAGATTGTCCAAGGACTCTCAGTCATCTTTTCAGTTATAGGTTTTTCCATACTTCGTGTACAATCTGAGGCTTCCTTTTCCTCCTACTTCTGTTAGGCTTATGGTGTGTATTTAAGTTTCATATTTTAATGTTCATATCAGGCAAACACAGGAATCTACTTCTCTATGAAAGTAGAGATTATACCATGGTGTTTTTATTATTCCAAGACTTGTCTATTTTTTCACTTACTTGAAAGTTCATATATACTTGCAAAATTATGACTTCTTTAGATGGATTCAACAAATGAAAATTGTGTTAAATACTGTGGGTTTCTTGTGGAATATTTTTACCACTGTTTTCATATAATATACTATATTGACAAAAATGAATATTTCTATAAATGAGACAGATTAACACATTATTTTCCCTACAAGTACATGAACTATGTATGTACAATGAGCTCAGCCTCTTATTTCTCTATGCATTGTCACTAGAAAGATGAAATTAATCATAATCATCAAACATTTATGCTGATGCCACAAGAAAAAAAGTGAATATAGCTCCTTCAGCCTTCTATTTCTATAGAAACAGGTTAATACAAATTGGATTATATTTGTGAAATTAAAACCAAATACATGTTCATTGTTAATCACTAATTAAATGAACATTTGATCTCAAACTATTGTTTACATTTAAATTTTATATTTCTTCACATATTTATATCATTTAAAGGACTGAAGTTCTAAAACAGTTCCTTGAGATATTTTTATTTATTTATCTTTTTTTTTTGGAATATGATGTCTTTCAAATTTGTGTTAACAAATATCTAAGGGCAAAGCATTGTCTTCTGCTTCATAGGCTAAAGCTGACAAGACGAAAACTCTTTTGCTTAACTTCCTTTTAGAAAATACTATGATGTTATTTTCTAATATGTAAATAGCATTTGATAATAATTATAACTGAGAAGAAAAATTAGTCTTTCTTTAAATACACGTAAAACATTTTTCCCACCATTTTTTTTCTAGAAAATCTCCATTAAAGTGTCACTCTGGAGAGGGTATCATATTTAATTCCATGCATAATAGGGTTCTTTAAAAGAATGCAAACAGAAAAAAATCAATACATGCCTTTAAAATTTCAGATTTCAAGGAAGAAGCTTTATTTGACTTCTTAAATATACCCTGAAGTTAATGTAATCAATTTTGCCAAACAAAATGAGAGCATCAGTACTTTTGAAGGATGAAGAGATGCCGTCATCTTACTATAATCTGAGTGCTAATGGTGTTCTTTTAAAATCTTCAAACATGAAATCTCAATCAGTCAACTTGCTGAATTTGATGATTAAAAATTAAATTTGTCCCATTGTGCTGTTTTTAAAGACTCAAAATTATTCACAGTGACTGTCAGGATATGTGAAAGTAAAATAGTGAATAAATTAACTATTACTATTTACAAGTTACTAATCACTAACTTTTAACCAAATTTTGTAATCAATCATACTTTCCTTAAAACCCTGTGTCAGTTTAGACGCTTAAGATACAATAACAGAAAAAACGCAAATAAAATGACCTCAGCAATGTGAATGTGTGATATGTCAGTTTAGATGCTTCAGATACAATAACAGAAAAAACCCAAACAAAATGACCTCAGCAATGTGAATGTGTGATGTACTTAAAACATTTTCTCAGGTACATTGTTCCAGTGATTCTATCATATCATCAGAGCCTTTTATTTTCCACTCTACAGACCTCAATGTCTTACCTTTGGCCACCTTCATGGATCAGAATGCTGCATCACAATCAGATGGAAATATTAAGAGCTGAAAAAAGGAAGTACTACTGTCTTATGTCCCCTTTGAAGAGAGAGAAATTACTTCTAAACACTTTCCACCCCAGAAGACCTTATTGCTTTCTATTACTGAAAAGTGTGTCTCACTGTACCATGTGCCCATTTACCACCCAACAACCATCAAGAAAATGTAGATCATACATTTTATGGAATCCTGAATCATCTTTATTAGAGTATTTTCTTAACAGAAAAATACCTCATTTTCAAAAATTAAAAAAAGAAACACAAAATCTTGCCATCTTTTATGTGCCTACACTTGTGTTAGTCAAGATTATATGCACATTATAGATACAATATGGTCAAGTTCAATGGGAAAATTTACTGTACTTGAGGAAAAATTAAACATAAAGGAACTATAAACTGGTAGGTCATATGGACAGCACTTATTGACCAAGAACTAGTAAACCTGGCCTTCTCTGCCATCAACAAGAAAAACATCTCAAAGGCAAACAACTGGAAAAGTTCTATAAGATGTAATAATTAATAAGGTCCTCAAGATTAACAAAGAGATGTTCCATGCTGGGAATCTTAGGTGTAAACACACACAGAAAAATTAGACTTCTTTTTGGAAAATATATTAAGAACTTGGAAAGAAGTATAAAAAGGATAGTAGAAAGTAATATTCCAGTTAGCAAATAATTCACAGTAAAGCTTGATAATATAGGTCGGGGTATTATAAATAAGTAAGAAAATTCTTTGCAGGTTAAAATGTTTTTCCAAGAGTTTAGTTTCTAATAGCTGGATAATTTAGTGAATGTAATTTATTCTAGGTGATAATTTAATAACATAACTAAAATATTTGATGACCTATTGAACTCATAGAAATGTCACAAAAATAGTTGTGATTTAAAGTAGAAAATGTCTCAAATGAATACAAACTTTATATATATGTTTGTACATATAAATATTAAAAGCTAAAGCAAAACAAAATTACATTAATTTTAACAGAATATGTTTGTAAATAATATAATGTAATATTTAATAACTGAAATTAGCAGAAAGAAAGAATTCTGTCTTTAAATTGTAAAATAATATAATTTTACTTCTCTTTCAGTAGAGCAATATAATTTGAGATGTTACTTTCAAACAATAAACTGAGTTTGCAGTGGGTCTGCCTCATGTTCCCATCTAATTTTTATTACCAACTAGTCTTAAATACAGTTATTTTGACTAAGGTTTTGAATAGAGACTTTATCAATATGGTAATTAATCTATATGAGCATTAATTTTTTTATGAACATCTCTATGCTCTATTCATTAGATGAATTAACTGACTTTTAAAAGCAATTATATTTATTGTAAGCTTATAGAATATAATGGGCCAAGCTTTTTGTTTTTTTTCCTAAACTGGATCCGTTGTATATTTTTGCCTCCTTTGTTGTAGATTAATTGACCATAAGTGTGTGGGTTTATTTCTGGGCTTTCTATCCTGTTCCATTGATCTATATGTCTGTTTTTGTGCCAGTACCATACTGTTTTGATGACTGTAGCTTTGTAGTATAGTCTGAAGTCAGGGAGCCTGCTTCCTCCAGCTCCATTGTTGTTTCTCAAGATTGCTTTGATTATTCAGGATCTTTTGTGTTTCCATATAAATTTTAAAACTTTTTGTTCTAGTTCTGTGAAAAATGCCATTGGTAATTTGATAGGGATTGAATCTGTAGATTGCCTTGGGTAGTATCATCATTTTAACAATATGCTTTCTTCCAATACAATAACATGGTATATCTTTCCATCTGTATTGTCTTCAATTTCTTTCATCAGGGTCTTCTTGATTTCAGAGTACAGGTCTTGTGCCTCCTTAGGTAAGTTTGTTCTCACATCAATTCTTTTTGATGAGATGATAAATGTGATTGTTTCCTTAATTCCTGTTTCTGCTATTTCATTGTTAGTGTATAGAAATGTAATAGATTTCTAAAGCTCAATTCAAAAATAATAAGTAAAAAAAAACAACCCAATCAAAAACTGGGCAGAAGATCTAAATAGACATTTCTCTAAAGAAGATATACAGATAGCCAAAAAGCACATGAAAAGATGCTCAACATCGCTAATTATTTGAGAAATGCAAACCAAAACTACAATGAGGTATCACCTCACACTGGTCAGAATGGGGGTCATCAAAAAGTCTATAAATAATAAATGCTGGAGAGAGTGTGGAGAAAAGGGAACCCTCCTACACTGTTGGTGGGAATGTAAATTAGTACAGCCACTATGGAGAACAGTATGGAGGTTCCAGAGTTACCATATGATCCAGTGATCCCAGTCCTGGGCATATATCCAGAGAAAACTCTAATTCGAAAAGATACGTGCACCCCGGGCTTCCCTGGTGGCGCGGTGGTTGAGAGTCTGCCTGCTAATGCAGGGCACAAGGGTTCGAGCCCCGGTCTGGGAGGATCCCACATGCCGCGGAGCACCTGGGCCCGTGAGCCACGATTGCTGAGCCTGCGCGTCTGGAGCCTGTGCTCCGCAACAGGAGAGGCCGCGATGGTGAGAGGCCCGCGCACCGCGATGAAGAGTGGCCCCCACTTGCCACAACTAGAGAAAGCCCTCGCACAGAAACGAAGACCCAACACAGCCATAAATAAATAAATAAATAAATAAATAAAAATTAAAAAAAAAAATTACTTTAAGATACGTGCACCCCAATGCCCCAGTGTTTATTGCAGCACTATTTATAATACCCAGGACATGGAAGCAACTTAAATTTCCATCAACAGATGAATGGATAAAGAAGATGTTGTACATATACACAATGAAATATTACTCAGCCATAAAAAAGAATGAAATAATGGCATTTGCAGCAACATGCATGGACCTAGAGATTATCATACTGAGTGAAGTAAGTCAGGCAGAGAAAGACAAATATATGATTTCCTTTAAATGTGGAATCTAAAAAAGTGATACAAGTGAACTTATTTAAAAATAGAAAGAGACTTGCAGACATAGAAAACAAACTTCTGGTTAACAAAGGGGAAAGGGTGGGGAGGGATAAATTAAGAGTTTGGGATTAAAATGTACACACTACCATATATAAAATAGATAACTAACAAGGATCTACTGTATAGCACAGGGAACTCTAATCAATACTCTGTAATGGCCTATATGGGAAAAGAATCTAAAAAAGACTGGAGATACATATGTATATATATATATATATATATGTATATATATATACATATATATATATATGTATATATATATACATAAAACTAATTCACTTTGCTGTACACCTGAACCTAACACAACATTGTAAATCAACTATGTTTCAATAAAATTTTTAAAAAAAGAAAGCTATAGGAACAACAACAAAAAAGATGTCCTGGTTTGCAGGTAGACACAAATTCTCATTTGAATTGGCTGAATCATTAAAGAAAATGTATTGGCCTATAATTTACCACTAGAGGTATTATGGGACCTTACTGAAGACAATGAGAAACCTCAAGGTACAATTTCCTAAAACTTTCCTTAATGCTGTATCCTAGGTAAGTATACAGTGTGCTCCCAAAGTGAATATGTTGGTTTGGTTTATGCAGCAATTTAGGATCAAGAAGAAATTGATTTTCTTTGCTTCTTTCAATACTATAGTTCTGTCCAAAATTTTTGGTGCATCATAAACTGGCTTCCCTTACGTAGGAAAAACTACATATTAAAAGGTATTTATTGGCTCAAGAAAATAGTTTAATTAGTTCTCATTTGTTTATTTTTGCTCTTATTTCTTTTGCCTTAACAGACTGATCCAAAAAAAATTGCTATAATTTATGTCAAAATGCGTTCTCAAAAACCAAAGAGTTTTATGGTTTCAGGTCCTACATTTAGGTCTTTAAACAATTTTGAGTTTATTTTACATATGGTGTGAGAGAATGTTCTAATTTTATTGTTTACTCTGATACCAAAAGCAGACAAAGACACTATAAAAAGAGCAAATTACAGCCAATGTCTTTGATGAATACAGATGCAAAGTCCTCAACAAAATATTAGCAAACCAAAGCCAACAATACATAAAAGGATCATGCACCATGAACAAGCAGGATTTATTCCAGGGTCATAAGGGTGGTTCAACATACACAAATCAATCAATGTGATACACCACATTAACAAAAGGAAAAATGAAAATCACATGATCATTTCAATAGAAGCAGAAAAGGCATTTGATAAAATGCAAATACATTCATGATAAAAACTCTCCTCAAAGTGGGTATAGGGGGAATATATCACAACATAATAGAGGCCATTTACAATAAACCCACACCCAACATAATACTCAGTGGTGAAAAGCTGAAAGCCTGCCCACTAAATTTGACAGCAAGACAAGGATACCCATTCTCACTGCTTCTATTTAACCTAGTATTGGAAGTCCTAGCCACAGCAATCAGACAAGAAAGAGAAAAAAAAGTATCCAAATTGGAAGGAAAGAGGTAAAACCATCACTATTTGCAGATGACATGATACTCTAAATAAAGAACCCTAAAGTCTCCACCCCAAAACCATAAGAACTAATAAATGAATTGAGCAATGGTGCAGGATACAAGATTAATACACAGAAATCTGTCATGTTTCTACATGCTACTAGTGGAATATCAGAAAGAGAAAGTGAAAAAATAATCCTGTTTAAAATCACATCAAAAAAATAAAATACTAGCAATAAACTTAAACAAGAAGGAGAAAGACCTATACTCTGAAAACTATAAAACACTGATGAAGAAAATTAAAGATGATTCAAAGAATTGGAATGATATCCCATGCTCTTGGGGAGGAAGAATTAAAATTATTAAAATAGCCATATTACACAAAGCAATCTACAGATATAATGCAAACCCTATCAAAATACCCAGGACATTTTTCACAGGACTAGAACAAATAATCATAAAACTTATATGGAACCACAGAAGACCCAGAATTGTCAACGCAATCCTGAGAAAAAGAAGAAAGCTGGAGCTATAACCCTCCTAGACTTCCGATTATACTACAAAGCTACAGTAATCAAAACTGCATGGCATTGGCACAAAAACAGACACAGATCAATGGAAGAGAATAAAGAGCCCTGAAATAAACCCACAGACATGTGGTCAATTAATTTAAAACAAAGGAGGCAAGAAAATACAATGGAGAAAAGACAGTGTCTTCAGCAAGTCATGTTGGGAAAACTAGGGAGGCACATGTAAAACGATGAGATTAGGAAAACTCATTTTAGGCTAAAGCTAGCACTCTTAATGCCAGTGTACATAGATAAATGGTGTCATTGTCAAACGTGTTGAAATACTTAATTTAATAAATTATTATAAACTCTAGACCTACCACTGGATATTGCAGCAATGCGAATGGACCTAGAGAAGATTTTGCTTAGTGAAATAAGTCAGACTGAGAAAGATAGATACTATATGATGTCACTTATATGTAGAATCTAAAAAAATAATACAAAGTAAAGTATATGAAAACCAGAAACAGACTCACAGATATAGAAAACAAACTTGTGGTTACCAAAGGGAAGATGGAAGTGGGGAGGGACAAATTAGGAGTATGACTATATACAAAATAGATAAGCAACAAGGATATACTGTATAGCACAGGGAATTATACCCAGTATTTTCTAATAACCTACAGTGGACTATAATCTGCAAAAATGACTGAATCACTATTCTGTACACCTGAAACCAATACAATATTGTAAATCAACTATACTTCAATCAAAAAAAAAAAAAAAAAAAGAAGAAGAAGAAGAAGAGGACAGACACAGAGACAGTGACACCCAGAGAAGAACACCAAGTGATGACATCAAGACACAAAGGGAAGATGGCCATGAAATGACAGGGGCAGGGATTAGAATTATGCCCCTGCAAAACAATAAATGCCAACGATTGCTGGCAAACATCAGAAGCTAGAGAGAGTATAGCCCTGCCTACATATTGATTTCAGAACTCTAGTCCCCAAGACTGTGGGAGAATAAATTTCTGTTGTTTTAATAAACAAACAAACAAGAGCTTTCCTGGTAGAATAGAATGGCTTTTAGTGCAGTGAGGGCTAAATGTTTCCTCACTTGTATCCAGTTTGAGAGAGAGGGCAGGGACAGCAGTAGAAAGTTGTCATGAGATTTACTCTTATATTGTACTAGGTTGAACTAAATGTTTCACAACTGCATAGCCAAGATCTCTCTCACTTCCCTTCCTGTGCATCTTATTTCTGATAGAGTCTATTTCTTTCCACACCTCAATTCCTGTATCAAATTTGCAATATTACACTTTCAGTTCTCAATGACAGTTTAATAAAGTCAGATTTCATTTCTCACTTGACTACTGACACGTGTCATATCTCCTTAAAACGTAAGTGAGGAGGGGTGAATGGCACCCTAAATCCCTGACACTAAGAGCTCATATATGCCTCACTTAATTTAGTGGCATGATAATACTAAAGATGATATGTTGCATTTGAAAAGTCTTATGATACCGCATTGTTAATCTACTAAAATTTGCTGGAAATTTTGTGAAGATTTAATTTACAAAAGTGTTATTTTATTTACTCATGGAGAAAAATAGTTTTAAAGATATAACATTTATTAAGGTTTAGAAAATTATATTTTGTGATTACTAACATAAATTTCCCATACTACTTGTAGTGCAAAAATGTGCTTTAGGTTTACATTTTAATATCTTAAGTATTGGTCCTAAACATTTTCATTCCAGAATGAACTTGTTATGAAATGTACAGGTACAACCACTGGGTGTATATACAGAATCATTTGCTCTTCAGAAGCTATTGAAATTCAAGTTAAAATGCACTGATGTACTGGAAGGGAATCAGAGGAAGGACTATTTTCTCATTCTTAAAATTTATACTTTTTCTCTGATAAATATAGATCACAATTATTAGTATAAGCCTGCCCCAAAACTATTCCATTGCAAATATTTATGCACTATATTTTGGTTTGGTTAATGATGAATGGCTTAGAATGCTACCATTAACTGAAGAAGTAGTGTCATAACTCAACTACAGTAGACATATGTAGCAAAAGTAGTTTTGATAAGTAAAATCATATAGTTTATAGGGTGGAGAAAAATAAACTTTTGGTTCAGATGGATATAAATAAAGAATTATGAATTAGGATTTAAATCACCTAAAATGACCACTAATCTAAATTCCCAAAACAAAAGGGGGATTATTTTATACGCAGTTACGCTCGAAAAAAATTCTTGTATATATTTTGCTGTTTAATGCCCTTGAATAGCGTCTCCTTATACGAGTCACTAATCTTTCTTAAACTTAAGAATAAAATCAGTAGCAACAAAATTTTAAAAGTTACATTATACGACTGGAGAATTACACAGCATTTGATCCATATCCGCCTATTGTAGAGTTACTATTTAGGGCTAAGAACACTGTCTTTAGAAATGATATTTGTTTTTCTAGGTCACAGAGTATAATGATTAATATATGCCTACATTTATTGCTTAATGAATAATTTTATTTGAAGCAACTTGTATAGCTGGTCAAATACAACGGAATGGATGCTGATTGCTTTTTGTCTAATAAGTCCAACTATTATATAGATTTGCCCATTTATTTCATATCACATTGACAAATAACAGCAAACAAACAAAAACAGCATACAAAAAGCCACTTAGCATTGTAATTGTAAATACCATAGAGAGTCTGAGAAACACAGATAGTTGTCCAGAATCTAGAAAAAAATTAGTCATGGAGGGTTATAGAATTGTTGTAAAAAAAACTCAGTGCCGTCCTGGGAAAACATAAAAACTATTTTCCTGCCTTAAAAAAAAACAAGTTGTGGCAAAATATGACTGATGGAAAGACTTCGTGCTCTAGGATGAATTGTTTTGGGGTAAAGTTAATGCTCAGTTACTTTGTGTATTGGAAAATATGGTCAGTAGATACGGAGCTAGCACCTTAGCTATTTCTAGCTAGAAACACAAAGAATGTTTCCAAAATTTCCATATCTCAAGGGTTCAAGTTACTCTGGATCACCCGAAGTCATGATCCAACTCTGGATCATCCATTGGACAAAAAACAAATAGATCATTGGTATGATTAAATGACCCATTTACCTGGGTACTATGAAATAGTGACACCTGTAAAATAATAGAAATTGTACTGAAATCAATGTTAACAGATCTGCGCTTAAAATATATGTCTTCCATTTATCTGCTGCACAAACTTAAGTCTCTGGTCCTCTTTCTTTCCTTACTAATGTATGGGGAATACTAACACACCTTTCAAAGGATTACTGTGAGGCTCTAGTGGCAGAATGTATTTGATACATGTGATAAATTGTGAAGCCTCACTCAAACTTTAGAAATGCTAATTTTAATGCTAATGCAATATTACAGTGTAGTGGAGACATACAGCTGGACAGAGAAAAAGAAGGAAAAACTCATTGAGGAGCTGAGGCACAAAGAGACTTTTGAGTTAATAAACTTAGAAAGTGGCAAAATCATTAGTCCTCAAGCAACATTAAAATAAATTGATTAATCCCCACTGGGGATATTTTAGCATATATCATACAAATTATTTCTTCAGAAAGGCTTATCATAGCCAAATTTCTTTGGCCCTTTTAAATTATTTATTCTCAAATGCTCTTTTAATCTTTCTCTCTCTGAAATACCTGAAAAGAATGAGGTAAACTCAAAATGCCTTTTCAAACCTACCTTATTTGTAATACAGTTTTATCTAATAGTTTTTAACCTTGTCACAGTATTTTGTACTTATTATTACTTTAATTAGTAATATGATATAACATGAATAGAATAAAATATAAATTATTATACATTTCATAAAGTAATTATTTTCAGAAAGGCATATATATTAAGAATTAGATACATTCTTAAAACAGTTTATTATAATTTCCAAGTCTAATATATCTATTTTTATGATATGTGAATAATGATACAGTTGCATCTTGTTAAATTAAATCAGGCATCTCTTACTGTTCTAGCAATTCATGTAATTGTCCCATAATTTTGAAAATGTGCATAATAAGAATGCACAAATGATATAAAGCTCATTTTTATGTAAACAGAGTAATTAATACAGAAATCTCAAATTCTCTTAACTGTCAAAATCAATATGCTTATAAGTTAGAAAAATCCTGGCTTACTGCCTTGAACAACTTAGAAAACATTAGGTAATCACCTTTCAGTACAATAAACATATTCATAAAGCATGTAAATGAGATTCAAGGAGTTTTTATATAAGAAATGCTGGAGGATATGATACTGAGTCACCCTTTTTTTGCTCTATGATAATAAAGAAGACAAATTATGACAATATTCATTTGAATAGGAAAAAAGGTAATTGATCTTAGCATAAGAGAATAAAAATTGATATATTTGATCATAATTGCAATCTATGCTATCTTTCCCTTGGGGAAAATGTCATTCTTATATGTGCTTATCAAAGTTGAATTGGAATAAAAGTGTACTTATTGACTCTCCTCTCTCAGAATATGTGAAACTATTATGCACATGTCCAAATACCAAGCAGTCGTCAATTAAAAATTATGCCTTTGGTCTATAAACTAAAAAACATTTAAAAACTAACTAAACCAAAAACTGAAAAGTAAAAACTTCCAATATCTCAAAAGGGTTGAAATTACTATATTCAGATACAGTAATAAAATAAAATCATATTTACATGATAGTATTAATGAAAAGAGCAGTTTCAAACTTTGGATTGGCCATTTAGTGACCTCATTCAAAATAAAAACTCATGTTCTTCTGGGACATTGTATTTATTTGTTTTTCTTATATTTATTTGTTTTTCTTAAATCTTTTATTCCTATACACTTTCTCTATTTTCCTTTATTGGATCTCTTATTATTCAGATATTGGGCATCCTGGTCAACTGTCCCCTTTTTTTCTGGTTGAGAATTGGTCAAAATCTTAATCAAAAATTCTTCCTATGGAGACCATAATACTCTATCAGAATTCTTGGTTTTGGATAAGGAATGAATTTGGGGGACTCAACTTTTGGTGTGTAAATATTTAATTTATTCCTTTGTTTTTACATTGGACATCTATCCTCAAAGCTTTCTGGTTTTAAGTCAGACATCAAAGAAACTTCATCAAAGAATTAAACCTTCAGTCCTCTGTCCTCTTGTTGTAAGCTCATTGTCACTTCTCTTCTAGGGTCACTCAATGACACCAATCACTGAGAGGTCAGTAGGTCCTACAGGGTTGCATCATGGGTGTTTCACTGTAAGGCTTCTTGGCTTTCTCCTCTGCCATCTCAAGACTTAGATTTCTCAGATCCACTGGATAAGTTTTAGTTAGTGCATCTGCATTTCACCTTCAAGAATGTTTTTGATAATGTGTCCTCTCAAAATTCCTTGCTAGTTGGTTTATAACACTAATAAAACATGTTAATGGATTTCTTAGGAGGAAGTGAGTGTTAGTACGTCTATATACATCTTTAACCAGAAGCTTTCCTTTATTTTATAAATGTAGTGAAATCAGAATTCATTACAAGGTTATATTTTAAAAATATAACTGAGCTGAGAGTGCGTCAATCTTGGGCTAAATTCAGTATTAAAATCTCACAACTGAATAAATATAATTGCAAAAATTGTATGAGGATAGGAAAGTGCATAAGAGTCCTTGCTCTCAGAGGACTAGTACTATGGGGAGATTTAATAACTACTACAAAGTGACTAGGAAGTTAGGAAGAGTGAGGAAAATGACATTAGAAATGTGCCAGTATCAATCCAATGGGTTACATAAAATAACATATGCATTTAAAATAATTCAAAACAACTTAGGAAAGAAGTGTCAATCAAGATGAATTATGAGGGACTCCCCTGGTGGTGCAGGGGTTAAGAATCCGCCTGCCAATGCAGGGGACACGCGTTCCATCCTTGGTCCAGGAAGATCCCACATGCCACAGAGCAACTAAGCCTGTGCGTCACAACTACTGAGCCCGTGTGCCACAACTACTGAGCCCGTGTGCCACAACTACTGAAGCCCGCTCGCCTAGAGCCTGTGCTCTGCAACAAGAGAAGCCACCGCAATGAGAAGCCTGCACACCACAACAAAGAGTAGCCCCCACTCCCCGCAACTAGAGAAAGCCCGTGCACAGCAACGAAGACCCAACGCAGCCAAAAATAAATAAATAAATAAAATTTTTTTAAAAAGATGAATTATGAGAATGTTAAGACAGTCGTAGTTAATAGTAGAGATGGGGAAGGTCATGCTTGAGGATGTCATTTTGAGAGAACATAAGCAAAGTCATGTCAAGAGAGCATTTGTGGGTTTGACATCACTAAAGAGTTTAATTTGGTTAAAGCCTAGAACACACTTGGAGAGAAGGAAAAATACCACTGGTAGAATTTCAAGTTCTGCTCCTTTCTTACTGGGCATTACAGTTCCTTCTCATAAGTTTTTCTTAAACAATTAAACCTTCCAGTCCAAAATAATCTCTTAATTCATGTGTATATTTCTCTAACTGGCGTAAGTCAACCAAAAAAAATGTGAAATTCCATTGGTTAGTTTGGGAGACTTTTTACATGAACATGGTTTTTCATCTAATAGACTGATCATAACCAAAAAAAAAAAAAAATCTTATTATTTGAAGACCTCTCTCTCTCTCTCTCTTTCATCTGTATACATTCTCTCAATTAGACTTTTATGGTAATGATTTCATATCTGTCTGAAAACAGCTCTCAATTCTTTTACTCTGCTTTCTTTTGTCCTTTATTAGGAGATTTTGTTCTGTTACTATATGCACACTATAAGGATATGTAGTCTAAATACTACAGAATTTCCAAAAGAAAACTTCTTTGGTCGTTTTATTCATTATCAAATTCAGAAGAAAGAGTTTAACTGTGAGTTTGGTAATGACCTAAGTTACTGAATAAGAACAGCTAGTCAATTAGAGATCTTGACATGAATTCACGGGTCTTCAAAAATTTTGACATATGAGTACAGAGGTTTATTTACATTAAAAACAGTTCATATGATAGCTATTAATACATGACTGAGCAAATTGGAGTGACTGAAGTTTAGATTAAGGCAACTCTATTTCTTCTTTGTTATGGGAGTACAATGTTAAAATAATGTTACTAGAATATATGTTAGGTAATAAAACTTGGATTTAATTTCTTATGATTTAAACATTTTAAAATAGTTGTATAGGTTCTATATGCTATCACTATTTCTACAAATTGGATAACTTTAGCAATAAATAGGATTTATTTCAAAACAAAATAGTGTTAAACTAAATACAGTTATAATAATGTATGTCATTTTTTTAATGGATATCTTTTAAAAGGCTGACATTTTACGAATTCTTACAATGCTACAAATCATAAGGACTTACTATGTTGGGTCAAATTGTTATTTCCAGGTCTTCTGTCAAATTTAGTATATAATATATATGTTGAGTCAAATTGTTACTTCCAGGTCTTCTGTCAAATTTTATACATATATGTGAAATTTTCTTTATTTTGCCACCTTTGATCAAGATAGCTTTAATGTTCCTCTCAGCTTGGTTAAGCTTTAGATAGATTTATTTCTGATTCTAGGCTCCTGACCTCCCTTTGCTAGGATCATCTACTTCAGAAAACTTTGAATTGAATATTCTTTCTCTGCCTCCTGGTGAAGTGAATCGTCTCCCATTCTCTTGCAGATTTAACAACCCAGGAGTGTCTTTTTCAAGGACCTAGGAGTCATCCCTTTAAATGTAATCATCAAGAGGATCAAGCCTGTGAGAGGACAGGAGCCTAAGATCCATAAACAGACAGCTGAACGCTGTTGACCAATCTCCCAGCTAATGTCCTTCCGTACTTTTCTATTAGCTCACCCCAGTTCCTAAAAACTCTCCAGCCATTTGCTTCAGCAGAATGGAGTTCAATCACTCTCCTCTATTGCAATAGTCTGGACTTCTAATTTAAGTCTTAAATACAGCCCTTCTTGCCTATTTAATTCTGTCCAGTGCAATTTTGCTTTGACACCTTACAAAATACAGTAATATAGAATATGTGTTCACTTAGCAGAGTTATCTGAACAATTCCTTTTTTCCTGTACACTAGTTTCCTTTTGTATCTGGAAAAAACTATATTAATTTGTTTGTATATGGTAATTAATATATATCTTCACAGAGAAATTGTAATATGTATATAAGATAATAAATATTTTGTTATTCTTTACTAATGTGAGAAATCTATAAGATAGCACATACATTGTATTGTTTAATATGGTGACAAGCTTAATTATACTTTAAAGTTAGAATTAAAATTTTTAATTATGCTATCAATTTGCATACTTATAAACTTTTGTATGTTTAAATATATAGGTATATTTGAATTTTGAGGTTAATTAAAATATTATTTATAGCTAAAATATAATAAAAGACAAATTTGATGGCATGCTGTAATTGTAAAAAGCTTAAAATGTGAATTATTTTACTTAAAAATATAAAATGTACAATTATTAATTTAAAAGAAACAAAGAGTTATATTAAGATGGGTTGAACAAGGTCCACTCAATATGAACAGAATCATTTGTAATGATTATTAAGGCTTCACTACAAATATTGGATGTTTTATAGAAATAAAAATTAGAATTAGACTTTCCATAAAGTGTTCATTCTGTGTCTAGATAATAGAGGTTCCCTTTTATCACCAAAATATTCATTAATTCTTTGAACTTTTGGCAATTCCTAAATATTTTGATGAAAATTACCTTAAGTTACATTTTAAAAAGTTACTGCGTGTTTTATGTCTATTATCTGTAACTATGTGTTCCCTTTGGTTGTATGGCTTATTGGTTCTGAACCCCCTCTTGATTTCCTTTCACAAAAATTCACACCAGTTGTCCTTTAAACCTAAACTATCTTTGGGTTTGCTGGAATAGCTTTAACTGAAAACAGACCACTTGGTGGCTCTAATGACTGGCATTGACTGTGTGGCACAAGAGCCTAATGGCTGCCATCTAAAAGTCACATGGGAGTTTGTCATCCCAGTAGAGGATGCGTGCCCCAAGATCATCCTAGATAAAAGGATTAATTTTTTCCCCTCCTTCTCAGAAATGAGAAAAATAGATCTTTAGCTAATTTAACTTTTAAAGGAGGAAAACAACCTCCATTTGAGCCACCGAAGGGAAATTTTGCAATGGCACTTTCTGTCCCCAAAACTTTTTTTTTTTTTTAATGTGTTTTATAGCAGTCATGGAAGTAAGTAGACTATATCATGCTATAGTTCAGAAAACAGCAGAACTAGATACTGTCACTAAGATAAGACATTTTATCAAAGAGGTTCATGAAATTGAATAGGCAGAATTTCAAATAGGGCAATTGTAAAAATAATAGTGCCTGTTTGAGGTATAGTTTATTATATGGCCTTAGGGTAAGATTATTGCATTTACATTCTTATAGACTTAAATGTTATATGGAATATTACTAAACAATTAGGAAAGAAAAATCATAAAACTTGGTAATTTGGCTAATACCGCCTAATGGACTTTTATGGGCTCTTTGGACTGGTGGATTGGATATGTTCTTGTACTTTAATTTAAGGTCTCGTCTCCTTCCTTAGAAGTGAACTGCAATTCTGATTATAATCCTTCTCTTGGATGCGTGATGTTACAATGCTCAAATGAATGACTCCAAAAGAATTCAATGTTTCTGTGTAACTTTTAGCTGATCGAATGATCCAACATATATCTTTCAGCAAAGAGAACAGAAAACCCTGACAGAGATGTTGGAACAACCACCTTCAAAAATTTATCACGTGACCACTGTATACACTACACATACAATATACAGTGGTGGAGACCTACACTGATAATGTCTCATTGCAATATTATATGTTTAAGCCTCAGCTAAAGAATAATCAAAGTTGTTAGGGAGGGGCTCATAACTGACACCAACATAATGCTTTGTCCTTGTGTTAAACAATCCTGAGACCAAAGGGGGAAAAAAGACAAAACAAAAAACAAAAACAAAAGTCCTTTGCTTGAAGAACCACTGGCTCCTATATTATAGATTGTGAACCAATCTACAAGACCAACAACACGCTTCAAAACATTCACTTCAAAAACATAACCTCGCCCTTTGCCTAGGAATACAAAGCCATTGTGTGATAACCTCTGCCTAATGCAACAAATTATTGAGGTTGAAATATCAGTGTTAAAAATCACACAATCCAGGCTGTAAAGCCAATCCTATAAATACCCTTCCCTAATTCATCTATTCAAAGAAATAAGTAACACTGACTGTTTAAGGTGATGTTCTTCCTTTCTGTGGTAATTCCAGTAAATTTAACTTTGATTAATAACAGTGGGACTCCACTAGGAACTGCATGCATCTAAGGAGAGTCACTGCTACAGAGATTTTAGGGAGTTGACATGACTGTGGGATCAGACTTCCAGAACACATAGGAAGTCTGAATTTGTTTAAAAAATGAGTATTCTCCATCGATGTGAGTTTTACTTCTACACTATAGTATCAAAATATATACAATAGAAGAGTACTTTTCACATGTAAAGGAAACATAGGTAGAGATCTTGCAATTAAATTCTATTAATTTATAATAAGGCATTTTATTAAAAAAGTAAAAGCATGTAATTTAAGAGGTGTTTAAATAGCTAGAGGTTATATAAAAATTCATCTGAGAATAACAAATAATTAAAGGTTAACATATAAACATAATTTTCTGAGATTATAAAGAATAAAAAATATTTCACATTAAGATCTGATAAGGACATTAATCAACATTACAAATGGCAAGACAAAGAAAAAGGGATGTTTTAATGTATTCACTAATTATTTTTTGATGCCAAATCAGTATTTATAAATCCCAATTTGAAGCATCTCAACAAAATACAATTTTATGGCACACCGTATATAACAGCCTTGTTGTTTACAAAATAGAGTCAATTTTAAAAGTTCTTAAAATTACAGCAGCTTTAATTCTACACAGAATATCACCACCTAAATGTGAGATGCTTTTAGAAAGGGATCTAAATGTTACCTTAAATATAATTCTTTGGAAAACTCTTAAATGCAATTTGATCAATATTTGGGATTACAAGAGAAGCTTTGACTAGCTATGAAAATCTATCGCTGGAGGGTTTATATTTATTTTTTATAATGTTTCCAAGAAAAGGAAATAATAGAAGCAAAGTACCACAGCTGGAGTTTAAACAAATGGCCATCCATTAAAGTTTTTCAAAGCATTTTAAACATCTTTTCTTATGATTCTTGACAGCCGAGGGCAAACAAGGTTCTTTGTCAATTTATGACTAAGCTGATACCTATAAAGATCCTCTGAGATTGCTGTTAGCTCTAACTAATGTCCGTTTCCTTTATGCTACATTTGGGCTTTCAAGAGTGATGTCCTCCCAGGTAGCTATCAGTCTCCCAGACTCATTTACCTGAACACATAAAAGGAAAAGTGATGAGCTTTTGGGGTGGATTTACTATTTGGCACGTTAAAGCTAATTTATGATAGATTAATATGACCTTAACAATACCACCTTTTCTTCGCTTCATTTTACTTTTCAAGTAAGGAAAAAAAAAAAGTAATGGATAAGAACAAGCTGAAATAGATTATGTATTACAAAATAGATGATGTATTGCCAAGTTTTATGTATACGTATATTGTATATACACTAGGAAGTTGAAATCTGTATATGGTCAAACTGAGGCTCTGATTCCAGTTTGAAGAGTATGTAGTCTTCATCATTTTACCTAAGTAAAAAGATAAACAATACTCTTATCCAAGTAAAAGTGAGTTTTACTTGAAACATCAATATAGGCAAGAATATGAATGCACTCTTTGGTATGCAAATAAAATGTAGGTGAGAAGACTGACTTAAATTTTATTTCTTTACATAAAGAAAGTTTATGTAAAAAGAATACTACATAATACCATGACTTATAACATTAATAAATAATGTAAATAGTCAGAAACACTTGTGAGATTAAAATAAATATTAAAGACCATATATATAAAAACATAGACAGATACAGTTATTGATATAGATCTGTAGATATCCGAGCATCCTTGGAGACATAAACCATTTAGTCTTTTTCTAAATATATGTGTAAATATGCTTGTCTAAAAGCCAATGAAAAATTATGGAAAACTCTTAACAGAGGAAATGGGTGTCTTGGCTGTAGTATACATTTGTCAAGACTCTAGACCTGCTAACACGTTAATTCAGCAAATATTTTTTGATACTTATTATCAGGGCTCAAAAGTAGATATCTAAAAAGAAATCTTGTCAAATAGGATTTATGATTCTTTATCTTTAAAAAAATGTTTTTTAGTAAATGAAATGTGACTTAGCATTTCTGAACTTGCAATAATAAAATTAGCCAAATTAAAGCCTGTGTTACCCAACCCTTTTTATTTCAATAGCAAGTAACTATAAAACTAGGTCTATGTCAGCAATTCAATTTACTTCACAATTTTTCTCTGTGAGAGCATACGAAAATCTCTTTAGCTTCTTTCGAAGAAATTTTAAAGGACTGATGTAAAATTAGTCTATTACTATGTATAACTATAATTCTTAAAATATTTTGATTATAGACATTTTACACCTAAAGCAAATCTTTGTAATATAATATTACCTTGAAAATTCCCAAAGCTCTGATATATACACGTACGAGTGCGTGTGTGTGTGTGTGTGTGTATATATATAAAATTTTCTAACTTGTTAAAAAAATGGCTTCCTCTAGGTTTAGGACAGCAGCTGGTTTGACAGTTGCAATATTAACAGTGGAAAGACAGAACTGTGGCCAAGAACGCAAGGGCAAACCTTACTTGCATATAAAGCATCACATGAGGCTGTAAAAAAATCATTCCAGCATAGTACAGTTTAATCTACAATCTTAAATATATGTTATGCCCAAAGACTGAGGGACTTAAGTATAGCAGCCTTAATCTCTTGACCTTAAAACATGACTCAATCATAGATACAGAGGACAAAGAGGTAGTTTCCAGGAGGGAGGAGGGTGGGGGAATGAGAGAAGTAGGTGAGCGAGATTAAAAGGTACCAGTTTCCAGTTACAAAACAAATGAGTATGAAATGTATGATGGGGAGAATACAGTCAATAATAATGTAATATCTTTATATGATGGCAGATAGTAACTAGACTTATGGTCATCATTTTGAAATGTATAGAAATATTGAATCACTATGTTGTGCACCAGGAACTAACATAGTGTTGTAGGTCAATTCTATTTCAAAAACAATCAAATAAACTCATGGAAAAAGAGATCAGTTTTGTGATTACCAGATGTGTGGGTTGTGGGGAGAGGGAATTGAATGAAAGTAGTCAAAAGGTACTAACTTCCAGTTATAAGAAAAAAAGTATTAGGGATGTAATATGTAACATGATAAATATAATTATCACTGCTATACATTGTGGATGAAAGTCATTAAGAGAGTAGATTCTGAGAGTTCTCATTAAAAAAATTATTTTTTTGAATTTTAGAATTCTATTTTTTTTATACAGCAGGTTCTTATTAGTTATCTATTTTATACATATTAGCATATACATGTCAATCCCAATCTCCCAGTTCATCCCACCACCACCCCCCTCACCCACCCCCACCACTTCCCCCCCTTGGTGTCCATACGTTTGTTCTCTACATCTGTGTCTCTATTTTTTTTAACTTTTCCTTCTATTTTGTACCTATATGAGATGATGGATATTCACTAAACTTATTGTGTTAATCATCTCATTATATAAGTCAAATCATTATGCTGTACACCTTAAACTTATACAGTGCTGTATGTCAATTATAGCTCAGTAAAATTGGAAGAAAAGCCAAAACATGGCTCAAATGTTAATGTGGAAAACGTGTCTAGTTACTGAAGAGGCAGAGTTGGATTAGACCTTGTTTCGTTGGGACGATGCTAAATCCTATGATAGAGTTATAGAGGGTTGCAGCTCTATGAGAGAGCTGGGAACAGCATGATGTCACTCTGCAGTGGTGCTGGGAAGAGTCACTGAGTCTTTCTCTAGGATGGAGCTATGTGCAGGGTGCTGTAGAAGAGGACCTGGGATTGTCAGGGATGTTTACATGTGAGGTGACATTTAAAGTGAGACCTGAAGAGCACGCAGGGAGAATCTGGGAAAGTCATTCCACGTAGAAGGAACTGATTGTACAAAACCCAAAGGCAAAATAAAATAGACAAAATTAAATAACTCCAAGTAATTTATTACCATTCATTAATAACTCATTCATTAGTATATGTTTGTTCAACAAATACATATTAAAAACCAGCCATTTGAGTGCAGATACATCTAAGAAACCCCATCAAAATTTGGGTTCACCAGTTTGATTTGAACTATTTTGAGACAATGTGCAACAAAAGTTCTAGACTCTTACTCCTCTTACCCCACAGCAATAATAGGAGGATTTCTCTTTTGTTTGCATTTTTATGCCCATAAATTAAATATTTTATAACTACATGCTAAAATAGAAAATATATCACATAAAATACATTGCGAATGGAATCAGGTTTCCTTCTAAATAATCAATAAAATTGTTTATTACGGAAAAAAATATTCTGAGGTTTCCCTTTGCAATTCAGAGATGAAAATAAGACATCATATAAGGGCTCAAACATTTACCTCATAAATATTGTTGTCAATATAAACCAACGAATTAAGGCTAACAATAGCAGGAAACCTAAGAAAGCAGAAGTGTCCATATTATAAGTATTGTTTTAAAATTGACAACAGAATCACTTTTTATTAATCAGCAACTCTTTTTTAAAATAAATACTGTGGTGACCAACAATTTAAGGAATATAATCATATAACTTGAGAATTCAGCAACAATTAAAGGCACCAAAGAGGTAAAGGACTGAACTGAACAAGTTTGGGGAGAGTCAGATGGAAACACTTGTTCTCTCCTCATGATTCCGGGTGAAGAGACATCTATTTGGGTATCATTTCAGGCCTCTTGTCCTACTTCTTCATTCAGTCTGGTCCAGGAAAGTAAGAAAGACTCATCAAATATTTTGGGGAAGAACCTGAACATGAATGACTAACTCCTCTGTGTTTTATTCTCTTGTAATCAACCTGCCTGAAAAGAGGGTACCTTCTCATCTACTGAGAAGTCTGAAATTATATTGGTTCATTTTACTCTAATGCGAATATTAGGAAATTATATATTATACTTACACTCCATCCTCCAAGCTTTTATCAGTAATTAATAAAGCTGACATTTGATCTCCACCTGTTTGATCCCTGAATCTATCTCTCAACTGCTTTTGCACCATTACTGGCTTTGTAATGGACAAGACACTAAAAATCAGTCTCAGCTTACTCATCTGGAAAATGAAGACAATGTCTTTTGAAGACTAACTTAAACCTACTAATATTTTTAAAGTGATTAGCTATATCTGACACTAGTGAGCACTATTTTAACTGTTGTTAAATAAATAAACAAACATTATTTATTTGTCCCTTTACAACTCCAATAGTGAGATCAGAAAGCTACCTAGTTCATGTCATTCAGGTCTTTGTTGAGCAAAGGAAAAAAACAATTGGAATTGATTAAAAGCACAACAGGAAAGCTAGAAGAAGAGCTAGCTGCAGTAATCTAGATGAGAGGTGAGGCTGATATAAACTTGGACAGCAATTTTACAGAGACAAACTGAGTGTGGCAGAGAGATTGTTTTGGAAAACCTTTTTAATACTGTTCTGCAGTTTATAACACTTCCACACAAACTTCTCAACCTCTGTCCATCACTAGGCAGAAATTTTCACTGCAGTCAGATTACTTTCACAATCACCTGCAGGCAGGCTCACCATTTTCCCTAACACAGGTATTTCCTATAGATAATGGGTTGAATGATGGCCCTCAACATGATCTCTCCACATCCTAATCCCTGGAACCTATGAATGTCACCTTATTAGGGAAAAAAAACCAAAAAAAAGAGGGTCTTTGCAGATTTAACGAAGCTAAGAATCTTGAAATAAGGAGATTATCCTAGATTATATGAGTCCAAAATCCAACAATGTGTCCTTACAACAGAAACATAGAGGGCAATCTGAGACAGACCAAAGAGAAGACAGAGAAGAAGAAGAGGCTATGCTAACCAAAAAGGCAAAATTGGAGTGATGTGGCCATAAGTCAAAGAAGCCAGAAGTCCTCATGGTCAACAGACACTGGAAGAGGCAAAGTGTGGAAACTCTACTAGTCTACCAGAGAATGAGGCTGGTATGACACAATGACACATTGTTTTAAGACTTTTGCCCTCCAAAACTGTAAGAAAATTAATTTTTTTTGTTTTAAGCCACCAATTTGTTATGGTAGGTTTTTTATAACAGCCACTGGAAACTGATGCAGATTTTGGTAACAGGAAGTGGGGTATTGCTGTAACAGATACCTAAAAATGTGGATGTGGTTTCGGACTTGGGTAATGGTAAAAGGCTGGAAGAATTTGGAGAAGCATAATAGAAAATGTCTGGATTGCTTTTGAAGAGATTGTTGGTGCTAAAGTCAATTCTGGTGAAGGCTTAGATGGAAATAAGAAGCATGATAGAGGAAGTGTTTATTTCCTTAGAGAATAAATATATTGTCAGAAATAGAATATTGATGGACCTATGAATGTTAAATGCACCTCTGGAGGTGGCTCAGAAAGAAATGAGGAATATGTAATTGGAAGCTTAAGAAAGAAGATCCTTGTTATATAGTGCCTAGAAACTTGGCTGAATTGTGTTTTCTTGTTTTACAGAAAGCAGAATTTTTAAGTAATGAGCTTGTAGATTTAGCTGAGGAGATTTCCAAACAAAAGTGTTTATGGTGCATACTGATTTTTTTCTTTTTTCCTGCTCATAGTAAAAAGGCAAGAAGAGAAAGATAAATTGAGGAAGGAACAGTTAAGTAAAAAGCAACCAGCAATTGGCGACTTGAGAGGTTCTCAGACTATCCAAATTGCAGAGAATGTTAAATTAGAAAATTCTCTGCTGGAAAGTGTGCTACAGAGACAGAGCAAAGAGTGTGGTTGGACAACCTTACACTGAAAGTTTATGAATTATGGATCAATTCAAGATTTTAATGAAAGCCAGGAATAGAGATGGGGTTATCCAAGCAAGATGTGTGGAGGACCTTCTTGTCTAATGAGCTGGATTACTGTGACATACACAAGAGACCTACAAGTTTCTTGAGGATGTTATATCAGCAGGAAGAAGGCCAGCTTAGACTGGAAGCAGCCTGTTAGGAGGATACTACAGAAAACTGTTGGACTTCCAAAATTCTAAAGACAAGCAACAGGAATACACAGCTACTCAGCTGCAAACATGTGTGATCCTTCAAGGAACAGGAAGAATGATTCTGAGGCAGAGACAAGTAGAGCCTCAGGCCCAAACAGTGGAGACACATGTCCAGACAGTAGAGCGATGAGTAACAAATAATTATGCTCAGGCCTTGAAACCTAATAGAATTTGTTTTGCTAGATTTTAAATTTGCTTGGGACTGGTGACCTTTTTATTACTTGCAGTTTGTCTTTTTTGGAATGAGAATGTCTATTCTATGCTAGTTCCCTCACTGTATTTTGGAAGCAGATAACTTATTTTCCAGCTTGACAGTTCCACAAATGGAGAGCAATTTTGTCTCATGGTGGATCATTCCCAGAGTCTAACCCATATCTGATTTAAGAGTTAAATGATAATATTTTGATTGTTAAGCTCATGCTATGTAGATGATGTTATGGACATAGGGCTTATGTTGTAGTAGGTTGAGACTTTGGTGAATTGAGGGACATGTTGAATTATTTTGCACATGGGAGGCACATAAATTTTGAGGAGCCAGAGGTAGACAGTAGCGGGTTAAATGGTGGCTCCCATAAAGATAAATCCACATCTTAAACCCTGGAAACTGTGAATATTAACTTATTTGGGAAAATGGTCTTTGCAGATATAATTACATTAAGGAGTTTGAGAAGAAGTTATAATGCTAGATTATCTATTGCTCACTTTGTGTCTCTGTGTCACGTATTGATAATTCTTACAATATTTCAAACTTTTTCATTATTATTACATTTGTTATGGTGATCTGTGGTCAGTGATCTTTGATGTTACTATTGCAAAAAGATTATTGCTTGATGAAGGCTCAGATGATGGTTAGTATTTTTTTAGCAATAAAGTCTTTTAAATTAAGATATGTACACTTTTTTAGTGTAGACCTAAATCCAAAGGAAATGTCATTATAAGGGAAAGGAAGAGGAATCTCTGAGCCAGACAAAGATAAAAAGATATAGAAAAGAGGAGGAGGCAACGTGACCACTGAGGCAGAGACTGGAGTGATGTGACCATATTCCAAGGAAGCTAAGGGTTGTCAATGGGCACCAAGAACTGGAAGAGGCAAGGAAGGGGATTTTATCTACAGTGTCTGGAGATAGTAAGGCCTTGCCAACACATCGATTTTGGACTTTGGTCCTCCAAAATTGTTAGAGAATAATTTTTATTTATTTATTTATTTTTTTAAAGCACCAAGTTTGTGTTAATTTGTTACGGCAGCCACAGGAAACTAATACTCTCTAATAAAATCCTTGCATATTTAAACTCATATTGGTTTCTGCTTCTCTGAGGGTGTGGACTAACACAATTGAGATAGAATATTTTGTTATCTGGAGCTGATAATCAATATTTTTATTTTGGACATATTAAATACAAGATGTTTCAAACATATTTAAGTGAGAGGTCATGCAGGCTGTTCGGGTCTAAAGATCAGTGGAGATGCCAATCCTGGAGAAATAAATATAGGAGACATTAACACATTGATGATATTTAAAGAGAGGAACTCTTTGAGGTATCCTGTTAAAAATGGTGTAAATAAATGAAAGGAGAGGGCTAAGCTCTGAAATAATCCAGCATTTTACATACTATCAGAGGAAGATGAGCTAGTGAAAGAGACTAAGAAGGAAGAGGCAGTGAGGTTATATGGTTTGTCTTCCAGATAGTGCCTGACTCCTTTCTCATCTTTGACCTCACCTCTTACCTCCTATCTTAGCCTTACTTCATCTCTATCCTCCACTTCCTCCTGGATTCATCTTCACAGAAGATGAGGCTGGTTTGTAGTGATGATGATTAGTTTACACCTTTTGTAGGATTTCCTTAAACTAAGATATTTACTGTTGTTTTTCTCTAGAAAAAATTTCTTGTGAAATATTTCACAAAAGATCTGTGTCAAAATATCAATAGAACCCCAAAATAACCATACGAATAATGTTAGAAAAAATGACATTTTCCTGTTCATTGTTTGTGGTATACAAAAGGAAGATGAGGGCATAGAGATGTGCTGGAGAGGTCAGCATTAGAAGGCAATGAGGACTCCGGAAATCTAGTTGAATCAGAAGTTTCTCCCGTCACTGTCACTTTCTGCCACACATCCTAAAATATCTCCACTAGTTTTTGTCTTGTTAGACAACTTCATATCCTCTCTCTTAATTGACTTAAATTCTCTCTGGGTCACAGTGGCATTAAAATAAATAATCACTGTTTTTCACTCTTCTCCCCACATGTATATAAACATTGGTTTATCAGAGTCTACTGGTTGCTTCCCAACACTCAGTATTCATGCTTTTCTTCTTCCATTGGGCATTTGGTCACCGAGAAGAAAGGCAACATCCCCCTGCCTCCCTTGTAGCTGGGTGTGACTTTGTCACTAAGTTATAGCTGCTGCAATACAAGTAGAATTATCATGTGGCGAATTCCACAAATATTCTCTGAAAGAGTAAAGGCGAAGCTCCTTTCACCCCTCATCCTTTCCCAGTGGTTGAAAGGCAGACATGATGTCAACCTTAGAAGTAGAACCACCAGTACAGGAGGAACAGGATTGAAAGGACCTGGTGTCCCTTGGGAAACAAGGTGCTGAGCCAGTTTACAAGCCTGCCCCGCCTACTTAAGACCATTTAAGTGAGATTTGTGTATCGTATCTACACCAGTTTAAAAGGATATCTTTGTCATTCACATATGAAACTAACCCCAACTGACACTTTTTTTTTTTTTGTAATTTGGAAATGCGTTGCTAGAAGTAACAGATCATGTGTCATTGGCTTAATGAAAGTTGTCCAGCAGCAGATGGCAAGGACTCACATGGACTTATAATGTAGTAGCAAAATATGGTAATAATTCCCTGTTTCCCTCATAAGGCAGATCAAGTACAGGTGGGTTGTATAATAAGAAGTTATAAGAAATTGCTATGGGCTGAAATATGTTTCTCCAAAATTCATATGTTGAAGTACTAATCCAGTTCCTAAGAATGTAAATGTCTTTGCAGATAAAGTACTTAAATGGGTAATTAATTTAAAATGAGGTCATTAGGGTAGCACCTCATCCAATGACTTGTGTCCTTCTAATAGGAGATTAGGAGACAGACCCAAAGAGAGGGATGACCACGTGAAGACACAGAGAGAAGATGGCCATCTCTAAGGGAAGGAAGAATGCCTCAGAAGGAATCAGCCCTGCTGACACCTTGATCTTGGACTTTTAGTATCTAGAATTGTGAGAAAATAAACTTCTGCTGTTTAAGTCACTCAGGCTGTAGTATGATGTTATGGCAGCCCTGGCAAATGAATACAGAGATAATCAAAACATATTGTGTATTAACTATCCTTGCCACTATTAGGAAAGTCTGATAAGAAAGAGAATAACGTAGCATGTAGAGAAAGCTGCTAAGAGAGATGAGAGGGATGAAGAGGAACGCTACGGCGTTAAGGAAGGTCTTCTGTAAAGCAGCGTATACGTATTTATTTACAGCACCTCAGTAATGTGGCACATGGCTGGGTTGAAAAGTCAGCTGCTGCTTCATCTTATAGTCAAGCAGACCTAAGCACCAGCTCTCAAGGTAAAGCCTTAGTAAAACATCAGGCTGTGACTCAGGTCTTTTTCCAGTGCCTGCCACGATGACTTCTCAGCCAAACAATGGAAACCAGCCTGGGTAAAACATCTGATTTGGATTGCTGTTTCACACCACACTCTACCCCTCACTTTTTAAATTATTTCTAGATATCAATCACAAAACTAGAAAAGAAGGGGTTGTGAATAGAACCCAAATCATGTAAGTTTTCAGACTTAAAAAATTTCATCTAGTAAGGTGATTGGTGTTGTAAGGCAACCCTTTACAGAAATTTGCATGTTACAATGACAGAGAACGTCTCCTTTTCTTTTCCCCCAGTACCGTCTGCTCTTTGCATTCTACAGGTGGTTGATATATGGAGTCTTTTTTACTCCTTTCACCAGAGACACCTGCTCCTGTTCAAGGGATAATAAAGCCCTTCTTATCTCTCCGGGAGCCAAGGTTTACATTCCTGGTTGGAGAATTTCTCCTTCTCTCCCAGGAGGAGATCTGTTTACATTCCCGAATAAAAGATAAGCTCTCTCTCTTAACTTCAGAGGGGAGGAGGAGATGTGTCTACACCTATATAAGCTTCAAGGTTCATGATTTTGGAGTCCCTCCCCTGTGGTGCAGACCACTCTGTATGTTCACGGAACATTTGCCTCTCATTACATAGCCCCATGAGGGAAATAGCAACAGTACTAGGTATTCTGTGAGTAAGTAAAATAGGCTTTGTTTGTTTGTTTTTTTTTTTTAGTCTTTGTTTCTTTTGTCTCTGATCAGTATCTGGTGTTTCTGCTAACATGTGTGTTTGTGTGTGTATTTATCAATCTCTTTATCCATTTTCCAATCTCTATATCTATATCTATATATATCTATATATCTGTTTATCTATCTATTTAATGGTACAAATAGGGTAACATAAACTCTTCACAGTTTCAGACATACCAGGTATATACATATGGTCAAATGATTATCACAAACAGCAAAGGTGTAAGAAGTGTTCTAAATATTTTTTTGTCGTTTTTGAGAATTGTATTGCAAAAAATAAAACAAAACAAAAAACAAACGAAAAATATTGCAAACCTAGTCTGCAACCCTTCTAGGCCAACAAACCTACATCAATATAACTGTCATTTTAAAGCCATTCAGCCTCTAAAACGGACACCTGTTTTACTGCCAACTTCACAGGCGGACAGAGTATAATGGACAAAAATAAACCTTCCAGAAAGAAGGATCCAGAGGACATAGAGAAAAATGAAAAAGGTAACTCATGCCAGAGAACAAATCCAACCATTAACAGATGGTCTAACAGAAATTAACTGTACTGCCAGTGCAAGGAGCCTTCAATTTCTTCCCCGACTAATGACTGCCTTGTGTTTCCCATTCTTCCTTTTTTCCTGAATGCGGGTTGTGAAATGGGTTACTCATTATCTCCGTACAATTGCATATTGAATGTGTTAGGGACATAGAACTTGAATTTTAATTTACAGGTATAAAGTACATTTTTTTACCTAGAGCAGCGCTTGAATAGAAAATGTTAAAACTGACTGCTGTGTTTTATCACAACCATTATAACCAGCAAACGCTATTAAAAACACAACGATCTTTGATTGACCTCACTATGTCAGAACCTCATTGGACTGACCAATGATAACAGCTCTTGTTTGAATCATTTGTATGCAGATCCCTAGACTTATTCCTTCCTAACCAGAGAACAACTTTTCAATATTATTAGCATAACTAGGAGAAATAACATAACATACTTTTCACCCTTTCTAGCAGTTAGACATCTCTAATTTGCCCTGACTGAATTTTTTCCACTGGTATGTCTCCTTGCCTGGCAAGTTAAATTCAGTTTGCTGTTGTTGTTTGTACTGTACGTTTTTAAAGATTACTGGAGGCCATTGTTTACAGAGATCACAGTACAACAAAAAGCTATATCTGGACCTGATCAAGAGGAGAATGTATCACATAGACTCTTCGATATTGAGTTGAATGAATTAACCTGTTGTGACTTTAAGATATTTTTCCCCCTAGGAAAGAGATTGAACGTATACAATACAAAAATGAATGGCATAATTATGTAGTTAAGACAGCTTTTGGCAAAAACAATATATTTCCTTCCCTTCTTTGATATCATTAGACTGTCAGATATTTTGCTGTCTGTGTGGTATTTTTTTAGCCTTGTTGGTATAGTGCCAACTACAAATTGGCACTTTCCATTGGCACTTGTCATCTACCTCTACAAGGGTTAAATCATGAGCCGCTGCAGCTGTTGACTTTCAACACACACTGAAAGGAGTTCAGGGTGGAGAACAGGAATGAGGCCCTCTGTGCCCTGGGAAAAACTGAGAGAGCAAGCCTTCAGATAGTTAGATATTTTCAGGAGAAGATTTTATGAGCCCAATTCTTATATCTCCTCATATATAGAAAAGCACTAAAATCTTTCATGGTGACGTCTGCTTCTCATGACTAGCGGTAACCTTCATGAGACCAGCAGAAACCTTCTGCAAAAAATACTTGCTTGATTGCATGTACCCCCCCTTCACCAAAATCACATATATACTGACCTTCTCCCCTCTTTGGAGCAGTTTCTCAGAGCTATCTGAGATGCTGTCTCCTGGGCTATAGTCCTCATTTTGCCCCAAATAAAACTTAACTCACAACTCTCATGTTGTGCTTTTTTTTTTTTTTTTAAGTCGGCAATAGCTGTGCAAAAATGTTCTGACCATTGGGGAGTAAGTAGAGGTATATTCAGCTTCTAGGAACATTCTCTAAATGATAGTTAGCATGCCACTTTTGTCCTTTCTTCTTTGACCTGTTCCCTCTTGATGACTGGAATGCAAATGAGATGGCTGTGGTGGGTTGGCCAACAAGGGAGTGAGTTGACCTTGGGGATGGAGGCTGTATAAGGTGGGACAAGATAAAAGTAATGAATTTTGTGCTTTGTGGACCAAAGGACCATACTGCACTAAATTTCTGTACATCTCAATTCCTCCATGACAAAAAATAAAGCTCTATTTTCTAAAGCTACTGTTATCTGTAATCCTTGTTATTTCTAGTCAAGCCTAATCATAACTAAGAGATCTGGCAAGTAAGCTACTAAGTAGATAAAATGTCAGACAACTGTTTTATCCTTTTCTCATTTTTCTGGACACCACTGGAACTTTTCTCCTGTGCATGAAGTCCACTCAATAGCACAGCTATAATTTGAAATTTATAATCACATCTATACTTGTCATCTAAGATCTAAAACTTAGAGCTCCCCACCACAGTAACGTTTTTCCCCAATTCACTAAAGCTCATGGAACTTACTTTTTATTTCTATAAACATCTTCACTCACCATAAAAAAGTCATCTTTCACTAATTATCTCTTCTCTCTAAATTGAGCATTTATGTTTTGCAGCATGCATTTTGTTACTGCATAACACAAGTGAATTATATTTTGTAGTAGTTTCATAATATTTTTGTTACATTTTTTTGACAGCTATGATAAGGCTATGATAGTACTAAATGAAACCAGTGATAAACACTAATTACAGACACCATTTATTGAGGTATATTGTATGCCAAATAATATAATATTTCAATCAATTTTCAAACTATCACATAAGTAAGTAATAATAGTGTGTAGTGGGTTGAATCCCTAAAATTTATGTCCAACTCTTATCTCCCAGAATATGTGAGGGTGACCTTATTTGGAAAAAGTGTCTTTGAAATCTAATTAAAATAAGCATCTTAAGTTGAGATCACCTTGGATTGGGATAGACCCTATATCCAATGAGAGTTTTCTTATAAGAGACAGAAGATTAGAAGATGCTAGAGACACACAGAGGGGAAGGCTGGTAGAGACACAAAAATGAACATGTGAAGATGGAGGGTGATATTAGAACAGTGGGTCTATAAGCCGAGGAATATCAGGGTTGCCTCAGCCAGCAGAAGCTAGGGAGAAGCATGGAACAGATTCTACCTCAGAACCTCCAGAAAGAACCAATCTTGCCAATCCTGCAATTAATTGATTTTCTTTGTTTTAAACTTTTTATTTTATATTGGGGTATAGGTAATTAACAATGTTGTGTTAGATTCAGGTGTACACAAAATGACTCAGTTATACATATACATGTATTCATTCTTTTTCACATTCTTTGATTTTCAACTTCTGACTTCTAGGACATTGAGAAAACAAATTTCTGTTGTTTTAAGACATTGAATTTGTGGCAATTTGTTATGGAAGCCCTAGGAAACTAACATATCAATGGATTTTGCTACCAGAAAGTAGGATGCTGCTGTAACCAATACCTAAAACATTTAAAAATGCAGAAGTGGCACTGCTTTTGGGTAATAGATAGAGGCCGGTGGAATTTGGAGACACACCATTAAAAAAGCCATGATTTGTCTTGAAAAAACGGTTGGTAGAAACATGGATGTTAAAGACTAGTCTGGTGAGAACTCAGAAGGAAGTGAAGAGCACTGTTGAGAAAGTTTCTATCATCTCAGAGAACACAGATTGTCATGAACGGATGTTGGTAGAAATATGACCATTAAAGTTGCTTCTGGCGAGTACCAAAATGAAATGAGGAACATGACATTGTAAATTGGAGGAAAGGTGATCCTTGTTATAAAGTTGCAGAAAACTGAGCCGAATTATTTTCTACTGTTGAGTGTTCTGTGGTCGGATATAAGTGATGAGATTGGATATTAATCTGAGAGATTTCTAAGGAAGGTGTTGAAGCTGAAGCCTTGTTCCTCTTACTGCTTATAGTATTGATAAAATGTGAAAGGACAGACATAAATTGAGGAAGGAAGTGCTGGCAAGAAGGAACCAGCATTTGATTTGGAAGATACTTAGCCTATCCAGATTGCAAAGGATGCTAAAACTAGGAAGTCACTGTTGTAAAGGATGCTCTGGAGATAGGGTAAAGGGTGTGGCTGGGGAACCTTTTTGGAAGTGACTGGGTGTGTGATTCATGGATCCAATCAACCATCTTAGTAGAAGCCAGGAATAGAAACAGGGTTATTTAGGAAGGATTTGTGAACAGTCCCCTTTCTCATGATATAGTTCCTCTCAACGTACAAAGGAGACCCCAAATTTTTGAGAATGTTATACAGCAGAAAAACCACCAACTTTGACTGAAAGGGAAAGAGATGGAATAGAATGAAGGCAGGTTGTCAGTCTAGGATTCTACAGTGAGGAAATGGGCTGAGACAGTTACTAGGCTGAAAACACGTGCTAACCTTCAAATAAAGAAGGAATGACTACAAAGATGCTGAGAGCAACGGATCCACTGCCAAAGGTAAGACAGCCATGGAACAGGTCCGCTCACAAGACTCTCCAGAAGGAAACAACCTTGCTGACACCTAGACTTCAGACTTATGGCCTCTAGAGCTGTGAGTGAATGCTTTTAAGCCACTAGTTTGTGGTGATTCATTATGGCAATGCTAGAAAGCTGACACATGGGATATTCACTTCACATGTGGGCACACGAAGCCTTGAGCAGTTTAAAGAACACCACCATGGTCACACAACTATTAGGTAATAAAGTAAGCTTTTGGACCCAAGGAGTCCTTTCCAGAGAATTAATTATTCAATGCAACCCCTAGAAAGACACTACCTTCTTTCTTTGATCAGTTCAACATGTAATAATGGACTGAACAGATAATCAAGGAATTCATTCAGTTTGTAGTCATTCCAGTGTGTTCTAGACAAAGAATTTTTAGGCAACCACAATCCCTATAAGAGCTCCAACATGCATGTGACCAAGGTACAAACCATAGTATATATGACTAGAACAAAGATATCACCAATAAAAGATTGCAGAGTAACCTCAACCATAAATGGCACTACCTTAATAGAATTACAGTCCACACGGCCATATGAAGACCAAGAAACAGGATGGTAATTCACCATTTACATCAAGAGTTTAGTAATTCTATGAGCTTGCTCTAATCAGCATCATTAGATTTTCATTGCTAGTGCAAAATAAATAAAGAAACTAGAAAATATGTTGCAGTGGTAAGATATCATGATTGAGACGTAGGTACCTACTATTGTTCTTAATCTTACTGATGTCAGAGGGGTACCTAAGTGCATGATTAGCCTTAGAAATAATATATGTCTTACAATTTTCTGTATTTTATATAAAAGGCTATAAAATATATATTCATGTACATAGACATAAAGTATACATGTGTGTATATATACATATATATGTATACACATAACATATAATTTTTTTAATTGAATGGATTTTGAAATCTGGGAATCTAATTCCTCATTTTGAACTGAGGAAATTCAGACTGGTGGCATACAAAGCTCACCTATCCAGATTAAGGTAGAACTTGGAATAGGATAAAAGTCCTTGATTCTCTTTTTAGTTCTGCTTTCTATACACTCTACAATCTCTGTACCTTTTTTATGTTCCATATTCATTTTAGTGATATAAAAATATAAACTTGACTGTACTTCCCGATTAATTTTATCCTTCTAATCAAGCAGTCTGCCATTTTTTTGTTCATTTCTGATTGTTTTATTAGCTAAAATACACAGAAGCAACATCGTGGAAGGATATTAATGTGTAGAATAAATGTTCTTACATACTTGCTTAAATTATGTATTTGATTAAAATTGCTATAACAGCCATGCCTTTCTAACCAGTAAAATGAATCTCATGCATCAAGGTAATGACTAGACCTTTAACATGATGTATTGTACAGTGCAATACCTGTAGAAATGAGCATAGAAAGAATAATTACAAAGGAAGTTTGTGTCTGAGAAAACAGCTTTGCAATTAGAGGCATGCCGGTATTTCTATGTGTGCCCTGTGCATTTTCAATAACCAGCACGGCATTCTAACAATTATAAGATATTATAAACTAGTAAATGTGATAATGAGTGTTTATCTATGAAGAATATTTTAAAGTTAAATAACTTGCATCATTTTATGAGTCAAAAACATATAACAATTATTTTGCTTACAAGCTAGTAGCAATTTATTTTCTAAGGTTAGCTTATATAACTTACTAGCTTCATTGTTTTACCTCCTCAGTAACTTGATTCTATGGCACTAGGAATCAATACTGAAAAAATGTATATTTAAAGAAATGCTTTTAAAAGTAAGCAAAACTCTTCAGAATCTTTACAATATTAATTCAGCCTTCTGAAAATATTTCATTGGCACGTCTTTCTGAAATCTCAAAAGCTCTCACATATTACAACGGAGAAGCAAAGGACTGGTCTCCAGTCAAAATTCTATCAGGCCAATAATAGAAACTCAGTGGAAAAAAAAGATAACTCAAATCCTAATCAAGTTGCTTGAGATAGAGAAAATGGTAGGCAGAGTGGGAAACAAAATGTTTTCAAAATATAGTTACAGTCAATGTAATTTAATAGTGAGAAAGGCTTCCAACTTCATTAAACAAATCAAACTAATGAATCATAAATTCACAAAAACAAAAGCGAAATCAACACTGTAATAGCACTTTTTTACATTTAATTATATTTGTAGAATACAAGTGCTTTCATAAATATAATTGTATTTGTATTTGTATTTTAATCTTTACAATAGCCTTATTAGGATGGAAAGTCAAGAGTTAGTTTGTTTTTCTATTATTTTGATTAGAAAATAACCCTTTAGGAGTTAACGTTGTCCACATAATAGCCAGCTGAAGGGCACTAGTGAGAGTCACCACTCAACACTAGGTCTCCTCGGTTCCTTAATCTTCCCACTACCCTAATCTGCAGTTACCGGCATCAAAATGCCACCTATGTGATATGAAAGGTAAACTGATTAATTATAATTTTATGAGCTACAGTTTACAGAGAATATATTGAAAGGTTTTATAATGTGAATCTGGGGATTTGTTGAAAGCTGAGGCCCCCCCAAAAGATATTATTATTTCCATTAAAAGGTAATGAGATTTAAAAAGTCAACTTTGTGCAAAAACAATGATCCAATGAGCATATTTACAAGATATTCAGGACAAGATTAGAGAGACTGATAGTAGAAACTGTGTAGTAACACTGAGAAAAGTCATACCTGTTTATTGTGTATTTATTATTCAACAAATAGCTTTTTGAAAAGTATATTTAAAGGGAGCAATATGCAATAGAGTTGAAAGAATATACACCTATAATGAACTTATAACAAGCATGTGAGCACAGCCTTGGGAAAATACAGCAACAAATTTACACAAACTCATACTGGGAAGGAAAGCAGCAAATATGAAAGAATATAAATCAGATTAAATGCTATTATTTGAATCATACCTGGTTATGGTCATTTACCTAACCCTAAGTAATCAGGAAATTAGAAACTTTGGCTTCAATTCTATTCCTGTTTTAGGGACTTCCTCTAGGGGAAAAAAAAAAAAATCTGGCCTTGATCTCTCAGCAGATTTTCACATAAATGCACATATATTCAACATTCTCTTGCTATTTCTCCTTGAATGAGCCGTTGGCATCTCAAACTCAAAACTTACAATTTGAATTAATTATCTGTCCGGTCTCTTCAGAACATCCCCTCTTAGTGAGAGGCACCATTACAATTCATCCTATTCCCTAAACTACACCATTATGGCCCCCTTTATCTCTCGTTCTCCCATATCAGCCCATAGCCAAGGAATCACCAAATTCTATCTTCAGTGGTCTTAGTAGTTTAGAATCCACTTACTCTTGACCATTTAACTATCATTATCTCAATTAATACTATTAACATACCCTGTTTGTATTACCAAAATATCCCCCGACTCTTAAGCTTTCTATTCCTTTCTAATTATTTCTGCACGATGTAGTAAGAATGACTTTTCTAAATACCAAACTGATTATAATACTACCTATTAAAAATCCTTTTTAATCTTTCCTCATGGTCCTCTGCCTGAGCCTGTCAAGATCTTTTCTATGCTCACCTGTCTGCATCATCCTTCACTAGTCACCAACACCTCTTCTCAAACTATGTGCACACTACACTTTAACAGTACCAAATCCACTGGTTTGCTTTGTTCTACAAAACCTTTGTTCCTATTGTTCCCTCTACTTATAATTCTCATACTTTCTCTTCTTCCACTTAACATACCAACACAATTGCTTGTCTTTTCTTTGGTAAACCTTTCCTTTTCTCTGTTAAAATTAGACCCCCTCATTCAATCACTTTGTCATGTAGGACAGGCTTCCTATATCTACCTACCACTTACCACACTGTATGGAAATTGCCTGTCCTTTTCTGTCTCTCCACCAGACTGTGAGTTTGGGGATGGCACATCATAATTTTTTGTCCTCCATCGTATCCTCAAAATCTACCTATTTCAATAAGTTTATTTTGTGTTTTCATACATTTTTAAGTGTAAAACCTCATTAGCTATTGGTATTGACAGTCATGTGGACTAGGTAGAACACTGTGTTCTTTAATAAGTGAGCACAGGTAAGAAAAATCCATAGCAGAGTGGTGTGATTTCAACTCTTATATCTGTCTATAAAAGTTAAGGATTAAACAAGCTAAATACTTAAAGGTAAGAAACCACAGATTGCTTAGAGTTTCAGAGATAATTTTTATTTTGGGGGTGGCATTTGTTACTGAAATCAATGTCTCCACCACTACAATAAGGGCTAATCTAGTATAGAAGGATGCTTAATAAATGTCCTCCTCCCCTTGCTTACTTTCAAAATAATTGATCTCAGAGCAGGCAAACTATCCAATGTGCAAGTTTCTAGCCGTCAAAATCATTTTTAAGACATGCTTCAAAATATCTGTCAACCTTATGACCTGAATTAACAGAAGTAGTTGGAAACTTCAACTGACTACCAATGAGCATTGTAAGATTTGAATTGTATATTATGCATATATTATATATAAACAAATCCTATATATTACATACAATATGGATTGATTACTTATAATTATGTATTATATCATATATGAAAATGTATATTATATACCCATATTATATATAAATGTATTATTTGCATATAAATTAACATGCATGTTTTTGTACTGCAGTCCATACTGCTAATTAAACCCAACATCATTTAAATCAAAATATCTAGAAGAAGCAGATTCTACCTCATTCTAGAAAGTCCCTAAAATGATGACCAATTGCAGTAGTAAAATTATTCTACTTTTACCTTATTTTCCCCCCAAAATGGTAATAGATCTTGTCTCCATTAAATAATGTAGTAAAGTTTTTTCAGTAATTAATAATTAGTAATGTAGTAATTAATTTTCAGTAATTAATAATTAGTAATGTAGTAATTTTTTTCAGAAATTAATAATTTCTCTCAATGTCTATTATCGGTATTCCACACTATGCCATACTGAATTACCTATCACTAAAAGTATTAAAACATATACTGTAGGCTAGGTTATTTATACTAATACACTAACTTAAAGTTCCAAAAAACTACTTACACATACAGTACCCAAAATACATCTCTAGGGATTACCTACAAATATTTCAAGGCATCTTTTGTGCAAGAAAAAGCAGAGTAAAGTCTCTTATGTAAGTTTTCAAAGAATAAGAAAGTACAGTCTTAAAACTCTGTTCTCTGTATTAAAGCCTTCCATAGCAGCTAAGACTCTTTGACTTTTAGAAAATTGTGTTTTTCTCCTCCTCTTAGAAAAACCTCTTACATGTGGCTTCTTCTGTTTGTCAGTTTGCTTCTTTGAGGCACACAATTGTAACACAGCTTGCTCCTAGGCTCTAGGTAGATATCAAAAGAGTGTCTGTAAATTAAAAACAAAACAAAAAAGAGAACTATACCCCATGTTTTATTTATTTATGTTTCTTATTTCCCCAGTAGAAAATGGATTGAAAACGAATCTGTTTTCAGAGCTAAGGATGAGACTTATTGTTTGGTTTAGAATATCACGGCATAGTGATTTTAAAATGCTAAGGGACAATATGAGAGTCATGACTCTTTTCTCTCTCATGACAAAATCCATGTTAACTGCCAAATACAAACCTCTTCTGCTTTAATCTTGGTTTGGATTTCCTTTTTTTCTATAATTGAAGACGAATCTATTGTTTCTACTTGATATTTCTTATATAAAATTAGTGAAAGCTCAATGTTGTGATGGACCATTGAAATAGAGCAAACAGGCTTAAATTTTTGGAGGAGAAGGGAGCCCAAAGCCTGCATACTATTGCTGAGCCATTGGTAGTGGTCGCCTAGAGCATGGTGTTATTAAAGGTTTTGAGGCTGAAATGTGGTAGTTCTGGGGACGGATGTCTAGGTCAATCAGTATTCTTTCACAAATGAAAGCTAAATGCTTAGATTAGTGACTGATACATAGTAAGTATGGCAAAGATGTATACTATGATTATAACTATAAAAATGATGATAATATGATTATTGCTACTCTTGTTAAAATTTTGTTCAATAGTTGAGTAAAACTGAAATTTCATTTGGAATATGACTAGTAAAATATGGCAGGATATGAAAGAGTGTATATCTTTCCAATGAAGAGGTTTAATGCTAGATTTAAAGATGATGATTTTAAAAAATACATTTGGGATACAGAAGAGATGGTACATGTTAGATATCATGCAATAAAGTTCTGAGAGAGGAGAGACAGCAGCTGCCCAAAAGAAGGATGAGGGAAGAAGTAGCATAACAGGTGCCAGACTTTGAATATGCCACACCAACCTGCCTTTCCAGTTGGCCAAAGTTATGAGAAAAATAGAATAGATAAGAAACAGAAAGAAAAGTGAATACAGCATAGGAAAAATGGAATTTAAAGAGCAAGATAAAGGTACTCTGTAAAAGGGGAATGTTGATGCCTCCGATTTTGAAGAAGTATTTGGAAATAAATTGGTCAGAAAAGTAAAAGTAAGCTATGTAATAGAAAAGAAGATAAAAAAGGAGAAAATAAATTACTGAATTTCATTTATAAAAATCAGTTTACAATAACTAAAATATAGGACTTCCTTGGCGGTCCAGTGGTTATGATTTCACCTTCCAATGCAAAGGGTGCAGGTTTGATCCCTGGTCAGGGAGCTAAGATCCCACATGCCTCATGGCCCAAAAACAAAGAAACATAAAACAGAAACAATAACAAAAAAATAAATGAAATATATTTTATAGTATAAACTTTTCTTTATTAATAGATTTATTTTAACATTTGACAATCCATATTCCAGTGACTATGTATTACTGGTAATTATCATAATGCATCAACAAGGTGGGAATTATCTCAATTTTATAGATGATAAACTGAGGTTCATTTAAGTTATTTGCTCAACTCATATGATTAGCAAATAGTTAGAGATAGGCTTCACACCTTCACCTTTCTTACCGTCCATGAGATCTGCAGATCATCTAGGTAAACTTCCTCACGTGATTTTAAACCATAAGGATATAGTGGCATAATTTAAGCTCAAAGGATTCATCTATGTCACTAATTTTAAATATTATTTCCCCCAGATGACAATTAAAAAGTATATAAGTTGTAGTGTTCAAATCAATGTGATTTATTCACTTATATTATTGAAGTGTGCTTATTTTTTAACTTACATACTTTTGACTTAACAGTTTTATTGATATATTTTAGAAATCCAGACAAAAGAGCTTCAATTTATGTTATCCTTAATACAATAGCCATGGCTCTTATATAGCTTCCTGGGAAAATCATGACTTTAAGAGGATAGGTTTATGCGAATTTTTATGAAGACTTCAGGAAAACACCTCATCAATCTATCTGTTGAGGCAACAACTGGGTTAGATTAATTGGATGATGATTAAATACTGTATTCCAATGTTTTCTCAATTGAAATGTTTTGGGTTTCTTCTCTATAGGCATTCAATGTATTCAGTTAACAAGTGACAACAGAATATGCAGATAAATGTACTGTGTGTTTTTAAACCTTAGTTGTCTTTAAGTCAAAATGTTTTTCTTCATCCCCATGGTAGACACACATCAACACTGTGAAATTTCCATAGACTTTCCAAGAAAAGTATTCCTTTGACCAGTGTTTTCCAATCTTTACTATGTATAAGTCAGTATTCCCTTGATCAATGTTTTCCAATCTTTACTATGTATAGCAACAGCTAGCTTCCACAATTCTAATTCCAATAGGGACAAAAATACACTGTTGTGTTTTAAAATTAAATATTGGTGACCATATTCATATAACATTACTATAATAACTCAGCCTGGGTCTATATGGTATAACCAATTGAATTAGAATTCAAAGTTCTGTTGCAATTCAGAAATGTGTGCATTTTTTTTTTACAGGACCACTGATAGTTAACCATTAGAGTTAGCTATTACTAAAAGTTTGTAATACCAAAACAATTTTGAGTCATATTCTACAAATAAGTATGTGTTTAATTAAAGTAATACTTAAATTAAATTGATATTGATCTGTACTTTGCTATTTTATCTCCATAGAAACTTATTCTGAATAGGATTATAGCACATAAAAATAATTTGGTGAATAACAAAGCTACCTCAAAAATATAAGCTGAAGTCTACATTTTCTTTACCAAAGCAGTTGCTTAATTATGGCTTACATTGTTTATAAATATATTTACTATTTGTAGGTTTTCCCTTTTTTTATAATCTAGCAACAATAATTGAAAATAATTACACATTTATTATATTCATTATTGAGAAGGAAAATGGGGCATAGTTAAATGAGGGAAAAATCACATTATAAAAATAAGCCTAATATTGAGGATGAGAAATTCATGTCTACTCTTGGTGTACAATAAAGGCTTTATATAAACAGTCATTCTTATTTTAATCCCTTCTGTCTTTGAGAAAATGATGTGCCTCTTTGTGCCCAAGGCCAGTTTCTCCAGCTGTGTTATATTCTCCTATTCTTTCTTTCCTTTGTAGGGATTTTGCTCCATTTTTAAGTACAGTCTACTGTATTTTCAATATTTCCCTCCCTCCAGCTGTTTTCATAAAAATACTAAAATGCTTGATATTACTCTATAATCAAAATAATCCTCCTCCAAGCCTACATCCCTATAGACATCAGCCATCATTCTAGCTTTTGTCTTACATTAGCAGCAGTTCTTCTAGAAAGATAATTACTTCATTGTTCTTGCTGTTTTTTTAATATCTCGTTCAATATTTTATTGACTTAACTCTGCCTGCTACTCCTATCTAGTTAGTAGTTCCACACTGAGAAAATTTTGAAGCTAGAGATATAGACTTGGAAATCATCATAATTTAGATAATTTTTGGAACTACATGAGGGAAAAATATCCCCCAGGGATGATGTATGGAGTGAAAACACAGGGGAGAAAATATTGAACTCAAAGTATACTGGGGCTTAAGAAGAACAAATGCAGAGAACTTGAACAAGCATTGCTGTCCAGAAAAGTTTCAAGAAAACTAGGATAGAGTGCTAGGAAGAATCCTGAGAGATCAGAGTTACAAGAGAAAAGAATGCTCAAACATCTAAAAAGCCACACAAGGGGTAAGATTTACCAATAAGAAGGTCACAGTGAACTTGTCCACAGAGGCGTCCCTGGAAGGGTAGGGGTAGAAAGAAGATTATATTGCTTTGAAAGGTGAATAAATGGGCAGTGAAGATGCAGATAGAATATTTTCATATTTCTATTTAAAGGAATCTGTTTGTGATGGAAAGTCCTGGAATAATAGCTATGGCATGTGAGCTTAAGGCAAAGCTGTGCTTTAAAGTAATATTTCTTTACATTAGCCTAGCATATAGATATGCAAACACATATCTTCACATTATCTTATCAGTGCTCCAGTATTTTACTTAACTTTTCCTTTCTTACTTTTTAGTTTGTTAATTTTTTCAGAATTTTTTGATATGTTGATGGCACTCTTTTGGAAAAATGATGCCAACTGAATCTAAGTTTTCTGGGTTTTTTATAGCTAATTTTGAATGTTTACTCTTTCTCTTCATATATCCCTGGTATATTATACATTTTAATTTTTGAATACTGCTTAATGAAATATTTCCTAAGGTTTGTGATTAATTATATTTAGTTCCAAAATTCAAACAAGATAATTTATACTCAGATAATTTATGTATATAATTTATGTGTGTACCTACATGAACATACTTCACATTTATAATTATATGCTTTGTTTCAAACTAAGAATATTTGAGTTAATAGGTAGCAAGAACATGTAGAATTAAAATCTATTTAAAGTCTGCAGACATAAGTCTAAATAATCAATACATATGATCTTTTCATTAAATCACTGATTCAGTAAAGAAACAAAAGGCACACTGCATATTAACAATTCTAACATTAGAGTTCCACCATAATTATTACACTTCAATTATTAAATTTTCTAAGTCAAATGGAATGCAGTTTATCTGAATTTACTTCTTCAAAGAATAAAAATTTTAATAGATATAGAAGAGTAAAAAGAAAAACTTTAGGAAACTATTTTAAAATATTTTCTGAGTTAACTAAAATATTTTTTAATAAAATTAATAACATCACTTAGAGCTATATAATAAAAATGAAGCTTGCTTATTAAGTAACTAATACATTGTTTTAGCATCAGCAGACAAATCTCAGAATAGCCATTTCTATTACTAAGATATCTTTTAACTCACATACAGAACATATAAAAATATCCCTTGCCAATATAATCTGAGTTTTTTAGACTACATAAGTTTCCATGAAAATAATATAAAAATTGCAAAATTTTTAAAATGTTTAGAGTTCTCACCCATTCTCTAAGTAGTTCATGTAGTATTTTTGAAGTGCATAAAACAAATTATATTTGAAAGTATATTAAATAATAAATGATATTCTTATGTATTATGATTTTTTAGTTAAACACATAAGAAATAACAGAAAAGAAGAAATTAACACTTCATTTTTGTTTTTAAAAATTAACACACTATAGGAAGTGGTTCCAGTCACAGTTTTAGAAAGAACACGCTGTCCACAACGTTAGAAAATGATGGTAGGAATACTTTCAAAATCAGTATCACTCTTGGTAGATTGCAAAGATGGTCACAGATTCTTCCCCTTCCTGTGTCCATATCCTTCTGTGTAAAACTTTAATTTTCATTATGACTCTGGTTCCACTCGTATGATTTGCTTTCTTCAATGAGATGTTAATGAAAATGACAGTAACAAAGACTTGAACTTACACAGTGTGATTTGTTCTTTTTTGCTGTTTTGGGATTCTTGCCAATACCATCAAGAAACTCAGGTTGACTTGCTAAAGAATGAGGACAAATGGCCCAGGTACCCAGCTAAATAGGGCTGCTCTGCTGAGGGCAACAGCCCACAAATGAATGAAACCATTGAGCCAGGCTAAATAGCTATGCAGATAATTAAAAGCTGCAAAAATATTTTGTTAGGCAGCATAAGCTTACTGACACAGAACTTGGTTCTAGGCGTAATGCACTACTGTAACAAAACTCTAAAACTTTTGGCATTAGCTTTGGGACCAGGCTTCAGATGGCCATGGAAAAGAATCAACGGAATTATTAACAAAGACTTTAAAATGTACAAAAAAATAAAAACAAAACAAAACAACAACCAGTTGAGGCTATAAAAGCAGGAAGTAAACTGCTATAGCAGGTTGAAAAATGATGACACGTATCAGGTGCTGTACACCTGAAACTAACACAACACTGTAAATCAACTATATCCCAAAAAAAGTTAAAAAAAAAAAAGGTCAGGGCCATGGGCCAAAAAAGTACAATGTAGTCCTCAAGTGAACAACTTAGTCCTCAAACCTCTGTTCCCATAAAAATTTTCAATCCTCAAAGAGCTTTTCTTTATATGTTTATATCTCCTGTGTTTTACTAATTGAATATTAAAAATGTGAACTTTAAAATCAACTTATTTAAAATAAGAATAAACAACCCACTAACTAACATCTCATATTTTATGAAAAAAACTCTATTTTCTAAAACACAATATTTGTAAAGAATGGCCTTATTTTACATTTTTGCAAATCTTTTTATGTTTGGCTAAATAGAATAGAGCTGGCTTCTCATATGTGCTTCTGCATTCCATTTGTTGTGATATGTTATTGTAGCTGAAGTAGATAAAGAAAATTCAGCCTCAGACAAATAGAAGTGTATTTTCATAACCTTTTCAGATAATTGGGGATATTCTTCTTTCTTCTATTAATCTTTCCTATCAAAACTCGATAACTCAGAGCTTCTAAAAAATTAAAGTTGAGTCCATTATCTTATAGTTTGAATGGATATTTATCCATTCATGATTTTATAATATCATACACTGGTTACTTGAAGAACAGTGGTAATCAAGTTATTCACATCTTTTAAATGTTGACATGTTTCATTGGTCCCAAGTACAGTCACTTGTCTTCCTTGAATTTACAGGCTTGTTTTATCCACTTCTGATAAAATATTCTCCAAATAAACCAGTCTGAATTACCGTAGTTTGTCAGTTATTCTTTCAAGTGAAAATTAGATTTCATGAAAAAAAAAAGTCTAGATCAGTTTGCCACTCAATCCCATGTATGTGGTTTTCCTTGATACAAGTGTAGCACTTAAATGGGTAGATATCTTTATGTGTACTTTCCATTTCATCACACAGTATATTAAAACACTGGGTACCTTCTTGCTATCTATCTGTGAGTGGGGTCTTACTCTGAGTCTGGGCTTGAACCTATGTCTTGCTGTATTCAAAGAGATCCCAGTAAACAGGATGTAAGCAGCAGATGCAGACTGAGGCTTGTCTTCTTTTCCGCTTCTGTTAAGAATTTTGTGAACGATACCAGGTGTCATGCAAAGCTACTGTTTGAGATAAACAGAAGCCATTATCCTCTTAACGTTTCAATTTGGTCCCACCACTGTTTCAAATCTATTTTCTTTTACACACTGTTATTTGTTTGCTATCAAAAAATAAAATGAGTTCTTATAAATTATAAATACATATAATATTGAGTCATACTAATGGTCCATTTATATTACTTTTATATTTAGAAAAACCTTGATATTTGACTTCATAGGATGGAAAGTTGCCAGGGTAAATAAAGCACAAGATGATAGGGCAATATATCACAAATATTCTAGTTACCTTCAAAAAAAGTAAGCCTCAAGTATAACTAAATATTTGTTGACATAAATAAGTACTAATTTGAAAATGATATGAATCAATATCAATATGAAGATGAATTTCTTTATATTTCTCGCCATTCAGATGAATGGAAATTTACTTATAGTAAATCATCCTGTGCTTGGATAACTGTCTTCCACCATTACAAGAGAAAATGGGACTTTTAGATAAAACTACACTACAGGGTTGGGTGTTTTCCTGATGTATCTCCTGATTAAGCAAACTCATCCTGACATTTTATAGAATGAACCTTTCTTTTCTCTGTCTTCATTCTTCCCACCCCCACCTCAACTTCATCCTTTCTGCAACTCCTTCATTTTCTTCTTTCTCCTTCTATTTCTCCCACTCTCCCTCTTCTCTCCCTTGTGTTATTCCTTCTCTTCCTCTTCTTCTCCCTTTTAGAGACAGATATCTGGATACATAGATGGATATTAAGTAACTATAAGTTTCTCCTAGAAAGATTTTACTCTTCAGAGAATAAATGGAATCATTTCTATCTGAACCAGACCACTTAGTTACAGAACTAAAACCACTTACAGAGCTTGTGTTTTATTTGCTCTTTTTTTCTTTTCTCCTTATCCTTTTTGTATTCCAATCTCTCAATTCCAACCTCTCACCAATCCTCACATAAACTATCTTTAGTATAATCTTTGGAAGTACTGATTTACCTCTTCCTTAGCCCCAAATTTTCTTTCCGTTAATCAACATCCAACCTTCTTTTAACTACTTTAAACTCACCCTCCATGGAAAACTTTCTCAAAAAAATAAGAAATTCTTAGCTATCACTGGGTTTTGCACATTGTACATCTAGTATTGCATCCAGACTCAGTAAACACTCTATAAACTAAATATGAATTTACTAGGCCAATGTAACAAAAGTATTTTCCATAGAGATTACTCCTTTTTGAAGTAGAAATGTTTTATGCTATGTTATCCATATTAGGATCCATTGAATTTTGTGATCTTTTCAACATCTGTACAAAGCTCTTATGAAAAACTTGCACGTTACTAGGTTGTATTTGTGACATCAAAACAATCAGTCTCTAAAGTTAATTGGACTGTTCAAAGTCATAGCATCTTTGAATGAGCAATGAAGAGTACCCAATTAATATTGATAGCCAGATAATAAGGTGATAAAGGCTGAAAGAGACTAATAAAACTCAATGCAAATATACCTCCACAATTATCCTAGTGTAATATACCAATTACAGTAGTACCATTTATCATGATCAAGACTGACTACTTTTCCATTTGCCTTTTACATATACCCAAGACCCTTTTACTACTTAAGGAAATACCTTAAATACTTGCAGTCCTAGTGGGGGAGTGATTTTCTGCTAAATTAATTTGTTAGAAGTAATCTTACACTGACAGCCAGTGCACTCCTTGCATGCTCCAGAAACGCTAGCTATTTCAGTTGTTCAAATTAATCGTGCTCCCAGTAATAATGGGGATCACTAAACCTCTTGAGGATCACTTGCACCTCATGGCTCATGGCAGAGAGATAAAAGAATTTTCAGTGATACATTTCTGAAACAGCTAAAGAGAAGCAGGATACTGATGGCTACTTTATGCAAATGAAAGAGTAAAGAGAAAAGAAATATATCATTCATATAAATATGAAGGTTTTAGAAAAGTCATTTGGAAAATGAACAAGAATTGACATTCATCTGAGTAGTTAGCAAATTGAGATAGCAAATTCATGGGAATTTTTAAAAGTCCAGTTTTATTTACCTAGCATTTTTCATATTTCTTCTCATTTTTTCTTCTTCACTGAGTACTGCAGTTATTGAAAGTCACCTGCAAGACCTTATCTGTCTTTCCTCCTATCTTTTATAGCACATGTTACCTCTGAAAGGTATACTGAAATAAATTGTAACTGAGCAATTGAGAAACTACCTGGAATAAGAGGCTATGACACAGTAGAAATATTGGCATATGGAATTGTTTATCACTCTATGTAATGGGACAACCCACAATGATTTGGTTTTGTGCTTCTTGCCTACCGAGAAGCTAAATTTAGAAACTATTTTTTTTCTTGGCAAGTGGCTCACTGTCAATCTCCTGCAGGTTAAACATACTTTAGAGGTTTCTTTGTAGTATGTTGTTGATTTTATTTTAAGTAAAGGAGAGTGAAACATATACATTTACCAGTCATATCAGAGTGTAACATTTATATTCATAAGAACATATTAAATTAAGAAAGATTCCTCTGCCTATATGCTTGCAGTGGTCTTAGAATCATAGTTAATATAGTCTCCATAGTTTTGCCTTTTCTGGAATGTTATATAGCTGGAATCATACAGTATGCATAGCCTTGCAGATTGGCTTCTTTCACCTACTAATATACTTCTAAGTTTCCTTCATGTCTTTTTATGACTTCATAGCTTACTTCTTTTTAGCACTGAATAATATTCTGTTGTCTGGAAATACCACAGTTTATTGATCCATTCACCTACAGAAGAATATTTTGGTTGCTTCCAAGTTTTGGCAATTACAAATAAAGCTAATATAAACATCTGTGTGCAGGTTTTTGTGAGACATAAGTTTTCAATTTTTTTTCTTTTTTTTTGGCCACGCCACACGACATGTGGGATCCTAGTTCTCCCGACCAGGGATCGAACCCACGCCCCCTGCATTGGAAGCGAGGAGTCATAACCACTGGACCGCCAGGGAAGTCCCTAGTTTTCAGTTTTTTTTGAGCAAATACCAAAGAGCGTGACTGCTGTATCATATGACAGGAGTCTGTTTAGTTTCGTAAGAAACTTCCAAACTGTTTTCCAAAGTAGCTATACCATTTCTCATTCTCACCAGCAATGAATGAGAGTTCCTGTTGCTCCATCTCCATGCCAGCATTTGGTGATACCAGTGTACCATTTTAATAGGTGTGTAGTGGTATGTGTGAACTAAAAAACTGTTGCCTACCATATCATTAAATAAAGGATGTCACAGCCATCAAGACATCACATTACAGCCTCCCCAGTGGTTCACCCTGAGGAAACTCAGGATACTGGCCCAGATAGCTGAGGTGCATATCAAAGAAATGATTTCAGTGAGCCCAGACTTTTGCATCTTCCCATACATAGAAAATCACTAAGTTCATTAATATAAGATGTCTGGTTTTCTTTGATTAACAGTAATCTTTTGATGTTCTGATTACCTGGTCTTTTGTTGCAAAAACTCTTGTATATCCTGGCCTCTTTGCAACAGTTTTCTCAGTGTTATCTGAGATGCTGTGTCCCAGACTTGAAGTCCTCAGAATACCCACTGAATAAAACATAACTCTCAGCTTTTAGGTTGTGCATTTTTTTTCAGTCGACATATGTTATTGTTTTAATTGATGGAAATTCAAAAATATTTTAATAGATATGGGATGCTTATCAAATAATTTATTCTTCTCATTTTCTAATATAGAGAAAAATATTTCTTCTGTTTTTGACATCTGTTATATTGCCCCCTATTCCTATGTTTAGATTTCTTCTCCCACTCATTTCTCTTTACACTCTTCTTGATGAATTTTCTTTTGAATTGAGGCCCAGGCCTTGAATAAGCTCACATTTTCACCTTTCTTTCAATAAAAGTTTTTTTTTTCATAATTACACATTCAAATTTTATTCATTATCATTCTGCTATATGTTTGTGTAATCATTCATTAACTCAACACACATTCATCCAATTCCTAGTTAGTATCTGATCAATGGTTGTATTGGAAATATTAAAGCTCATAGGAATGCATTATTTAAGGAATTCACAATCTTACAGACTCAACAGATATGTACATAAATAATTACAATATAACAAGTAGCATAATAATAAAATTATAAAATAAAAATAGTTAACATTTATCAATTCCATACCACCATTTATCAATTCTATACCACCATTCCAGACCATGTGACAAGATCTGCACAGAGCACTTAATAAATATAGTTTAAACTTCACAATAAAGCTATAAAATAAGTTATGGTAGTCTGTTTTGCAAATAATCAGTGAAGAAAATTAAGTACTTTCCCAAGGAAACCCAATACTTACAAGCTGAGTAGTAATTCAAACTCACACATTTCAAGTGTCCTTCAGCTAACTATTTGTGCACATATTTTACCATTTGGAAGTGTTTTTTGAAATTCAAATGGATAACGAGTTGATGGAGTTCAGGGCAGTTTGACTCAGAATGTGCCACTTGGGCAAGTAGATTGTTTCCAGATGAAGGTGATTAAGGCACAACAGACTCAAGAAGAGATTTTTATCTCCCCCTTAATAGCCTAAAGGCATTTAGATAGGGAGTCCATACCAAGAAGAGAGCTATTACCAAAGATAACTTTTTTTATATAAGACTTCTCTGCATGGCATGGCATGGCAAATATTTGTTTACCAAACATATGCTCTTCCCATCTTTCTCTGAATTGTCTTCCTTGCCTTTGAAGCCCCAGGCCCCACCCCCTTCTCCTTAGCTCAGGATGGTATATAAACCTCAATGGCTCCACTGTCTGATGGCCGTTCATGTTTTTGTGGGCTCTCATGTGTGTATAAAATTAAAATCATTTTTCTCCTGTAAATCTGTCTTATGTCAATTTAATTATTAGGCCAGCCAAAAAACCTAAAGGGGAAAAAAAACAAGTTTTCTTCCCCTACAGAATTGTAGCATGAGGATTAAAACTCAGAATTCAGAATATAGCCTTTTAAATTTAGAAGGGAATTTAAATAATATACTACCTTGCTATCTAGTAAAGGAAACTGTTTACCTAACTAGAATACACATTCTGTAAATTCTCTGAGTCTTTCTGGTCACAAATCATTTCTCATATATATAAGTATGTCTAGCCCCAGAATATCACCTTTTTTTACGATAAGCTGTCAATAATTGCTTATCAAAAGGACCAAAGAATTACAGATGCATCAGAAATAGCTTCACCAATATTTATAGAGCTATTCAGAATACGTAATCTATATGGAATGTTAAGACTTGTTGAAACATGGACACAGTAGGTAGAATTTGGGAAAATGGATAGAGAGAAGAAAGAAAAGCAAAGTCAAATCAGTGGAGAATTTGTCCCTCAAACCATTATTATAAGTCTGTGTATCTTGGACTTTTATGTTTACAAGAAAATTTTCTTCACATATTCTCTCTACGTACACACTTTTATCTACATCTAATATGTGACACAATACTCACAGATTTCCTCCTCCATTTCAGTTTTCTTTCTAGCCCTAAACTGACTTAGTTTTTTCATTGACTTACTAGGTATTTCCCATTTGGGAATATTAAATAAAACAATGGAAAAATAAACCTCATCATCTTAATCTCAAAACAATCTTTTACCTCTATTCTTCTCAATTATATAGGATAATCATCAACATAATCTATCTTAACACCCGCCTCTCATGTTCCTTGCATCCTGTCATCATAATAGCCACACAATATCATAGATTGTACATAATGTCATTTAACGCAGGATCTATTACCAAATCTTATTCACATCTCCAATTCCATGGCCCAACTTAAAATTACATACTTCACAACTAAAATACTTATTTTTTTGTGATTGCATTGTTTAAGGCATATTAATATCTATCTCTTAATCCCAGCTTCTTTCCCTCCTCTCTACCAAAAATTTTCAGATCCTAGAGCTGTTAGTAATTATTTTAAGGCAAAAATGTGGCAACATTGTTGTTGTTGCTTTTGCTGTTCTTATTGTTTTAGAAAAATAATTCACTTCTGTAATTGTTTCATATTAAATTACATGTATGGCTTGCATGCTAATGCAGAGAGAAGGCCATCATATGTTAGGCCAAGTGTGGGCAATGATTATTCCTGTAATCAGAACCAAGATGGTGCCAAGAGTTCTCTCAAGCATTTGTATTTGCATGTACAGCTACAAGTATGTACAGGTACATGGTACACTTTTTAAAAATCTGAAAAAAATAGGGAAGTTAATCTTTAATTCAATGTAAAAATTAATGTCAGTTATACCTTTTAATTATAATTTCCTTAAAAACTGATCTTTTTTCTTATCTAAGAGACAACAAAAAGTGACAGGCTAGAGAGCTTGAATCTTAATTCTATCAGTTAGTCATCATAAGGAAACATTTTTATTATTAAATCTCCAGAAAAGAAATATTTTCTATCCAGTATATATTTAAGACATAAATTCTTCCCTCTCCAAGTGTTAAAGTGAATTGTTAATCTCTTCCCTCTCCAAGTGTTAAAGTGAATTGTTAATCTTATAAACCACATACAAAACCTATTTCAAATCATTTCTACCTAAATTAAATACACCAAATGACAAATGGTTGAAATAAATTTCGTCTAGTTAGATTTAGCACAACAAAGGTAATAGGATAATTGACTTAAGTCAGTCTATTGACAAACACCAGGAATTTGTGAAGGAAACAGATTTTCTCAATTATTTTAAAGTTATCTTTGATTATAATATTATTTAATATAAAATAATTTTTCAATCAAGACACAGAGACTAGTCTGATTGAGTGGCCGTATTTCATCAAGTGTTATCCCCCAAGTCAGAATACATTATAATAAAACCAATGGACATTAACTACACTTATTCTGGTGATTATTTCACAATATATACATATATTGAATCATTATATTGTACACCTGAAACTAATGTAATGTTATACATCAATTATATCTCAATTTTTTAAAAAAAGTTCACAGATAAGTCACATGGGTATTACCCAGATTTTCTTTCTCTTTTTTTTTTTTTTATGTTGTAGAGAAAACACAGATAGACCTTGGGTAGACTTCATTTCTCTAAATACCAGTTTCCTCAAGGCAGCCTATTTGAGGAGGTTATTATGAAAATTAAAAAAGATAATGCTGAAAGCATTTAGCACAGGGCCTCGTGCATAATAAATGTTAATAAATGCAGCCAGTAATACTCTCAAAATAGATATTTTTTGAAACAAACAAACCATAGAGGAAAGGCATTTTCAGGCTAAACAATAATGCCATTGTAGCTGCCTCCATCTGACAGTTACATTGGATACTACAAGAGCATCGCACAGGAAGAAGAAATGGAGCCAGGTGAGACACACCAAAACATGACAAGTTTCTCCCCCTGCAATCTTGGACCAGGGAGGATGGATTAAATGACCAGTGGTAGATTGGAAAATCTGGCTTTGTCAAAATGTTGAATATATTGCAGAAGAAGAGCAAATTGTTAGGAAGCAAAATCTTCCAGCAAACTTAACAGGAGCACTGTCTCACAAGATGCCCCCTGAAATTTATTTGACCATATGTCAACTAAGGTTATTTATTGAAGAAATGATTATATAATGAAAATAGTAAGAAATAATATAACAGAAAGATTCAAAGTAGACTATACCTAAGTCAGTAATTTAAAAACAATATCAAACTAAATTAAAAGTGTAGTCTTATAGAATTTGATAATGGAGGAAACTTAACTATAAATATAATTCGGGTCTCTAAATTGTATTCAGAGAACTCCATGATAGAAGCCATATTGCCAAGAATGCCCACAGAAGAAAAAGGAGAAGAAGGAGGGAATGGGAAAGGGATGGGGAGGGGGAGGAAGAAGAAGAAGAAAAGCAGGAGGGGGAGAAAAGAAGAAGAAGGAGTAGGGAAAGGAAAAAAGAAGAAAAGTAAAAGAAAAAAAACTCTATGGTTACAAAAATTTTGGAAAAGAATTCTTAGTTAAGATGTTTTCCAAGATTTGTAATACCCAAGATTCCAATATAACCAAGGTGCCAATACATTTTACCTTAAATATACCCAAGATTCCAATATAACCAAGGTGCCAATACATTTTACCTTAAATATACCCAAGTTTCCAATAAGTTTTAGCACATAGAAATTTATCTTTGTCTAATCTATCTTTTCCAAATATGTTGGAACATATAAATCATATTTTTTGTCATAAAGATTATTTAATGGAAACACTTATTTGGAATTGATGATAGCTCCATACTTAGATCGTTTGTTACCCCATAAATTTTTTAAGGGTAGTAAAATTTCTTTGAATCTTTAGCAACTGGCAGATTGCAGGGCAAATTACCAGTACTTTTCTACACCTAGAAATTTCTTAACATTTATTTTAAGCTAAATTCAAAAATCACTTCCTCCAGGAAGCTTTTCCAGACCCATCAGTCCTGGTCAGGTCTCCTGACTCACATGCTTTCATTGAGCTTCTTACTTTCGTTCCAGAGCCCCTATCACAATTTTAACAAAACAATTAATTATGGTATCATTGGCACCATTTTTCCCTACAGAATGGGAAGAGGTATAAATTCTGACTTAACAATCATTGTATCCATTGTATCCTGGGCTAGGTCACAGGATTTGACAGATTGCTCAATAAGAAACTATTATTGATTGGATGAAGACATGGATGCTCAGAGAAGTGACGTGACTATCTCCAATAGAACCGGTTAAGGGACAAGTTTAAGCAAGAGTCCAGACCTAAAACACAACTCATAATTCTTTCTCCTAGTCTTACATTTTTCAATATGGTAGCCACAAGACACTTTTGTCTATGTGAATTTGAATTTACATTCATTAAATTAAATACAATTAAAGGGTTAGGGACTTATTCAAACTAGCCACGTTTCAAATGCTCAATGTCTAATGTGGTCAATGGAAAGCACACTGGAGAGTGCAGATGAATTTTTCCATCTTTGCAGAAACTTCTACTGGACATCACTGCTCTTACGTGACTCTATCAAAAAAATGTGATTAGTTCTCTCACAGATCTTAAATATTAATTATCTCTACTGCAGTACTATACCTAGCTTGGGATTCCTTATTCATAAAGAGTTATGTTTTAAAAATCCCTAAAAAATCCAAACTTCAACTTGAGAAGTAAACTTAAATTTAATAGTCTTAATATACTTCTTAAAAAAATGTAAACATGGTAATGCCAAAATAACAATGAGCCTCTGACTCATCTATTCTGATGACAGACAGTAAGAAATTAGGTTCATTTTGATAGGAGAAATTTAATTAAGACAAATAATTTGACATTGCTTGTGTCCACAAAGCACAATGTAAACTGAGGGTCAGGTTAATTTGGTCATGATGGATAAGCCAAGTAAAGAGACAAAATAAAGAAATACATTATGACCTTGATATTAATTTGGGATATATAAATTGACTCCATTATCTGGTTAATACAAACAATTATTAAAATTGGTAGAGTTAAAGTCAAGGACGTTAGGACAGTGGCAAGGTATATTATACAGAAATAAAAACTGACTCCTTCCTTTGGCAAAAAAACAAAAACAAAAACAAAAAAACATAAATAACAGGAAAATGTTACTCTCTACATTTTAAGAAAATACTCTTAAAATTCATTCTGTTTTAAGAAAATGTTTATGACATTCTAAATCATTACATAGCTTTTTTAATTGTTTAATGTAAGAATGCTTTAATGGGTAGAAATGAGTTTATTTCATTTAGGGAATAATTCAGGGTGAGAAAACAATGTACAATCAATTGCACCAGTTTCTATGTTACAAAATTGAGAATTTTTAAAAACATTTCAAAACTGAAAACTGCTGAGCTCCATGGATACAATATAGACATTTTATCTTTCAAAATACTGAAGCATCATTCCAAAAATAGATCTCAGGGGGACCTAAATCCTGATCCTGTTTAGAGCGTGGTGTTCTTGGAAACTGGCCTTGGAATCTCCTGCTCAGAAAATAAACACTCAGAAAATCTGGGGTTATCATTTGCACACATCAAATAAGCATGCAGGAAGGTAGATATTCTCCAAAAGTACTAGGGGTGGTGAACAGGATATTAAAATCCCCATGAAAAAGTCAAGAGTCAGGTTTTCTAAAGAACTTATTAGGCTCCTAAATGTAATCTGAATTAGATAATGTAATCTGAGTGTTTAGGGAGCCTGAAGATTCTGTTTATTAATGAACATGTACTGATGTGATAGGGAGCTCTCTGAAGACAATTTCTTGCATCCTTTTCTTATATACATTTACACTTATAACTGTCACCATTGAGACACCAGCAAAATAATAATTCTTAATACTGTCTTCATCATTATAGTATTGATGAGCACCAGCTCTGCTCAGAAGTTAAAACCTGTATCAGATAGAAGAGGAATTTTAGTCTGATGTTCACCTTTATGAACACGAGACTGGGTTCTTAAAAACAGACTTGTATATTGGAAATTGGTAGAGGATATGTGCAATGGTATGCCATCAAAGTATGTGTGGTATGGAATAGAAAGAAAATTTAAAAGAATTTTGTTCATGTAGATTATTTCAGATTGTTCAAATAGTAGAAACACGTCATACAGAAGTAGAAACAGAGTTGTCCTTGAACTACAGTAAATAAGAAACTCAAAGTACGAATTAATGCTCAAGATGATGTTTTTTGATCCAGATTTACTGGCTTTTAATGCAAGATTCTGGAATAGATATTATCCACAATTAATTATGATCGCCACCGTTTCTTTAAAACTGGGCCTTATTTTATCCTCTTGAACCCATTGCTCCTACAACAAACTACCACCAACAATGTATGTAAAATAACACAGATTCATCATATTACAGTTCTGGAGGTCAGAATTCCAAAATCATTTTCACTGGATGACAATCAATGTGTCAGTAGAACTGTGTTGCTTCTGGAAGCTCTAGGAGCAAATCTGCTCGCTTGAATTTTTCCAGTTTCTACAAAGACTGCACCCATTCCTTGGTTTATGTCCCCACATCATTCACTCTAACCTTTGTTTCTGTCCTCACATAACCTTCTCTGACTCTGACCCTCTGCCTCCTTCTTATTAGGACATTTGTGATTATACTGGGTCAACATGGATAATTAAGGATTATCTCCCCAACTCAAGATCCTTAAATAATCACATCTGCAAAGTCCCTTTTGTCATGTAACGTAAAATATTCACAGGTTATGGGGATTATGACATGGACATTTGGGGGGGGAATTATTTAGCCTGCTAAAAAAAGGTGCTTTAGAAAAATAAGTTTCATTTTGGTGGGCACAACTACAGGCATGCAAGTCCTGGTGAGCAGAGCACAGATTGGGTGGCAGCTGGTGCTTTACTCGCTAGGCTGCACGCTTTTTCGCAGGACTAAAAGAGCACATCCACGTATGGTGAGTCTACTATTTATCATGTGACTGATATGATAATATCTGCTACTTGCTCTAAAATCTACCTATAAATATTTGTGAATATATACACGTATGTTTAATTATTCTGCTTTTGCTTTTTCAGGCTCTGTTGGGAGGTAATTGATAGCAACTCCCTGTTGGAAAGCTGGTTTTAAAGCCAATAGGCTGATATATTTATATGTAAGTATGTTCCAGGAAGTAATTTGTATAATCTTCCATTGATAGCATTTTTTGTATACCAGATATACAAGTGCTAGAATAAGAGGTGTGTGGTGATACATGGGATGACAGGTGATTGAAAATCTATAAAATTGCTTAAAATTCTTTTACATTATTCTAATGATTTAATTGTGAATTTTGACTACATTAATCTAAAACTGTTGAATTGCTTTAATTTGTAATATATTGTCCTTTTTTAATCATTCCAGCTGAACATTCATTGAATTAACACATTTTTTACTTTCCTCCGTTTATTATAAGCACACACACAACTGTTGGTAAAATCATAAATATATTATTTATGTTTCATTATTTTTATTCTAATGTAACCCAGAATGATGAAGAAATAATAATTGAAAGGAGTATAAACTACAGAAAATCCAGATGTCAATATGAAAACATGGATGTCTTTTACTGCTTTAATAAAAAGAAATAGTTTAAATATTTGTTCTTTTTAAATATTTCAATTCACCATCTGATACCTCCAGAATATTATCAGCAGATTAGTTTAAGCGATGATGCCTACCACCTAATTTAAAAGTCTAAGAAAATCAATTTGTTTCCCATAGAGAATGAACACACAGCTACTGTGATAAAGGGTGGTTTATTATAGCTGTGTTTTCACTCACGGTCCCATAATACAAACGCTAAAAGCTTAAACAATTTATGTTCTCAGGAAAATTAATTATGAAAAAAAAACAATTCCTATAATCATTATCATTGTGAAAACTGATCATTTTAATTTTGAATAATTTGTTCAAAGTGAACACGGTTAATTATAGTCAGTATTCAAATCCAAGCTTGTTGAAAAAGAATTATGGTCCAGATATACCTTCAAAAGTCAATAACTTAACTGTCACCTTTACATTTTTCCTGTGAATGTCTTTCTAGAGGATCAGGACAATTTTCTTCTGGTTTTCTAAGTATGATTTCAAACCCAAGTAATTATGTTGTGTTTTCCATGATTTCAAGTATAATTTTGGTTTTAAAATATCTCCTTATTAAACATTCTTATAGCAAAGTAATTACATAGTTTAAAGAAAGCAACTCAACCACCACCAAAAAAAAAAAAAAAAAAGGAATGATGAATTATTGCTTTCAATGATTAAGTAGTACCAACATCTCAATGTGTACATTTTCTTGAGAATGGAACTGCTGTAAAAAGTAGGGTCTGAATTTTTAGTCAGCATGAGTTTGAGAATGACTGTGATATTGAATATAGAAATATTTTTATTTATAGTTGTGGGTTAGTGGTGAAAGTTTAAATGCTTAGTTTATGGCTGTAGAAAAAGGAAATGTAAGAGCTCTTTTCTCCCAGGAGGTCTAAAAGTAACAAGAATAGCTATTTTTTAATGATTCTAAGTGACAGACTGAATGACTATATTTAAAATGTCACTTAATTCTTCTCATAGTATGTTATTCATGATTATTTTATCTTCATTCATTAAATTATAAAAGACTGAGTAGAGAAAACAATACAGGTACATGAAAGAAAGGGACAACAGTAATCTATAATATTACTACCTTTTAGCACTGGTCTTGCTGACTCTTCCTTCTTTTCATACATTTTTCCACTTTGACACCCTTCACTTTTTGCTGTCTTTTCCTTTTATGTTTTTGCATGTTAATAGGCAATATTAGTACCATGAGGCACCAATCTGACTGAGGTCTCAGTGGCCTGTATTTATGTCTTATTGTGATACTAGATACTTTCTGTGATCTTCCTGCTTTTTATTTTGTTAATATTGCTGTGCTAATGCTGAGGTGACTCAGTATAAAACTACACTCCGTTTGTGGCCATCCGCTAGGAGAGGAAGTTGTGAGGATGATTAAATCAGGAGTCTTGACAATGGACACAGAGCCTGGAGCCTTATCACAGATTATCTTTGACTGACTGGAGTGGGTGAGAATAATTCAAGGTTTAAAGAGTGCTCCTGGTTCCAAACTTGGGTATATATGACATAATTGAATCACCAGTCTAATCATTTTTAAGTTAGTTATATATATAAAAAAAAATCCCCCAAACAATTTTATTTATAAACATCGTGTAGATGAGGCAGAATCTCGGATCCTTTCTCTTCAGTGTCTAGTAATAACACAGGCATTGCATAGGCAACTTTAACTCATGTTCATTTGAGCAGAACATTATTCATCTGGATTCCTTCACTCCTGAAGCAATGCTCACGCACTCAAAAGTAGATTTAGTGGAAAAGTTCAATGTTAGTTAACATCTACGCACGCCTACAGGAACAACCTTCTACTTTGAAATAGAAGTCTAGCTGAAAAGTATCACTCAATTTCAAATGATTTTCTTATGATTTGTTTCCTACTCAAAGACCTTCTATTCAGACTAACAGACCAACACTAAAATTTCACTAGGCTACCCACTGATGAATCATCTTGTAGAGACGTTCAAAGCAGCTTTGGTAATTAATAACAAATTGTTTAAGTCTAAGCAATACTAGGATGTCATATGTAAAATGAGCACAGAGTGACTTGTTAAATTCTAAAACTATCACGCAAATAAAAAGTAGCATACCAATCATAAGAGTTGATGTTTTTAAGAAGTCTCAGATGACAGTGGTCAAATACATGGCGTATTGTGAACATAAGACTTTTAAAGCAGCCTTGGAGCTTTATTAATCCATTCAATTTCTATAACACAGACCAGAAAATATAAAGTGATTTTGATTCCATGCTTGCATTTGATTTAAAATATATTCTCAAATTATCACAATCGATGTTACAAATACACTGGAATGAAGCAAAATTATATTCATCCCACTTAGGTTGTATGCATCAATCAATGTTTACTAGAAAAAAATGCAACCTGACTAACTAATGCAAGTTAATTTGAAATTAACTCCAAACTGAGGGGTTTAAAAGGATTATATTCCAAGTCTGTTTCTGGTTCTAAAGGGTATTAGTTTTCCTAAATAACAAACTATCTTTTTCTTACAATACACACACATATAAACACACACATACAGATACATGTGTATGTATACACATGTACATACACATGTAATATATGCATCTATATGTATATGTGTCTGTGTGTTAAATGCAAATCAGGACTCCGACTCATGTAAAAAGAGGATATAAGGTTTGAATAATTTCAAGAAAATTTAGAAGAACAATGATGGGATTGAATTGTTATCAGCTCTCAAGGCAAATTAAGAGCTACAAGAGATTAAAATGACGATTGACAATAGGGATTTTTAATTAAAATAACCAATTAAAATCACACAACTCGTAAAATGAACACTATGCAATAAAAATAATATGAATCTGCAACTTTATCTTAAATTTAGCTTATTTTGGAATTTTACTGAAACACAAATATGATTTCTGGGTAGTTACTTGCTGTGAATACACACACACATTTTAGAATACCGTTGTCATATATTTTATATTTCCTTTGCTGCTTCCATGTGCAAAAACATTAATTCTCAAAGAAAAAAAAGTATTTCAGGGACAATTTTGCTCTAGTTTTTAGTTGTACAATTAAGCTAACATTGTTCATGCTAAATATTTATCATCTCCATGAAAACTATATTCTCCTTAAAGGGACTGAATGATATAAAAAAAGGCAACATGCCATCCTGCTTTATTCCTAAAGATCCATCAAAATTGCTGATGCTGTCATACAGTTTTTAACAATTTTTTCCAGTAAAATTTTAGAAAACATGTTTACCTGGTTTGAGAAGAGCTTTTAATCTTCAAGTTGAGAAACTGACTTGGGTAAAGTGGGAATAAACTATAATTCTCCAAAGACCTGTTTAATTTAGTTGCTTAACTCAGCGGTTTATTTTGAGACTTTTAAGCAGAATACATTACTGAAAACAAATTCCATTTGAGGAGTATTTCAGATAATGATTTAAGTAACTTTAAGTTAAATACACTATTCTTAATATTATCAGCTATTTCCTTCCCTATGAAAAGAATTTTAAGAGAAGAAAAAGACAATTTAGAAATAGGTCCTGTACTATTGGGCATCATCCTTTATAAGCAAAAATAAAATATATTATCTGAAGAGTAAATACTATACTGACATTTCCATAAGAATATAAGAAATGAAAGCCGTATTTTCTTCTTTTTTAAAAGGTAACTCATGTTGCTAATGTCTTTCTGGTTCCCAATATATCACAGAAGTTTTTTCTTTTGTAAAATAACAAATACAAATTATTTTTAAAAGAAAATAATGTTACATTTTAAAGTATTTTACTAATTATATGCAGTGTAGACTGTATTCTCAAGAAGATTTGACTGATTATTTTTCAAAATTAATATTTAGAAGTTATATTATTCTAAATAATAAAATGCTGTTTTTAATGAAAATGTGTTAAGTCAAAGACACTTCAGTCACTCTAAGAAGACAACTGAATTAACACAATAGTTTTTAAATGTAAAAAATGTAAATTTGGTTTAGAAACAAGGAAAGAATTTCATACACCTGCTGCAAATACTTCATGTAATTTCTGTAGATGTAGCATAGAGTACAATCAATTCATGGGAAACACAAAGAACTATCTCAGAATCCTCTCTTGAGAATGTTTGGGAAAATGAATAGATATGAACCCTACAAAACACTAACATTCCCAAGTAAATGAATAAGGGTAAAAGTGAGATTGAATCCTGGGGCTTAATAAACAGGATGACCAAGGTAAACAGAAAGGATATGATCAGAATACAGCTTTCTATCCTCTCATCCTCCACTGACATTGCCCAAGTGAGCCTGTTCTGTGGGATTCGTTCCTTCCGTCTCCTTTGATGAAATCTAAGGCATGTCACAAGGATTCCTCTGGTCACTGTTATACAATTAAAACTTCTGCTTACTTTAGTCAAGAGAAATTTTAGTTTAGTTCAATCTATTTTTGTAATCAATATATCCAGTACTGTGTAAAACAAAACAAAACACAAATCATAAGAAACAATTTTAACTGAAACGTTTTCCTTTTTACATCCAAATTCCCTAAACACCTGCAAAGATGGAAAGAGGATGAAAGTTGGAAAAGAAATAATAAGTGAAGGGCAGGAAAAGTCTGCTTTGGCACTGTCCCAGGGATTCAGAATTGGTACCCTGTGCCTAGTTTTTTAAGTAACCTCCATACTGTTCTCCATAGTGGCTACCATATCGCCCAGCAATCCCACTCCTGGGCATGTACCCAAAGAAAACCATAATTCAAAAAGATACACGCACCCCAATGTTCACTGCAGCACTATTTACAATAGCTGGGACATGGAAGGAACCTAAATGTCCAATGATAGATGAATGGATAAAGAAGATACGGTACATATATTTCGATACAATGGAATATTACTAAGTCATAAAAAGAACAAAATAATGCCATTTGCAGCAACATGGATGGACCTAGACATTGTCATACTGAGTGAAGTAAGTCAGGCACAGAAAGACAAATATCATATGATATCACTTATATGTGGAATCTATAAAAAGGGGTACAAATGAACTTATTTACAAAACAGAGGTAGAGTCACAGTTGTAGAAAACAAACTTATGGTTACCAGGGGATAAGGGGGGGAGGGATAAATTGGGAGATTGGAACTGACATATACACACTACTATATATAAAATAGATAACTAATAAGAACCTACTGCATAGCACAGGGAACTCTATTAAATATTCTGTAATGGCCTTTATGGGAAAAGAACCTAAAAAAAAAATGAATGGATATATTTATATGTATAACTGATTCACTTTGCTGTACACCTGAAACTAACACATTATAAATCAACTATACTCCAACAAAAATTAAAAAAAAAAAAAAAAGAATTGGTACTCTGTAGGCATGAATGGTCTTTGAAACTTGCTTTTTCTCTCAGGTGGCACTGTGTCAATTCTTCAGTGTCTTCCTTTGCTCTAAAATCACCTGGATATCTTACCCACACATTCCTCTGTACAGACACATATGTCTTTCCATAGAGAAATCCGCAAATCCTTTTAAAGCCTCTTAGCAACTCAGGGTACACTCCTACCTTCATTTCCACTGATCTCTCCTAGCCATCCTCTAATAACCTAGGGTGTCCATCTCTCAAGGTTCCTTGGAAAACATTCACTCATTCCTTGTTCTGATAGATGCTGGACAAGCAGGCAACCCCACTCAAGCAATTTCTATGTACTCTGTTTATAGAACAATTACCAGCCCTGAACTCTCAGCCTTTGAATTACTTAAATTTGAGTCCAACACATCTATTGTGTCCTTGAAGTTCAAGAGACACAAATCAGTTACCCTAACATGCAAGCTGCTCTCTCGAGATTTGTGGACCTGAAATGAACTGAAGCACTTACAAAAATTTTCTTTCTGAATCTCCAGCTCTCTGACTACTTCAACTCTGATACTTTTATAACTTCTAATGGGTAAGGTATCAAGTTTCAAACCCAGTATCTTGCCAGCACATTTGCTAGCACTGTCTGGGAGGTCTTATTTAATAATATGTGGATGTTTGATTCACATTATCTTTAACCAAAAATGAGACTGTAAAGTCTCCACTTTAACACTTGTTCCACTGCTTTGCATTAGGTTATTTGCATATAGCTTGGATTGAATGTTTATAAGCAAATGAAAAATGAAGAGATGGAAAGGTTTCCTTCTGATATGTTCAAGCTCTTCCCTGATACATCAGATTGTATAATCTAGAAGGAACCCAAAAAGAATCAGATGTTGCACATGGAATGTCAGTAAGCAAAACAAGAAGCAGACATTTTTGGGTTTACTGAATATAGTCATAATCGTCCAAAGATTTGATTCATTCCCTTAAATTGTATGTTTTCAAAATTGTTTGTATTCAAATCATGACCATCTACAATATATCCATTATATACACATATTTAAAATTTGAAATATTTTGGAATTTTAATCATGAAATACGAGGATTTAATAATGTAACTTTTTAGGTCTACCCAGATTGAGATATAAATAATCAATGAATTGAAATAGTCAATATCCACTTCTTACAGCTGTCACTGAGATGATATTCTTTTCTCCCTAATGATAAGTGTGTTCTCTATCAATAATACTCATCACAAACTTACATACAGGAGATTCCTTCTTTGTGTTAGCATACTAAATATACTTTCCAACATGTACTCGTTTACACATAGGAATGCTTATTCCTTTATAATATGAAACACCTTAATGTTTCGTATGAGGAAGAATGATATATTCTTGTATATGGATCCTAATTCCAGAGGTTAGCTTAAGTTTCTTCTGTGTTGGCATTTGTTTGCTGTCCATAGAGTACTCTTCTGTGTTCAATTTGCCCTAAATATACTTGATTACATAATTTTCTGTAATTATTTTTGGGGCAAGTTATTATAGCATAGCATAGTCTAGTATAGTACAGTATAGTATGATGATTACTTTTGTCAATAGAGACATAAGTATTGACAGAGACAATATTGACAGAGCAATCTAAAGAATAATCATGAGGAGTAAACTTATACTCATTCAGTAACACCGAAGCTTACTAAATTGCAAATAAACATTCACAAGCCTAATGCATGGTTAGTGTCACGTCGTTTACAAATCTTGGATTAATACAAAAACCTCTGATGTATTCATTCATTGTAGATATTGACACAGGAAGGAAACTCTTTATTTCTGTATTACAAATAAATACTTGGATGAAACCACATGTGTAGGGATCAGTTCTAAATTTAGGAGTTAGTAACTGGAGATATGCAGTTGCTCTTTTATGAAATTATTTTTCTTATTTGGTTTCATTAATCGTTATACAGATCTTTGAAGATAAATATTTATGACTGGCTAGCAAATGAAAACTTTGGCCAGCTTCTCAATGTTTCTCATATTTCTTAACTTTTGAAAACAACTAAACCAATAAAACAAAGCAAACAAAAGCAAAAACAACACGTCTAGGGAACAAGGTTAGCACTGGCTAAACTTCTCTAAAATAATACTATTTTATTTAAAATAATGATATTAAAGGGTATAGATTTCATTATTAAATGAAAAAAATAAGTAATAAACATTTAAATTAAATGAAAAATTAAATCACTATATTTATCCTGTGTGTTTCCTTAATATATCTTCAAATTTTAACATTACTCAATGCATAAAAATTATGCCAATGAATGAGTCCAATTTCCTTCATCCCTTCCCCATCTCCTCCCAGAATAAATAAATAAAACAGGCACATTCTAAGCCAGATAATTATAATAAGATTCAGTTTCTTAAAAGAGCATTCAGCAGACATGAGGTTATATAGAGACACAGATCGAAATGTTGTTATCTGGTAAATTATGGTGGTACACTTAAGTAATTTAAATAATTCAGAGCAATAACAAGGGGATTAGTCATTTGTTTGTCTAAAACCATGAATAATTACAATAACTTTAAATCTCCTTTTAACTCTATGGTTCCAGATATGGTAGAATAAGGCAGAACTAAGTTTAAAATTATATAATAAAAGCATTTACAGGAGTTTTCAAAATTGATATTTTAATATTGTTTATAAAGGTAAAAGAAAACACACTGATCTTAGATGAAAAGTATATACTTCCTACATTTTTTTCAAGATATTTTTTCTGTATGAATAATATGATGTGAGAATTTGGGATCTCTTTTGCTACTGGGCAGTAGCAACTGAAATAATGATGCATATATAAATGTCTTACAATGACAACTTTTCAATAAATGTCAGCTGAGTACTAAGTACAACTGTGTTAGAGTCACAAAATTTCTAAGTCACTTCAAATGTCTTCATATAGGGAAAAAAAAAAGAAATAAACAAAAAGCACAAAATAAAAAGCAAAATTTAAAAAGAACAAAAAAGAGGGAAAGAACAAAGTTTCCCAGTTGATCATGTACATAATGCTTTGACTACGTTGTTTTATTAATTTTTGGTTCAGTTGTTATGGGATGAAACTTTCACTGTCACTACCTGTCTTATAAAATCTAATATGATGCTTGATAAGAAGCAAATAGCATTGACAGAGTAAACAACAGTGTTCAATAATCCTTGAGCAGAATTATGCACCTCTTTCAGGTTAAGGAAATCTGAAACTCCTTGTTTTGCATGCAATGTGAATGTCTCTTTGTAGGAAGCACATCACAACATTTCTCCTTTCATTTCTCACCTCATTAACTCCCTTGACAAAAAATGTACGTAGATCTTGGAAGGGTTCAAAGTCTTTCTTTTGAACGTTTCAGATATGCTGAACTATAAGAGTGGGAGTGTCTATCAATTTCACTTGGATAAGAAGTATTTTTCAAAAATAATTTTTCTTAGGGGTCTACAAATTCTTAAAATCTTACAGTGTGTCTGAACAGCTCTACTTTTAAATGAAATAAAAGAAACATAATTAAAAAAGAACTTTGAAAATGAAGTGATTTGTTATATTCAAATGAGACGATTCGGAAACTGATTATAATTAACTTTGCACTCTACACTATTTTATCCTCTTAATGAAAGAAAATACTAAAATGGCTAAACAGAAAGAGAACTTTTTTATATCAGTTATATGGACCTACTTCTTTTAATGATCAATAGGCAATATGGAATATAAATTACTTCTGCAAAGTAAAAGTATTTGCAGAGTCGTACTGGAGAGGAATCAATGCTACAGGAGGACCCTATCACACTCCTTTCGTTTCATTGATATGGACAGTATTGCAGTATTATTTTATTGACAATCCCTCTTTTTTTTTTATCTCAGTGACTTCATGTACCTATTTTTTTACATGCCTACAAAACTCACTGATTTCCAAACAATAAAATTATAATGCTAACTCCTTGAAATTAGAATGAACCAAACATCCTTAGCAACTTCCTCTTTAATTACAGAAAATGGTTGGAGGTATTTCACAATTACCATTTCTATGACATCTCTTGAAAATTATAATAACTTCTTTCCAAGCTCATTGAAGTCAATGAATAATAACTTTACAAGAACACCCTGCATAATTTTTTACCTCTTCTAAGCTAATTGACCTCCCAAGTTAGTGGCCACAAAATATGCAGCATGTTCTTAACACACATCAGGTATTAGATTTATATTTAATATCTCCCCATGAATAAGCACATAAAAGTTAAAAATTACCGTGGTCAAAAGAGAAATACGGATTTGAGTTCTTTCTAAAGTCTGCTCAAAGTCCTCTCTTGATAAAGAACACTCTACTTTATCCAGTTGCTCAAGCCAAAAATAAAGAGATTACATTTATTCATCTTTCCTTATCCTTCATTTCGATTTCTTTTAGCATATTTTTCCAACTCCAATTTAAAGTCTTATTCTCACTCTGTCCATTTTTTTCCTACTTTCTTAGTGTTACATAATCCTGCACTTGAACTACTGCAGTAATTTCTTAACTTATTCTGCCTCCATTCTTGCCCCATATTATCTGGCTGATCAAATAATTCTTTAAAACATAAATTACATGTTGTAATTTTTCTGCTTCAAATCCGCCAATGGTTTCCATCTTATTTCAAATAAAATTGAATCCTGCCCTGACTAACAAATTCCGATTTACCATTCTTGGAAGACCTGCTTACCACTGTGGACTTATAAATGACCATTTTGAAAGAAGTTACAGTATTTGGTATTGCTATTGCAGTTTTCATCAATCCATGAACATTTGACATTTCAAATTATTAGGTAACACAAAATATGGAAGACATTTCACATTTTGAATATGAGATATCATTATAAAAGTAAAATATGAAGCAAAAGTTGAAAATGGAAAATGCTACTTTAAAAAAATCCTTAAATGCATATTCACTGTAAACAAAATGCATTTGTTAATACATAATGTATTCCTTGAATTCTCCTACTGTCTCATTAAAACTTGCAGTCCATGGGGGTGGTGTGGAAGGGAAATTTGAATTTGCCTTTATTTTAGTCATCAGAAATTCTGAGGGTCGGGGCCCAGTATTTGAATTTTAACAAACACTCTAGGTGATTTTAACAAAAGCAAAGTTTGAGAACAGATGCTGTAAAGGATTCATGAGAAAAGTTCAATTACAGAAATCCATATACATGATTTTATGGATTTCAGAGCAGAAGTTTGAGACAGAGATAGCAATTGGGAAGTGATCAACACAAAATAACATTTAAAACCATGGGAATGGTTGAAATTACCTACACTGAGTGGGATGAGAGAGAAGTGCCAGGACTGAGACCGATATTTTGAGTTTTTGGTAGTGTGTAAAAAAGGAGCCCCCAGAGAGACAGGAAAGCTGGGGATGTGATGTAATTTTAATTCTGGCAATGAGTTTGGAATGCTACTTTTAAATCCTTAATGCCTGTATTTTCTAAAATGAGACAAATGTCTTCTAAAGGTCTATTTGCTTTTTATTTCAATTTTAAATAAAACACTTTCATGTCAATTTTTATTAGGTATATCATTCTTTTAAAATATTTGGTTTTGAATCACAAGAATATGCATTCTTTAAAAAAGATCATTTGTGATCAGAGTATAATTAATTGGAAAAAAAAGCTTAGTGAAGAAAGAAATTTTAATAGGAGGAAGTAATAAACAATGTCCATGGAAACTGAGAAGTTCAGCACACTTTAAAAAATAGTATGCTGGTTTATGTTTAACAAATGGCTCTCTGGGAAAAGAAAAAAAAAATTGATTAGCAATGGTTGCCAATTTCTGTTCTGTAACTCCCAGCAGGGTTGATTAGAATTGGCGAGAGACATATAATAGCACCCCGTTATATAGTATTTCTGCCATAAAAATGCAATAGATAAAAAACAACATCAAAAACATACATAATATATAGCTAAATGTAGTAAAATAATTAGAAACAAGTGAGTTTTTAATTTATTTATTACTAGTTTTATATAATTAATATGTATTATAGATATAAATATGTAATTAATTTTTAATAATGGCTGTGTTTAACATACACTCTGCAAAATTCCTGAGAATTTAATGATCAACTCTCATGAGCCAGTATGAACCAACACCTGCACACCATGGCTTACAGATCTAAGACTTCAAGTGAGGTTTTTCCAGGTCCTGTGAACCTCTTAGTATACTGATACTCTTAGTATACTTAACATATATTTGTTAGCTTTAAATTAGCTACTAAATTTGGGATGTTCAAGAGTGGGATTCATATTGTATTGTGTAACACGTGTTATTAAATTAAAGAGCACAGAGCTTGACATTAACAGTTACCTGATAAAATTATTGATATGTTGGTACAAATATGACCCGCTCCTTCCAGCTCTAAAAGTCTTTCAATGGAAAAAGCATTTCTGTAGAAGACTTTGAAACGTATAAAGGTTAAATCTCATATGAATTATATTTATGATATAAGTGAATTAGCTTATACAAGTTTCAATTGTGACATAATTTATGCAAAATCCTGACATCTTTTCTCCAGTTTAAGATAAATGTCACCTAGAAGTACAGAATCTCTGTATGGTTGACTTTTGCTGGAGCTTCAAGGTGAAAAGACAAATGTGGTAATCATAGCAAGTAGATCCAGAGGGTGCACAACAGTTTTGAGTAAGCTTGGGAGTTCAAACTGATTAATCTGAACTGAATTATTTATGGATCTTTTTAATGCCATGGAAGTGATTTTTTCTAACGTAAAAGAAAACCAAGGTAAATTTATCTCCTAAAATTTCTGAGTCCTTTCCCTGGCATGAAAACTACCTTAGATACTGGCCTAGATTCTGAAACTTTGAGCATGAGTGGAATTCATCCAAAACCAAGTTATTTTTCTTTGCCAAAAAAAGTGCCCCTATAATTGCCAGGGGATATATTCCAAATGCTCCATGCCTGTATTAGTTTCCTAGGGATCCCGTGACACAATGCCACAATATGGGTGCCTGGAAACAAGAGAAATTTATTGTCTCACAGTTCTGAAATTAAGGTGTCAGCAGGGCCATGCTCTTTTTGAAATCTTTAAGGGAGAATCCTTCCCTGTGTCTTATTAGCTTTTGGTGGTTTGCTAACAACTCTTGGAGTTACTTGTCTTGCAAATGTGTCACTCCAATTTCTGCCTCTGTTGTCACATGGCTATCTTTTCCTTGTATGTCTCTATCTTGTCTTATAAAGACACTAGTCCATGGCTTCCCTGGTGGCGCAGTGGTTGAGAATCTGCCTGCCAATGCAGGGGACACAGGTTCGAGCCCTGGTCTGGGAAGATCCCACATGCCGCGGAGCAACTAGGCCCGTGAGCCGCAAGTACTGAGCCTGCGCGTCTGGAGCCTGTGCTCCGCAACAAGAGAGGCCGCGATAGTGAGAGGCCCGCGCACTGCGATGAAGAGTGGCCCCCGCTCGCCGCAACTAGAGAAAGCCCTCACACAGAAACGAAGACCCAACACAGCCAAAAATAAATAAATTAATTAATTAATTAAAAAAAAAAAGAAAAAAAAAAAAAAAAGACACTAGTCCTGTTGCATTAAGACCCACCCTAATGACCTAATCAACCTGATTACACGTGCAAAAACCTTACCCCCAATAAGGCCACATTCATAGGTACTCTAGTTAGGACTTCAATGTTCCCTTTTTTATCTGGCACAATTCAATCTATAACAACACCTTACTAAGTATGACCCATTCTGTCTTTAGAAGAGGAATAAATACCCTTTGGATGTATCATAGATTTTAGCTGACAGTCAAACTATATCAGATTTAATTATATAATTACTGTTACACAATTAATAGGTCTGAATTTTGAAAAAGGTTACATCCCAAAGTTGATCCTATCCTTTTCAAATGTAATAAATAATGCATCCTTTTAGATATTTTAATGATGCATTTTAGTTTACAATTATATTTCTATAACACTCAAAATTACTTTATATTTAATGTGAGGCTCAAAAGGGTTTCCATTCTATTGTTCCTTTTAATCTATTTCAATTATAGTTAATCATGTTTCCTGTTCATTTCAACTTTAAAAACATCTAAATGACAGAAAACATCATTTTAAAAAAAAATCTGTTAAAACCTGCTCCTTTTCATGCACCTTGAATAAGTATATCCATTTAATAGCACTATAAATATGTTGGTGTGGCTGCAATAAGATCATTAACTTTATTGCTATAATCACGGTATGAGGATAAACTGTACCTTCAGCAACAGAATTAGTGTCCAACTGTTTCAGATGCCTAAGAATTTTCACAGTACAACATATATTCCTTTCTTATTAAAATATTAATGATCTACATTTCATGTTTTAATTTTTAATCTTAAAAAGACACTTCATCATATCAGGTCATGAAACAAATTTTCTTATTTACCCATCTTGTGTTTGGTTTGTCTGACATATATAATGAAGTTTATATAATAGTTTAAAATGAATATAATTATTAGCCATATAACATGTTATTCTTAGTTTAATTCCAAAATTCAGATTGAAGTTATATATCTTACATAATCTTACATAATTAATGAAGAATTACTATATTTCAAACTAATATTTAATCAAGTTAATTAAAAGCTCAATAATATATCATCCAAATAACTCAATTATTTGACGTGAGCCAAGAAGCATAAAGACTAATGCTTTTAAGTGGGTTGGTTCATATGTCTTGAATGAGTGAATGAAATAATGTGGCTGTGATAATAATAGAAACAAAGAAAATTATTTTGCTATAAAATTGCAGCATGTGAAAGGAAAAAGCATATTCCTGTGGAGCACATTAGAAAAATAATAAGTAAAATAATATAAAATAATGACTTTAATAGAATAAAATTATATATATAGTGAGGCAAAGGAATAATTATGAATTAATAAATGGATGACTTCCCAAATAAATAGAAAATCAGATAAAGCAAGTGCAGGAATAAGCAAAAGCAGAAACTAAAGGCAATTGTGAATATCAAGTTTAAAATATCAAACTTCTAAGAAAGACACTGGGAAACCTAGAGGATTTTCTGTTTCCTCTGAAAGGCCAAATATGAATAAAAACAAAAATTGTGGCATAATATTATTTACCTCAATTTTGAGTCTCCTTAGTTCAAATTTTTAAAGAACAGCTCAAAAATTACTCATAATGTGATAATGCAAATCAAAACAAAGATAGAACTTTAACTTTCCACTTATGGGAGAGAGAGTTAAGAAGTTTCATAGTATCCAGTAATATCAATGGCATAAGAAATGAAAATGTTCATAATCTTTTGGTGAGAATTTAAATTGATGGATGCAACTTTTCTAGAGACCAGTTGGCAATATCTAGCAATACTTAAATATGCTTTATTTTTGACCCAACGGTCAAAAGAAGTGAGTACAGGATAATCAATTTGTTATTGTTAGGAAAAGCAGAAATGTATTCAAGTGAGGCCAACCAGTTAGGCTGTGGGTCATCCATAGATTAAAACAACTGAACAAACAAACAAGCAAAAAGCTCTGTGCATTCAAGAAAGGGAAAGGTAGATCTCTAAGGGCTAAAAAATATTCTAAGACTTATTAGTGAACACAGTAAGTTATAGAACAATGTGTGTACTATGAATGATTACCGTTATGAAAATAGTTTTAATTCAGTACAAATAACAAATGTAAACCTTTGGGGAGGCACTGGGTAGAGGGTGATGGAAGACTTCATATTTCACTTTATTTATTTGCCTCTATTTGCATATTATTTATTCATTTACTTATTTCAATTGTAGTTAACTGGGAGATGATCTTGGCGGTCTTTATAGGTTTTATCATTATACTTCTCTATTTTTATAGAAATGTATTAAACATAATACAAACATACCAATAGCACAGGAAAGAGTGAGGGAAGGGTATTCAATAAATACTGCTGAAATTTTTTAACAACTGGAAAACATCAACTCAAAACCTTACCACATTGTACAAATTACCTCATACTATACATTCATTCATTCCAGATAAACCACAGTGTCATTGAAAAAAAACCTGAAATATATTATAAGATACATATATATATTTATCAAACACTGAAAGAAAGATAGCTTATGAATATTAGAAGTCTAACAGAAACAACAAGAATAACCCTCAAAAGCTATGCATGATGGAAATAAAGAATTTGTTAAGGATATTACAAGAAATTCCCCCATAAATAAGTCTGACTAATAATATATCCAAAACATTAAAAATATATAGTTGAGAGAAAAGTAAAGATGAGAAACTAGTTGCCAAAAACAAAGATGGAATCAAAGCCAGAAACATGAGAGGAGGATAGAAAAGGAGTTAAAACCAGGAATTGATACACACCATACGAGATGGTGTTGAGTATCTGTGGAACACTGGGATGTAAGGCTGGACACAGCATTTGGAGGTGGTGGGAAGTATGCTTCTTGCATACATCTGAGTTAAGATGGGACTTTCAATCTCTTAAATTGGAAATAGAAAAATACCCCTGGCCTGGGGACATGGCATGGAGGCAGGCTTCCTACACTGGCCATAGGTGGGAAAATAGCCATTGAAAGAAAAATCATGTGCTATCCACCCTTGTGAAAACCTGAGTCTCAGGAGACATTAAACATGAAAACTGAACTAGAGTCAATACAAAACTTTGGCTCCTAGTAGAATTAAAAACAAAATCTGCCCATAGGAATATTTATAAACACGGGACACCTGCAAAACTCCCAGAGAAGAAAATACACCCTGAAGATTAACTCATGACATACAAAAAAAACGCATGGAAAACCACCAGGAGAGTGTCCACTAAAGCAGAAAAGAGCCCAACTCACTCTATATAAATACTGTTAATTTCATTAACTGGGCAATTTGTAAGGACGTTTAAAAAATCCTGGCCAAAATCTATTATGGAAAATGCGTTTCAGTAAAGATGCCAAGGGAATAATATATCATTAATTGAAGAAACAATATAAGAAGAAAACAACTATGATTCTAGTGAATGAACAGGCAGACTACAAACATATAATTTACAAACACACAATTAGGAATAAATCAAGAAAAATGGTCAAACAAGAGATAAGTAAAGAAAATAAGAGACAAGATAATGAATAATACCTTTTTCACAGATCTAATTAGCAAAATATATTAACCAATGCTGGCAGCAATGAGCTGTAAGGGATCATTCTCATAATTGCACGTGTGTGTGTGTGTGTGTGTGTGTGTGTAAACACATAGTGCTTTTGAATAGGATATTGGCAGTATTCATACAGACCCTAAATAGTCAAGATTGATATCTTAATTCCTTTTTAAGAACTTACTCAATGAAAATTATACTAAATGTACAATGTTCTGTTAGTTCAAATATATAATAGTACTATGTATAAATTACAATATGGGGTTACTTAAACAAAACTATTTTCACCCAGTGGAGTTTTGCCTAGATATAAAAATTAATGTTTACAAAAAATACATAATAACATCTAGTACTAGCCAAATGCATGGTGTGTAATTGTTCAAAAATATTTGCTGAATAATGAACAGATGAAAGAGGAGTTGAATCAATCAAAATAAAAGCATAAATAAATAAATATATATATTATTTATATATATATATATATATATATATATATATATAATGTTAGGGGGACATATAGGAAAACTAAAACATCCCCATGTAAACTATAATTACAGTTTTGAGAATATGTCCATAAAGTTCTTAAAAGTAAAGTCACTGAATTATAAATCATTTAATCAAATTATTTATTAACATATAAATACATTAATTTACTAGATATATTTAATATTATTTACCCTTTCTATTTTTTAATAATGTCTAAGTAGGTATTATTTTACAGCAATAATAAAAAAGGCAAATAATTTTTTTAAAACCTAACTCAGAATACATCCCCTTTAGGGAAAAAAAATAATTCATTCACTAATTCCTCCTAATTCCTCCATTTTAGTCTATAACTTTATTCCATGTTGGTCTTAGTCAGGTTGGGCTGTTATAACAAAATACCATACACTGGGAGGCTTAAACAACAGACACTGATTTCTCACAGTTCTGCAGGCTGGTAGGAGACAGCTGCCCTATTGCTGGGTCCTCACAGGGCCTTTCCTTGGAGAGAGTGAACTCTCATGTCTCTTCCTCTTCTTATAAGGGCACTAATCCCATCTGAAGGACTCCACCTCCATGCTCCTCCACCTCCAAATATCATCACATCAGTAGTGAGAAATTCCACATAGGAATTTCAGGAGAACACAAACATTCAGTCCATAGAAATGATTATGTTATGAAATTATATTACATTAAAAGTTAAAATTTTTTATGAATTATTTTACTGTATTTTTCATTGCCTTCTTATCTTTCACTGGCTCTTTTCTCACCTCTTATAGCAGGTATCATTCTGGAAAAATCCTTCTTTATTTAAACTTCTCTCTCTTTACCTTAGTAAAATTTGTTCTATTTCAACTCTTTTGAAAGACATTTTTCCTGTTATGGGACCCAATTCTTCTCCTAGTAAATGCTAGAATTCCCTATTGTTCTGCCATTGTTTATCTGTTTTTCCATGTCTATAGTTTCTCCTTCTCAAAGTTGCCTATTTCTCTGATATTTAAAAACTTTAGGTGAGTGACTTTTACATTCTGAATATCTTACTAACATGCAAACAGTGAGAAAAATCAATTTCCTTCCAAAAATTTAGTAGGCAGCAAAAAAGTTGATTTGAAAAAAAATTCCTTCTAAGTTTCCAGAATCCCTTGCATCTCTAATTCAGTACTGATTTTTAGCTGGCCTACAATCATATATCTAGTCTAATTGCTTGCTGTAAGTTTATATATTATTAGTATTCACTGGAAAACTGACACTTCTAAAGCATCAAACATATGTTTGTCTCCCAATTCATATTTCCAGCCCTGACTTGAACTCTGGATCAAATATCCAACTAGCTACTCTATGTTTACAATTTAAATGTCTCATAGACATTCCAAAACTCCTGATTTATTTCTCCTGTAATTATTTCAAACAGCATTATCACATCTCAGTAAATGATGCGATCATGCACCTGGCATGTCAGGTCAAATTGCCCTGAACTTTCTAGATCCAATCCATTAGCAAGATCCAGGGGATCTATCTTCTACCTAGACCGCAAATGCATGCACTGCTCACCATGAGTGTTACTGCCACCACAATCCAAACCACAGTTACTTTTACCCAAAATGCAATAGTCCATTGACTCTCTCTGCATCCTCATATGTCCACTAGAATTTATTTTCACGATGCCAATCAGATTAATTCATTTTGTTACTCAAACTCGCCATCGCCTTCTAATTGCTATTATCATAAAAATTCAGACTCCTTATCATGGTTCATAGCACTTCACATGATCTACCTTCTCGCCATTATTTAGATCACAGTTTTTATTCTTATCTTGACTAAGTCGACTAGGTAACTGGCCATCTTATTTTTTTCTAGAATCTGCCCAACTTTCTTTTGCTGTAGGGCCTGGGAGCATTCCCATCTATAGACTCCCCTCCCTAAGCCCTGTGCTTTAGAAGACCCTGCAGACCACAAACCACTGAAACACAAAGTGTTTATTCTTTTCCTTTTTGAATGATATGAGTGTCTTGTTTTTTTTTAAGTTTTTGGAAATTTAGTAACCCAATGAGCACATGGGGATGTGGTCACCCCACTGGGACATAAAGACCAAAGGATGTAAGTCTAAGAGAGCAAAAAAGTGAGTGAGAGTGTGTGTGCCTGTGTGTGGATCTGTGTAAGTGTGAGAGCATGTTTGACAAAGTATGACCAAGAGTGTGTGGCAGTTAGTGTGGGTGTGTGGGCAGGGCGCGTGAGAGAAGGTGAGTGACTGAGGGTGTGTATGCGTGTGTGTATATATAGATATGAGTGAATCTTTGCGAGTGTGAGTGAGAGTGTGTGAGAGTTTTGTGGTTGTGTATCAGTGAGTATGAGAGAAAATGAGTGTGATTCTGTGTGGATTTGTGTGTGTGTGAGGATGTAGGGCTTTGCGTGAATGAGAATGTGTGAGGATATGTGAGACTCTGTGCATTTGTGCTGTGTGCATGAGTGTGTGTGTGTGTGTGTGTGTGTGTGTGTGTGTGTGTAGGAGGGAGGGCAGACAGGAGAAAATCACGGCCTCTGAACTGGTAAGACAATAAGAGAGGAGGATTTGGTGTCAATGTGGCTACCACCAAACCCCAAAGTGGGTAAACAGCAACTCTTTTCCCTCACCTCTGCTGATTCTGTGCCATTTTAGAGACACTCATAATTGCTTAGGAATCCTGAGTGGGAAAAATGAGACATGGAAAAGCTCCCTGCTTAAGATACCTATGAAGTCTTAAGTACAATATGTACAGTTTTAAATAAACTTTATAAACCTTTTCTTCTTCTTTTAATGTAAAATTTACAATAAAACATAGTATCTAAAAGCTATCTCATATAAATATTTATAGGAATAGGTACATGGAAATATACATATATATGTATACACACACACACACACGATATGCTTTTAGATATAGATACAGATATACACACTTTCACATCCTCTCCAAAATAGTGAAATATTTACAATGTTTAACTTACTGTCTTTCACACATCTGAAAATTTTGTAACTGTTTACATTACTGATACAACTGCTAGTAAATTACAGTTTTGCTAATTTGCTTGACATTTAGGGTTACCTAGAGTACTTAATAAATGTTCTCATTCTTGGACCCTAACTCAGACCAGCATAATCAAAATCTTATGAGAGTGAGGGGCTGGGGCAATTGTCAGCATCAACAGGTAGGTAAACCCACAACTCCTAAATGCCATGTGACTTTACACCTCAAATTATACCCAGCATGCAGTGGAAAGCAAACGAGTACTTTTCAACTGAAAATTAAATGGTTCCTCTGTTAGTCTCCTAGACTGCCATAACCAAAATACTACAAACTGGGAGGCTTAAATAACAGAAATTTGTTGTTTCAGAGTTCTGGAGACTAGAAGTCCAAAGTCAAGGTGTCAGCAGGGTTTGTTCCTTCTGAGAGCTGTGATGTAAGGGTCTATAACAGTCCCTCTCTCTCTCTACCTACAGATAGTTGTCTTCTCCCTAAACGACTTTAAATCATCCCTCCATGCGTGTCTGTATTCAAATATCCTCTTATTAGTATGCAAGCCATATTGGCTTGGGGCCTATCCCAATGACCTCATTTTAAATTGATTACCTCTTTTAAGGCCCTATCTCCAAGTAAGGTCACATTCTGAGGTACCAGGGTGGTGTGGGACGGTTAGGATCCCAACATAGGAACTTGGAGGAAGGGACACAATTCAAATTCTAACAGATTCGATGGAAAATATTTATTTTCCAGTTTATCCATCTCTATTTAAATTTGTTAATTATTAATAAGTATACATTCTCGGTTCATTTTCTTTCTAAACTTTCTTCCCTCAGCCTCTGGTAGAGAATCCTATACGTGAGAAGCTGAATTTGTGATCAAGGTGAATGTGTCCAGACACTTTCTTGGAAGGAAGCACAACAAGTCCTTAGTGTGCAGTCTCGTAGAGAAATCTCTAATTTGTTTCTGCCAAAACTTCAGAGTTGGGGTAATTTCTCAAAGCCCTGCAGCAATCCTCCTTTCTCATTTGACATAAAGTGAGTCTGCATGTCTTTTTTTTTGAGGAAAAAACAGGAACCCTTAAGACAAGAAAATGAAAAGTGCCGGGTTAACCCTGGCAAGAGGCGAAGAGATCAAAGACGAGGTGCAGCCTTCTGGCAGGGACCTTTCGTCATGATGAGTAATTAATGAGCACCAGAGGGCACCGTCTTCTGCTTCTGGGCATACACGCCTGGCATGCTGTGGCTGTGCGTCTCCAGTTGGAAAAGGATTCTTAGTATATAAGCAAACACCTTGAGGATCCCATATTAGCCTCTGAAGCTTTTACTTTATGTAACTGTCTTAACTGAAACATAGATTATGAAGGTTAAAGGAAATGATCCATTTCTTAATCTGGTTGCACGTCTAGTATTAATACTTTAAAATGTTTACTCTTACCTCCCTTCATGTTTCCATTTTATGAATAATTGATACAATTATTCTTCTCCATTTTTAATATAGATAATGGTTCTCAGACTAATTGATAGATATGAAGGTATCGCCATATATAAGTTGTTAAGTCCAGGGTGTTTCTGAGCCCTAGGCTTCCTAGTTCCCCCATCGTACTTTACTGGCAAGACCCTAATTCTTGTTTTATCCAACACCCCTGCAACTACATCTGAAACACTAAATTTGATTAGAGAAAAAGACACAATCATGGTAACTGTTCTTACTTTAAATTCACAAGTATCTCCCTGAAGTGGACCATTAGTGCCACTTGGAATCCAACTAGATGTCCCTAATTAATTTCCTCTCTTTCTCACAAAGGGGATAAGTCTACACCTTTACTCTTGTCAGAATTCTCATGTACTCTTCTCAGCTGATGACCTTTCTCTTTATTTTCTAGAAAATAGAAAGCATTCCCAAGAAAACTTGCACAGGTTCTCCCATTACCGCATCTACAGACTCCCTGCCTGCATATATGTATGTGCCTTTCTCCGTCTTGATTTTCATTAAAATGGAAGAACTTGTCATGCTCTTCTCTCTACCTGTTCCTTGTGCATGGACTCTTATAACCTCTCTCCTCTCTCTCAAACATTCGACCCTTACAACAGTCTTCCATATTTCTGTCATCATTATTTTATTTACTTCCCACTGAGTCACTACCAGATATGTAAAAGTATTCTGTAACACTGTAGACTATCCTAAAACGAGCAAAATACTTCCTTGATCCCACATTCATTCCTCTTCACATACAAGGGTATGTCCACTCCAGTATTTGATACAACTCCTATTGAAAAACAAATCTATATCTTCTGTCCCCAGTTCATCTTTCCTCATTTTCTCTGGAATAAATTCCAAAGATATTTTACCCCCATTCCTTCAGGTCAGGCTCTGTTTAAGGTCACCAATGACTTCACATCCCAATAGGTCTCAGTCATTATACCTTCCTCTAATAGCATCATAAGGCACAAATCAATCACAACTTATTTTCTGAAATGCTGGCTTTATTTAGTTTCTAGAACATCACTCTCCAGAGTCTTACTCTCACTGAGTTTTCCTTCAGCTTTGCGAATTGTTTCGTCTTGGGTTGTCTTGCTGAATCTGTTAAAGAAAAAATCATTCTGACACCTTTTTTAAATGGTAGGAAGATTGTACAGACGACTAGAGTTATTGCAATACGGGAAAGAGACGGTGCTTAACTGAGAATACAGCAAAGACAGCTGGGGATTTGTAGCCAAAGAGCACAGTGAGGGCATCAGTGGATGGAAAGTTAATAAGAGGAGACATCAAGGTTAGAGAGATCATTGCAAAACTCTTTTAAGAGGACTCTTGCTGAAGGCAGGTCAAGGATTTATACATGAAAGGTGGGGGGATAGAACACTTGATTAGTTACCAAGAGTGATCGGATATCAAGGATAGGTGTGTTCCCACTAAATTGACTTAGCAGGATTCTTGCTAAGACTGGGCTGGACAGAGGAAAGACAGGACAGGAGCCTTACTAAAGTCTGGTCAAGGGCAAATTATTTGTCAATCCCATTTTTACCAAGTTCTGAATTTTAAAATGCCCCAGGGCTTAGTCTTCAGGCCCTTTCTCTTCTCTATTTGTATTTTCCTCCTAGGTGATTTAATGCAATGCTGTGACTTTCAAAGCCATCCATGTTCTTTTAATTTTCAATTTTTAGTTTCTAACCTGAACACTTTCCCCAAATTCACACATGAATATCTAACTGGCTACTAGACATGTTCACTTGGATTACTATAAAAATTTACATGTTACTACAGAGAACAAACTAGTGGTTACCAGTGGGGAGGGGGGAAGGCACAATATATTGTGCACAAACTATTGGGTATAAGATAAGCTCAAGGATGTATTGTACAACACAGGGAATACAACAAGTATTTTGTACTAATGGTAAGTGGAAAGTAACCTTTAAAAATTGCATAAAAATCTTTAAATTTTTTTAAAAAAGAGAGTTTGGCAGGGTTACTGAATCTAAGATCTTCCTATAAAATAAAAGAAATTATGCCAAAATAACCATTTAGAAAACATATTAAAGTTATTCCATTTTTAATAGTATCAACATTTTAAGTATATTGGAATTAACTAAAAAAAAAGACATCTATTCAGAAAATTTAAAAACGCTAAAAAAGAAGCTAAGGTATGAAAAATAATTTACATCTTAGGAGTTCCAGAATCTAACCCTTGATTTTCTCCCTCAAATCATCTTTCTGCCTTCCATGTTTCCCATCTCAAATTACATTAAGTTGCGGAGCTATCCTTGATATTTTATTTTATTCCCACAGCCATTCTATCAAGCCATTGTGACTTTATCTTCAAAACAGATCCAAGATTTTACCACACTCAGCAACATGATCTATGCTCATAATACCTTCAATTCTTTTTTTAAAATTAATTTTTATTTGAGTATAGTTGCTTTACAATGTTGTGTTAGCTTCTACTGCACAGCAAAATGAATCAGCCATACATATACATATATTCCCTCCCTTTTGAATTTCCCACCCACTTAGGACACTACAGTACATTAAGTAGAGTTCCCTGTGCTATACAGTATGTTCTCCTCAGTTGTCTATTTTATACATAATACCTTCAATTCTGTTATACACTATCCTCCTACCAAGTCCTCCTGTTTTCACATTTGTTTTCTTGTATTATATTCTTCATTCAGAAATGACAGCAATCCTTTTCAAGTTCAAGCCATATAACATTACTCCTTTGTTCAATGCCCTCCAATGACTTTCAATTTTAGATGGATCTTTGCAATAGATCCAAGTTCATTACCAGACCTTACAGGCCTTACGTGATCTGTTATTGGTATTCTTCTCTATCCTCGACTACTCCTGCATCTTTTCTCCCTTTCTTACTGTTCCCCAGCCACGATGACTGATGAGCTCTGAACAGGGCAAGTGTGCTCCCACATTTGTGCCTTTGCACTGGATATTCTCTCTTCCAAATACTGTCCTTTAATTTTGGATATGACTCATTTCCTCACTTAAATCACATCTCTGCTCACATAAGAATTTAATCAAGAAGGCTTCCCAAATCTTTGTGTAAATAGATCTACCTCCTGATCCATCACTCTTTATGTACTTATTCCGACTTATATTCGTCATAGCGCTTAGTATCTATTAACATACACTACATTTATTGAGTATCATTTGCCCGCTGCTTTCTACTATAATATAAGTTAAATTATAAGAGGATTTTGACTTTCTTTTTCACTGCTGTATCCTGACACTTTAAACTTTTCATGGTAAGCATTACATACATATTTACGGAATGAATAAAAGTGTACATTGTGTTCATCTAAGTTTAATATTTTTCATTTTGGAAAGTATCCATTTTGGAAGCACATGGATTAAAAAGCCCTTATGAGTGATGATATAGAAGTAATGTTATTAAAATTGGGGAGAGAAGGGTATAAATATTCTACCTTATATCAATTGCAAAAAATTTGAACAAAAAAAATCTGAATCTGCTAAGAATGCCCTTAATTTTAAATAGGAATTAACGCCCTAACTAGTGTGCTTATATACACCACAGACCGTCCTGAATTAGTATACATATGTGGGCTTTATTTTTGCCAATTTCTAAAGTTATGAATGAAAAGACTACTGTAGTGTGAATTGGTATAAATATAATATAAATTGAAACTCAGTTTTCTTTTTTCTCAGTATCAGCCTCTATCTCCTTTTCTCAATAACACTGTACTATCCCAAGAAATCTGTATTCAATCAGAATAACAACAAAAACCTATAGATTTGAAGAAAAGGAAAAATCATGCCTTGAGACATAGTGAATTTGAATAACTGGTCCGAAGTGGCACAGCTACTAAATGGTGAAGCAACAGAATTATAATCCAGAGCTTCTTAGATAATATAGAATACAGCCATATAGTTGGGTTGTTTAAAGACTTCATAATAAGCAGCCACAAGTTAAAGCGTGAAGTTGAAGATTGTTTGTTATCTTTCATATACGTTTCCTGAAAAATGGAGAAGGAGGTGATAATACTGATGACCTGGTTGAAGGGTAGAGGGGATTTAGTTTAGTGAGAAAGGCAGAACCTTGACTGCAGCAAGATCCCAGGGGAAAAGGTGAGAACTTTTATTTTTAAATAGCTGCGGCATAAAACCAGGACAGCTACACTGGTGGAGGAGAGGTGTGATGTCAGCAGAATCAACCAAGAAACTGCAGAAATTAGACTAAGGCAAATGATTTCTCACCTGAGTGGCATGATAAAGAATAAAAAAGCTAAATCCAGTTGAGATTTGAAGAAGATGCACAACTGAGTGGTCAAATAGGTAGTGCTAGAAAATAAACCATGAGAAATGTTGCAGGGGATCGCAAACATTATAGTAAACTGATAGCAAAGGAGAAGGTTGGGAAGGGAATGAATTTGGTAGAGTTATGGTGATACACAATGATTACTTCCATTGAGGCCATGTAAATAAGTGGATAAACGTGGCCAAATTGACTGGAAAACCTAGTATAATAAAACTAGGATGATGTGAAAAACATCAGGTTATTAGTGGTTATATATATAATAAATGGATTAGTATGTAACTATATATCATCACAGAGAAGTATTTTTGACTTTTGTGTTGTGTATATAAACTATTACAGAGAAATGCCTCCAAAGCAGGGTCAACTCTGACAGTCGCAGGGCTCCAGCAAGAGTACAAATGGAGAACCACATAGCATATGTCTCAATGGTGAAAGCTGATGAATCAAGCTAACGAAGTATTAACTATATTCTATTATCTTACTTTGAAGATAAACTTTTATCACAGACTGAAAGTCCAGGTTAAGTAGATGGAGTCCCATCTCTATTATCAATCAGGCTCTGGAAGCTGTCTCAAATTGGTTGGTCAGAAGTTGTTTGGGTACCTGATAGATACTTTAACTTGAATCTGAAACTCACCCCCTCTTGGTGAAAGGCAGGGCCAGAAAACATCCTGAACAGGGCAGATTACCCTCCTGTCCGAATATAGAAAACTGAAATGCAGATGAAGTTAAATTCATTTTGTTTCACAAAGAAAACCACAAAAAATTGTAAAATGGAAAGACCCTAGAGGTCTTTCCTCTAAACTTTTTAATTCAGCTTTTCCCAACTCCTTTCATTCCAAAACTAAGAAATTGCATTTTAATCTTTAAAGACATATATTGTAGTTGGAAAAAAATATCCAGTAACTGAAATATTTGCCAAGAAACAAGACATTCTAAATGTAAATTTCAGATCACTTTTAAATACTAGAAGTTGTACTAGCTGTAATTTACCTGCTCTTGCAAAAATAACATTTCATAAATCACTCACAGAATTTCCTAGAGATTATTTTTTCCTCTGAGCCATCAGTGTACTAATAAAAAATAGTAATGAAAAAACTGCCTTCCATCCAAATATTAAATCCTTAACTGTATATTTTATGAAAAAAAAATTTAAGGTTTCACCTATATAATGGCTTTTAAAAAGTATGCCTCTCTTTATATAACTATTCTACTTATCCATCTTTGTAGATATTCAAGGTTAAATGAGGTTGATTTATTATGCATTTAATGGTCTATAGCTGTCTGCTTACCCTATTTGGAAATTCTGGTTCTACCATTTTTATTAATTACAATGTGAATTTCCATTTAATGCTATACTTAAATTAACGGATTGATAATATATGCATATCAGAATTTTATGAATTGTAATTTTTATAATATAAATTACCTGATTTTAGTGCCTTTAAGACAATTTGATTTGAGAATACAGTGAATAAGATGGTTTACTATTTATTAAATGGTGCATTTCATAGTGCCATTACATTTATTTCAAGAAATGATCAATCCAAATTGAATATAAAATTAATGTCTTAAGAAACTTAGGGGTGTCACACATTTTATAAAGTAATCAATCTTTTTCTCTTATGCCTCCCGTTTTAATAAGTCAGTAACACTGTCAACGGTACCTGTGAAATTTCTCTCAATCCCGTCCACCTTCTCCACTCCTTCTGCTGCCCTTCTCATTTCTTAATCACACTTAGTATTATTGTAAATGATGAGATTAAATTGATCATAAATGTATTTCAGTCATCGTATTTATAAGCAATATAATTTTATAAGAAACCACAAAAAATGTCATTCATACATTGAAATTAAGTATTTTCAAAATTTAACTCATAGATATATCTTCAAATTTGTGTATTAAAACTGTGTATAGTATGTGTCTAGTATTCATTATATAAGATACACTCTACTGGACATTTAGAATTTTATAGTGTATGACTTAATTTCCGACTTCAAGTGTTTTCCAAGCTAAAGAGTCCCAATCAAACATTTTTTACCTATTTTTATAATTGGGGAAGGTTGGTAGCTACACGGTAGGAAAGTCACCATATTTAAGTCAATTGAGGTGGTTTATCAAAAATTTGTCTCAAGGCCCAGGAGGTCTTCCTCCTTGTACCTGGAGAATCATTAAGCTTTATCCACCAATCTCAACTCTTTTACACACCCACACACATGCATGCATGCGTATACACACCACACATATATACAGACTCACTGCTCCTAGGCAGTTATAATGCTATTGGACCATCCTCATGGTTTAAAAGCAAAACAACAATAACAATACAACAAATAACAAAAACCTCCTAAGTAACAGGAATCTTAGGGCTTTGACTCTTTCACCTGCACTGGTGACAATAAATGGTGCTGCAAAGACAATATAAAACTTCACATCTTGAGTCTTATCCACAAACCCACTCTGGTGAGAAATTGGTAAGCTCTGAGAATGGTAAAAGCTAGTTAACCTTTCCATTATCAGGTGGGTCTCCTGGCATTTCATAAGTAAGATCACATTACTTTAAATATGAAAAGAAACTTTCAATTCAAGTTGTGGATTTGACTCATACTATGTACCATGAGAGATTCACTATGTCTTTTTAATACGTTCCTGATGAGGGAGGAATACAGCATAAATTCAAATTTTACTTGAAAATTGCCATGTAAAAATGAAATTTTCTTTGGTATCTGAACTTTATTCAAGTTGAGAAATAGTTTTCAACCAGTTGACTTTGTCAAGCAGTCTAAAACAATCTAGTAAACAACCATTAGCAGCTAAATATATTAATAATATCTGAAAGAGAAGTACATGTACAAATAGAGGTCAAATATTTAAATAAGTAATATTAAGAGCAAATATATTGTAATGATGCATTGACTTCTAGCCTCTGAGCCTAAAAGATCTGTTTTGCCTTAAACACCTAGCTACTAGAAGAATTTAATTTATGGGGAAAAGGAAGCCCTATTTGTTGTTAATTATAAATTTAAATTCACAAAGTATATCCGTTTCCTAACATAATTAAATCCTGTATATCATAAATTCCTGAGTGTTATCTTTCTTTTCCTTTTCCTAAAACTGCTAATGGTGAAATACTATCATTTAGATAATTTTGAAAGATCTTTCCCAGTGTAACTGAAGAATGAAAATGCAGGAAAAGTCTTTCTATTAGTTCTTTATCATAGAGAATGATACTATAAATCCAATTAACTATATTAATATTTCAAAGTGTTCTAGCATGTTTATGTTTTAGGTTCTTGTTATTCATTGAGTGATTTAGAGGCCATTAACTACATACATGAGAAAGAAAAGCAACCCGATGCAGCAGATTCACATTTCAAACACCAGGGCAGGTGTGCCCTGGTATTCCTGAGGAGGGCATCTACAGTGATCATTTTCTTATTTCAGATACAACTTCTGAAGATAAAACAATTAGTTTTAAACATAGTCTTCACAGTCTGCCTTATGATTTATTTTGCCCTATTATTTTACCATCTTTCTTCACCACCTCCACCAATTTTCAGTAGAGAAAGAGCTTTAATTATTTAACACTTTTCAAAATGTAAGCTTTCTTTGCCTCAGTTTCCATATTTATATACTTACCTATTCTCTCTCCCTTTATACAATAAAGAGAAACATGGTTCCTTTAAACTTTGTATTCTTAGTTTCTGGAACAGTCCCTGGTAGACTATAATGAATGCTTGTTCAACATGCTTAAATATTAACAAACAAATTTACTAGTCCACCATTAAGTGCCCAGCACTATGCTAATTACTTCAAATAAAATAGTAAGCAAAAGGCATATGGTCTCTGAGTAAATGGAGCTAACAGTTCAGTGGAAAAGGCAGACACAAAAGAAAGGAAGCCACAATGAGTCTAGCATATGTTTGCCCAAATGTCCACAGTGAAGTCATGGTAGGAATGGACTCTCCCAGGAAGGAACGTTTATCTTGAAATGCAGGGTTAAAGAGAGCCCACCAATTTGAGACTGAACTGATAATCTGAATAGGGACTCCCTAGTTTTACCTAAAAGTTTATTGGACTAATTTTAAACACCTAAAACAGCATCTAAGTAGCTATGTATTTGCTGGAAAATGGATAATGACGCAAGCCTCATATAAGAAATTGAAAGTCACATTTCAATAAATATTGTAATAATTCATTAAAATATGTCAAAGGTTGATACTTGAAACGGGAGTGCACATTTGTTTGCTTTGAATTTTTAATTTTTATGGTTTATTGTATGCATTTAAGGACATCCACATAATTAAAAGAGAACTAAAATGTGTTTATCATACGAATCCCAAATAAAACCAAAGACAAATACATTAAACTCTTATTATACTGTGACTTTCCTTGGATATCCTTAGAAAAATTACTGAGTCCTCCATGACTTTATTGCCAAATAATTGAAAATAAAAATTCTAGCCTTAATTTGAAAAAATAAGGTAGCTTGTTAATTTGAACGATTTGGGCAAGTTGTTCTTAAAATGTCAGGACTTCAAATCCTGAGCAAATTTTGTGCCGACTATATTTTCCTGATATTTTTGTTCACACTGGTAGATGATGTGCACAAACTAGATTTAAGAAAAAAACATATACTTCAAAATGATCTTGCTGCTAAGTTATTTTTATAAAATCAGATTATATTTGGAAAAATGGTTGACACTTTCCCTAAGTATCTTTAAATTCACTAAGTATATTCACAAAGTACATTTAAAATACACTTTTGATTTAATTATATGAGTTACTGCCTAAAGTGCATAAGATTAAACCTAACAAAAGTGCACAGCTTTTCTGGAAATCAAAGTTTCCAAAAGTTACTCTGATTACTAGGACTGCTGTAGGATGTTCCATTGTGGATGCCCACATGCCAGACTAGATGGGCAAAGACCTGAAGGTAATGGTACATATTTAAGGTTCTTTTAACTTTTTCTTTCTAATTTTAAAGTAGATTATCAGTATTTGCAAAATGGTTAGCTACATATAAAAGAATGAAATTAGAACACTCCCTAACACCATACACAAAAATAAACACAAAATGGATTAAAGACCTAAATGTAAGACTGGACACTATAAACTCATAGAGGAAAACATAGGGAGAACACTGTTTGACATAAACCACAGAAAGATCTTTTTTGACCCACCCCCTAGAGTAATGGAAATAAAAACAAAAATAAACAAATGGGACCTAATGAAACAAAAGTTTTTGCAGAGCAAAGGAAACTATAAACTAGACGAAAGGACAACCCTCAGAATGGGAGAAAATATTTGCAAGTAAAACAACGGACAAAGGATTAATCTCCAAAATATATAAACAGCTCATGCAGCTCAATATTAAAAAAACAAACAACCCTATCAAAAAATAGGCAGAAGACCTAAATAGACATTTCAGCAAAGAAGACATACAGATGGCCAAGAGGCACAAGAAAAGATGCTCAACATCACTAATTATTAGAGAAATACAAATCAAAACTACAATGAGGTATCACCTCACACTGGTTAGAATGGGCATCATCAGAAAATCTACAAACAATAAATGCTGGAGAGGGTGTGGAGAAAAGGGAACCCTCTTGCACTGTTGGTGGGAATGTAAATTGATACAGCCACTATGGAGAACAGTATGGAGGTTCCTTAAAAAACTAAAAATAGAATTACCATATGACCCAGCAATCCCACTACTGGGCATACACTCAGAGAAAACCATAATTCAAGAAGACACATGTACCCCAAAGTTCATTGCAGCACTATTTACAATAGCCAGGTCATGGAAGCAACCTAAATGTCCAACAATAGACAAATGGATAAAGAAGATGTGGTACATATATACAATGGAATATTACTCAGCCATAAAAAGGAACAAAATTGGGTCTCTTCTAGAGACATGGATGGACCTAGAGACTGTCATGCAGAGTGAAGGAAGTCAGAAAGAGAAAAACAAATATCATATATTAATGCATATATGTGGAATCTAGAAAAATGGTACAGATGAACTGGTTTGCAAGGCAGAGATAGAGACACGTATGTAGAGAACAAACGTATGGACACCAAGAGGGGAAAGCGGGAGGTGGGTGGGATGAACTGGGAGACTGAGATTGACATGTATACACTAATATGTATAAAGTAGGTAACTAATAAGAACATGCTGTATAGCACAGGTAACTCCACTTCACTGTACAGTAGAAACTAACACAACATTGTAAAACAACTATACCCAAATGAAAAAAAAAAAGGGTGCAAATTCTTCTGATGTACAGTGTCATTTAAAAAAAAGAAATACAAATCTTCTTCCAGCAAGAGATCATTTACAGCATATTTCCTTCAGATTTATTTTTTATCAATCAAGATAAAGCATGTTATTTAATGTTTGTTGGTTACTCACTATTATACAAATGAAAGCTATTTTATAATGGCTTTGTAGGTAAAAATCACCTGGTATCTCATATGTTCATATTTGGTAAATTGTTTTCAGCCTATTTAAATTCACTAATTACCATAATTGAAATAAATTAAGTGACAATCAATGAAGCCCAGGCAAGTTTCATAAACAACAATTGCCTATAAAACCTCAATGTCTTGGGACAGTGATACTTAAGAATCCATAAAAGGTAAAAAGATAGAATACTAACTAAGAATACAAACCTTACAGATTACTTGCTAGGCTCTCATATTACAGATGAGAAAAGCAAGTTCTGAAAGAACCAGAATCCCTGATTCATACTCCTGAGGACTTCCTCATGAATGTCATGAAGAGTATTCTCTCTTCACAAAATTGCTGTCTGTTAAGTACCGCACTGCATGCTTGACCTGTGAGCTGGTCATTTGCTCTCTTGGCTCCACCTTGTCTTGATTCATGGTCAAAAAATCTCCAATTCAACCCAAGAAGCACTATGCCTCTCTCAAGACTTTATGTGGAGTAAAACTAAAACTAGAGGAAAACATTCTTAAAAGCAAACCAATTGTTTGAAATGTATTCCTTATGTAACAGAATTCTTCAAATAAAATCATCTGTAACAAAGAATAATTTTCCACATTCCTTAAGATTTTGTTTTTTAATGAAGTACAGTTTAGGTAAACTTTTAGCATATTATTCTTATGGCTTAATTTTGTCACCATGAGAGAATCATATGTGTTCCTTATCAAGCTATTAAAATATATTCCTCTGAATATTCTTTCTTTTCCTCCCTATCCTATGTTAAGCTTATAGATCATCATCAAATTTCTAAGGTAATAAATATGATTGTGTCAGAGATTTTCCCAACAAATACCATTCACCTTGGAAGATGATGAATTGATATATGTCCATCGTAAAATGTCCAGACTAATGCAGTCAATTCATCCATATGGCCAGAGTGTTCTTTCGGTGATGGACACCCTCTGACAATTTAATGCTTCATTTGCTTAGCTGGTACTTCGTTCAACTTTCTTAAAAAATTGTCTAGTGACTTTGAGAAGGTATATAAGAAGACACTCCTACACATCTCATTTCCAACTACCACTCTTTCTCTTCTCTTTGTTTTTTTTTGAAGGCATAGTTTTTCAAAATTAATTATTGTAGTTAGAAAAGGAAATACAGGCTTTACAAAGAAACGTTTTTGAAAAAATTAACTATCAGTTGAGACCATGCCATGGCAAAGTTTGCCTATCAAGTCATTCTGAAACGGAGCAGGACCCTATGGTGCTTGCCGCCCATGTCCTCAGCCTGCCTTTTGTCTGTGGAAAAACTTTAGCCAAAGAATACATTGAATCTGAGAAGTGAGAAAATGCAGAAACAAAGGAAAACAGTCAAAGGAGAACAAATAATACTAGTTTAGTCATTAAGCATAGTCAAGGACCTTTAGTTCCTCCTCAAGGGCTATAGATAATATTCTGAGCCATATCCTGTGAGCTGTCTTATAGATACTGAAAACCCCACCGAGTGGAAGAGATTAACTACAGGATGACCAGACTATAGCCATGACATAAGCTGCCACGGTTCTGAGAACTGGCCTCAAAGAAATGGGAACAAACCGACCCTGGAACTGAAGATTAACTGTACTTAAAACAATCAAGATGACACTGGTCAGACCACCGCATGACCAATTTCAAGATGACAGTCAGAGCTGACCGTGCTGTTTCTGCATGTAGCCCCCTCCCTCTGTCTATAAACGCTCTTGCCCCCTGATTGTCGGTGGGGGGGTGGGAAGTCGGCCTATGGACAGGAGTCCGCCCTCCCCCACCCCCACTCCCAGTTGCCAGCATCCAAAATAAGCATACGTTCCTTTCCACCAACCTTGCCTCTTTATTGGCTTTTGAGTGGGGAGAAGCCAGACCCCACTTTCTGTTACAATTCTTCTACGTGTATGAGGAGATATACAAAGAATGTAAGACCCTCTCACTGCCTCAAGTTTCTCTTAATCCAGTTAGAGAAACAAAGGTTATACAAACAAGGAAAGGGAAAAATATATACAAACATATTCATTTATACCTCAATAACTATGTTGAACACTCACTCTGTGCCAGGGGCTGTTTTAGGCATTGGGAGGCAGCAATAGACATGGTCTCTGCTCTTCTGAAGATTTCTTTCTAATGGTGCAAGACAAATGATACAAAGCAAATAAGCAAAGTGATATGAGGGAATAGATAGTTGCTGGGCTTGCTGTTCTAAAACTGTGTGGTAGGAAAGATGTCTGTAAGGAGGAGACATCTGAGCAGAGATCTAGATACAGCGAGGGAATGAGCTTTGTGAATATCTGCTGGAAAATTGACCTGCGGAGGAAACAACAATGTACAACCTTCAGGATCGAGTAAGACTTGGGTATAGAAAGTGAGAATAAGTGACTGATAGCAGAAGATGTCAGGGGAACTCCAAATTTAGAAACAAGTGTTTCTAATAAGGAATGGTGTATATAATTCATGATTTATCAAAGGAGGGCTGTGTCATGTTGCTAAACTTAAAAATTAGGAGGAATATATAGAAAATTCAAGAAAATTACACAGAATATTGTGTTATCTTTCAATGCTGGGTTATGAGTTGTATCCAATATCTTATTTTCTTCCTCTAGCAATTTTTCACATTTCTAAAATTTAATATCTATAATTTAAAAAGTGTACATTATGTACAGTTGACTCTTGAATAACACAGGTTTGAACTACATAGGTTCACTTACATGAGCATCTTTTTCAGTAAACATGTACTACAGTACTACTTTACTTGATCCATGATTGGTTGAATCCACAGATATGGAACCGAGGACATGGAGGGCCACTGTAAAATTATACACAGATTTTCCACTGCACAGGGGATCAGTGCCCCTAATCTCTGCATTGTTCAAGGCTAAACTGTACTGCAAAATATGTTTATGCTAAAATAACATTCAATACCTGATATCTTATCGACGGTTGTTTTCTTGTAAGGAAGTGATTCCACAGGTGAGTCTTAAAAGCAGATTTACCACATGAGACTTATTTAAAAGATAATTTTGTGGAAAAGTAAACTGGGGTGTTAAATAGAGTAGGCCCAGCTCTGGCTGTATTTAGATCTGAAATCTCTCCTCCAACACTACTTCCTTTATTATAGAGTGGTCATTCTGTTTGTGACTTGTAATGAATTTGAAAGCATAGTGAGGATTGTCTAATGAATAGTGTAGACAATAAACACTGAGTTGTGAAGGACAGATGATCACTGTGAACTTGGACTGGTCAGCGCTAACATGGACTCTAGTTTTTCAAACCCACAGGCTTTCAGAAAGTAAAGGTGAACTTGATTTCAAATAATATAGAGCTTTAATCATCAAGGAGATGCCACGACAACTAAAATGCAAAGAACAACACAATCACAGAGGATGAAATATAGAAACATACTGAAATCCAGGCTACTCCTGGCACAGGTGAACTTCAAAAAAATAGTACAAATCTAGCTATTGTTCATATTTCACAAATAACAAAATAATTTGTTTACTCAAGTTAATGTGGCATATTTCTCCAAGTTTTGATTTACACATAATATGGTATTATATTCTTCAAGATTCTTTGGATACACAGTGTAAAATACCTAAAGAATATTGGAGGAAATAAAATTTTACCTATTTTAGAAAATGTATAATGCAAGTTTACTTTTTGTAAAGAAAGTTTGATGTACTTCTCCTAGTTGATATTTCGGTGAAGAATGTGAATATCTTCAATGTGAATATTGCTAAGATGCACAAAAAATTATCAATTATTTATTTTTACAAGATTATTTGCAGAATGTTATTTACAGTTTATTATTTACAGAATATTTTTGTAGTCTCTGTAATCCCTTTTTTAAAAGGCTTCCTTCCTGTATTCTTATATATTTTCTCTTTTATATCATAGAGTTAAATCTTCCAGATTTTCTTGAGAATTTTTAATTAAATTTTGATTAAATTAAATTTATACTACTATATTTGTAGTTTTATCTTCCATTTTCTTTCATGGTGACTTTAGCTTTAAGTTTAAAATACAGCTCTAAGTGAGATTTTAGCTCAACTTATATATTCACAGGGACTCAGGAAACATTTAGAGCTTGTAAGAAACCATTTTTAGTTTTCCAGGAAATAGAGGAAGACACCTTTGTTACAGGGGAGAAATTAATCATAGCAAAATAATGAAGCTAATACCCATCTTTCCATTTTTTAAATTTACTCATACATCTGTAATACTTTTGTCAAGAAGCACTTCACTAAGGGGATACCAGGGCAACAAAGATATACAGCCCAAGAGGGCAAGAAGGTTCAAGCACTTCTTGTCCAATATCGACAGGTTGGGGAGCTTTTACAGAGGGACAGAAGTACCAGTGCAGGAGATAGAGTGCCATCCACTAAGAGTGCCATCCACTACTAGCTTCCCTCAGCTGCTGCCAATGTCTGCCCGCACCTCTTCTCATCAGACCTCATCAGACCGCTTCTGTAGGTCACCCCAGCCAGACCTGCCTTTCTATTTCATCCTGTGATCTCATTCTTCTTCCTTGTTGCTTCAGGTCAACATAGCTTTAGTTATAGTCTCTGAAACTGTCTCTTCTCCTCCCCAACACTAGTGCCTTTAGGACATCATGTCCCTATACATAAAAATCTTCACCCACTGACAACTATTATCACTTTATTTGCTTTCCAGATTGAGTATAGACAAAAGAAAATCTCATCTTTCATAATGTAAATCAATACCCGTAGAAATATGCTTTGAATTGCAGGTGAGGTAAAAGGATGAGAAGGGATAACTAACAATTTTAACAAATAACCTTTTTTTTAAAAAAATCTCGTTGGGATTTTTTTAGCTGTATTGTGGTATATTTAAAGTGTACATCGTGGTGATTGGATATAGTTATACATTGTGAAAAGATTCCCCTCAACTAGTAAATGAGACCACCCATCAATTCACATATTTACTTTTTTTTTTTTGATAAGAACATTTTTCTCTTCTTAGCAAATTTCAATTATATGATCCAGTGTTATCAACTATAGTCACCATGTTTTACATGAGATCATCTGACCTTATTCATCTTATAGCTGAAAGTTTGCACCTTTATGGTACAGGTTTGAAAAGCCTTACTTAACACCATACCCAGTGACTGTGGGTAGTTATAATGTACACACAATAAAGATTTTACAGTGAAGAGGCCATTATCTCAATTTTCTACACCTAGACCTTGATGTCTGGAAAGTTCAGGTGTTTGTAAGGATTTTCTGACCTAACTTTGGTGTCAGATAGTGCCATGTCTCTGGATAAACCATGAATGAGACTGTTTAAGATTAAATGCATGCTAAGAAAAATGCATTTTTGATCAGTCAAGACAAGAAATAATATTGACTTTTAAAATAGAGTATATTGTGGATGATAAGGTGAAAATAGGAGTAAAATATAAATGACATAGACTGACAATGAAAGAGAGAAGAAAAAAGCAGAGATTTCCTGAATTGAATAAAGGAAATCACTGTAATTCTGCTGCCAGATGAAAGAAAATGAAACTTGAGGACACAGAAAGCAACAAATACAAGGAAATACATTAAATAGTCAACAACAACAAAAACCACAAAACCATAAATCTAAGCCAAACAATCTTAATCTTGAATCTTGGAATTGCAGAAACGTAGTGACATACGTTGAGATGAAAAATGTCTACAAAAATGTCTACTCTTCTTTGATTAATGGCTAAAAATTAGGTGCAACATTGAAGAAGGTAAAAACTGCTTTCCTCAGGGCAAGCAAAAGCAAACATGTGTATATGTGGAATTGTGTATACACATACAAGCAAACACTTCACACAAACATAGGATTGTACGTGAGCATCTGAGAACAGCATGTAATTTTAGCACGAAATCCTGGATACTAAAGTTTAGTTTTTAACAAAATTATATGCCTGACTGTTTATATAAATCCATCATATTTATTTCATATAGCAGGAATGTCTGGTAATATAAATGTCAATTGGTTTCAATAACTTATTTTGATACAATATCCATCACAGTAAAGTATTAATGGCAAAAGCAAAATCATGTAATATGTTCTAGAATTGGGAATGACGTAAATCAGAGGAAAGTACTTTGTAACAAAGAAACATACCAATGTAGTGTTTAGATTTAACATGATTTGACATACCTGATATAGAAAAGTACTGAAAATGACAGCTAAGTAAGTCTTCAAACAAAATCTGACAGTATTCTTTGTCTGCTTTTCCTTCATTACTTTTAAGTTATGCAGCAAAAGTGACTTAATCATTTAAATCATAAATAGAAGGACTTTAATGGCTAATATAGCAAAAAATAAAAGGACCATCCCATTTGAGCCAATTTACCTTATCATTATTTTAATGTTTTTACTTTTCCAGTATAGTAACTATATAAAAATATAGATTTAAAAATCATAATTTTTGTAAAGGAAATCAAGTGAGTGCAGTTTGTGAATTGTGCCTTTTATTTTCTATATTCTGATGCTTTGATATCTAGGGCTCTTGCTGACCCTGCAGAGTAACCTAATTCCTAAAAATAGCAAATAACTCACTAGAAGTACATCTTTCATATGCAAGCCAACCAATCCAGAGCCCATACCCCTTACCACCTTCTTTATAGGGATTCCACATTCTGGGCTGTTACCTATATAGGGTCAGGCACCAGACAACTAAGGACAGCCCTTATGCCTCAAAGTCCACCGAAATTACTCAAACTAGCCAATCCTAAATCTGCTGGCTGTGCCTCACCCATTCCTTCCCACAGAAACCACAAATGTTTCCATATATGTTCTCTTCTCCTACAATTCTCCCTCACTCCCTCTACCTTCTGACCAATCCTGGTGCTTCCCCATGTGACCCTGCATGATGTCTATGCCTCCTGTTTCTAGAGAACTATGAGTAAAAACTTCCTTCATGGCAGCCATTTCCGTGTCTGCATATCTTATCATACCTGATTAAAACAAACCCCAGGTACTATTAAAACAGTAGTATCTTCTATTAAATCTTAAAAAGAAAGGCCATTTGATAACAGGGTTATCAAGGGGTTTTTTGGTCCATATAATGACATTAAAATTAAAATATCTTTCTGCTTCTGACAAAATTTTGGTTACAATTTAGATATTGAAGATATGACCACAAAAATAATTTTAAGGAGTTTACATTTTAATTAGACATTATTTTATCACACTCATTAGTTGTGCAAGTTTCAATGTAGCAGTTACAAATTTAAAGACTTCATTTTTAGACTAGTTCATGACACCTTATGTGCAGTGAAGCACTTTCACTGAAATGTATGTCAAATCCTAGTTTCATACTGTCCTTTGATACATTTGAGTTTGCCTACTGAGATATGAAAGGTATGATTTTAAATTATATTATCATTTAACATAATTACCAAAATGTTAATGGATGAAACAATAATGATAAATACATTGGTTTTACTTTCCTTTTAAACTATACCTAGAAAAAAATATTTTCACTTATGAAGAACTGATATTCTTATTTTTTAAATTTGTTTATTTTATTTATTTATTTTTGGCTGCGTTGGGTCTTCGTTGCTGTACGAGGGCTTTTCTCTAGGTGTGGCAAGCGGGGGCTACTCTTTGTTGCGGTGCACGGGCTTCTCATTGCAGTGGCTTCTCTTGTGGAGCACAGGCTCTAGGCACGCGGGCTTCAGTAGTCGTAGCATGCGGGCTCTACAGTGCAGGCTCAGTAGCTGTGGCATGCGGGCTCAGTAGTTGTGGCTCATGGGCTCTAGAGCGCAGGCTCAGTAGTTATGGTTCGCAGGCTCTAGAGCGCGGGCTCAGTAGTTGTGGAGCATGGGCTTAGCTGCTCCACAGCAGGTGGGATCTTCCCCGACCAGGGCTCGAACCCGTGTCCCCTGCACTGGCAGGCGGATTCTCAACCACTGCGCCACCAGGGAAGCCCAGAACTGATATTCTTATGGTGGTGTGATGCTATGCTCTTCACTCACAAGGAAAACTTTACGAATTTCAAGTCAAACTTGGGTGCAATGATGGGAAGATGTATACTATATAAATGTAATATTTACCCATTTTGTCTAGATTCCATGGAGCACTGCTTTCTCCTTATTGTACTGAATAGTAATATGTTAATCAAACCAAGAAATTCTTGCCTAACAAGACATCTCATACTAGGATATAGGTCAGAGAATAGGAGAACCAAGAAAGAAGTGCTAATAAATATCTACTGCTCATTCCACAAAGACAGAAAATCCATACAGGAAAAGAAGAGAAGTTCTCTTCAGATTTCTCAACTCTGGAATCTCCTTAATCAACAATCTTTTAAAAATGGGGAGATGAGCCTAGCTTGCCAGCTTTTTTCTATTTAATATAAACATTTTAATAAATCTCATATGGCTAGCTACTATTAACACTATTTCCTCTAGAAGTAAAGAGATTTCTATAGTCAAAGCATAGAAAGGACATAATACCTCTGATTATACAACTTTACAGGTTTTGTGTAGAAGCAGAAAACTCTTTAAGGGTTGGCATTGTGGACCGGGGAGGTGGAAGCACGGCTCTCTTCAATCCTCCTTCCCTTCCCTCGCATATAAAACTACCTGAATTCCATTGAAATAGACAAACCACTGTCATGACTTACAGATAGTGTATTACTTTGCTAGGGCTGCTATAACAGAGTACCACACACTGGGAGGCTTAGACAACAGAAAGTAATTGTTTCATTGTTCTGAAGGCTAGAAGTGCCAGATTGTTAGCATGGTTGGTTCCTTCTGAGGACCATGAGAGAAGGATCTGTTCCAGGTCTCTCTCTTTGGCTTGTGGATGGCTGTCTTATCCCTGTGTCTTCATATCATCTTCTCTCTTTTCCTGTCTGTGTTCAAAGGTCCTCTTCTCATAAGGACACAAGTCATATTGAATTAGGGCCCATTCTAATGACCTCATTAATTTAATTACCTATTTAAGGATCTTATCTCCTGTCATACTCTAAAGTAATAAGAGTTAGGACTTCAGAATATGAATTTTGGAAGAGGACAAAATTCAGCCCATAACAGATGGCATTCCTGATTATTGGAAGCTGTGACCAAGAAACTGTCTTGCAGAAGCAGAAGATAGCAGGTCCATGGCAGATATTTCCCTCTTACATTCAGAGTTCAGTGTTGGGGTATGCAAAAGAGAAGGAGCCAGGCAAGTACTCTATTACAGAGACATCCAGTGAAGACAACAATAGGACACTGAATTTACCTTCCCAGACTTCTTTGTAGACAAACATCACACTCGAAAGGCATGCAGATCACCTATTACAGATAATTTTCCATTTCCTAAAACTTTCACTTTTTCATTCCTCCACCATTATGCAGGTTTTGTGTTTTTTTTTTTTTTTGGAGAAATAAATCTTTAATGAATGTCCTTTAAATTTCTACTGTTAACATTCTCACTGATGATTTCTGGACACCTGAAAATAAATGCTTTTTAATCTATCTAACTAAAGCAAAATGTTGCCTCTAATGGTGCCTCTTGCTATATTAATATCTTACTTAGGAAATTTTACCCTTTTCTAAAATTTAAGATTCCCATAATACAGATGAAGCAATGGCCACTTAAGGCATCAAGCTGAGAAAATGTACTTCTGATGTTTGAGGGTTTTGTGCTTATTCAGATTAATCATTTTAATGCCCCGTTAATTTTTATATTAATCATAAAAATTCTGGATTTTTCTAATGTTGAAACCATTATATAATTCTTATCACATTCTTTATTTGCATACATTAAAACAGAGTTATATAATATCCAGGATTCACCACAGACACTCATTAACCATTTCCCAACTTAGATTCCACTGCTGGGGTAAAATCATGAATATGAGAACAGAGAAAGATAACCGGGCGCAAAGACTGTTTTATATGGCTTTGAATATTTTAGATAGTGCAAATAGATGATGAAGTTCTGTTTCAAAATTACTTGTCAAAAACACTGCTCATTCTTCAAGATCTGTCTCAATGATTAGCTCTTCCACGATGTCATGTCATCACTCCCATACCCCTGCACTGCTCTCCTCAGAAGTTACCAATAATTTTGTGTTTTGCCATCATGCCATTCTTTTGCTTCACGCACTCTTATGACCAGGGAACACACACTGAAGATCCAAACTCCTCACCATGGCCAACAAGACCTGCAATATTTGGTTCCTGACAACCTCTTGGACTTCATCCTCTCACTCACTCACATTGTTTACTCAATCCAGCCACCCTGGCTTTCTCTTTTGTCCCTCACATATGTCAAGCTTGTTCCTCCTAGGACCTTTACACTAGCTCTTGCTTCTGCCTAGTAAACTCTCCCTACAAGTGATCACATCGCAATTCCTCTTGGCCATTCATATCTGGGCTTAAATTATTTCACTTCAGAGATAGTTTCTCTGACCACCAATCAGAAGTGAATTCCTAGTGTCTTCCTAATACATCAACTTGCTAGTTTGACTTGATTGTACTTTGTTAAACTCTAATCATTTCTTATAAATTAATAATTCATTTGTTGATTTTCTGTCCCTCTCAATCACACTGTAAACTCCATAAAAGCAGAAAAATATCAAGCTTGTTCAACATTATCCCAGAGCAATCAAATCGGTGCTTGGAATACATCGGGGGAAAATTGTGGAATAAATGAATGAACCATTGGATGAATGCACATAATAAAGTTCATTCATGCATACATGAATATATGCTAGACACTATACTTGGCACTGAGAATCAGTTTAAGGTTTAAGGAGCACACATTATTTCAAAGTTGCCATTACCATTGAAAGTAGAATAAAATTTTCAAGTTAGGTAGAGAAGATTCGGTTTCTCTATTCATTTAAGTTATTTTTACAAGTTTAATTTGGACCTCCAAATATGTATGTGTTTCTTCCAATACCTTCTCTTATAAGGAGGTATTTATTTCCACATCTCAAGTTCAGCTAGCCCTATGATTTAAAAGAAGAAATATAAATATCTGATACTTTCAGCAAGATCGGAATCAAGTTGTAATCTCTGCTTTCTCTAGGTTAAGAACTTAACTTTTTAAGTGTCCATATCTTCATCTAAAATGTAGTTTATACAGCAGTCACTAAACACGTGCATGAAGTATTGAGCACTCGAAATGTGGCCAGTGCAACTGGGGAGCTGAAGTTTTCATTTCAGTTAATGCTAGTTAATTTAAATTTAAAACTTGGAGCAATGTAAAAGATTCCCCATAAGAAAAATTTGAAAATGACTTCGCTGATAATGATAAATTTACTTCCTATTAAAAATTATACCATTCCCTTATGTTCCTATTAGGTAATGTGCAAACATATCACCATATGTGGTAAGAGGCCTAAAATCAAGTCCTGATATTATGTGTGCATTGGCATGGGGGGAAAACCTGGAGGGCCTCCAATGTCCTAATGGCAAGTGTTCCTCCCTACTGTGTTCCTAGGGATAAGATCCCTGCTCAAACAACCCTCCTAGTCATGGGGACCAGGCACAGTATCTGATTTTCCCTGAGGGGCAAATGTCAGTGTCCTGACAGCCCGCAAGATTGTTCACATGAGCCAAGCACGTCCTCCTGCAGGAACCAGAGACCATCTCATCCCCTTGTTATTCTGAAGCCTGCCTACCACAGCCCTTAGCCGTTCATTCTTCCCAATTGCAGCCCCCATGTGGCCCTGGGCAACGCAGTGTCCTCCTGTCCCAGGCTGCCAGTATATGGGACTAATAACCTACTGTCAATCTCACCCGTCCAGTGTCAGGTGTTCTGCTTTCAGCCATCACCATAACTCCAAGGCAGAGATCCCTCCACCAACAAGGTGAAAAGAAGGAAATCAAAACACAATTAACATTTGATCATTGTGTGAATATTCTTTTTGATGGGGAATAGTTTATATTTGTTCAGAGTATAAATTTAAAACTTATAAATAGCAACCCTATCCAATGGTCTATTATCCTAATCCAGCCTATTAACACTGTCAATAACAAGTATTTCTTTTAATTTTCATAATCAGTGCCATTCATATGCATATAATTTGAATAATAAGAATGCCATTATTCACTCATTTTTTTTTCTCTACAAAAACAGCAGTTATGAATGGTTCAATTTAATATTTGAAAAATATTTTTTCATGCTAAATAGCAGTGTGTAAAGATGCCGTATTACTTTACTGAGCAGCTGGTATCCAGATTCCTCCTAGTGTTGCTTTAAGTCTGGCAGGTCCCAGAAAGTAAAACTCCACTTTCCAGATTCTTCTGAAGCTAGAACTTTAAGTGGTTTATTTACTGCCAATGAGATGTTCTCTAAGATATTTGAATTCATCTGGGAACAAAGTGACGCCGAAAGAGAAAGGCCAGTGATTTTAGGATCACCCAGTTACGGGTCTAGATCTGGCAGTAGGCATGGGTCTCAGCCAGCTCTTCCATCACAGCTTCCGGACACTTGGTTGTACTGAAGGTCATGTGTTCCTGCAGCTAACCATGCTGTGCTGGATTCTTTTATTTTTTTTAATCTGATTAAGTTCTAAGAGCAGAAATTTTAGAGTTACATTCATTCATTCATTCATTCATTCATTTTTGGCTCTGTTGTGTCTTCGTTTCTGTGCGAGGGCTTTCTCTAGTTGCGGCGAGCGGGGGCCACTCTTCATCGCGGTGCGCGGGCCTCTCACTATCGCGGCCTCTCTTGTTGCGGAGCACAGGCTCCAGACGCGCAGGCTCAGTAGTTGTGGCTCACGGGCCTAGCTGCTCCGCGGCATGTGGGATCTTCCCAGACCAGGGCTCGAACCCGTGTCCCCTGCATTGGCAGGCAGATTCTCAACCACTGCGCCACCAGGGAAGCCCTGTGCTGGATTCTTGATCCACGAATCGTGACTAAGATGGTTCGGTCCTGGAGCCAGCCCTTTTCCTCCAGTCTCTTTATTGTACCCAATGGAGAGAAGCCTTGGGCAGACCATTCCTTTGATGATGCTCTAAGTCTCATTCCAGGAAGTCCAGAGAGTCCTTGCACCTCCTACTCTAACATATTTTTAAATGTACTTCTGCATAAAAATTAACTTTCTGCTTAACATAGTGACTTCTGTTATGTTTAACTGAACCCTCGATTTATACTAGTTTATTGGAGTGAATCACCACGATTATGTACCCCTCAACAACACAGTTTTAGGTGTACCGTGACTGGAAATTACTTCTATCTTCATCATTTCACTGCCTTGCAGTGATGCAATGGCTAATTTTATATGATTGAACTTTTTGAACTCACTTAAAGTACGATGCCACATTTCATATACTTTTGAATCATAACTAAATTTTCTGGGTCCCAGAATCACTGATGATGATCATACCTCTCAACTCAAATTATAAGCTGAACATTTAATGCAATGTAAGTGCTGCTTATAATTTGGGTTCATTTTATGTAAATCACTGGATGAATCCTTTTTTAAAATCTATTTTTCCCTGAATAAATGTCCTTTGAGGTGATCTAGAAGTTGAGTAAAATTCTGCCATGTAATCAAGGATGGAAGGGCATAAATTTGTTCCTTTAAAGATAGAAAAGTATATAGATCCGCTGATGTGGGAGGAAAGGCTGAGTAACTGAAAGGCCAGTGTGATAGGAATACACTGGACTGAGAATGGGCCACTGGGCAGAGTGGAGACAGGACCGGAGATGAGGCTAAGGGACCTTGAAATCTGCAATTTAATATCAGATACCCACATTTATACAGCCAATAAACCAACACGATGAGATGGTCAAACAAAAGGAATCTGACAGATTCCAGGGATGAGAAAGGTGTGAAGAACAGAGTGACTGATGTCCGTATGGTGAGCAGTGAGATGGTCCAGGGTGAGGGGGCCTGGGTGTGTGGATGGGCAGGTGAGGAGGGGAGTTCTGGGCAGAGTCTGAGCAGGTGAAATCCCCATAATTGAGTAGGGCTGTAGCTGAGAAATGGAAGGTTTTGTAGTGCATATGGTTTAGCACAGAGTACAGGATGGAGATTGGCTCTAAATAAAGCTACAAAACCAATAAAGACCGTGAGGAGCCTTGTAAGATATATAAGGTCAGGATAAATTTATCACTAGAATTGCCTATTGATGCTCTGGAAACACAAGGAGTGCTCTGTGATATGGTTGGAGTTTTGATTTAAGTCATAAGCATACCCCAGAGACATTTATGCCAAGTTTCAATGTTCCCTAGCTTTAAGAGGACGCAGCTTGTTGTGAAATGAAATGGGATGATAATTAAACTATCAGAAGGCCGCAGCACAGCATCTTGCACTACGGAAGGAATACAGGTTGCAAAAAGGAAACTCCCTTTGGCACAATGAACAGAGCAGTTATCCTATATTTCACCTCTTCTGTCAGATCCAAGAGATACACAGGACATATGCTTTCTGTCTAGTTTCAAAGGCGTGCTTAGAAGACAGGCATACCTTAGGGGCAAGAGGAAGAATGGATTTCAAACAACATAGAAAGATGGAATAAATATCATGCTTAAAAAATGAATTTCTCCATCTGTCTTGTCATAAGAAGCAGAAACTTTAGGAGCCTACTGTTCTTTGTGGAAAAATTTCCTTACAATGTTCATTAAGAATCTTTGAACACTGACCATGTTAATATGCTATTCATATGTGGGAAAATAATTATTAAAAGCTAGAAGAGGAGATTATATTTTTGCAGATATTAATTAAATTAACAGGGCTACAGGGCTCTATGTGTTATGTACAAATAATTTATTATTTCCAAGGACCCTGTGTCTGCCCACTGTTTAAATAGCAGACTAAATATGACAGTGATGTCTTGCTATGATACAATGAGTCTGACAAGTTGAGAGATACATACATACACATAGACACGCACATAGATACACACATAGATATAGATATATATATATATATACTCATGTAAATATATAGATATATGTGTGCATCTATATGTCAGAAATAGATGTTTATTTTAAGACATTTTATTAAATGAATGGTGAAGTAATTAGAACAACATAAGAAATAAATTTGGAAACATGAGAAAAACAAAGTTTAGAAAAAACAATCACTGAGAATATAATGGAATTTATGAAAAAATATATAAACTGAGCATGAACTTCTTAAATGTTTGCAATGAGGGTTAGCTAGCTTGAAATGAAAGGAGACCTATGATTTCTGGCATCAGAGAAATATAGAAGAGAGTATTCCATTCTCTCCAAATTCCAGAGGAAAACAAAGAAGAGTATAACCTATTTATTAAAAATCACTTCAATTGATTTTTTTAAACATCTTTATTGGAGTATAATTGCTTTACAGTGTTGTGTTAGTTTCTGCTCTATAACAAAGTGAATCAGCTGTATGTATACATATATCCCCATATCCCCTCCCTCTTGCGTCTCCCTCCCACCCTCCCTATCCCACCCCTCTAGGTGGTCACAAAGCACTGAGCTGATCTCCCTGTGCTATGCGGCTGCTTCCCTCTAGCTATCTATTTTACATTTGGTAGTGTATATATGTCAATGCTACTCTCTTATTTCGTCCCAGCTTACCCTTCCCCCTCCCCGTGTCCTCAAGTCCATTCTCTATGTGTGTCTGTGTGTCTTTATTCCTGTCCTGCCCTTAGGTCCATCAGAATCTTTTTTTTTTTTTGATTCCATATATATGTGTTAGCATACAGTATTTGTTTTTCTCTTTCTGACTTACTTCACAGACTTCAATTGATTTTTTACAGGGTAGACACTGTTCTAAGTATTTACAAATAGTATACACAGATATTAACTCACATAATCTTTATAACAACCCTATGAAATGCAATACTCTTCTTAGATCTATAATATTCTATATTATAGAAAAAAGAAATGAGGCATGGAGAGGTAAAATAACTTTTCCAAGATTATACTACTAATAAATAGCTATGCTGGATTCAAATATAGAGAATCCAGCAGGAAGCCTATGCTGGTACTTTCTACAATTTTGTGCCAAATCTAAGACATCAAACTACCAAAACCTAAACTACCCAGGCAAACTAAAATGCCCAATGGAGTAGAAACTACTTTGTTACTCAGAGTGAAATGCAAATGCTTCATTCATCATATAAGTTTGATGAAATAAAAATGTGTTTTTTTGACTCTGAATTGCATGCTCTGGGAAAAGTGCTGAAACCTAATGTAGATTTATTTTGACCTGCGCCACATAGAATCTTTCCTTGGTAATTTGAAATGTGTATGACAGTTTGTTTTAACCATGAACCACAAGTATGTCTCTATGTGCTTTAAAATAGCATAAGAATCCCAAATGGGTTAAAGACAAACTTATATTGCACCTAAATAATCTGCATCTCCCCCCACATTTTAGCTGCATGACTGGCTGTAAGAAGTAAGATCAGTGAGAAAGCTGTTGCTACTAAGGATGCTTGTACAAGGAAGTGAGGAGGGAGGGCTACAGCATCGAAGCTGTAACAAGTAAGGCTGTAGGATCAGGAGAAGATGCAGAAATCCCAAGAGTGGAACTGGAATATGATAAAAAGTCATAAAGAAACTCACAATTGTAATAAGAGTCGATGAAACTCAGCGTTGCCAAAGAGTCTGCACATAAAGATGCAAGGAATATTATCAAGAAATGATGATGTAGGGTTTCTGACCACTGGATGTGGAACAACGTACATCACTGCCAGGCTTCTAGAACTGCTTAGTGTTTGGATGCCAACTTAACTTCCTCAGGGTACTCAGTCTCTATAGGAGCCAGAGCATGACAACAGTGGAAATTAGTGAAGCATTTCAGATGTTTTGCCATTCTAAATATCATAGATAAATATTGAGATTTTTATAGAGTTAGAAGGAGTGATTCTGTTTTGATTATAAACCAACCAGGTAATTCCTTCAGATTTATTATACATACAAATTGTAATCTTTCCTATGTTATTATTGCACTCTGATTTTTCAAGAACTATATCTTTGTGATATCCAAAGATCAGATATAAATCTACTTTGAGGCATCTCATAGGGCAGTTCCATTAATAAGATATATAGTAAATAAGTTTGAAGAAACTTTATACCTTTATCTACCTACCTATACTGTTAAAAATAGATGTTTTAAAATTCATCTACTTATATTTTCACCATGGGCATTTATTAAACAAACATTCAAATATTGCATATTATTTAAGATTAGTTTCAGCCAGCGCCCCCAGATGATAAGAAGGCACTTGTCCCAAGCGTTCTTTTCATAGTGGTATGAATTGCAGTCATAGATTGTATTGCAATAAGATACAGATACACAATCAAAATGTCACGCCTTTGTTTTCAGACCTGATATGACTTTTCTCGTGAGCAACACCATCTCCAGTTTAAAATTCTGTTACGTCTAAAAATTTAAGTAGTTTGTGAAGATGTATATCACGATATTTGGGATATTGTTCAGTCTTTCACGTCCCTCCCTGGGCTTGTATTTAAGATAGAAGGGGCTCATGTGACCTTGTAGAGTTGGGAGGAAAAGGGCTTTCTAGAACAGAGGTGATGCTGCCTTGTGGGGTGACTGGCATCTGCTCAGGTATGTTGAGTCGAGTTGCTCCCTTGAGCTTACTTGTTACATATTGTTGACACTTTCAGCTAAATAAATATGTTACCTGTTCTTCTCAGCTCAGCCAGGCCCTTTCTCTGTCAACCATGCTCCTCCAGCCTCTTCATTCTCCTGAGGCTGCAGGCGTTGGAGTGGCCGCCTTGTACAGGTGTTTTCTCGAGTACCCAAAAGCACTGAGTAAAGATTCCTTTGCCCTGCCTGTGTTGAGCTCCATCCTTCAATGAATCACCTTGCATGCCCTGTGATGAATGGATCCTTTCTCTCATCACCATCTTAACATGCTTCCCCATAAAACCAGCCAGCAAGACTGCCCTTATGTCATATTTTTCTCAATTGACCATGGGGCATTAAGCCTCGTGACTTAGCTGCTGTGGAAAGCACCATCTGTGCTGCCATCTTCCCACATCCAGCTTTCATCATCACAGAAATATAAGAGCAATTTCATGATTTCATTCACCACACCTATCCCTTAATACTAAATGGGAGCTAAAGGTATTTAGAAAAATTTTTTTCTTAACCACTCCTTTCAAGCTACTGCCTTGATGTTGAAAATTAACTCTGTCTTTATTTTGTTTCCATTGTTGTCTCATAAAAATTTTGCTCACCAATCCGTCAACATTGCTCTCATCCATGTAAACAACAAAATTTACGCTGTGAATTCCAATGGTCTGTTCTCAGTCCTGATTTTTTTTTTTTTTTTTTTCAGATTCATCAGCAACACTTGACCCAGTTGAAACACTTCCTTCATGTGATGTCAGGACACCTCTCTTCTTGTTCCACTCCTGCACTGACCCCTTTTTTTTTTTTTTTTTCAGTTCTTCTTCACCTCCCTGACTTCTTTTCACTATAGCACCCCTGAACCTAGTTCTTGGATCTTTACTCTTCTCTAAACTTGCTACATTAGAGACCTAATCCTGTATCAAGTTGTTTAAACCCATTTTATTGTGAGGATATAGTAATGGCTAAGAGTGTGGTATCTAGGGCTGGACTGCCTGTGTTAAAATCCGAGTTGTGCCACTTACCAACTATGCAATCTTGGAAAACATTACTTGACCCTCTTAGTCTCACTTTCCTCCTCTGTAAAATGAGGATAGTATTATTAGTACCTGTCTCATAAATTTGTTATGAAGATTAAATTAAATGAGCCATTACACACAAAAAGCTTAGAAAAGCACCTGATATATAGGGGATTTTATATTTTTGTTTAACAATGCATACAGGTCGAATGTCATAGGATTTATACACCAGAGGAACTCATTCCTGAATTTCATATAAATATATCCAACTGCCTAGTCAACATTTCTTTAAGATGTTTAAAGGCAGCTCAGACTTTGCATACTCAGTTAATGGCAAAACCGTCCTCCAACTTCGCAGGCCACACATCATGGAGTGACCCTGGACCTCTCCCATCTTTTCACACCACACATATAATACGCCACCAAATCATCTAGTCTCAATCTTCCGACTTCTCACTCTTTGGTCTGCTATCTCCCAGTTCCCAGCTATAATCATGGCACACCTGTGTTATTATCATTGCCTTAAGAAGGATTCCCTAATTCCAAGGCTGTGCCCCTGTAGAGCATCATCAACACTGCAGCCAGAAAAGTCCCCTTCAAAGATAAGAGGCATCATGGTACTGCTCTATCCAGGTCCATCCCATGCCTTCTGGTCTCACTCAGAGGAAAAAGCAAAGTCCTTACCCTGCCCATGAGGTCCACTGTGTATCAGAGCTCATTTCCTGCACTCCTTCCCCACTCTCTCTCTCAGCTTCTGTCGCACTGATCTTGCTGGGTTTTGATCATGTACATCAAATAGCTCCCACCTTTTCACCCTGAAATGTGTAGTTGACTTCACAATGCTGTTCTTCAGATATTTGCGTGGTTGCTCCCACATTTTTCTCACATCTTTCCAAATGTAATTTTATTGGGAAGACCTTCACTTAACCATGTTTTTAAATTCTGCAAAATACTATTTCCCCTTTGCTCTCCAACACAGAAACTTCCTATCACTCTTCTCAGCTTATTTTTGGCATAGCATTTCTCATTTTCTATATATTGATTTACCTATAATTTAAATATGATTTATGTGTTATATAATTTCTTTACTTTTATTCTTTTCACAAAAATGTAAGCACCAACAGGGTTAGTAATTTTTAATGATATCTTTCACAAATTTATACACTACCCAGAGAGAGTCCTTGGCACAAAGTAATGTACAGATTGCTTTGAATAATATTTTTGAGTAAATTAATCCATGAATCTATAGTATAATTTACCTCCCCTCCCTACCAAGCATTGGATGCTTTATTTAAACTAGGGAGAAAATCATTAAGGAAAAAAATAAAGAGCATAAGTGAATTAATTTTTGTCTGCATGTCACCCACTCTACAGAAGTATCTGAAATATAAAAAAGAATTTTAAAATGATATTAAAATACATTTAAAATACATCATTTCTCTCTATTCTCCCTATTTAATAATAATTTAAAAATAATTTTGGTATGTAGACATAGGTGCAAATATTTGCTCTTTTTAAATAGTAGCTTATTGTTTTTAGCAGACTCTGGGACCCATAAGTTTGTGATAAAATAGCAGGCGTTATTATGAAGTCAAAAGTGATTTAGCCCATTTTTAGTGCAAAAATATACAGTAAATTTCTCCCATTTACTTAATACTGGTTTTAGTTTATGTGGCAACGAAGCCTCACTGAGTCTCAAAGTTCAATGCCCTCTTTGCCTCGAATTGGTCCTGGGAAATTCAGTACAATGTTGTTAGAAAACAGATAAAGGAACAACCAAACGCAATGATATACAATACAACAAAGCTGTTTTACTCTAAAATCATTACACAAGCTTGTATCAAAGCACATGGTACTTAATCACCATTCCAGAGGAAGGAAAATTGGTAGCTAAAAAGATATCTGAGGGCTTCCCTGGTGGCGCAGTGGTTGAGAATCTGCCTTCCAATGCAGCGGACACAGGTTCGAGCCCTGGTCCGGGAAGATCCCACATGCCAGGGAGCAACTAAGCCCGTGTGCCACAACTACTGAGCCTGTGCTCTAGAGCCCATGAGCCACAACTGCTGAGCCCACGAGCCACAACTACTGAAGCCTGCTCACCTAGAGCCCCTGCTCTGCAACAAGAGAAGCCACCGCAATAAGAAGCCTGTGCACCACAACAAAGAGTAGTAGCCCCCACCCGCTGCAACTAGAGAAAGCCCCCATGCAGCAACAAAGACCCAACACAGCCAAAAATAAATACATTTATATATATATAAAAAAAGATATTTGGACTAAATTAGAGTAGTATAGGATTACCTGCCAAATGGAAAGAAAGGTTATTTGCCCCAAGCTTGAAGTATAGAAGAGGGTTCACCCACTGCAGAGGTAGCCCAAATTAAAAGATGTGCTATTTTGCTCTGCTTTTCAAAGACAAGTTGTGGCGTTCCAAAATGTCAGATAAAATCATGTTCAAATATGAACACAAAATACATTTCAATGCTAAATATAAATATATATTTTAATTATCAGCCACTCTGGGTTTATAACACTATAGCTCCCCTTAACTCAAATAGATAATTAGGTATCGGCTACATTAAAAGAATCATTGCCAAGGGATATTTGATATTAAACCAAGGAATCAGAAGCTGGAATCTACTAGTGTCTCCTTAATAGGCTCAATAATTATCCTTGAAAAGTGATTTTACTCTTCTCTGCTCTGTCCTGGTGTTTTTATAAAATTGCCAAGTTCAGCTGTATTATGAACGTGATTTAAAAGAATACTGAGAAAATTAACAAATTAGTACTTTTCAAGAGCTTTAAAATTTGATTAAAGTTTCTATCTTCAACAAAAATTGAAACCTCTTACTGTGCATGATTTTACTCATTTACATCCAAAGACCTTTGATTAGAATAATTTTTCAAATATAAACAATTAGTAACAGGCCATTTGTTTACTAAATGTTATAGAAGAGACCCAGCTGTCTTTATCTGCTTCATTTGACTATTCTGAATGTACAATTTTCTCATGACATTTCACTATTTAAACATGTTTAACTAAACATGAAGATCTTTTGGGATTGGATATTTTAAGGTTATCTTCCATGTACTGTCAAAGAAGGAACATGTTTCAATCTGAGAAAATGATTAGCTTTTCCACATAAGTTGACTCCACTTTTAATACACCCTCGAAATAGATCTCATCACTTACTCAATTTATTAGGATGTAGAAGGGGCCTTTTTAAAATCAGCTTTAAAATTATGTTCTGCTGACTTGCAAATGGCAGGTCAACGCTAACTGAGAGAAGCCTTAAAAACTCTTGACACATTTTATGCCTGCACAAAATTGCGTGCTCCCTGTGTTCTAATCCTTGGCTTTCCAATATTGCCTTTACGAGGTTAAGAAGATGAATGATCATTGCTTTTAATCCTCACCATGATTTATGAGCCTCTTGGTATCCTTTCCCCAGAGCAGCTACAACTGTGTGGTTGTTCTGCCTGCTGCTTAAATTACAGACATCTGCAAAGTAAATTATGGATTGTTGTCCCATAGACCATAACAAAGCATCCTCTTCATCTCTCCTGCAGGATTATTTTTTTATTAGAACAAAGACCATGTGCATTTTTACTTGCCTATGTACTGAAGAATTTTAAGCTAAACTGAATGATAGTACAATGGACTGAATTATGACCTGTCACATAACATCAAAGCAGCATGACATATAAACAGGACTACCTTAAAGCTAGAAAAAAAAAAAAACCCTCCCATTTATTTATATCTTTCTTCTTTATTTAAGGAATACCACCTTTAGGTTCTCAGAAGGAAGGTAACCTTTAAAATGAGCTAAAAATATGTGCTATGGAATAAAGAAGCAGGTAAGTGACCTGAGTCTCCAAGCAAGCAAGATTTTAAGAGCATCTTGTGGATATTTAAAACTAAATATTGAGCAAACAAAGAGAAAATTACATGAAGGAGAATCCATGGAAGATTGGGGCATCTTTTTTTAGATTTTTTTTTTTTCTTGTACTGATATCACTGGTAGTAAACCTGTTTTAATATCCTGGAAGCATGTCACAATCATGAGTAACTGGAACAATTCTTTCTTCTGAATAAAAAGCCTAGCAGAGTCTAAGTTGAAATAGTCAACTCGCTCTGTATTTTCCTTTCTTTTCTGTGCTTATTATTCTGTGTCGATGATGAATCATAATTCCCAATGACAAGTCCATTGTGCAGTCCTAACAGGCATGTTTCAAATGACTAACCTTTGACAATTACCCAAAAATAGAAATATTCCAGCATTTATTTTCTTCAGATGTGCTAATTGCAACCCAAACAATAACCCATCAGGGGAAAACTACACTAACCAAAAAAAAAATTTTTTAATAATGCCTTACAAAGTATATTTCTTTCTTAAACAGATGGCTCTGCAGTTCATTTTTGAACCCTACTGTCAACTCAGCAGGATGTTGTGAGCGCTAAAACCAGATATGCTCTAACCAGTCCTAGCTGAGCAGATCTGTTGCTCCCTCTGTGTCCATCAGTTTGTGTTTCACCTCGTCACGGCTGAGGCGATATTCTCTTAGTGTCAGGACCTGCTATTCATCCCACGACCTAAAGACTTTATTTTTCAAGATAGATCCTTGATTTGTTTGCCTCTGTGTCAGTCTCTGTGTTCATTCCCAACATTTTCCTTTTGCAACCGTACTTCACCTCTTTGTCCTATTGAAATGTTATAAAATTCACCATATATGAAATAATATTACATATCTTCATGCCTTTTATACATCTATACCCTCTTATTTACATATTTGTATGCACTTCTTTTTAAAATTAGCTCAAATGGCCTTTTCCTGTTTTCCCTTCCCTTTCAACCAAAACATGCAGAATGGAATCCCATCCCAACTTCTCTGCAATCATAGCATTTTTCATATTGAAACAAAAAAGGATTCTATAAATAGTCAAAGAGTGCTGTTTGACCATGTGAAAAAAACATGATATATTTCTTTTCTTTTTTCTTTTGACATAATTTATAAAAATAATCTAATTACTTATTAGGCAATCATGGACATAAGCAAGAAGTGAGTAGAACAAATGGTAAATTTTGTGAAATGTTAAAGGAGAAATAGATTGTTCTTTCTTTGTTCAGAAAAGAATTTACAGAAAGAGGTGTTGGGATTGTAAACAGGCCCCAGGGCATTAATGTATTCATAAATAAATTAACGATAGACAAATATTTTAATACTAAATTTGTTTGCCTTGACACCTATATCGTCAATTTTCTTGGATATCACTGTCTATTTTTTTTTTCCTTTTCTGGCCATGCCATGCAGCTTGTAGGATCTTAGTTCTCTGACCAGGGATTGAACCTGGGCCACGGCAGTTAAAGTGCCGAGTCCTAACCACTGAACCACCAGGAAGTCCCTCAGTCTATTCTACTATATCATTCCACTGAGATTACTTTCAGGTCTATTTTCATATGTGAAATTTATGAAAACCCTTATGCTAAAACGGAAACAATTTCAAGCCATTCTCTTCAAATGTCTTCTGCATTAATTTGAACTCTCTCCTGATTGAAAACAAGTGAACATTCTAATTGCTTTAAATTTATTCATTCTCAAGTTATTATCTCTAAACTATTCTTAAGTAAAATGGTTATCAAACTCATGTATTTCTTTTAATCTTCAGTTATAGCACAGAGAGAACCAAAGGACATTTAAAAAGAGTATGTTTCTCTTTTATTTGGATCTTTGGATGTTTTAATGCTTCATTAAGCTTTAAAGTAAAAGACGCAAAGTCTTGCATTAATAATTAGAATGGTATGGTGTTCCTTTTTTATTACTCATTCTTGTATCACAAATAATATTTAGCTTGATGAAATCACGGTTTTGTAAGAAGGATCAGTTGCTGGTTAAAGGAATAAAATGTGAAGTGTTAACCTCTCTTACCCTATCAATCCTAGTATAAGTTCTGGAATAAAATCCCCACTCCAAAATTATTTAAAATCAGAGATTTAAAAATTATTCAAATTTTCTATAAAATACAAAGATTTTACAAAGTAAAAGTAAGCTATTTTCTATAAGGTAGATCTGAATATTGATGAGAACAAATTGAAGGATAAATGGATGACAACAAGGAATAGGAATCAGTAGTGTTTGAAATATAAAATGGTTAATAATTTTATTTCAAAGTTTTAATACTGAAAAATTTTAAAATTTGCCCTCAGATCTGACAAATTGAAATTAATTGATGTTGTAAAGGTAGATGAAAGCATAACATTTTTGAATGAATGTATCTCATCAAAAAGTTAAAAACAAAAAGAAAAGGTATAATTTTTCTATTTATTAAATATGAGTATGCAGAGAGACTTTGAACAAATATCACAGCAAGATCCATAAAGCCACATTAGCTTAATTACATAGTTGCCTTATCCCTTTAACCTTTTCTTTCTGAGCTATTATATCATGGTTAATCTTAATTGATCACTGATTGAGAACTGAGAAAATGAAACTTGTTTTGACTGTAGCCTAAGAATAGATGCTACATTTACCAAGCAAGGAGTGTCAAGGTGGTGCTTTAATTATTGTTTCTAGAAGGTTAACTGTAAATGTCTAAATCTCAGGGTTTAGATTTCTCATCAGCAAAGGAAAATCAGCCTACGATTGCCTTCTGAAGAAACAATTGAACTAGACTCTGTCATATTAATATTAATAAGGACGAGAAAATTGGTGACATTGTCTCTTTGTTCCTGTGTCAGAGCTTCATCTGAGGTTTGCCTTTGAAATAAGACATACCCAATTTAACAAAAGTAATATCCACTAATTATGAGGGAGTGGGCAAAGTGTCATAAAAAAGAATATAAAAGAAAGAAAATCAATTTATGTTCTTTTGGAAGTACATAGCCACTAGGTCTTCTCAAAAATCTGCATGTAAATTGAAACAGTGTGAGAAAAATATAATAAAGTAGCTTAAATGTACAGGATCCTTGCTAAAAGAAATGGTTACTTAGGTTTCATGGTTCTGTTATTTTATGTCAACCACCTGTAAGTATATAAACAATTGAATATTCTGGTTTCTAATGAAACAAATATTTTAAATAGTAAAGAAGTTTTAAAAAGAATTTGAATTTTAAGGTATTTATTAAGAGGTTAAAAGCATACATCTTGATGATATTTAAATGTCACTTACCTTTAAGAAGGCTGGCATCCTTTAAAACTCGAAAGTGCTATTGAGTTCCAAATGGACTATATTCCCAACTAGAGTCGAACAGAGCTGGAAAGACAAACATACACAGAGTTGTCATGTCAAATATGTTTTTCTAACATATATTTTAGAATATTTTACATTTACTTAAAAGCTTCAAAGACAGTTCAGAGTTCTTATATACCCCCATCTAATTTCTCCAATTGTTAGTATTTTATATACAATAGTTTATTTGTCACAACTTTAGATACATTGTGAAACATGAACTCAAATAAACTAATATAGATACTTCTTTCTGATTTCATAAGTTTTTCTCCTAATGTTCTTTTTCTGTTCCAGATGTATTGAATTTAGTCTTTACGTCTCCTCACCCTCTTCTGGACAGTGATAGTTTCTCAGATTTTCCTTGCTTTTGATGACCTCATGCATCTTGAGAAGTAGCGATCAGACATTTACATGATATCCTTCAACTGGAATTGTCCTGATGTTTTTCTCACATTAGACGAAGGCGGATGAATGATCTAATTTTTTTTCATTAGACTGGTTTTTGGAGGAAGACTACAGAGGTAAAGTCCTTCTCACCACTTCATATCAAGGGCGCATGTCAACCAGCATAACTTATTACTGTTGATACTAACCTTGATCAGCTGACTGAGATAGTGTTTGTCTCAATCCTGTACTGTAAAGTGACTTTTCTTCTCCCTTTCTATACTGTGCCCTGTAGAAGCAAGTCACTAAATGCAGCCCATGCTCAAGGGTAAGAAGTCTACTTCTTTGTGGGGGAAATAACTACAAAATTTATTTGAAATTTTTTCTGTAGGAAAGATTTGCCTATTCTCCCCATCTTGTTTGTGTAGTCATTCATTCAGTAATTTATGTATATCAGTGTGAACCTATGGATATTTATTGTGTATTTTGTGTTATAATTTAATTCCACACTATTTTGTTGCACAATTTGGTCCAGCTTTGGCCTTTGTGAGCTCTTTTCACTTGGCTTTGTATCTTTTAGACATACCACATCACTATGTTTATCGAGCTTACATTTTCAGACTCCTTTCTTAACTTCTGATACTCTAAGATAGTCCATGCTAATATTATATGCCCTAGACTCAGCAATATTTCAAGGATGCTGGTTGCTTTTGTTGGAGAATGGTCTTAGGAACCAACATCTAGGCACTAGGTGTTTTCCTTGCTACTGGAACACCATTGCTTCTAAACCTCTTCCAGGGACTGAGCTAGGAAATATGTTATTTATACTAACTTGTGTATATTCACATATCCATAATTGTTTCTGATGTTTCTAAACATTATTTTATACTGTTATCTCTGACTCTAATCCCATCATATATTTCAAATAAACAGCATCTTGGATTTAGTAGAATATATTATTGGAAACACATCTTACATTTCTGTTTGAAATGTTTCTATTTGAGTAATATATTGGGAGTGAATCTAAAAAGATGTCCACCCAAGTGAGAAAATACATGCCTGGTGTCTGATTCTGAAGAATCTTTGGGAAAGTTCATGGGCTTTTATTGTCATTCATTCCTAATGAAGTTCCTCATGCTTGGAAAAGGAAAATAACCTTTAATAATGTGTGCACACAACCACAGTTACCTGATTGTTTTTTGTCAAGTGTCATAGACAGAAAAAATAAAAAGAGCATGAGGAAATATAGATTAGTTATTAACTAATATATTTTTTTCTGTTGATATTACTGTGTCTAGGTTTTATATGATTAGACTTTCTTTAAAGGATGAAAAGTCTGAGATATCAAATTTACCTATCTGAGAAATTTTATTTTTAATAAATTTATATAATAATGAAAATTAATACATATATATTAGCCATTATAACTAAATTCTAATCAGAATGCTTAGAAGCGCTTATCATCATTTTTATCACAAAAAAATTGAGTGGAAAATATGGATAACAATAGACTAGATTGATAATCTATATGGGATAACTGTTATTTTCTGGAAGTAAAGTAACTTAATCATTTTTATCCTGGTGTGATGGACTGTATGTTTATGTTTCCCCCCCAATTTCGTATGTTAAATCCCTAACTAATCCTCTTGTAATGGTGTTTGGACATGAGGCCTTTGGGGGATAATTGAGTTATAAAGGTGGAGCCCTACTGATGGGATTAGTGCCCTGATAAGAAGAGACATGAGAAAGCTTGCTTCTCCCCTGTGAGGGTACAAGGAAAAGACAAACCAAGAAGAGGACTATCATCAAGAACAAAATCTGCTGCCACCTTGGTCTTGGACTTCCCAGCTTCTAGAATTGTAAGAAATAAGGGTTTGTTGTTTAAGCCACATAGTTTATGGTAATTTGTTATAGTGGTCCAAGAAAATGAAGACACCTGGTAACATATAAAAGTTTACCTGTCAAAAAATCTTTAGGATTATAAACCGTTAAAATACTAAATTCAAAAGAAATTCTCAGACATTATATACCATTAAATTATATTTGAAACTTTGGTTAAAAGGTACCAGGACCTGTATCAGTTTCTTCTGACTGTGGCAAGAAATTGCCACAAAGGTAGGGGCTTAGAAACAATAGAAATGTATTCTTTCACAGTTCTGAAGGTCAGAAGTCCAAAACCAGTATGACTGAGCTGAAATCAAGGTGCTAGCGGGGCTGCTCTCCTATCAGTGTCTAGGGAAGAATGCATTCCTTGCCTGTTTTAACCTTCTAATGCCTGCCGTAATGCTTTATCTTGTGGCCACATTATTCCAGTCTTAAAGGCTGGCATCTTCAAATTTCTCACTCCTCCTTAACATGCTTTCCCCTCTGTGTGTTTCAAATCTCCCATATGGTTTCACTTATAAGTATACATGTTACTGCATTTCGGGCCCATTCAGATAATCCAGGATAAACTCCCCATTTAAAGATCCTTAGTAAAGACCATTTCTTGCCATATCAGGTAACAGTCATAGGTTTCATGAATAAGGATTTGGCTCTAGTTTGTGAGTCTATTTTTCAATCTACTACAGATTACTTTATAAATTTCCTTCCTATTCCCTTCTATAGAAGAGAAAAAAATATTAGGATAAAACAATTTCCTCATGAGTCTATTTCACGTAAGATAGTGTATATAGTTCTGGTAACATTAGAAATATAATCAAACACAATGAAAAAGTGTTTTAAAATACTGTTTAAGATAATATAGGATAGGCATAATTTTAAGTTGCTTGGAGAGACGGATATTACTTAATAATATAACTTAAATAATTGATTAGTTCTTTTCCTTGTAGACTAGGATCACTGATAACCTACAATTATGTTGTGATAAACTGAATAAAACTACAGAACTGATGTTTCAGAATTATGGCTCTATAATCTTTAGAAAAAATCTTAACTAAGCAAACCTTTACAAAAAATTTAGAGGAAACACCTTATAAATTCTGAAGCATATTACATTTGTAAATTATTACTATTGGCACAATTTATCTCTTCCGTTTGGTCAACTTTCAAGGGACCCTGACACTAAGAAAGTGACTAGCAATAAAGTAAGAGGCGTTAGCAATAAAGGAAGAATGGGAGCTGATAATTCAGGAACTTATCACAAATAAAGGCATGAATGGTTTAGTGGGGTTTAAATTCCCACCGATGTTAAGAGAATCCAGATCGCAGGGCATATGAACTAAAGGAACTAGAGATGAGATACTTGCATGTAAGGGGTATGTAGAAGAGTAGCCCCATCTATGGAATGAAATTAGAAAAATCTTCTACCCACCAGTTCTGAGAAGCTACACAAATATCAGCTGCTCACCATGCACCACAGATAGAAAAGATGTCATCCTTGAGAAAGCAGATGGCAAGTGTGGACCTAATGTGCATATGAAGTTTAAATTCATACACATATATGGTATAGGGACTCCAACCCAAAATATGAACATGAAACTTGGTATGGCACTGGTGAAACCAGCAGAGACTCAGCAGAAGAGGTTCTTTCACAATCTAAGACATTAGACTCCCATAGTAGGGTCATGAGGGGAAGACAGAGAAAAAGCAAAACACCATGAATGAAAGTCAGCAGAAGCAATTAAATGAAAGATTTGTTTCTTAAGAACTAGAAATAATAGAACAATCCATAAAAGTCATATCATAAATATATTTAATTTCTTCTGAGTTAAAAAATAAGAGAAAAATTATAAGGTAAGAGCATGTCAGAACTATAACAAACAAATTGAACCAAAAAAAAAAAATATATATATATACACACCTAGAAGCAATCTCATGAGCCATGTCTAGCTAATCCTAATACTCATTTGAAAGAGCAAAACCGAAGAAGTACACAGATTATGCTGGAAATATAAAAATAAAAAAGTTCTCCCTATCAGATATCAAAAATTATTATAAAATAAAGAAAAAAATACTGTATTGCTACTGGCACAGATAGAGCCCAAATGATTTATTCAGTATAAGAGAAAGTTGAGAAGTAGTGTTATACCTATATGGAAACTTGATATAGAGAAGAGATGCCATCAAAATTAATAAGAAAAGAACAGAATATTAAATCAAATAAGTGGTGCTGGAACAATTTGCTATGCAGATGCACAAAATGAAAGTAGATTTCCTTCATCATACAATGCACAAAATAATTTTCAGATGTGTAGAGAAACAAAAGCTTAAAATATAAAAGAAAATACAGAATATTTTATGAAATATGAATTTAAAAGTTTTCTTTAAGTGAAATTTTAAAAGCACAAGTCAAAATGATACATTTGAATTAGAATTAAATCATGTATCCAAAATTAAACTTTACAAACAAAAGGAAAATCTATGTCAGGGACTGTGAGAAGAACTTGTAATTTATGGAACAAAGTTTAGAGTATAGATTATATTAAGAACTCCAATAATCAATAAAAACATTACATTTACAAGGCTATAAGCTGGATATTTATATAAAATAAAAACAGGACTGCCAGTAAGCATATAAAAAGAGCTTCAACTTTAGCCATTATCAGGAAGATGCAAAATAAACAGCAATGGCATATTATTTCACACTTAATTAGATTAGCAAAAAGAAAAAAAATTTTAAAGTTAAATATACAGTCTGAAATTATTAATAATTTCAAGGGAATGAAGTGATGGAAACTTTCATATAGAGTTGGAAGTGATCACTAACACAACTGCTTTGAAGAATAATTTGGCAATATCTGGTAAAGGTGAAAATGCAGGTAACCTTTGCCCCAGCAATTCCACTCCTGTATGTACATACTAGACTAATTCTTGCACGTGTGCACAAAAATGTTCGCACGAGAATGTTTGGTGCAACTTTGTTCAAATTCTTAAGGCAATTAGTATTTTTGAAACCTCTTGATTCATAACAAAGGCAAATAGAACTAAATGCCTTATATAACTTAATAATGAAATACTTTTCCTTATAATTTATTGGAAAATATTTAAACTATTTTTGATATCTGCATGTTCACATATATGTATAATTGTATGTTTGGGAGTTTGTGTGCATGTGTGTTAAGTATATATGATGTCACATAAGAAGGGTAAAGGTTTGCTTTATATGTTGCAATCATAGTTAAGAATATCATACCCAACTTATTCAAGAACAATCACAAAAACAAATCAGATTTATATATTACTAAGTTGAGTTATGAATACATAAATATCTGAAAACACAGTGGGCCAGCACCATGAACTTTAATAAGAGAAGATAACACTAGAGTCAGGAGAAATATCATACTTAGCTAAAGCTCTGAGGTGAGAAAGCAGTAAGACCAGACACACATTTTACCAGTAAAGAGAATATATTAAATAATTAGATAAACTCTCTTGTATTCTTCTGCCTGCTTCTGGCATAAAAAATAAATCCCATTGTAATTAGCTAACCTACTTCACTGTGGGTAGTGGTAAAGATGTACAGCAATGAAAATAAATGACACTAGAAAGACATAGACTGAGGGAAGTGTCAAAAAACAAACAAACAGGGCTTCCCTGGTGGTGCAGTGGTTGAGAGTCTGCCTGCTAATGCAGGGGGCGCGGGTTCGAGCCCTGGTCTGGGAGGATCCCACATGCCGCAGAGCAACTGGGTCCGTGAGCCACAACTACTGAGCCTGCGCGTCTGGAGCCTGTGCTCCACAAGAGAGGCCACGATGGTGAGAGGCCCGCGCACAGCAATGAAGAGTGGCCCCTGCTTGCCGCGGCTAGAGGAAGCCCTCGCGCGGAAGTGAAGACCCAACACAGTCAAATCAATCAATCAATCAATAAATTAAAAAACAAACAAACAAACAAACAAAACAGATAGTATAATAGTTGTGCTTCAACAAGACACAGGGCATTAGTTCAGCATAAGCACAGCCTGCAAGAACACGGTTCATGAAATCATTTTAGCTAAGGTAAGAAAACCCAGGACTAATACTAGCTGAGGACAAGTAGTTATCAAAAATTGGGCAAAGGGACTCACTGCAAAAACTGCAACTTTGAAGTAGATCTTGGAAGATTAATAGCAATTTTCCAAGGAGAGAAAATATGAGAAGGGTTTCAGAAGGAAGGAATAATGTGGTCACAAGTGGAGAGGTCACTGGGATCTGAGCATCAGTGCACCTTTGGGATGGCCTCAAAATAGAGTAACTGGTTGGAATATTACAAAAGTGGTGGTCAACAAAGCCAAGTCAAAAAAAAAAAAAAAAAGGTCCAAATCTGCTGCCACAAATTGCAAAGAACACCAGACAATTACATTTTTCTTCAGTTTGTTTTTAACCCTGATCTAGCCACAGCACTGCAGTACAGTAATTCATTATTCCCTTGTCTCTACTCTCTCCTTCCTTGTCTTCTGTTTCTCTATTTACATTTTACCAGAATCTAAGTCAACATGATTCTTTCCTGTTCCATCAACCAAGCATCTAGCTACTGAGGGAGAAAATATCTCACAATTTTATAGATTCATGCCAGATGAATCAGATGCCTGGCCTCCAACCTGAACTGGGACCTCCATGCTTCCAAGCCAATTTTTCATGGATTTTTTTAATCAACTTTCATGATCATTCCCACAGCAACTCTCTGTAGAGCTACCCCTAGGGTGTTCAGGGCCCTGAGAGGTATTTTTGTGGGCTTCTGTCTATATAAACAATTTTTTAAAAATCTGTTCTATAAAATCTATGGGCTCCTCTGAGTTATGGTGACATATTAATAAAGATTAAGAATAAGAGTACAAATGAGGTATTAATGGGTTTTTTTGGTTTTTTTTTTTACTGCCCAAACAGTGCATGTTAACATCATTCTTAGTGTTCAAGGACCTCCTCTACCTTTTCAGATTCAGGAACCATCTTGGTGTCCTTTGCTGTCAAATGCATCATTACTGGCTAATTTTATATGCTTCCCCACAAGAAAATGGTAGCAGCAGTATTATTATTCACAATGACTCTTCGGAGTCTGTTTATATTGAAACAATCAGATCTTTTGCCTCTGCAGTTCCCTAATGCCACTTACTAATGAAGTTTATATCATTACTCATCCATTGTACTGTCCGTGAATATTGGCTTTCAGTGACTCTCTCAAAGCTTGTGTCTAGGTTTTGATAATGACAACGGATGCAATTCTTTCTTAGATTAAGTAGAAAAATGGGAAAGATTATTTTTTTCTGAGACATATTAAATTTGCTATTTGGAATTTTATAGCATAAATGTAGAACAATACATCTTCTAACCATGGCTTTTCCTGCACTAGTTACCATAATCCTTAAATTCCTAGAATGTGGTCAAATGCGTTGGCCTCTCCTTGAACCTCCACTCTCCCACTAGATGAAACAGTGGGCAAGGGACATAGCAGAGCAAGAGGAACAGTCCACTGGCACAAGAAACGCTTGTCCTTTGTTCAACACAGCATAAGACTAACCCAGGGTAGCGTGTGTCATCACACTGATCGAAAACTAGAGAAAGCACAATAATCACAGTACCTAGCACGATGGCTAGCTGTCACTAGTGAGCAATGGTCTTTAGGAGCCCACCGAGAGAGGCTCAGTCAACCCTGGAGGACTTCCTGACATGAGGTCTGGACCTTGCCTAGCACTGGTAACCTTCCTGGGTGCCAGTGTCCAGGGGCACACTCTTCCAAGATGGCTTTGCCAGTGCCAGGTATTCCAAGCCACCAGAGGGAGGCAGAAGATTTTGCAATAGACACTTTGGTGACAGGAACACAGATGGGACAAGATCTGGTGTACCCTGTCCTGACATACTGTCATTGTTGGCTGGTTTCAGGCATTGGAGGAGGGCTCCTTAAGGTACGGGGCTAAGAGCAGGGCCCTCCTTGCCCAAAAGTAAGGGCAGTACTGCTCAATTAAATCTATTTGTGTTTTCTTTTAAGTACCTATATCTTCATCATCACCATTTTTACTCTCTATAGATCATGTCAATTTCTACTTTAGTTTGAACACTGAAGATATAAAGTGGAATTCTTTCATATTCAACTTGTAAACATTCGCCTCCAACTTAGAGACTTCTCTATATCCATATTCATCTTTAATTTTCTCCATCAAACTATCATCACTGTGCACTTGGAGTTAGGATGATAGAGTGTCTCAAAGCACAGTGTCTAATGTTACATAGAACTGCCATTTTACTGTATAGCTCTAACATCATTTTCCTCATCTATGAAATGGACATATGCAGTTCATTAAGTTGTGGTGAGGTTTAAATATACTATAATAATGTTTGTAAATTACAGTGTCTGGAATCTAGAACGTCCAATACATTATAGAGGTAGTGTATTTGTTCTTATACAATAATAGGCATGCATTTTTTTCTTTTCTGATTTAAGAAATTTAAAATTTTTGCTTTGTTAAAGTTTACCTTCCATGAAGAGAAAGCGGTACAACCAAAGAAAATTAAATTACACTTTAGCTGTGAGACTTCAGAGCAGAGACACGGGTTTGTCCAAAGAATAAAGAAAAATCACTTAAGCAACTCCTGAATGAGGAAGGAAACCTGGACTATACTGGCACCCGTTCAACAAAAGCAACACACACAACATGAATAGAGATGATGTTATTTTTTCTTTACTTAATTACATAACGACTTATTTGTATTTATCTATATGAGTCTATCTAGTTGCATTAATGTGATGGAAACTTGACATTTCCATAAGGCAGAAACTGGGACTTTATAATTCCATAGTTGAACAGGTATAGATAAATAAACATGTAGCAATGAAACAGGTTTTACTCTTTAGAATGCTTCATTATACATAATGACATCCATTATAAGGAATCCATGAAATAAGTTAGATCCCAGTTTTACTTCAAGAACAATTATGGAGGTGCCATTAAAACCAGTTTACACGGCAGGGGGTGAATACTTGTATGAATAACACAGTCATGTGGTCTAACTTATCCAAACTGGCTTTAAGCATAGAAAGAAATATGGAGTCATAGTTACTAGAGCATGAGATAGAAAGAGACTTTGTACAGAGTATGTAGGAGCTCAGCACATCAGTGTTTTAATTAACGACATCAATTGAAGTGTAAGTAAAATGTAGCCCTTCAGAGATCCTAATATTTAGCAAAAAGGAACTTCTTAGTCAGTGTTTTAGAAAGATAATGTAGTTATTTGTAGATAACTACTTGTGTGACTAAGATATATACTGTAGTGAAATATCTGGCAGCTAGACATGAATTAGATTAAGAGGGCCACTCGTTTTATTATACGTACACGTAAATACATTGCACTTGGTTTGGGTTAATTACTTATTGTACAGTTCTGCTGTCTACCTTTAGATGCTCTGTTGCATTATTTGTGGGACAAGCAATCAAGCTTGCTTTCTTATCCTTTCTCTTTCTCGCCAAAGCATATTCTTTTTAATTGTTCTTTATCTAGGGAGGAGGTGGGAAGAGGAAAGGAGATCATGTGTTTTACGTTCCTAGTATGCTTCTGGTAACATAGAGCTCATTAAAAAAGAAAAATCCCTATAGGAACATACTTTGTTTCTACTTTTATCAATTAGCATTTTGAACTTTATCTGTGTTTGCAACTTAATAGGCGATTGAATTGGGGAAGCTGAATCTTTGATAGACATTAATATTATTTTAATATTTAATGATATTTTATCTTAGTAATATATATTAATTGCATTTTTAAACTCATCTTTTTTGTTAGTCCCTTGGAAGTCCTGAAGTTTGCATATACAATGTTGAACATTTTGTTCTTTGAATGTGATAATTAAAAAGTAAATAGGAGCAATATTAAAATTTTGGAGCCCGTATTTATGGTCAAGTCTTTGACAAACAGTGTAGAAAGGACATGTAACATTTATCCTAAATCAACTTCCAGATGAATGGGAAACCTAATTTATTTTATAGCACACTACAGAGTGAGGGAGATTCTTCATGAATAATATAAATGTTAACTATGGCAATGGTGACCTAGGACATTCTGGCACTATTTTACTAGCAATATTAGTTGGTCACCTAAAGCAGGGGTCAGTCAACTTTTCTGTAAAGAGCAGATGTTAAATATTTTAGGATTCGCAGGCCATATGGTCTCTGTCACAACTGTCACAATATGAGACTCATTTGTATGATGCACTAATCAAAATCTAAGCCCATAAGACACAACCAAATTGACTGTCCTTCTTCTTGCAGAGACAGATAACATTTATAGTCCAATATTGCCTATTAGTCACAATTAGCAATAATTAATGCGGTGTGCCCTTAAGTGCATCAGGAAAGTACTACATTTCTCAAACGACTCCTGCTATCAACTACCTTAGACAAGAAAGCTCTCACAATGAGAGAGCCATTGCTTTCAAATTATGAAGGGACACAATTACCATTTGAAAATGAATAAGTATTAGATAAGAACTGTGGTTGGTAGGTCCTTTACGCACATTACTGTATGGTAATAAAACAACCACACGGGAATAGAAGTATTATCCCCAGGTTACAGATTAAGAACTTGAAGCTTGGCATGAATATATAAACTGACCAAGGTCACACTGGTGGTAAATTAAACTGGAGCACCAAATATCGATTTCAAATCTGTCCAACTCAAAAGCCCATGCTCTGTTTTTACATACTACTCAACTGTGTATGCTGTCTGTCTCAGCTCTGGTCTATTTAAGATTGGCTTGGGAAAATTACTTGCTATTTGCAGCTGCTGCAAATTTCACTGAGCCCTCATCCTGGTCAGCTTTCTTTATTTCATTTCTGCTGTCCTCCAAGTTCAGATTTTCTCCATCCCCTTCTTAGACTCAGCAGTGAAGCTGCCTTTTATTCATTGAACTGCAAGACCATCTTACAGGAGATCCTCTAACTTCAGTACTTCTTACTCCTAGTAGCTTTGAAGTGTTTTATTTTTTACCTTCTTTTGTTCTTTTCTCCAAAAAAAGTGTCCTCGCTACTTCCCTAAATTAGCCTAAGCAACCTTCCTGAGTCTATCTTTCCCTACCAGAATCATGCTTCAGGTATGACTTCGTTTCTTCCAGTCTGTTAGTTTCTAATCCTCAGCATACAAACATGCACGGACCTCCTCTAGCCTGACCTTAATGCTCCGATCCCTCAAATATTTTTCCATTGCTCCCCATTTATTTCACTGTAGAACTCTGAAAAAAGTCTATGCCTTGAGCAACTTTGCCATCCACTCATAAACCATATCCCTGGGTACTCTAGCCAAACTTACTCGCTGAAATGGACCACTCCAGGGTTCCCTCCCATTCTTGAGAAAATCCCTCCTGATCGGCCTTAGAGCTAGGTATCAGGATCTCTCAGTGACAATCCATGTTGTTAATCTCCCTCCTGACTTTGAAAACTCTTTCTCTGATTGTCTTTTTCTTTGTTCTTTCCCTGGATTCCTTCAGTGACTGCCTTCTTTTAACTTCCGCTTTCCTTAAAGAAAGTGCCCATGCTGAATTGATAGCATATTTGTTCTCTCTTCATACACTTCTCCATGGGAATTTCATTCACCTACTTTCATATATTGAAATACTATTCTACACAGATTCTATAACTATAGCTGCTCTATAAGCTCCAGATTCTTTTCCTTCCATTTTCTACAGACTGTCTGATACCGCTCCATGAATATATCACTAACTAACCATTAAAATGTAATACGGCCTAAAACAAACTCAGCCCACATACATCCATGCAAGAAACCAATCTTTCTTTGTCATCTATGGCTCAAATTTCAGAGTTGTCTTGAACTATTCCTCTTAGTCATTCTCTTTCTCTCTCACAGTTTATTTCCCCAGATATCAACATTTTCATGTTCTACCTGCGATATCATTTATATTCAATGCCCTCTTTCCTGTCCTATCACTGCTGCAGATCAGTATTCATACTTCTTCATTTTACTACTTGCTTTATAACTTTATAACTCCTAACTTCACGCACCACTTCAAGCCTTCAACTGATTGGATGAGGCCCACACACGTTAGGGAGGGCAATCTGCTTTATTCAATCTACAGATTCAAATGTTAATTTCATCCAGAAACTCCCTCACAGACAGGCTCTGAACAATATTTGACCCAATACTGGCACACTCCTGGGCCTAGTCAAGTTGACAAATAAAATTAATCATCACAGTTTCCTTTTCACCAGGGCAAGACATTAGAGACATTGGCCATCTTTACCCAGTGCCAGCAGCCACTGGCAACAGGGAGAAAAATTTCCCTCTCTACTTTACTGCAAAAAGATCATTCTATTCTAGGATCAGAGGTCAGCAAGAAAGGACTCTCTGCAGACCCATAGACTGCTGACGGTCAAGCCTGGTCCTTGAAGAAAGTTCTGAGTAACAGCACACTGGGATACAACAAAGATAAAACAAAATACTAAAAGACTGAAATTAAGCTGTTAGGATTCAAGGTCTCCATCTACTATAATATCTGACTATTTTGATTTAGACTTTTGTCATTCCTGCTTCAAATTGTTAGCTACTATCAAGTTAAAAATGTCAGTTTTAAGTAAAATTCAAACCACCAAGAAATACGTAAGTTCCTCCTGAGAAACGGGTCTTGCAGGAATGGGATCATTAATGAAACTGCACTTTGAAAATAACTCATCTTTATTCCAGGAAATGGAATTGTGGGAAGAGGTAATATTAAGAAAATAATTATAAGAGCATATATATTTTTCATTTTGTCCTAATTCTGCTTTTTCATATATTTAACTTCCACATTAACCTAGATGAATTTTATATGGACTCATCTGAAAGAAAAGACAAGAAATTATCCTTAAAGTCCATTAAAATATATTGGCTTCAGATGTTTTTAGAAGGGCAGAGTTTAAAGATGTCTAACATTTTGCTAAAAGCATAGAAGTATTCTTTCTTTGAAGGAACTTGACCCAATAGAAATACCTGCCTCATTAAAATGCTCAGTTTGCCAAGTTTGAACTTTAAAGTGCAATTTCTTTTCTAGTGAAAAAAATGGCTATATTTAACGGTTTAAATTGAACTTTTCCAAAAATGACAGAACGGATTTCTTAAGCCATCTTAAACTAACAGTCATGAAAACAATAATACACTTTAAAATTCAAAGTTTTATCACCAGCAACAAATAACTTTGGGATAACTATACCTTTTTAATGACATTTGTACTTATGCAAATAAAATAGTAAATAGCTCCTTTCAAATTTTTAATTATTCTCTGTGTTAATCTATAGTTATATTAATTATTAAATTATCAAAGCAATTTTTATATTTTTAAATTTCTGAATAGGTGCTATAAATCTCAGCTAAATGTTTTTTGAAAATTATATTCCTTACTAGAGAACTTTAATATTTCTTCTGGAGTCTCTTTTCCATGTATTGACACATTCATCTCATAAATGTTTTTGTGTATGTGTGTGTTTTGGAAACTTTTTCCCCAAATACTGATTCCCCTCTTTATCTTCTTCTGTTGCCCACATCTCACCTTCAAAAGAGCTGAACATAATGTGCTAAGGACAAATAGTGCAATTCAGTTTCATTTTCCTGTCTAATCACAAAATACTCCATACAATCATTTTTGGAAAGTGAGGCTTTTTAGTTGGGGGAGGATGGATGAGAGTTATAGAGGCAATAATGCCATCTTAGTGTTTATCTCTTCTTTAATACTTTTCACTGTCTTTCATCTTACCTTCCTATAATCAAATGATACATTAGAAATAGCCTAGAAAATGACAAAATGGAGGATAAATGAATTATGCTATTTTTAAATACTTCGAATTTGAAAGTCTGATGTAGCCATCCCATTCATTAACCTGATCTGCTGAATATTTGCCCTTTAACCCTCGGTGTATTCATCTGTAAAGCATGGGATGTACCTGGTGAGGTGTGGGTTGAATATCACCTTGTATTTAGAATATTATATATTCTAATGTATAACGTATTGTGTAAAAATGTGTAAAATATTATTACAGTTATAATCATATTTTTTATAAAAATAATTATACCTATTATCCTGAGTTTCTAATAGTAATACTGTAAAATGCAAATACAAATGAGAGTAACAGCTCATATAAATCTACATGGAGAGTGATAGGTCCAACAACCAACATATCAAATGGGAATAGTCCTCATTTTTAAAAATTTCTTAATTACCTAAAATAAAATAACACTGTAAGTACATGCAGGTGTAAACTTCTATCAAAGTAACAATTTGTTTTAACTTTAAGAAAGCTTTTCAGTTATCTTCTAAATTTTCTGCCCTAAATAAATACTCAGAAATTTAAATATGAGAGCTAATCCTAATGGTATAAACACATGTTTATTTCTACTCCTTCCTGAAAACCCAGTAAGATGAATGTTATACAAAAACATACACCTCCAAAGTTATAAAGAACGGAAGAGAACACAGTAAAAATATGGCATGCTAGAGAGTGGATGGGGCAGTGATGATAAAGAACTTAGAACACTGAAAAATGATACTGAGTTTGCAGGTACAGATGCCAAGAGGAATTCCAATTCACATCAAAGAATCTAGAAAAGATTCAGAAAGGAAGGCAAGTGGTACCTTTGAATGTAAGAAGACACATAAGTATAAAAACAGAAAGACTGGCTGAAAGTCTCTATGAGAAGCAACTAGACCCCAAACTCCCTTTGAGCTCCTGTGCAGCCAGGAAACAGCTCCTCCCTCATGATGACTGACATCGTGAGGTTACACCTGGAGGCTTTGCCACAGAGGGTCTGTGGACTCCGGCTACCAGGTAGGCCTGAGGACGAGGATGCCATGCTGAGAGGGGGTTAGTCAGTACTATGAAATGTGGAAATGGGTCAATATCTCAGGTACTATTAGGGGCAAACGACATGGAGCTGCAAAATAGGTCCAAATAAGAAACAGAAAATAAGAGAAAAAATTAATCATGATGTGCTCAAACATATCTGGCAAGGCTTTCTGACCCCCCACTCGGGTACAATCACACGTGGTCCTACTGTAATTGGCTTATACTGCTTGTACCTTCTCAAAGCGTCTTCATTCATACTGAGAGGATTTTACCTGTAAGACTATGACACATGTAGGAAGGGAGCTATGGTCTGATTTCTCTGATTTGCTTTGGTATAGACAATTCTGATGGTTAAATGATAGTTATCTCATACTTTATCCTTATCCAATAGTTTCAGAGTTCATAATAAGAAAAATTCAGCAATTTATGAAAAATCTGTTTTCAATCAATGTAGGATATACCAGATTTTTTTTTAAACACAGGTCTCCCAGAGCTCAAAAGTAACTTATTCAAGCTCTAATTCTGCTAATTTAAACTTCTGCTGAATTAAGACTTGATTTAATTTCACCATGGGGAAGTACAGATTTAGCTTTGACTTTTAAATCTACAGTATGCTGAGTTTTTCTTACACTTAACTTTTTTGATGACTTCTGGTTTACAAAGTCTCAGATGTGAATTGATATTAACATGGTATAACTAAAACCTGGAACTGATCCCCAAAAGTCTTAGAATTGATGGAAATTTTAATAGTAAACCTTAAAAACCTCTTGAAGCATCGTTATGTTACCTATTTGTAACAAACGTATAGTCAAAATTTTAGAATATCAAATAATAAACATAACAGACACATTGCATAATGCCATTATTTCATTCAACAATAAAAATATCTAAGGCAAATGACATTAAATGAAACTATTGTAATCATAGTACAAAAATATATAGGGCAAATCACTGTGTTATTTGATGCTCTAAAGAAACGTATCCTGAAAATTCCCTCATTGAATTATCAAAGGAAATGGATGTCCTCACGTTTTGTACTCTCTCTCTTGTATTTTTCCTGAACCACCAACTATTTTTGAAATTTTTCTTTGTATACCAGTGATTCCAATTGGGGGCAGGGGTTTGCCACCCAGGGGGCATCTGACAACGTCTGAAGACATTTTGGTTGTTGCAACTTGAGGAAGGGATGCTTCTAGCATCTAATATATAGAAGCCAGGGGTGCTGCTACACATCCTACTATTCATACAACAGCCCCCCACAAAAATTATTAATTGGGAAAGATTTCCATAGTTGTAAGGTTAAGAAAGTGTGTTCTATATCTTCTCATCTTTCTTCCAAGTCCTCTTTCCCTGTGTAATGCTACTATTGTCAAAATATATCTGTTATAACAAAAGAAACACTGTGGTTTTGAAGAGTTAAAATTCAAAGTCAAGAGGCCTTTGTTTTGGATATTTCCTGTAGACTTGTTACTTGACCTTGAATAAATCATTAAATCTATCGTGACTTTTGTTTCTCCAAGTGTAAGTTGTGTGGTTAGATTTTATCCGTGCTTTTTAGGTAAGTAATTCATTAAATAAACCTCATGTTGAAAGCCCAATAAATAAAACAGATCAAAGTATCAATATACCTCTCCTATGCTGAAATGAGGTTTGGTTAAGAATTCAAGTATAGTAGCCCCTATGGTAATTCCAAGAGTGTCTTGAGCACAGTTGAAGATTTCTGTGCTACTGGGATATTTGAAACATTTTGAGAAAGAATAAAAACTTAATAGAATCTATGAGTTAAATATAAAGGAGTTTTAGGTGTTTGTTTGTTAGATTAATATATATTGATATTTTTAGGTATGTATATACATTTCAAAAATATATACATATATAATATGTATATTTCTCAGATTTGAAGTTTTAGAAGTTGTAGTCCTTGCTTTTGTGAAACGTTTTTAGAATAAATTCCATAAAATGTGCAATAAAAGCCCTTGCTTGTCTGATTCTCCTTATGCTTTAAACATGTCTGAAACCATTAAAACATGGTTTATTGTTGATTTTAAGATTTCCTACAAAGCACTGAATAGACGGACATGCATATGCTCTCACACCAAGGAGTAGAATCTAGTTTGTCTAGGATAGATTGCCCTGGAAGTGATGCTTTGGGACCTCTGAACAACACCTTAAGAAAAGATGCAGCCTCTACGCCCTCCTCTTGAAGACCTGCCACCATGCTATGAGAAAGTCCAAGCTAGACTACTGAACAAAGAGACACCTCATGGAGGGAAGGGGGAAAGAAACAGACAGACAGACAGACAGACACTGTGTGGTGAAGGAGAGGATTTCAGACTTGTGAGTGAAGACAGGACCCCATGAAACAGAAAACGCATACAACTGCCCCCTGTTATAATGGTAAAATTTATAAATTTCTATGTCAACTTGACTAGACTAAGCCTGGATATTTGGCTAAACATTATTTCTGAGTGTGTATGTGAGAATTTCTGGATGAGATTAGCATTTTTTTTCTTGCTGGGCCAAAGTCTTAGTTTAAAAAAAATTTTTTTAAACTTTATTGAGGGATTATTGAGAAATATAACTGTATACATGTATAATGTGATGATTTGATAGACATGTACACTGTGGACTGATTACCAAGATCAAGATAATTAAAACATCCATCACCTTATATAGTTAACTTTCTTTTTACTTTATGTGGTGAGAATGATTTAGCACAGGTTTCCCCCAGTATCCAAAAATAAAGCATTCCTATGAAACCTTTCATAAGCCAAAATAGCATAAAGTGAAGAGGCAGTTATCTTAGGACACCTCTTGCTAACAGACCACAAAATAAATCGAGATAAAGCACAGGTGCTCACCGACACAGTTCAAATTTATGGCAGCTTGATGTCAAGATTCTGAGTGTACTTCGTAGGGAAGGAGTTTGGTGGTACCATGCTTGCTGCTCTGAGTGCTATTTTTACTTTTTGACCTTTTTCCTAAAAGCGAAAATCCTCTTCGGGTTTCTTTTGGTTAACCAAAACAAGTACTAACATAGATATTTCATGAAAGTGAAGTGATCTAAAGAGAACTTTTGTAAAGTAGGGGATACACATATATAACATTGTATTATTCACTACAGTCACCACGTTGTACATTAGATTCTTAAAAGATATTCTTATAATTGAAAATTTGTACCCTTTGATTGACATCACCTATAGTCTCCTCTTCCTCAGCCCCTGAATCAGTGCATTCAGTGAAGCACATTGCCTTTCTTAATATCGGTGGGCATCACCCAATCCATTGAGGGCCTAAATGGAGCGAAAGACAATGGAAGAAAGAATTCACCCCCTTTTTCTGCCTGACTGAATGAGCTGGGACATCTGCCATCTCCTGACCTCAGGCTGAGACTTATGCCACTGGCTTCCCTGCTCTTAGGCCTTCAGAATAGGACCGAAATACACCAATGGCTTTCCTGGGTCTCTAGTTTGAAGATGGCAGAACATGGGACTTCTCACTCAGCCTCCAAAATCATATAAGCCAACTCCTCATAAATAAATCTCTTAGATTTAAATATATATATATAAATCCTATCAGTTCTCTTTCTTTGGACAACCCTAAGACACTTGTCCGTTAAGAAATAATAAGCCAATGTTGTTTTTTAAGCCACTAACTTTTGGGGTGGTTTGTTAAAGGGCATTAGATGACTAAAACATGGTAATTAATGGTTACATAACCAAAGGCTAGAGAACAGTTTTTGTTAAAAATTTACTGTTGTATAATCTAATTACCATTAATAACTTTTATAATACATGTTGTACGATTCTTTAAACTAGACCACTTTAACACTCCTATTGTATTTTTATCTATCATAAATGATATTTTTAGACTAACATTTATTAATTAAATATGTTTCAATGGGTTACCTGTAGATTCAAAATACGAATATTTCTACATATCACTATTGTGTATATGAGATAAAAGGGTTTTGTAAAATAGATAGCTAGTGAGAAGCAGCCGCATAGCACAGGGAGATCAGCTTGGTGCTTTGTGATCAGCTAGAGGGGTGGGATAGGGAGGGTGGGAGGGAGACACAAGAGGGAGGAGATATGGGGATATATGTATATGTATAGCTGATTCACTTTGTTATAAAGCAGAAACTGACACACCATTGTAAAGCAATCATACTCCAATAAAGATGTTTAAAAAAACCCCATCTTAACTGTGGTATTCTAAAGTGAAATGAAACTTTTTTAAATTATAAATTGGACAGGTAAGCCTCAGTATATTAATATGTTGTGATTCTCCAAGAGACAAATATAAACTAAGACATTCCCAGAATTTATTTGACCACAAAACCCTTTCTTACTAAATTGCCTACAGGCACTAGAGTGACATCATTAACTGTGGGATGAGACTATGAAAATGTATATCCTTTATTCTCAAGTGGCAGATTTTTGCTTTGTGTTCACTTTGAACTTTACCCCATCACAACTCGGGGTGCCTAGATACCACGTCTGATCTTGGGTAAGTAGTCTCATTATTTTTTGTCTTAGCTTCTTTGCCTACAAAAAAAGTGATTAGGATATCTAGTTTGTATGGCTGCTATGAGGATTTTAATATAGTAAATGTAAAAAGATTAAAATAATAATTATCATATTGCATGTGCTCCACAAATGTTAGCAATTTTTGTTGTTGTTACTTATCTTAGGCATGCTATTTGCTACATATTGAGTATGGTACTTTTACAGGTCCTAATGTAGTTATTTACTTACTGAGAATTGTGCTAATGTGTTACATCAGGCCATAACATATATGACTTTGATAAAGTACGGCTGTACTGATTGTCTTACCTAAAACCCTCTTCCTTAGAAATTCTGTATAGTATATAAAATAACATTTGAATTCAGAAAACATGCATAGCTAAACATGTAGGGCTAAAACCACTAACCTAGTGATCAAAAATTCAATTTATTTGGGGACCATGAACTATTTTTTGTTTATTTACATTGTAGGTTAATTGTATGAACTTTAAGCTACACATTCCGATGCTTAGCTCAGCTCTGAGTCCACTTGACTGCACAAAGACCTCTCCTTAGCTTTCTTTTATTATGATTTTCCTGATGCAAATGGCCTCTTGTGTGACCTATAGGAATAACACTGCATTTTAAAAAGAATATTCAAAATTCATTAAAAAGATTAAAGCCCTAACCCTTGGGCTTTGACCTCATCAGTGCTGACATACTGAGGGCCTTTGCTTCCAAATCCTGTGGACCAAATAAGCACCTTTTATTATGACCTTGAGACACAGACATTTTCTTAGTGTGCTGTTAATAGAAGTGAGCATTAGGGCAAGCTGAAACTTCTGGTAATGTGCACATCAAGCAAAATTGTGAAGGTAATGGGATTAAATATTGGTAAAGAAATGTTCTTTATATCCAATTATCAGCTGGGTGAGAATGTGGTTGCTAAATTGTGATGTTAAGAAAGCAACAACTAGAACTTCCCTGGCGGTCCAATAGTTAAGACTCTGCCTTGCAATGCAGGAGGCGTGGGTCTGATCCTTGGTCGGGGAACTAAGGTCCCACACGCCGTGCGGTGAGGTCAAAAAATTAAAAAAAAGAAAGCAACCACTAAAGCTGACTTGAAGAGACTGCTTGAACAGGAAAAAGAAAAACTTAAATCCACTCCAGTTGATACAGGAGAAAGGTTAACTCCAAATAAAAATAGTGTGTTTATGAAATCTCAAAAGCATTTAATATAGTGGTATTACTTCTTAAATTTTTAAGAAAAGGCTAAGAATGGTTGCTGTGTTTAGTAGTCTGCAATTTTCTAGACCAGGTGTACTGCTCTGTTTGGGCTGCCATAGCAAAATACCATAAACTCAATGGTTTAAATAACAGACATTCATTTCTCACAGATCTGGATGTTGGGAATCTCAGATCAAGGTGCCAGTATGGTTGGCTTCTAGTGAGATCTCTTTCCCAGGCTTTTCCATGCTCACCTTCTTGTTGTGTCCTCACACAGTGGAGGGAGAGAGAACTAGTTCTGTGGTGTCTTTTCTGACAAGGGCACTAATGCCATCAAACCAGGGTCCCACTCTTATGAACTTGTCTAACCCTAACTACTTATCATAGATCCCATCTCCAAATATCATTACACTGGGGGATTAGGGCTTCAACATATAAATTTATGGGGACACAAGTATTCAGTCCATAGCAGCAAGGTTTTATAACCATGGCTCTTTTATGAAATGGATGATCCATTCTTGTGGACTGCCTTGTATATTATAGGATGCTGAGCAGTATTCAATAATACAGACATCTAACACCTGGCTCATCTTTCTAACTTCCATCTCTTCGAGTTGCTGCCAGTACACTAAGCAGCATGTCCCCATGGCCATGAGGGGTTGTTATGTCAAGAGACATGAAACTCCTCCTTCCTTCACCCCACCCCACCCCATACAGTTCATATTTGTTTTCCTCTCTCTTGCTCACTGTCATCTCTACCTTAATCTAAAACCCTACATCTCTTCATCCTTGAATTACTGCAACACTCTCTCAGGCATTCTACTCTCTTCAGTCTTATATCACTTCCCTAGCAACTCTTTCAACATTTTTTCTCAGGGAAATTCTCTCTTCAAAAACCCTTATCACAGATGGTGTAGTCTCTATACTATAAACTCCAAACTTTCCTGATTAGCTTTAATGCAGGGTTTCTCAACATCAGTATCACTGACATATTAGACTGGACAACTCTTTATTGTGTGGGGCTATGATGTACATTGTGGGGTGCTAAGCAGTAGCCCTGGACTCTGCCCAATAGATGCCAGTGACACCATCAGTCTCCTAGTTGTGACAACCAAAAATGTCTGTAGAGGTTGTCCCATGTCCTCGAGGGAGAAGAGGGGTGCAAAATCACACCCATTTGAGGAACACTGGTCCAGAGTAGTACTTCTCAAACTATTTTTGTTGGAAGACCAATTTTTAAAAAAATTCCAATCTATTTGAGACTGATAATTTTATAAAAACATTTATGCAACACTGATGCTCAGTTTATGTCTAGTTCTTTCAGATATCAAAATGTTTGAGGAGTAGCCCTTAAAAATGGACATTAAAATGGAGCACCACAGATCTCTAGTTAGGAGTTGTACTAATCCATTATATAAGAATGTATGTGGCAACTTTAATAATATTACAACACAGAAGTAGAGATCCATACTCAGGTCTAAGCAGAGCTTGCACACAAGATGTCAGGGAGTGAGCTCTTTAGAAGAGCTAGCAATGCTTGTGCATATTGATATTCTGTGTAATACCAGAGCAGTGCCTGCTTATAGATTCACACACGTATTTCTTGAATGCATGGGTGAAAGAAAAGGTCACTTAGAAACTTTCCTCCTTAAATCTATAAAAGTAGGTGACTTCAATGCAAGATACTTTACCAAAGTGGGACCTTATTAGAGCAAAGGCTGCATCTGCATATCATCAAGAATGATGCTGAGCACACAGTAACTGCTCAATTAATATGTATCAAGTTAATGAGTGTCTTATTAATTTCATTTTGACCATGTTTCCAGTTAATAAATGAATGAGTGAGGGAATAAAAGGACTGATGGCATACAAGATTTTCTTGAAAAGGATGGTGAAAAAGCTTCCTGTAACAGGTGGCACAGTAGACAAGCTCCTTTGCTTGTCCACAAGGTTTACACCATCAAGATTATGTACTGTATGAAAATACATGTCAGAAGTTGGTGTAAATATGTGATGTTTATAAACCAAGATACAGATAAGTGGCCAAATAAATGAGGAGATGCCAACATTCAATTCCAGGGAAAGTTTGCTCATTTGTCCTTGAGGGTGTACATAAAAGTATGTATGAATGAATGAGTGGGCTGTATGTATGCAATCTGTATAGATGACCTACTTTCCAAAGCTTCAAAGTTGCACCATTTAATCAAAGTAGCAAGGTTATAAAAATTGTATCTCTGAAACAGAACCAAATCTTGGTTTTGGTTTCAAATGATTTTATGATGTCAACTCAACAACTTGATCATATTGCTTGCCTTGTAAAATGTTAAGACAGCTATCAGACTGTTTTTCATTTACTCTCTTGGCCTCGATCCACTCTAGGTCTTGTAACATTCTGTCAGCACTATTTTCCTATTGAATGTCAATGAGATGTTCTACTGTGATTTCTTCTTTTTAGGCCAATACTCCAAGTGAACAACAAAACATGTGCATGCTGATTGACAGAGACAAAATGTTTATTTTTTTTAGCATAAAGCAATTTTATATTTTAATTACCAAAATATCATACAATATAGCCTCAGGGTGAGTATGTCCTGATATATATGTGTATGTGTATACATTATACATATATAATATGTGTATACGTTATGTATACATTATGTATATAATGTATATATTATGAATGGAGAGAGAGAGAGGGAGAAATTCTGTATCACTTCACTAATTAGTAACCTGCTACTCTGTGAAATTAAAATATGAATCCACCTACATTCAAATTCAAAGAATACATTTATTGTGCAAAGCCAGGTTCACTTGTACAGCCCTGGCATCTGTTCACCACCAGTTTCAAGAAAGTAACTTAACAGAAAGACTCAAAATTTTTTTAGAAAGAGAAGTGTTAATTCTGTTAAGCAAAATTATCATATGATGAGTGACACATCAGTTATGTATGGATATATGCACATGTGTTCATATATATGGCAATCATTTTCAAAGTTTTAATTAATTACCCACACCTGTGCCTCATGATTTTCAGTCTCTATATTTTAAATACGTCTCAGTTGAGATGTAAAAATGATCTCACTCTTACTGGTAGGATTATCTTGGTAAGGGAGAAGAGATGTTCAGTCTCTTGGTCTCCAAGGGAAGTCATCTGTTTCCTGGGATTTAGGTTTGTATTTTTAGAAGTGACTAATAAGTCCTGGATAAAAGCCATTTCTGCCAGGAGGATTAATTTTAGCTCTCATGCCCACTAAGCCATCAAATGTCCCACCTCTTGCTGTGAGAAGCCAATGGTGTCAGACACTTGAGTGACACTTCCCCTGTCAAAGCCCCACAAAGTCCCACCTGGACATGCTGCTGCAGGGATTTGGCAGTTTGCCAAACACTCTTCATTTCACGCTTTCGCCTCTTAACTTGCACATGAAATGTGAGATTAAGTGCACGACGCTGGGCGAAATTATGTCAAGCCCTAGCATTTAAAATAGGTGTAATTTTAGAATTGGCAAGCTGTATGGTGTGAGACACCATGTTTTTCCTAAAATTCCAAGATCTCCTATGTACTGAAGGTGAAAATATTTGTTCAAAGTTTGGCACCAACTCACCCAGTAGCAAAACCTGATCAGAAGGAAGGGCATTGGAGAGTGAAAGTGTCTCCTTAGTGAGGTTGTTGATGGTTTCCTGTAGAAAGGATAATGTGTTTGATGAGAGGGTGCAGTCTCACAGACTAGTGGTGATGCCCTGTAAAACTCCTTGTGTGTGCCCCATTATCATTTTAAGGTGCCCCAAAGTCTGGATTTCAAAACCCACTTGCATCCACAGATACAAATGAGAGACTGGAGACCTAGACCTTAGAGACAGAACAGAGATAGAATAGATAAGAGATAGAATCCTGCCTTCTCAAGTGACAAGTAGGTGAAATTAGGATCTAAGCTTCAGGACTCTTCCAAAGACACATACCTGCCAAAATTAGGACTAGAATGAAGATTTTTCTGACTCTTCCAGGACTTGAATCTAGTGTCAATACTCTATAACTCACTGGTATATTTCTTTTGAATTGAGCAGAATTGATTCATGGGCATTTGCTTGTATTAGCTCAGTTAGACTGTAAAGTCACTAAAGATAAGGTTCATTGGCCTTATGTCACCTTTATAGAACACTCTGTTAAGTTTTGAAAGGAGGACACACCTTAGAAGAAAGACTACATTACTTTTAAGAGATGGTAGTTTTCTGATCTTGCTTTTAATTTATAATGTCTAATCAATATTAATAACTGCAAAATATTTTTATCTGCAGGTTAGAATAAGAAAAGATAGTATTCATACCTCTCTTAATACAAACTCTGATGTTGGGCTTCCCCGGTGGCGCAGTGGTTGAGAGTCTGCCTGCCAATGCAGGGAACACGGGTTCGAGCCCTGGTCTGGGAGGATCCCACATGCCGCGGAGCAACTGGGCCCGTGAGCCACAACTACTGAGCCTGCGCGTCTGGAGCCTGTGCTCCGCAACAAGAGAGGCCGCGATAGTGAGAGGCCCGCGCACCGCGATGAAGAGCGGCCCCCGCTCGCCGCAACTGGAGAAAGTCCTCCCACAGAAACGAAGACCCAACACAGCCAAAAATAAATAAATTAATTAATTAAAAAAAAAAACTCTGATGTTCTTGCTGACATACAAATTCCTATTACATGAACTCTACCCTGTTTACAAAAGTAAAATTATTTTCTATTTTAGTAAATAATTATACATGTTGCCACTGAAATCCAACCAATAACTTCCTGTAGAATAATTAGCAGAAAATAAGTAGGTAAAGAAGAAAAAGTGGTTCAGATTGCCACATGGCTATTCAATCATGATTTCTACTAAGTTATTTTAAAGTATATTAATGCAATTGTAAACCAATTTCAGTGATTTATAATCACCAGGAGAATCCCCAGAAGTGGCCCTGAAATTAATGATTGGTTTGTATTTAAAGTAACAATCTTTAGCAATGGCTTCTTCTAAGTGAACTTCCTTAAGAGTAACACTTTGACTTAATTACTGAGACAGTTCATGTTTATCACCCTTTGGCTGCAGTGGGAAATTTTAAAAAGAATTAACATACATGTGATTCTTTTTTCTCATGAGGTGCAAGAGCAGCAAAGCAATGTAAGACATGAAGAAATCCTAAAAATAGTAACACTTGTCAACAGAAACTAGGACATTGAACTTAATTGCTTAAGTTAATGATGCCTATGATACAGATTATAACGCTCTTTGCAAAAGTGTGTGTGGAATTCACAGATGTTTGACTTCAGTTTTATGTTTATCGGCATTGATGACTTTTGACAGTAGCATCTAAATGGGCAAATAGCAATAAAAATGATTTGTTCACAAGGGATTTTCCTCTGTGTGTCTTCGCAAATAGAAAAAAAAAATGATTTTACCAGTAATTTATTTAATAAGGTCAAAGAAAACTCTAAGTTCCTACAATTCTTCAATTAAGGGAAAAGAGCAGTAAAATTGGAACCAGGGGAATTATGTTCATTCTCCACCTCTATATCTAGCTTATTGTGATACTTAAGGCAAACACATTACCTTTTAGCCATTGTTTCTCAAGGGCCAAACAGATTAAAAATGCCTACATCATACATGATATAGGGTTTATAGGAGGATCAAATGAGATAATGCACAAAAGACCTGTATATTACCAACCAACATCTTAATGTTATTCACAGAAAAAGAGAATAAATTATACACCTTTGACTATAGCAAAAGTGGGTAGATTGTTCCAGCAATGTAGCATGTGAGTCTTCTGGTTTCATGTACACACACAGCTTTAAGAGTTTTTTAAAAATTATATTGAATGCTGTAATGTATTTTGTTTCCTGTTTATTATTGACTATAAAAAGCCCATCAGAAAATCTGGCAAATTGAGATATTAAATTTATATGATTGAGACAGTGAGAGTTCCAAAATTTCTAGCCAATATTCACCAATTAATGATTGACTTAAGAATATTTGGTGACTATTTCAAAACAGTCATTTACACTAATAATAAAGTTGTTAATAATTAAACTATGATCTCTTAGATTAATATTCATTGAACATGGACACTGGGGTCAGTGTTTCTAATACTGAATTACCAAAAGGAAAATAAAAGTTAATATGAAAACTATACCCAAGAAGAAATATTCTGGCTTTCTTTGCTTTTGGGAACCTACAGTGTAGAAAGAAATTAACAAAAGAAGCAAAGAATCTAGGCTCTGTTCACAATTTTGCTACAAACTAGCTCTCATCATGTTAAGCACATTTAATGGACTGGACCTCAGAAGTCTTATATCTAAAATGATGATGTTGAATTTCACAGTTTCCAAGTTAATTATAGTCCTAGTATAAATCTTCAGTTCTAAGATATTTTCCCTATGCATCAATGTTAATACCTGTAAACATATTTCAAACCACATGTCCAGTTTTTTTAAAATGAAAATACCTCAAATACACTTAATTTTTTTTTTTTTTTTTTTTTTTTTAACAAGCAGCTCCAGGCACCCCTAAGAAACTTTAGTGACCCAGGACAAACCAGTAATCTAAACACTTCCATCTCAACTCTTGTACACTGTTGATGGGAATGTAACTTGGTAAAGCCATTATGGAAAACAGTATGAAGGTTTCTCAAAGAATTAAAAATAGAACTACCATATGATCAAGTAATTCCACTTCTGGTTATATATACAAAGGAACTGAAATCACTGTCTCAAAGAGATATTTGCACCTCCATGTTCACTGCAGTATTATTTGCACTAGCTAAGATATGTAAACAACTTAAGGGTCCATTAATGAATGAATGGTTAAAGAAAATGTTGATTTTATATATATATATATATATGTATATATTTAAATATATACATATATATATAAATCCTTAAAATAAGTAACATAATATAAATAATAATTACATGTTTATGACATAGAAAATACCTATATAATTATAAATATATAAAATACTGTATAATCTCATCTATACATGGGATCTAAAAAAAAAACTCAGAAATAGAGAACAGATTGGTGGTTGCCAGGGGCAGAGGGTGGCGGGTGGGAGAAATGGGTGAACGTGGTCAAAAGGTACAAACATCCAGTTATAAAATGAATAAGTCCTGGGGTTGTAATGTAAAGCATGGTGACTGTAGTAAACAGCACTGAATTGTATATTTGAAAATTACTAAAGGAATAGATTTTCAAAGTTCTCACCACGCTCACACACAAAACTCGAACTATGTGAGGTAATGGATGTGTTAACTAACTTCACCGTGGTAATCATTTGGCAGTATATACACATATCAAATGATTTCACTGTACACCTTAAACTTACACAGTGATATATGTCAATTATGTTTCAATAAATCTGGAAAAAAGTCAAAACTTTTCTCTTTCCCCTTGTCTAAAAATTACAGAATTGAAAAGAAAGATATGTAGAAGTAGTGAAAAAAGACAATAATTAGGCAAAAATTGGGTCAATATTCTCTTCTTTCTTCTAGGTTGTCTCCTAGTAATCACAATTGCCTTCCATTCATCCATAGCAGTGTGAAATTAGACAACGTTCACAAGTGGAGATTCCCATTGTTTCAAATCTGATGAAAAATGAAACAGCCAAAAGAATGACAAGAAGATAATTGATGAGGATAGATGGGTTCTGTATATAATGAGATAAAATTATTTGGCCACAGGAACTAATTCCACAGAATAATTCCAGACTCTCTCACTCTATAGCAAGACCAGATCTTTTCCTATAAGCTCAAGAACTGTCACATTCTGTACAAAGATTAAAAGAGTATCCACAATATTGTAATCTCAGATCATCCATCCTGAGTGAGTCCTGAGTGCATTAAAAATCCCCTGTAGTATAACACATCATCAAATGTCAGAGAATCATATGTGCCATGTTGGAACAAGAGGTGACAGGTAACCATCCTTTTTTTAAATTCTAGGAAGCTAAGGGTTAACTATATTCTAGTGAGAAGTGGCAAAAATACTATACCAGTCTCCACACCTACACACACAAAACGCAACATGAGTTTTCATTTACTTGTCTGTTGTTTGAACAGGTGAACTTATGATGGGTTTTTACAAGGTGCTTCCGGCTAACTTTGAGGTGAATATGTATGGAAAGAGGGAAGACAGATTCCTAACCCTAAATTGATTAGGTCATTGTGCTGAGACACTTAGAGCAACGTAGTTCAAAGGACTTAAGCCATCTGCCTCGCTGGCTCAATATCCATCAATACAGGGGCCACTTTGCCTATAAAGAATGTTCTTGGGTTATCTTGATTATGTAGACAGAAAGCCACTGAAACAGCATTTAAATCAGCTAGAACTATCTTTAGCTTCAGCAGTGGCAGGTCATACTTTTGCCACTTCGAGCCATGAAATTGTTTGAAATTGTGTGACAAGAATTAACATACTAAGAGACATGTACAACAAGGTAAAGACAGATAAAACTGCTATAATATAGATCCCTAGATGACTCAGGATGTGCTTGGGAAACAAGAATAGCAGGGTCATAACAAACTCTATACTAAGACTGAAATAAGGGTACAAAGATCTACAATTCGTAATTTCAGACCATTATTTTAGACCATTTGGTAAGCATTCAGATAAATAAAGATATGTCTTGAAGATAGCATATGTATGATTGTTAATAATTATGTTTTAATCCATAAATAACTCCTTTTATATATTTAAATGATGCAAAAATAATGCGTAAAATATACTCATTCTATTTTTCTCATTTATTTGACATCTTTGATCTTATATACAATTGCTAAAGTACAAGATAAAATTATCAGGGCAACTGAGAAAAATGTTTACTGGCAAAAATTACATGAAATATCTGTTTCATTAAATATATGTGTGAGTTAAATAATAATTTTAGTAAAACACAGTCTAGGTTTGTTGTCAGAAAACGATAATCTACTATTTTGTTCAATATATTAATTCTATAGTAAATGAAATAAGGATGCATATTAATGAGTATAAATTATGAGAAGTAATAGCAGCAGTGGGTAAAAGTAAAAAAATGAGAGATTTGTGAAAACTGTCATTTTCAGACAATTTTATTGCATACATTTCTATGTATAAACAAAGCAATCATATATACTGTCTTTCATATGTACTGTCAGTTTAATTTAGATAATGTTAAGTAATACCCTATCTGTAAAATATTGTGAGACCTTGACTACATACCTGGAGAAAAGACAGTTCTTGAAATTTTCAGTTAGCATTATCCTGAACACCATAAATCACAGAGCACATACATTAGGCAAGGTTCTGTTATAACCCAACAACTTAATTTGGTAAAGTGTGTCACTTCTACATAGTCAAGAAAGAAGAAAGTGCAGTGTGCTGTTCTAGGAAAGACAGGAGACCTACTATCCATATGTATACACATATTTAAGGATATATCGAAAGCCTTCTGCATGGTGTGTCAAAGTAAATTTATTTTCTAGGGCTCCACTTATAATCTTAATGTTCACATATTTCACAGTATTACAAAAGACAAGCCTATTTATCTTACTCTGATCTCAAGCAAATGCAAAACAAACAGCTAATCTATTCAGTATTTCATCTGAGATTAGATAGATACATATATACATACATAGATGTAATAGATTAAACCTACAGTTAGTAGATAGAAGGATATGTATTCCACATTCTACAGAGATATCTATTCTATCTACCTACCTACCTACCTACCTATCTTTCTATCCATCTATCTATAAATATATATTCATTTCAAAAATGGGATTGCCAAGTGCTTCAGAGGGTCATGCATTAGGAGACACCTTTTGCATTTTAAATCATACTGACTTATTTTAAATGATGCATGCCCATCTGGGGGGCTATTTTATAAAGCATAAACAGAAAAGTGTCCTAAGGAAAGTTAACCTTAGAACTCCTGTAATTAAAAAGTTAAAACAAAACAGTCATGTAACAAAAATGAATAGGGAGAGTTAGTGTGAAAGTTATTCTTAAAGGTTATCTTGTGACTCTCTAGTCCGTTATTTACTGGATCTCTTTTTATAGAACAAGAGATTTGTTACATAGCTGCATGTATACTTCAGAGTTTATGCAGAGATGTACCTATCACAAGAAGCTACAGGTGATTCAGATTGTGGGAGAACAAATGCCTTAATTAGTGGGCAGCCCATTTTCCCCTCAGGGCAGAACGGATTTGTTTTTAAAAGAACACTGTCAGATTAATATACTACTCTTATATTGTCTAAACTATAGTACTTTTCTGATTAGATAAGCTTCATAAACAGCACTTCCTTTTTCTATTTACATTGTATTATTAATTTGAGATAAAAATAAAATGTGTGGCAACATATTCCAGGGCTGTTAATATAGCATATCTGGGATAAAAATATAAAAACATATTTTTATAAATAATGTATTGGGTGGCCCAGTGGTTAGGATTCCAGGCTTTCACTGCTGTGGCCTGGGTCAGTCCCTGGTCGGGGAACTAAGATCCCGCAAACCACTCAGCACAGCCAAAAATAAAAATAAATAAATAAATAAAAACAATGCATCAATTAATACATCATATTTTGTTCAATATGTTTTGATAGTAGGTTAATTAACATCAATTATAGTTTACTCAGTATTTGAATAGGTAACTGGTCTAAACACATTAAGGGAATTTTTAGAAACAAAGATGCAATACATTAAACACTTTGAGTGGAGAATTGCAATACTAAACGGTACAGCGATTGAAAGTAAGTTTCTTGAGCACCATTTTTTCCCCTGGAAACCTTCCCCTCACACCTCTATTATTAACCTTACATGGGTAGCTTTTACAAGCAAAAAACTACATTAGATCCAAAGGGTTGAAATAATTTTATTTGATTATTCTGTCAATCACTTTGCATAATTAATTTGATCTTAAATTTGAACTTTCTTTAATCCTGTTTAATAAATGTCATGACACTTCCTGAATCTATGACTTACAAAAAAAAATCTACCTGATGGCTCCATTTATTATTTTCCTTTTAATCTGCCATTCACTATACTCCTATAATAACTTTAAAAACTTCAAGTACACACAAAATATATCAATTAACAAAAAGTGTGCTGGCAAGGATGGTCTAGATAACATGGCTGAGACAGTTCATTTTTGTACATATATTGTTCTCACTTTTGTTACCACCATAAAAGCAATAAATGGAAGTGGAGAGTGTGGAGCACAGCATTTGAACATAGCTGCTCTGACGCTCCTGCAACTCTCCCATACCTTGTCTAGCTTGTATAGTCTAAATCTTCACAGTGTATTTCTGTGTGTCTAGATATACAATAAAAGCAGTATATCCAGTGCTTTCTCATTTTAAAATCTCTAAAAAATTAGAACAATTAATGTTGGTCTTTTTTATCCTTAAAAACCCACCACAGAATGTGAAAGATCCTAAGAAGAGGTTGACATGCTAGGTGGTTATAGCCATGCCTCAGTGACTCCCTGTCGCCGAGCCTATTCTCCAGGCTGCATGTAGTTTCCTGGAGAAGGGATGCTTCTTGTGTATGTCACTGTATCATATCTGACCAGCTGTGGGTCAGGACAACCACTGAGAGGCAGGAGACAGTTAAGAAATATTCCAGCTTCCTCACCCCTCAGTGAGAAAATGCTGAGGCAGGTTCCACAGTTTATCTTAGAGGGTTGCCAAAGGGACTGAACCACACTTTCTCATAGTGGTAATTTGCGTACCCTTTTTTGCCATCTCCCCCCTCCACCCGGTCTCACTTTCCCAGCATCTCATAATGCTTCCTGGAATTGCCTTTCTTCAAAATTATGTGTCCTCAAATCCATATCTCAAGATTTGCTTTTGAGAAACCCAAACCTGGACATAAAATTTTTTGGAGATGGGGGCAGGAAGGAGATGAAGAACTCAAAGATTTACTTCTCCATCATTGTCTCTCCCAACATTGTTATTTGCTGTGTATTGAGTCTCAAATACTAAATCATGTACATCACAACCAAGACACAATGTTCTTTTATCAGCTATTTTTTATTCTTTGAGATAGTTGATTTGTTTTAGAGTTAACTAACGAATCAATATTATATGGTTATCTATTCTGTATATAACTTCTCTGTCAGTGAAGAAGGCAATATCGACATAGTGCCGTAGCTGCAATTAGTCTAGAGGTGGCTATGCAGTTCTAAAAAATTGGAACTTCCTAATACATAGAAGTATTTCACAGATTTTAATTGGTGTTACGGTTAATTTCCCAACCAGAAATCCTTTGTGAGATAACGGAACATTGAATTCTTAATTGATACTAGATATTGATTGACAATCTCCAGATTTTACAAAACAGTAAACATAGCTTAACTTAAAGGGAAACATTTCCAAAGATTTCTCAACTGTGACTCTCGAATGTAGGCGTCTTACACAGAAAAACTCTTGAAAGCTTTCACTGTATTTGCTGCCTCTACCTTGTCTCTCTCCATTCTTGTCCAAATTGGACTTAAACCCAACCACTTCACTGAAATTGCCTTCAAAGTAATTCACCCACAGCTTTATCCCACCAAATACACTAGTCACTTCTTAGTTTTCCTTTCCTTCCACTTTCTCAGCAACACTTTACAAAATCATCACTTTTTTAAAAAATGAATTTACTTATTTATTTATATTTATTTTTGGCTGTGTTGGGTCTTCATTGCTGCACGGGAGCTTTGTCTAGTTGTGGTTTCTACTCTTCGTTGCGTTGCATGGGCTTCTCATTGCAGTGGCTTCTCTTGTTGCGGAGCACAGGCTCTAGGTGCGCAGGCTTCAGTAGTTGCGGCACGCAGGGTCAGTAGTTGTGGCTCGCGGGCTCTAGATGGCAGGCTCAGTAGTTGTGGCACACGGGCTTAGTTGCTCCGTGGCATGTGGGATCTTCCCAGACCAGGGATCGAACCTGTGTCTCCTGCATTGGCAGGCGGATTCTCAACCACTGCACCACCAGGGAAGTCCCCCAGATCATCACTTCTTGAAACCCTCCTGTCCCTTGCAAACGATGACTCCCTCTCCTGGTCCTTGTCATATCTCAATGAAGATTTCTTTTTCCTCTGCTGGTTTCTCCTCCTCAGATCAACACTGTATAGTGAAATATTCTTGGGCTTCATTCTTTTCCTCTCATCTGCTCTTCATTCAATCCCTGAGTGATTCTATCTAGTGACACAATTTTAATTAATCATTTGTATCTTGAGCTTTGATCTCATTTAGGAACTGGCATTCACAATTGTCAGTTTAACAAATCTAATTGCCTAATAAGCTTAAATTTACATATCAGAATCATATCTTATCCCACAAAAACCTATCCCTTGTCTAAGGCTTCCCCTTCTCATTAAATGTCACTTAATTCCCCTAAGTGCTCAGGATAAACCCAAGGTGTCGCTCTTAATTCCTCTCTTTCATGCATTCCATGTTGAAATCTATAGAGCACCCAGTTGTTCTATTCCAAAGTATCTCCAGAATTGACTAAGATCTTTACTACTACATTCCAGACGTCCAATATTTGTGTCCACCTATTGCAAATTTAATGGTTTCTTAATGTTATTTCTACTCCAGATAGATCACTCTCTAGCCAGTATGCAGCGTAATCATTTAAGTGCTTAAATCTGATTATAACAGTCCCCTGTTTAAATTACTTATTAGCTTTCCTTTGCAATTAAAATAGCATCCAAATCTTCACCATCACATGTAAAAGTCTGCATTTGGGCTCTGCCTCATCTCTACCTCCACCTTTCTGCCCTAGACCTTCACTATGCTTTAGCCAGGTAGGGCTTTCCTTCTGTCCCCAACATCCAGGAAAAAAAAATCCAGATACTGTATATATTCAACATGTATTTGATAAATGAATGGAAGAACTTGAAAAATCCATGTCCAAATCCATTTTTTATATGACATGGGGCTAGTTGCTTGATATCTTGAAACCGTAGTTTGCTATTTTACATACTATCCATAATCTCCACTATTTTAATTAGTTATTTTGAGAATTATGCTGATATATGTAAACACCTATAATACAGGAGGTGATTATTACAAGGTGGTAATATTAGATACTACCAGTAATAAATCAATAATACTGACCCAGTGATTCAAAGGCTGGAAATCATCAACATGTCAAATAATGAAGGCAAAGACATAACAAATCTGTTTATCTCTGAGACACGTAGCTAAAGCTTAGATATATTAGATGTTCTAAATTGTTTAGGTGATAATTGCACCAAAGTATAAACTCAGTTATTTTAATAAAATGTTGGTTGTGCAACACCATAGAATGTAGTTTTGGGCAAGGACCACAACATTTTAGAGGCTTGGCTTCCTCATCTGCATATCACCATTAATAACAGGATGACCTCCTTGGATTGTTGTCAAGATTAAATTGGAAAACCCAGAAAATATTTCAGTACAGTTCCCGTACATAATAAACATATCATTTAGTTGAGATGCTAACTGTCCTGACAACCAGTGAAACAAGTATGATTTGGTTCTTATCCCTATTGCATGATATAAATATAAATCTGCTAAACATTACTGCAACACCCCCAGAGGATCTAGCTTAAGTTCAACCAAGTGTACAGTTTTCCAAGACTACTGTAGGTCATATCCAGCATCAATACATTCAGAAGGTATAAAACCTGTCTGCATTAGAAGCGTCTATGAATTGAATAATGTACCGCCCCCAAATTTATGTATCTAAGCTCTAATCCCCAATGTGACTGTATTTGAAGATAGGGCCTTTGAGGAGGTTATTAAGGTTAAATGAGGTCATAAGTGTGGGGCCCTAATTCAACAGGATTAGTGTCCTTATAAGGAAATTAAGAAATATCAGAATTTCCTCTCTCTGTGTGCACACAGAGAAAAGGCTGTGTGGGGACATAACAAGAAGACAGCCATCTGCAAGCCAGTACGAGAGGTGTCATCAGAAAACAACCCTGCTGAATACCTTGATCTCAGACTTTCAGTCTTCAGAACGTAAGAAAATAGATGTCTGTTGTTTAAGCCACCCAGACAGTGGTATTTCATTATGGCAGCCTGAGCAGACTAAGACAGACACCAGCCCAGCCCAGGAGGAAGGAGAATATTTCACATCAGGCAATTAGAAAATGGGGGCCAAAGACACCTCACCAAAGAAGATACTTAAATGACAAATAAGCATATGAAAATACGCCCTATGTCATATATCATAAGAGAAATGTAAATTAAAACAACAATGAGATACCACTACATACCTATTATATTGGCCAAAATCTGGAACATTAACAACACCAAATGGTGGGGAAGATGTGGAACAACAGGAACTCTCATTCATTGCTAGTGAAAATGCAAAATGGCACAGTCACTTTGGGAGATTGCTTGGTGGCTTCTTATAAAACTATACATACTCTTATCACACTATCCAGCAATCATGCTCCTTTACTCAACAGAGTTGAAGGCTTATGCACACACAAAAACCTGAATATAGATGATTATAGCAGTGTTATTCATAACTGTCATAACTTAGAAGCAACTGAGATGTCCCTCAGTATGTAAATGGACAAACAGACTATGCTACATCCAGCCAATAGAATATTATTCAGCACTAAAATGAGTGAGCTATTAAGCCATGGAAAGACATGGAGGAAAGTTACATGCATATTACTAAGTGAAAGAAGCCAATAATAAAAAGCTACATAATGTATGATTCCAACTATATGACATTCTGGATAAGGCAAAACTATGGAGATTGTAAAAAGATCAATGGTTGCCACGTGTTCGGAGTGAAGAAGGATGAATAGGCCAAGCACAGAAGATTTTTTGGGTGGTGAAACTGTTCTCTATGTCATTATAATAGCGGATTCATGTCATAACGTATATTTGTCAAAACCATAGAAAGTATAGCACCAAAAGTAAACTGTAGTGTGAACTATGGACTTTGTGTAATTATAATGTGTCAATGTAGGTTCATCAGTTTTAACAAATGTGCCCCTCTGGTGGGGGATGCTGATCATAGGGGAGATTATGCACATATGGAGGTAGGGTACATGGGAAATCCTTGTACCTTCCACTCAAGTTTGCTGTAAACCTAAAACTGTTCTAAAAAATAGCTCTATTTACTTATCACAAAAAAAGAGTACCTTGGGAATATTTGTTTAATGAATTAATTGTTGGCACAGAGATGGCTATGGAATGAAGGTTATTTCTCAAGAAAACTTAATCTTATTGATAGGGCATTATAATTAAAATTAAAACAAAATACTGCCTACCCAAGAATTTATTTCATTCATATTTATCTTAAAAAATCTCATGTGGATGATATATTATTGAATCTGGCACAGAATACTGCTGGATTAAGCAGATTAAATAAAAAGTCCCTGACATAAATTGCAGCAAGATCTTTTCTGACCCACCTCCTAGAGTGATGAAAATAAAAACAAAAATGAACAAATAGGACCTAATTAAACTTAAAAGCTTTTGCACAGCAAAGGAAACCATAAACAAAGTGAAAAAGCAACCCACAGAATGGGAGAAAATATTTTCAAATGAAGTGACTGACAAAGGATTAATCTACAAAATATACAAAGAGCTCATGAGGCTCAATATGAAAAACCCCCCAAAAAAACAACCCAATCAAAAAATGGGCAGAAGATCTAAATAGACATGTCTCCCAAGAAGACATACAGATAGCTAAAAAGCATATGAAAAGATGTTCAACATCACTAATCATTAGAGAAATGCAAATCAAAACTACAATGAGGTATCACCTCACACCGGTCAGAATGGCCATCATCCAAAAAATTCTACAAACAATAAATGCTGGAGAGGGTGTGGAGAAAAGGGAACCCTCCTAGACTGTTGGTGGGAATGTAAATTGGTACAGCCACTATGGAGAACAGTATAGAGGTGCCTTATAAAACTAAAAACAGAGCTACCATATGATCCTGCAACCCCACTCCCAGGCATATATCCAGAGAAAACCATAATTCAAAATGATACATGGACACCAATTTTATTGCATCACTATTTACAATAGCCAGGACATGGAAGCAACCTAAATGCCCATCAACAGAGGAATGCATAAAGAAGAAGTGGTACATATATACAATGGAATACTACTTACCCATAAAAAAAGAATGAAATAATGCCATTTGCAGCAACATGGATGGACCTAGAGATTGTCATACCGAGTGAAGTAAGTCAGACAGAGAAAGACAAATATCATATGATATCACTTATATGTGGAATCTAAAAAATGGGTACAAATGAACTGATTTACAAAACAGAAATAGAGTCACAGATGCAGAAAACAAACTTATGGTTACTGGGGGTAAGGTGGGGGAGGGATAAATTGGGAGATTGGGATTGACATATACACACTACTACATATAAAATAGTTAACTGAGAAGGACCTACTGTATAGCACAGGGAACTCTTCTCAATATTCTGTAATGACCTATATGGGGAAAGAATCTAGTGGATATAAGTATGTGTATAACTGATTCACTTCACAGCAGAAAGTAACACAACATTGTAAGTCAACTATACTCCAATAAAAATTTTAAAAAAGTCCCCACTGCCAGTCTGCTGAACTCATAGTACTATCCTTCTTCCTAAACAGCCAGTTTAATCTTAAACTTATTTTTTTGTCTCCTCTCTTCTCACAGAGGGAGAGGAAGAGGGAGAGGGAGAAGGCAAAGGAAAGGGCAAGAGGGAGGGCTAGGGATAACTGTATGTCTTTAAACTGATATAATAGACACATTTCACATATTCTTTTATAAATTATAAAATATAACTAAAAAGCAAATAAGGCCATAACTTTTCTCAGTGGAAAACAACCACACAGTGAAAGCAGCTTATGGAAAGTAAAATGCCATCTCTATAAAAATATCCTCAAAGTGAGTGGTGTGTGGGATGAATATCCAACCCTTTTGTTCTTCCAGGACAAAACATTGCAAAATATAGAAACTCAAAAAACACAGTGTCTTCTTCTTTGAAATAACTTTTTAGAACCATGGATTTTATACATAAAATAATTAAGCCAGAGATGCTGTTTTTTTTCCCCCAATACTTCAAAATTCAATTTTACAGTATGATCACCTTCAACAGTTGATTTTTATAGACATTAGAGTAGATGTGTATTTAAACCACATCTCAATTCAGCATTTCCTTAAGTATCTATTTATTTACTTAAGCATTTCCTTAAGCATCTATTTAAGCATTCATGTATTTAAGATTTTTTATATTTATACTCCACATTATATCAGAAAGATTTTCAGGAGGTTTAATAAAAGGAGGTATAATACCATAGTAAAATATAAAAATAAATACAGACCAAGAAGGATATGCATTATGATTTAAGATCGAGAAAATGTTAAAAAAAAAAAAAAGATGACACATATAGACGGGATGTACAATCGTTATAGGTCAAATTGTATTTTTGGAAAACTTTTTGCAGGTCAAAGCACAACAGAGAAACACAATCAGCCACATTCTTCTCCTTATCTACTGGGAAAATATTTTAGTTTTTTAACGGAAGAAATACTTTTTCATACTCAGTTCAAAAATAAGTTTTAACATGTGGTGTAAAACAGGACACAATGAGAGAGACAATAGATAAAACTGGCAAGGGCATCACACAACCTGACTTTGAAGAGGCAAAAAGCACAGCACATTAACATTTTTTCAAAGCAATTCTGTGAGAGGGTTGAAAGGAGGCCGACTTGTAAAATCCATGCACTCTTCCAATAGCTCCCTCCAGTATTTAAAACTCTCCTGCCTTTTGTTTCAGGAGAGTTGAATTCAATCTCTCTTCCCTATTGCAGTAGTTTAGAATAAATTCTTTCTTGCTTGTTTAACTTGTCCAGTGCAATTTTTCTTTGACAATGTACAAGCAACACAAATGCACATAATTAACTCTTTAAATACATATGTTCTCCATATCCTAAGAGAAAAGGATTAAGTGAAAAAACAGAAATCAATGACTTAAAAGCACAATTTCTCACTACAAAATATATAAGCAAATTGAGACAAATATGGAAAATATAACAATTTAATTTCCATAGCAGGTCATGAGAGCAGTGGATGAAGTATTCTTACTCTGTTCTGAGAGGGCATGATGGTAACGCCTAGGAGGTCTTGCCCGAAAGGAAAACTGAAAAATGGATGTAATTTTTACAGATGGCCAAACTAAAGAAAGACATTTTCAAGCTTCTCTGTTTAGAAAATATGCATTGGAGGTGATCCTATAAACTAACATAAAGAGCGTGTGGGAGAAGAAAGAAACAAGAGCATGAATAGAATATAACATAAAAAAGTCAATTTTAGTGGGGCAATCTTAAATTTATAAGCTCAACTCAAGATTATTTTCTTTGAACCTAATTTGAACACCCATAGTTAAGTGCATAATTATTGGCAGTAACAAATCAATTATCTTGGAGAATTACAAAAACAAAATTAATAAAATACCAAGGTAGAAGCTTATATTACGTAGATTGTGCTCAAAGTAAGTAATTATTCTTAATCTTTTAGGAAACAGAGAATTGATAGTAACTGTATTACTTTTTATTATTCAGTTTGGAAAGTAAGTATTTTTGTCCAGATTATTTATGTCCTGAAACGAAACCTGATGCCTCAAGTTTACAGTGGTAGACAGAGCTTATTTCCTCTCACTCCTCAGGCTTAACTAAAACTACAATAAAGGAAAACGTTGGTTAAAAAAAAAACATAACGATGAGGAGAATGAGGAGAAGGCAGGAGAGGCAGGTGCCAACAAGTTCATGGAAGAGATGGAACGATTAGCCAAGGCCAGGCCCTACAGCATATGCCAAGGGCTAAAGCAGAGGAAGTTTCTGCAAAACAGAGAGGCTCCTCGACACAGAAAGACAACTGCATGATTGTATGTGGAATCTAAAAAAGTCGAATGGATAGAACCAAAGAGTAGAATGATGGCTGCCAGAGGCTAGGGGGTGGGGTAAATGCGGGTATGTTGGTCAAAGGATACAAACTTTCAGTTATAAGATGATTAAGTTCTAGAGATCAAATATCCAAAATGGTGACTATAGTTAATATTATACTGTATACTTGAGCTTTTCTAAGAGAGTAGATCCTTAAGTATTATCACCGCACGTACCAAAAAATGTGACTATATGGGGGTAAGATGATGGCGGTGTTAACTGACTCAATGGGTTGATCACTTCCAGCGTACATGCATATTAAATCATCATGTTGTACACTTTAAAAAATATCACCTTGTAAAACCTAAATATATACAAGTCTATTTTTTAATCATACCTCAATAATCCTGGAAAACAAACAAACAACAAGAAAGTTCTTGAATCAGAGTTACCAGTTACAAGGAAAGGTGGAAGTGGTGCTCATAAGAGAGGAATCAATTGAAAGTGAATGACTGGATCTGCCTTGCTTCTCACCTCAGACATCCAAGAGCCTAACATTTATTCTAAAGGAATAAAAAGATTGTTAGGTGGTTGGCGAGAGAGGGGGAGAGGGTGTCTCACAAAATACATTAAAAGAAATACTTGTCAAAGAAAAAAGGTAGCTACTGTATGTTAAGCCATTTTCTTCCAGCATTTGGAAAGACTCCCAAGGATATGAAGAGTTCCTGACCCAACTACAAAATGAAGTCTGCAGGAGACAACCCTCATCCACTAAGGGTTAGTCTTTGTGTGGCTTCATTCTTAAACATGAAGAGACAGCATAAATGAACAGAGACTTGAGAAAATCTGCAATATGAAACCAAAACACAAAACAATAACGATAAAAAATCTAGTAGTCAAGGAGATGATAATATAAGATTCTGAAGAGAAACTTAAAATCTCTCATTTTAAATTACTTAGAGAAATCATTAAAACAAGAACGCGTAAATAAGATGTCAAAGGCTTGAAAAGAAGAAAGGGATGGTAAAGCATAGGGATGCTTATTTCCTTATTTTACAAAATGGCAGGGAATTCCCTGGTGGTCCAGTTGTTAGGACTCCGCACTTTCACTGCCAATGGTGTGGCGTGGCCAAAACAAACAAACAAACAAAAACAAAATGGCAACTGGAGACTTTTTTTTTTTTTTAAATGAAAGAAGGAAGGGAGAGGTGTAACTTAGGTAAACCTCCCTCTGTATCATAGGAAATTAATAGACAACATACAAAGTGGTAGAAATATTCTTTAAGGAAATGGTATTTACTAATAGAAAAAGAGAAAAGAGGCCACTCCTTGTTTGCTTGTTTGTTTCTGACTGCTTAAGTGACTGCCTTTAAGACCCCTCTTTCTTTCCCTCTGCTCTTTACCAACCCCTTTTCACACCCTTGAAAGTCCTAAAGTCCTGAGTACTGGGAAACTGGCTATAGATCTGTTGTTCAAATAAAAATAAACAGGTTATTCTTCTAGGCCTGATAGTGAAACTGGCAGATAAGTAACTTTATCCCATAAAACAACTTAAAGGTCATAGGAACCACGGACTACTTCGTAAAAGAATCCCAATAAAATGACAGTGGAATAACAAAAGAGAATACAACAGCAGAGAGTAAAAATTCTTGATTTCGTTGTATTCTATTTCATGAACATATATCAGAAAACCACCAAACGACATACATTTTCAATTCAAAATTATATAAACTATTTTGGAATAGTGCTATGAATCCTTTTATTTTATTCTGAAAAATAAATAAGAACCAGTCAAACACACGTAAAGGAGAGCCGTTTGGTGATGTTCAGTTTTATCTGTTTTTAATTGTTTGTAATATTCAACATGGATAAGTTTCCATGTTTTCCTCTCAGTACTTCTGCAAATTTTAACAGTATGGAAGTTGAGACAGCTGTGCTTATAATCACAAAGGAAACATTTAAGACAAGCTAGGCTTGCCACTGATATCTCATTACTTGTTTTGGCAATGGTGTTTCTCATCAAGTACTATTGACCTTAAGTTATACAGCATCTCTAGGTTATAAATCAAAGTAGCTTTCATATTTTCACACATTGCATCATGTATGATGCTTCCATAAAGTTCTTTTAAGCCCCAATCAAACAAATATTTGTTTTGTTTTTGTTTGTTTTCTTAGGCAATGCCATTTAGTCTTGCATTAAATAGATCCTTTGAGAGTTAACTCAGAAACCTGATCTTAGAATTACTATCTAGTGCTTATGTATTTACTATTCTCCACCGTCATTGCCAGTGAAAAGCGGTACTTTTTGTGATAATTTATGTGGGAGAATGTGCCTTTAAACTGACGAAGTTATCTTTAAATTTACCTCAGTTTTCTTTATTTATATAGACTTAATTGGAACATGCTTCTACCCACCCACTGCGTGATTAATGAAATGATGAGAACAAAAATAGTAACAGCAAAAATGATATTGCAATTTAAAATTATCTGAGAAGCACATAAAATAAAATCAATTCCCCGAAAATCATCCTGAAATAAAGAGACTGACAAAAGGATGTGACATGTTGCAAAGGTCAAGTTTCAGTTATCTTCCTTATAAAGATGTTTTATTTTATATTAGAGTGCTTTAAGAAACTGGTGATTCCTATGTCTTACATAACATTCTGGATTTTCTAAGAGTAAGAAAATTGCTTTCTTTGGTCTTAAACAGCGAAGTGAATTGTATGCTTCCTAGAGCAGAATGCTGATTTGTGCATAACTAATAGCCTTCTACCTGGTACACAGAAGGTGAGGCTACTTGATATTCTGCTGAGGCAAGAGATGGTTATATTATATTTTTGCTGTTTGTCACATCTCAAATCATTCTTTTGTATTTCAAAATGAAGAAAATACCAAATTGACGAAAACGTGTTTACTTTCAATTTTTAGGCAGTTTTAGTTGACAAAACAAAGGTTTTCAACAATGCCATTTGTCAATATTTTTGTAATTTTTTTGAACCTCAAAGTGACTTTGGTAAAAGCTGTTATATTCAGAGACATTCAACATTCAAATAGCATGAAAAAAATGTAATTGGGTTAAGTTGCATAAAAGTTACAGTTATTTTAAACAACAACCACTCAATCAAGAAAACTTGTTCTCCTTACACACACATAGGCACAATCTCTATTATTCAAATATCCTGTTTCCCCTTCATCAGGTAAGTGGGGAGTACTCTAACCTAATAAGCATGTGCAATTTATTATAATTCAATTTAAATTAATTATATATGTACTTATATATTTAAAACTAATTCTGATTAAAGGCAGAGCTAGGTCTCTGAAAAGGCAATTAATCTGTGATTTTTTTTAACCTCAGGGAGTTGGAAGTATTTCTTCAACCTATTTGTTATCCTGCTGGGAATATCACGTTATAAATGAGGGTTCCAAGAATATGAAGACTATCTAATATATACAGGAAAAAATTCACTTTCAACTTTGAGTTAAGTGAGTTATATAGAAAGACAAGAGTGGCAATTTTTGCAAAGGGAACCAAAGTCAAGAGGGAGCTAAATAGAATCTGGAATGCAGGATCTCTAAATTGCATAGACAGTGCAAATTTCAAGTTAGCTGTCTAACAAGCATTGCATAAGAATCACATCTGTGTGAGCTCTTCTAAAGTAAAAGCTGGCCCTTCTTCATCCTTTAATCCTGCTATACACTATCGTGAATGACATATATTAAATATTTATTAAATAGAAATACCTTTGGATGAATGAAAACATGACCAGATTAATCTTCTTATTGAAGAGAAACAAGGAAATACAGTGTTCTAAAATTCAAATCATAAGACAGAACATGCAGTGTAAAAAAGACATTATTATTGTAACAAACACACATAAGAGATGATAATGCAAAAACTAAAGTTCTGCAAATTAAAAAAAAAAAACTCCATTTATTGAGGTGAATATGACAAAGTAGAAAACAAAATGAAATTGACATGGTCAGTCCCTCCTAATAACCAATAAAATATACAGATTTTCACAAAAGGAGAATCCTGTATCCTCAAAGAAGTTGAAAAGTTGCCAACTTTCTGGAAATTGGAAACTGAGAGGGATTGATTTTTCTTTTTCTTATGAAAGTAATAGAGAAAAGATCAGAATATAGAGATCACAGAGGGAAACATTTCTACTTCCTCAACAGAGGAAAGATGAGCCAGTTATGCAGCCCTTCTTCTTTCATGAATGAATAATCAAGGAATACCAAAAAAAGTATGTTTCAGCTTCCAGTCAAAGAGGAAAACGGATGAATGACAGTATTTAAAGGAGAAAACACTAAAGAATAGATTATATGGCCAGATCACCAAGTAAAGTAATTAATGGAAAAACCGAAAAGTATTTGTGCAAATTGCTATGTCTTTTAACGAGTTATTCTGTGACAAAAATGTGGTTGTGATTGTGATTAAAAATATGAGGTTTCCCATATTTTTTGTAATCTACTGACAAGCAAAATGAGCAGGTCAGTTTCCAGAATCTAGGCTCCACTTAGTACACTGAGAGATTCTTTCATGAAATCTAATTAGGAAAAATTACTCAACAGTATAGACCCGAGGCTAGGAAAAACCAAAACAAAACAAAAAACCACTGCTGAATAATATGCTGCTGTGAATCTCTACTCTTTATTGTTGTTGCCATTTTTGTGTTTTAATAACACACTTGATAGAACAGTGTGTACAGAATATTTTACCATGTGCTCTACTTTTTAAGGTTATTTTGTAAGTAAGAGAGGCTTCTGGACATATTTTCTATAACTCTGCCCATCTTCCTCCCATTAGTTTTTGGGCACACAAATAAACTATGTCATGATGAATAAGGGATGACTAAGTAACCATGTGAGGATACTGCAAAAGAGTTAATCCATATCAGTAAGTATGGCACCTATGACCTAACTGTATTTTTAAAATATAACTTATGGTATTTTTTAATATACTTGGTGTAATATTGAAGAATGGTTATTTTCAAGATAATTATAACAGCTATGTGTCAAAATAACTTCTCAAAGATTCCTCAGTTGGCATCGGTATCAGAGGATTCTGAGTTGGCCATGCCATGTCAGATTCACTTTCAACTATTTTCCAGGAAATATGCTGAAGGGCCACCATTTAATGTAAGTCACAATTAACCTGAAGGTCCAATTTGAATATTCTAGAACCAGAAATACCCTCTCAGGTTTTCAAAGCAATGTTGTTTGCTCTAAGGAAGGCTGACTGGCATGGTCATCTGTTCCTTATCAGGGCTCATTTCCTAATGTCAAGGCAACCCATTACATTTAATCAGTAACTCCCAGTTTCTCGTATCTTTTCAGAACCACATATAGTTTAGGGCAATTTTTAAATGCATTCTCAAAAAATGATCAAAGCCTAGAAAATTATTTGACCAAGTGGTACTTTATGGAGAGATGACATTTTTCTGCTACAACTCATTCTCCTTAGTTATAATAATCAAAGACAAACGGAACAAAGCTTTTTTTTTCTTTCTTTTCTAGCTTCCTCCACACCCCTCCCCCCTTTTTTCCTTTTTCTTCTTTAAGTGCAGAGATAGAATGTGACAAATTTTGCTTTGGCAAACACTGATCGAGCACATTTTATTTGCCAAAATTTGGATTAGGTGTTGATTGGCAATTGGTAGTTGGGAAATTTGTGTATTCAGATAGATGCAGGCATAGTACCAGCATACTTTATGTATTTTTAAGCACGTTTCTTGACACTCTTACTGTCATCAACTCCCTGTGAACCTGAGTAGACCTTACATCAACAATATTCCCCATTCCTCAACACAAATAAACCATCAGTGCTTAACTTCTTCAGTGTTTACAACATAAACTATTTTGCAAGACACTTTATTTCTATCTAGTTTTACATGTAAATGTCAAAACAACAGTTTAATGTGCAAGGATTTGACTTACCACTAAGGCATTGGGGAAAAAATGGACTGTACTATAGATTCTTTTTTTTTAAATAAATTTATTTATGTATTTATTTATTTAATTAATTTATTTATTTTTGGCTGCGTTGGGTCTTCGTTGCTGCCTGCGGGCTTTCTCTAGTGGCGAGCGAGGGCTACTCTTCATTGCGGTGCGCAGGCTTCTCATTGTGGTGGCTTCTCTTGTTGCGGAGCACGGGCTCTAGGCGCACGGGCTTCAGTAGCTGTGGCACTCAGGCTCAGTAGTTGTGGCTCGCGGGCTCTAGAGCGCAAGCTCAGTAGTTGTGGCGCACAGGCTTAACTGCTCCACGGCATGTGGGATCTTCCCGGACCAGGGCTCGAACACATGTCCCCTGAATTGGCTGGTGAATTCTCAATGACTGGGCCACCAGGGAAGCCCTGTACTATAGATTCTAATGGCTCTCGGAACCCTACATAAATCCTTTCAGAACTTAAGACAAACACCCAAGCTGATGAGTCTTTACCATCATAGTGTCAGCACAGATATAAAAAAAATAATAAAATATTTTTCACTTTAATTTTTCTTTTACAGACTATTTACCTTCTTTGATCATTTATTAAGTTTATTTGAGATCCAAGCTATCTATTGCATGTCCACTTATGTGCTTGCAAGTTATATGATTTTTTAAAATAAAGATGTGAGCATCTCGGGGACAGTACATATGTAGAGTAAGCATGACACTAATTCTGTCGTCTGTCCTTGAAGCTTCCTTGTCCTTAGACTTCAGCTAGAGTTGCTTCAAATACTTGTAAGAAATGAAGACAATCCCTCTCCATTCTGACATGACATTTAATTTTATGTGTTAAATAGTCAGTGTCTCCACTCAAATTCAGTAATTTTTAAGTTTTGTAGGCAACAGAAAGTTACATAAAAGCTCTTAAGACAAATATTTTTAAAATAAAGGAGGAAGATTAAATGCTAAAAGCACACTGGATCCTAGTAACATAAAGTAAATAGTAAATACTTGGATCTCGAATAATTTATACCTGACTCATCTCTCAGAGGACCTAATGCAAGGAAATGCCATATAATATCCCGTCATGACCTGCAATTGTAACTTACTGAACAAAATCAAGTTGCTGAAAGGTACTGGTATATACGATAAAATACAATGTCTTTTTCCCTTAACATTTAATACTAAAATAACTACTGGTGGGACAATACTTTTCTCCCTGGAAAATTTATTTGACAGAAACATACCAGTATTAAGCAATTAAATCAAAGGGGCTGTCTCTCCTCATTACTTAAATACAAGAAAACCCCGCACTTATTTTATTCCTTTCACAAAACCATTCGGTGGAACTTAATTTTTCATGCAAGGTTCCTGCTTTCTCTAATACCTTTTCCCTGGGGATTAATTTTTTTTTTTTTCAGATGGTAACAAGGTTTTCAAATCTGTACTCTAAACTCATTTTAAAACTGTGTAAAAAGCAAGGCTTGTTATATTGGATTTGTAAAGTTTCGGGTTAACATCAATTTCATTTATATATTAATATATAGAGAAAAAGATATACTTTTTTCTCAAGTGAATAATGTAAGGCCTAAAACTCAGAATATCCTTCTTCCCATCTGATTTCTAAGTAAATTCTTTACCTCACTTATTCTGGAAGAATAAAGTAGATTTAAGAAATAGTACTGTATTTTTATGGGGTGCTCTATTAAAAGGACCTTTACACAAACCCAGAAATAGATCAAAATGTTATCCTCATTCATCTCTTAGAGAAACAGCAGGTGGAACAACTGTTTACATCCTCAGGACTGCCATCAGGCATCAATCTCTTTTATTCCACCCTCAAGTGATTCCATAGAGTTTTGAGAAGTGAAATGCTTTGTATTTAAAAAAATTGAGTAATGAAAATAGAGAATACAAAATTGTGATGTTCATTTCGCTTCAATGCAAAATGTCCCTCTCCAAGATTCATGAAATGTCTTCTTTTGCTGATGTAAGAAATTTTTAAAATTCACAGTACTGGTGGAACTTGTGCTAATGAGACATAGACAGATATTCCCATAGGAGACAGTAAAAACTGTTTTATTGCTCCTGTATTTCAAAACCTGGAGTTGTTATCAGAACATTTGAAAAAATTTTGCAATATTCCTTGATTAATCAGTGCATTTATATACTTAAAGATGTATATGTTATATATCTTTATATTTTATATATATTTTATACATTTCTAATTTTTAAAAAAATACAGATTCCAGGTCTCAAAGACTTTGTGGGAGTTTTAAGGTAAATCTTGAATGTTGTAAATTCAGTTTTCCAGGGGATTTCTTCCAAATGAACAAATTAATTACATTAAATTAAAGTGTATTGAACAACATTTAGATGTGAATCACTGCTTGAGGCTAAAAGCGGTGAAATAAACATTTAAAACAGAGAGAAAGAAGGGAAAAAAAAAAAAAAAAGCAATGACAACCAGAATAATTTCTTTGCCCAGTATGTATCAATGTAATAGGGAGGAACAAATCTGACTCCATAGTGCATCTTTTTCTCTTACTTTAACCTTTGTATTCTGTTGTTATTGCTACAAGTTAATAAGTGAAAGGATGTTGCCTATAGCCTGAAATACACAGAATACAGGATAGCCCATTCTCAAGGCTCTGACCTTTAAAGATATAACACTTTTCCACTTATATAGAGATAAAAACTTGCAGAACAGAGAACAATATTTGTCTTGTTGGAGGTTTATAGGAACACTGTGACCAGACCTCCATGGACCCGCTGCAAGAACAAAGGATTCTGGCACCAGGAAGTTTTCAACAACCCACCACACCCTCTCCCGTTTTAGCATAAAAGAAGGCTGAATTCTAACTCTGGCACAATGGTTTTTTGGGACAGTAGCGCACCATCTTCTTGATATTCTGGCTTCTGAATAAAGTCACTATTCCTTGCCCTAACACCTTGTCTCTCTATTTATTGGCCTGACCTGCAGCAAGCAGTACGAGCTTGGACTCAGTAACTTCACCTCTAATTGACTTTCTGAAAAGAACTAATCACTTTTCAAAGTTAAAATTTTGGTGTCAATCATTCAGGTCCATTTTAGTGGTAAAATGCTATGATTGTATTTGAATGGACTATTTAGCATTAGGTATCCTATATACCATGATACCTATTTTTTCTTCAAATGTTCATGTTTATTCCTTCAGATATTTAATGAACAGAGTGTTAGATAAGCTCTTTGAATCTGGGGATTATGTCTCATCTCCCAGAAATGCACAACATGAACTTGCCATGCTGGGCTGCAGAGGATCAACACATGCTGTACGGCAGGGGTCCCCAGCGCCCGGGCCATGGACCACACCGGTCCACGGGCTGTGAGGAACCAGGATGCACAGCGGGAGGTGAGCAGCGGGGGAGGGAGCGAAGCTTCATCTGCCGTTCCCATTGCTCGCATTACCGCCTGAGCCATCACCCCACCGCCCAGTCGGCGGAAAAACTCTCTTCCACGAAACTGGTCCCTGGTGCCAATAAGTTTGCGGCTGCTGCTGTAAGGTACACAGTATGCCCCCTCTAAGCTGCTGAAATCAAATTTCCTTACGGAAGAAACTAACTCCCCAGCCAAGTGTCACTCTGAATGCTACTGAACACCATTGACTCCCCTTGAAATGTAAAAGACTATTTTTATAATTCTATTTTTTAAATTATTGATTGATTGATTGATTGGACACACCAAGCAGCTTGTGGGATCTTAGTTCCCCAACCAGGGATCGGACCTGGGCCCTCGGCAGCGAAAGCACTGGACCGCCAGGGAATTTCCTAAAAGACTTTTTTACTGGGGTCTCTTTTGTAATGTTTGATAAAGTCTTATAAGCTCTACCTTTTCTTCTAGTTATCTCCTAACCCCAAAATCAGAAGTAGGAAGAAGCTTGGAGACTATGCCCCCAACAGTACCCCTCACAGAGGGATGGCAAAGTGAAGAAGAGAGGTCTCAAGAAAACTTTCATAATTCATCTTTTCTACTTAATCTCACAGACAGCCTTGTAGGTAGGTATTAGGTTTTGGGGAAAAGAACATGATATAAAGAAAACAGAAATGTTCATTAAAAAGTCAAGCCATCTCATTTTTTCCAAAGCCCTTATTTGTAATATTAATCCTTATTTCAACCTAGATAACAAACTCTCTCCTATACTTGGTTCCATACTTATTCTAGCTAGATCACTTCTGATATTTTGTTTTCCATTTAATAACACATTTTCTCTAATTATGATCATAGTGTTGTCTCTTTCTGTATGAGCTATTATAAAATATAACACTTATATGGTAGGTTAAGTATATTTAGAGGGTTTTGTTTTTTAAAATATTGAGGGGGAGATTTGCTATATGATTATTTTTGAATTAACTACGTGAAGATTTAAACAATATTTAAAACATTGCTTCTTCACTAAGATCCATCTTTTTTGACATTTTACAAACTGAATTGCATTTAACTTGAGGATTTACTAATATGTTACTGAATATAAACCTGTATATAATTTTCCATGATAGGAAATTTTAATCATTTCTAATTTATCTCTACAGAGATTACCATAGCTACAAGTTTTCTGGGTATTTGGATGACTTAATGTCAAATACACTTGGACATATACATGGTTTGCTTATAATATACAACTGCAACCTGTTAAACTTATAATAAAACTAATCTAAACTCCTTGCAATGGCCTTCAGAAACCATGTGATGGGATTTCTTTCCTGAACTCATTTCTTTATTTTTCCTCTTGCTCTCTCGCCTCTAAAACACTGACTGTCTCCAAGGGCAAGCCCAGCCTACCTCTTCTACGTGGGGTCTGTACTCGCTGTCTTAGTGTACTTGCTCTATTGACGATAGTCTCTGAGATTAATGTTCCAACACCCAAGGATTCCTCACACCCCCAATATGTAGACGTGTGTTTGCAACCACAGAGTCAAGCACTCAATGCAGGCATTATACATTTTACTTCCTTGTAAAATTACACTTACATGTTAATTTCTGTGTTTATAAAATTCTGAAAAAAATATACATATTCATTCATAGTCAGTAAAATACATCCACCTCTACCAGGGGCAGAGGGTAGAAAGGTAATTGGATTTAATGACATTGACAACAAGCTCGATTTTACATTAATGCCGGATGCAGAAATAGAGAGCCCTAGCCCTGCGTGTGCAAGTGTGGACCGTGTGCTTGCACTTATGATGCAGACCCTTTTTTTCCCATTTATTTCTTGAAATTTGGTAAAATATTTCCCTCTAGCCCTCCCTTTCTCCCTCTCTCATTCTCTTACTCTTTTCCACCCTTGCATAAATGTGAGCTGATTGCCTTTTGCGCCCTCTGAATTGAGGGTATAAGCAGCACTGATGCTCAGCTGTAGTTAACTGGGGCTTTGAAAATGACCTCCTTCATGTTAGTAAACAATCACTGCTCAGAGACCCCCAAAGCTCCCATTCCATCTTCTGTTCTCCTGGGAATTTCCCATAGCCCCATAATAAATAAACTTAAATTGTAATGCCTATTACAGCAGGGGGGTCCTGGACCTTGTTTCAATGCTGAAGCCAGGAGAATTTCTGATTGTCCGACAGCCATGTCCGGCCACCCATTAAAACTTCCCACCAGCTGGCCTCTGGGCTTCACCACTGCTGCTTTCCCCTACTTCAGAAAGCCAAGACACGCATACTCCCGAACCGCACCCTGTCAAGAGAGGCTAAGACCAGGGAGGGGGCGGGGAAGAGAAAGCCACGTTTATGTTGGTGTCAGGTCCCTGAATGCCTGTCCTAACCAGGCGTTAGACATTTTCAATAACGCACGAGGAAGTAGGATGAATAAGAGGTTCTAGTTCCCAAATATGAGTAGAGAGATAGAGATGTTAAAATGCAATTGCTGTACTGTTACATTCAATGGAGTTTTGTATATTAAGCAGGATCCTTAACCCAGCCTTGGCAGTTTAAGAAGCAGTATCAGAGGAAATGCCCCTTAAGCAACGTCCTGAAGGGGGCACAGCCAAGGCTGGGTGTGGTGTGGAGGCTCCAAGGGGTTCATGGTCCTGCTTTGGGGGGAAATACAAATAGCTCAAAGTAGCGAGCACTGACATTAGAGACAGAGGGTGGGGTGGAAGTGAGAACTGGGGGTATAGAGATTGTAAACATCAAGTATGCCAAAGGAAAGACGTTTTCCAATCTTTTTCTCCATACCTCAGCAGAGTTGGCTTTCTGAAACCGAAAGCTGATCGAGTCCCTTAACTTCTTACAAATTGTTTCAATCACTCCCCGTTTCCCAAGAAACAAATCCAAGCCTTTATCTATATTTCACTAGAATTATATTTACAAAACAGTACTGATATATATGTACATGTGTATATATATGTATAAACATATTATATATATATACATGTATATGTATAAACATATTATTTATATATATATATATATACATACATATATATATATATATATGTTTTAACATGTAAAGATTACCCTTCTTTCTACCTACCATAACATTTAAAAGGCCATATATTAAAGTAGCTAAGAACACTGACCCTGGAGCCAGGCAAACTGGGAAGAACCCAGGTTGTGCCCCTGATTAGTTCTGTGATGTAAACGTTATTCAACCATCAGCCCTCATCTGCAAACACACTAATCATAGAACATGCAAAGTGTGTAGGAGATTGCCTGACCCAGAGCAAGGACGTTAGCTATCACTGAGTTTACTTAAATTATAGAACTGATACAACGGAAATGGTCACAGTTAAAAGAGAAAGCCGTGACTTTTTTTTTTTTTGAGTAACTTTTTGATCACAGAATAATATCTTGTTTCAGGTGTTATAAAGTGTGGACAGCCTAGAAGCCTGGAAGTTACAAGGGCTTAATTTAAAGTCATATCAGTCAAGTAAATTAACATATTTTAATAACTTCCTACATCATAGTAATAAGCCTGAAGCAGTTCTAGAATGTGTAAGCTGAGGTGGGGAGGCAGCCCAGGAGGAATCTAGATAAAATGTAAACAATTGCAAAGATTATTGGCAGTTAATGGAATGGTAAGAATAAGATTGTATCTTCAATTTAAGAGGACAGCAGCAGATAATTTAAGCAAATTAGTTAGCACAATGTCCAGGTAATAGATAACATATTGAAATACCTATATTATTCCAGTTTTTTTCTATCTTTCAGAATCATCTATATAATACTCATAAAAGTAAGTAGCTGTATTTATAATAATTTGTGACAAGACCTAAAATTTCTTTTACTGCAAAGAAAATCTGATTGCCTCATAGCCTAAAAGGAACAACTAACCTAAATTACAGCTGGAAAACCGCTTCACTCTGTAGTCCCAAATTAGCCTCTGTAAACACTTTAGCGTGCTCAAGTATCACTAGGGACATGACTCTAAACTCATTAAAGTATATTAGCATTTATAACAACCCAGCTAGTGGATGGAAGCATGTATTGTTTGGCCTGGTATTGGGAAAGCTGAAAAGTATATCACATTTTCCCATCACTCTTATTTTTCATTATCTTTATATTTGTCTTTAAATTAGATGATTCATGTCAGTTTCTTTTTAATCTACTTCTAATAAAGGAAAATCATGCAAAAAAATTAAAAAAAGAAAAGCTTCAACAGCCATAGCCATAGTATCAATGTTTTCCCTTAAGATTATTGTTCATGCATCTTTATCTTAAAATTGTTCATGTTCCAGAAGGGATATGAAAATTGCACTTTTCAAATCTGTCTTACCTTTTTTCTAAAGTCCTGGTACAAACTGTTAATGTTTTCCTTTAATGACACTGCATGGGTGGGAAGTTCTCAGCATATTAGTACAAGTTAGTAATTGAGCCAGTAGTATGATTTATGTTGTACAATTTAGATTGTGTGTAAGTGCTCGTAAAACAATCTCACTCTTTTATAGAATATGGTTTCAGACTATAAATATGCCCAAAAGCTCAGCAAAGGGTACCTGATTATAAATTTAGAAGAAATAAATAAATAAACCAGTTTTCACTGCTTTTCCAGAAAAAAAATCTCTTTTCTTTTTTTTTTAGACATCTTTATTGGAGTACAATTGCTTTAGAATGGTGTGTTAAGTTTCTGCTTTATAACAAAGTGTATCAGCTATACATATACATATATCCCCATATCTCCTTCCTCTTGCATCTCCCTCTCACCCTCCCTATCCCACCCCTCTAGGTGGTCACAAAGCACCGAGCTGATCTCCCTGTGCTATGTGGTTGCTTCCCACTAGCTATCTATTTTACATTTGGTAGTGTATATATGTCCATGCCACTCTCTCACTTCATCCCAGCTTATCCTTCCCACTCCCCACGTCCTCAAGTCCATTCTCTACCTCTGTATCTTTATTCCTGTCCTGCCCCTAGGTTCTTCAGAACCATTTTTTTTTTCTTTTTTAGATTCCATATATGTGTGTTAGCATACGGTATTTATTTTTCTCTTTCTGACTTACTTCACTCTGTATGACAGACTCTAGGTCCATCCACCTCACTAAAATAACTCAATTTCGTTTCTTTTTATGGCTGAGTAATATTCCATTGTATATATGTGCCACATCTTCTTTATCCATTCATCTGTCGATGGACACTTAGGTTGCCTCCATGTCCTGGCTATTGTAAATAGTCTCCCTCTTTTTTTAATGTCCCTGGAATTCATATGCATTCAGAAGCAGGCTAGAACATATTAACTGTTTCTTGTTCTTCCTATTCTCCTTTTTTTTTTGGTAGAAATGATGCTTGAATACACATTTCTCTAGAAAAGAATTTAAACTGCTATTTAATTTGATTTGATCATTTACATCTTGAATTGTTCCTTCTCATGTGTTGCTGTATTTTAGGTTCAGAGTTCAATTAGTGAAAATTACAGTGTTGTTCTCCTGTGATGAGCCCCTTTTAAATAAAACAATTTA